>NC_068935.1:19286458-19889239 GCF_023091745.1 Budorcas taxicolor
CAGAAGCCCTGTCGGTATAAGGTGGAAGCTGCCTGTGGTTGTCAGTATGACCACTGTTCCGTGGGGAGTTGCTGGGCTATCTTAGAATGCTTGCTCTCTCTTTCTCACTTGTGCTGGAAGATCCTAGAAGGTTGAGAGTATCCCAGATCCTCTCCAGTACCAAGAAGAGTGTGATGCTAAGAGATAAATCTAAACAGCACTGGACTAGGAAAGGTATGACTTATATCTTACTCCAGCTTTCTCGCTCAGTAGCTTAGGAAGCCTGAGGTGACTCTTTTCAGTTTTCTAAGCCTCAATTTCTTTCTTCTTTTTTCTCTGTTGTTTTTTGTTTTTTTGGCCATGCCATGCAGCTCGTGGGATTGTAGTTCCCTGACCAGGGATTGAACCCTGGGTCACAGCAGTGAAAGCACTGAATTCTAACCACTGGACCCCAGGGAACTCCCTAACGCTCACTTTCTTTATTGGTCAATGAAAGTCATAATATCTGCTCTTGAGGGATTGCTTTGAATATCTAATAAGACGACTTATTGGATAGTGTTCTGGAAAGTTAAGTGCTTACTGTTTCAGAGACGGCTCTAAGCTTCTTGCTCCAAGTATCCAACCTTAATTTAACCACGAGATAACATCGGACAGGGCTTCGCAGGTGGCGCTGTGCTGTGTTGTACCGTGTTGTGCTTAGTCGCTCAGCCGTATCCGACTCTTTGCGACCCCATGGACTGTAGCCCGCCAGGCTCCACTGTCCACAGGGATTTTCCAGGCAAGAATACTGGAGTGGGTCAGGTGGTGCTAGTGGTAAACAACCTGCCTGTCAAGGCAAGAGACGCAAGAGACATGGGTTTGATCCCTCGGTTGGGAAGATCCCCTGGAGTAGGAAAAGGCCACCCACTCCAGTATTCTTGCCTGAAAAACACCCTAGACCAGAGCCTGGAGGGCTACAGTTCATGGGGTCACAAAACATCGGACATGACTGAAGCAGCTGAACATATTAAGCTGCTCACCTGTATTACCTCCAGCATTCCCCAGAAAAACACTACTATGTTACTATTAATAGCAGCTCCACTTTGCAGATGAGGAAAATGAGGCACAGAGAGGTTAAGAGGTTTGTTCATCATTACCTAGCTAGTAAGTGTCAGAGCCAAGTTGTGAATCCACCAATCTGACTTCAGAACCTGTGGACTGAGCCACTTACTTTCACATGTAAGGTAATGTGTTTTGTTTGGGTGAATGTTTTATCTGTTCTGGTGGCTCTAACAGAATACTGTAGAGCGAGTGGCTTATAAACAACAGAAATTTACTTTTTTGCAGTACAAAGATCAAGGTACCAGCAAATTTAGTAAGCCAATCCTTGGTTGTGGATGACCATCTTCTCGCTATAATCTCACATGGCAGAGGGAGACAAAGGAGCTCTGTGGGCCTTTTCGTATAAGGGCACTATCCCATTTATCAGGTTTCCATCCTCATTACCTGATCACCTCCCAAAGACCCACATTCAAATACTACCACATTGGGGATTAAATTTCAACATCAATTTTGAGGGGATTCAGTCAATAGTAGGTGGGAGGTTATTATTTTTTTAAAGTAACAACACTTTTTCTATCATTTTCTCTAAGTGTTATACCATTTCTCCTCTCACTGGGCCACATGCTACTTGGGTTCCTTCACCTGTTATTGTTTAACTTTGTGGTAGGGAACCTTCTCCCTACCCAGTTTGCTTACTTTCTTCTTCCTCAAAGGTATAAGAGGTTCCCAATGAATGTGATGTTCCAAGAACATAATCGTCCCATGGTCACAAAGGAGTGTGAGTGCCTGGGGGTCTGATTCCTTTGTGGCTTCACGAGTACTGAGCACCTCCCATATGTCAGGGCCTGACCTAGTCAACTGGGGCTACCACAGGGAACAATCAAAAAACCCCACCCTGCACAACTTCACTTCAGTGGTATTCTTGCTTCAAATACCCAACCTTAATTTAACCATGAAATAACATCAGTCAGGGCTTCCCAGGTGACTCTGTGGTAAAGAATCCACCTTCTAGTGCAGGGGGTGTAAGATATGCAGGTTCGATCGCTGTGTTGGGAAGATGCCCTGGAGGAGGGCATGGCAATCCACTCCAGTGTTCTTGCCTGGAGAACCCCCATGGACAGAGGACCCTGGAGGGCTACGGTCCATAGGGTCACAAAATTTTGGCGATCAGTGAACTCTTAATGAATGCCGAGCGTGGCGGTAACACCACAGCCAGAGCCATCTTCATGATTTCACCTTAATAAGTGTCACTGGCAGCATAGAAAGGTGGTCTGATTTTTCAAGGCCTGATAAGTGCAACTGAAAAACTACAGAGCATTTTTGTGGTTTCATTTATGTGTAGTATCAGAAGTCCCCGAATCATCCAATTAGCATCATTTGGATATTTGGGGCCTAATAATGCATGCAGTATGGAGAAGGTGATGGCAACCCACTCCAGTATTCTTGCCTGGAAAATACCACAGATGGAGGGGCCTGGTAAGCTGCAGTTCATGGGGTCACAAAGAGTCGAGCATGACTGAGTGACTTGCTTTCACTTTTCACTTTCATAGATAGCATATTCAAAAGCAGAGACATGACTTTGCCAACAAAGGTCCATCGAATCAAGGATATGGTTTTTCCAGTGGTCATGTATGGATGTGAGAGTTGGACTATAAAAAAAGCTGAGTGCCGAAGAATTGATGCTTTTGAACTGTGGTGTTGGAGAAGACTCTTGAGAGTCCCTTGGACTGGAAGGCGATCCAACCAGTCTATTCTAAAGGAGATCAGTCCTGGGTGTTCTCTGGAAGGACTGATGCTAAAGCCGAGACTCCAGTACTTTGGCCACCTCATGCGAAGAGTTGACTCATTGGAAAAGACTCTGATGCTGGGAGGGATTGGGGGCAGGAGGAGAAGGGGATGACAGAGGATGAGATGGCTGGATGGCATCACCGACTTAACGGACATGAGTTTGAGTGAACTCCGAGAGTTGGTGATGGACAGGGAGGCCTGGCGTGCTGTGATGCATGGGGACGCAAAGAGTCGGACACGACTGAGCGACTTCCCTTTCACTTTTCACTTTCATACAATGGAGAAGGAAATGGCAACCCACTCCGGTGTTCTTGCCTGGAGAATCCCAGGGACAGGGGAGCCTGGTGGGCTGCCGTCTCTGGGGTCACACAGACTCGGACACGACTGAAGCGATGCAGCAGCAGCAGCAGCAGCAGCAGCAATGCGTGCAGTAAACAGAATGCAAGCAATAATGCCACATGGGAAGCAGCCTCTAGGCCTGATGTGTACCTGAGAGAAATGGGCTGAGTACCAGATGGGGTCCCTGGAGCCTCCCCAGCTGGCAGCCATGGCCCAGGATGCTCTCTCACCCATGCAGGAGCAGAAATCCACATAGGGAAAAGCAGCCTACTGATGGGAGGCTTGTAGACAGCAGTGTTTTCAGAACATCGCAGCTCACCCTGAGATCCACACAAATGTGGTGGCCTTGTCCTTATAGTGTGATAAAGATGGAATGAGAGGATTTAGTGTGGATAGTGTTCTCAAAAATGTGAAATATACATTTCTATAAGGTATGACTATGCATGCATGCTAAGTTACTTCAGTCGTGTTTGACTCTTTGCAGCCCTATGGATGGTAGCCCGCCAGGCTCCTCTGTCCATGAGATTTTCCAGGCAAGAATACTGGAGTGGGTTGCCATTCCCTTCTCCAGAGGATCTTCTCAACCCAGGGACTGAACCCTGAGGGGTCGAATTCCAGCCTCTTACATGTCCTGCATTGGCAGGCGGGGTCGTTAGCTCTAGCACCGCCTGGGAAGCCCTAGTGTCAGTATATATGTATTACTGTTGTTGTTATTATGTACCATGGGAGGTATTAAGAAAGTAGAACACCTGCAACCATAGTGTTTTCAGCTTTCCTGCATCTCTAATGTTATAGAGGAGGCCATTATCCTCTTTTTGAGAAACAACAGCTACCATGTTCAGTACTTACTATGTGCCAGGCACTCTGGTAAAGGCCTTGCATACAAGATCTCATTTAGTCCTCACAGCAATCCCATGAAGTAGGTACTGTTTCTCCATTTCAAAGTCAGGTACATGAGGCTCAGAGATGGTAACTAACTTACCCAAGGTAACACGGCAAGTCTTTAGCATCAGAATTTTACCATCAGGAGACTAGCTCTAGGATTCTGTATCCTTATCTCTGTGCTAAAAGGCGTTTCAAGTAGCACAAGCAAGACACACACACCCCCAAGTGGTAGATGTGGATCTCTAAGAGGGAGGCACCAGTTTCACCCTTTGGGCTCCATACCCAGGGCTGGCTGTAGAAGGAGACCCCCAAGCAAGTGGACCACTCCAGCTGGGGGTGATTATAGACAGAAGTGGGCACGTGGATGCTTGGGGGTGCCATGCTGTGGGGGTATCTGGCTTCCCAATTGGGAAGACTAGGCTGGGGACAAGAGTGACAGACCAAATCTGAATTTCAGAAACACCCAGAGTAGCAGTCACCAACTTCATCACGCCCTTGTGCCTGCGAGGCAGCTACGGGCGCAGAGAGGTGCTGAGGCTTGCCTAAGGTCACACAGCTCGCTAGAGCGCAGGTGCGGTGTAGAACCTTGGTCTTCAGGCTCCAGTTCGGTGCTCTTGCTGCCACTCCACTCGCACTGGGCCCTCAGGTTCAGTGCACAGCAGTCAGAGGGAAGCCACGTCTTTGCGAGTGAAGCCATTGTCTGCAGAGTGGTTCTCAGTGTTGCCCAGAGACGTGCAGAAGTGCCAGTCTTCAAGTCTCACCCAGGACTGACTGAGGACTGAGATCCAGCAAAATGGGACTTTGCAAGCCCTCTAGGTGACCCTGATACACACTCAAGTGTGAAGACCACCGGCCCAGACAGAAAGGCAAAGTGCCGATTGCTGCAGCCATACACGTTCATTCAGATCATCAACTCGCACAGCACAAAGAAGGGTCGTCTTCCTAGAGAAGAAAGGAACACAGCTCTCAAGCCACACCTGCAGAGCAAGGTCACCTTCAAACACATGTAGCGGTTAAACATGCACAGACGGGGAGGAGGAGTGCAGCCAGCACTTGCGCATCCACAGGGGCATCAGAGCTAGTGTAGTTTTGCCAACTCAGCAATTCCCCAGAGATGTGCCGGTTCTGCTGCTTGTTGCCTGGGAGGTGCATCCCTGCCCTCTGGGAAATTGCCATGCAGGATCATAGAACCTCTGATCTGGGAGGGACCTTAGAGAGTACCCACCTCATTGCCCACACCTACTGCATCACTGGTGATGCCCCTGACTTTCCGTCTCCAGAGGAACCTGGCAGGCTACAGTCCATGGGGCGGCAAAGCGTCAGACAGGACTTAGCCCTGGGCACAGTCATTTTTAGGAACAGTGGCAGGCCGCACAGAACACCAGTGGCTCCTAGTTTGTGGCCTCTGGCTTAATATCTCTCTTTCCCACTTGGCTCTCTGCTCCACAGGGGCACATGCCCCTGGGTCTGCTCTGCTCACCACAGTGTCTGCATTCAACAAATGGAAAAATAAAAATAGAAGATGGACCCACCCTCCCAGGAGAACACCAGGTTCAGAAAGAATACACTGGCATGGAGATGGCACTCTGTCACTCCTCGCCTCTTTTTCAACTGCCCACTGGAAATGTCCCCACGTCCCTTTAAGCCCCACTCCCGGTTGACCCCTGCAGGCCTCCTTACCCTCTGCTCTGAAGTCATACCATGGCCACATGGGTTCTGGTGGGGGCGGGGCCCTCTGTGACGTCACCAAGGGCCCAGCCCTGCCTGGTCCTCAGTCTCCAGGTGCCAGCGCAGACCAGCGCACCGGGAGCCACTTCGTCTCAGCTCACGATGCGGTCTGTAATATGGGTATTTTTTTGGTCCACGTTTATCTCGTTTGTCTTTGCCTATATGTTTTATGTCCTGAGAGATGAAGCCGAAGAACCCCCATGGATGGTGCCCAGCGGAAGGCACGTCCGAATTCGGCAGAATCAACCAGAGCATGCCCCAGGCTGGTTTGGGAGCAATTCGCACTGGCTGTTAATCTTCCTCATGTTTTTGGTGATCCTGAAGTTTCCCGGAGGCGATGACGAAAGTAACGTGTGCACTCCTCCTGGCCGTCAGGGCTGTTCATCTGGCCCTCCAGGAAGAAAGAAGATAAAGGCTTCCCCCTACAAAGACTCTATGTGCGGTGCCTTAACCCAGGTCAAGACGAAACTTGTGAACCTTGTGTCCAGGATGCGGAATCTGAAACTCATCGCGGCAACCGGCGATAGACGCCAATGTCCCAATATCGAGGCTCCTGGTGATGCACAGAATAACATTACGGAATATGAGTTACGGGTCACCGGAGACCCCGAGGGAGTGGATTTTCACATCAAGGAAGAAGAGTAGTTGAGTGTTGACAAACGGTATCCAAACCAATAAAAGTATTTTGAAGCAAAAGGAAAAAAAGCCTCTGCTATTTTTTATTCGCGCTACCGTTTTACCTTTTCCAGAATGTGGTATAATTGGTATCATGCAGTGGATAACCTTTTCCAGACTGAGAGACCTGCGTTCGATCCCTGGCTTGGGAAGATCCCCTGGAGAAGGGAAAGGCTACCCACTCCAGTATTCTGGCCTGGAGAATTCCATGGACTCACAGTCCACGGAGTCACAAAGAGTCGGACATGCCTGAGCAACTTTCACAGTGTATAACCTTTCCCAGACTAGCTTATTATACTTAATAACATCATTAAGTTTCATCCATTTCTTTTTGTGATTTGATAGCCCATTTCTTTTTATTCTTGAATAATATTCTGTTATATTGATGTTCTGTAGTTAGTTTAAACATTCAGGTAGTAAAGGACATTTTGGTTGCCTCCAATTTGTGTGTGTGTGTGCGTGTGTGTGAGAGAGAGAGAGAGAGAGAGAGAGAGAGAGAGAGAGAGACAGACAGACAGAGAGACAGAGAGTATGAGTTAAGCTTTATACAATTCGGATGCATGTTTCTGTGTGGGCATTAGCTTTCAAATCACTTGGTGCATTATCTAGGAGCAAAATTGCTAGACCATACCGTATGACAAGGTTTAGCTATGTAAGACATTGCTTCCAAAGTGACTGTACCATTTTGCATTCCCACTAACAACAAATGAGAGTTCCTGTTGTTCCTCATCTTTGCTAGTAACTGGTTTCGTCAGATTTTTGTATTTGGCCAGTCCTAAGGGACTAGATCTGATAGAGATAGTGCCTGATGAACTATGGATGGAGGTTTGTGACGTTGTCCAGCAGACAGGGATCCAGACCATCCCCATGGACAGGAAATGCAAAAAAGGAAAATGGCTGTCTGGGGAGGCCTTTGCTTCCCAGGACAGCTGTGAAAAGAAGAGAAGCAAACAGCAAAGGAGAAAAGGAAAGATATAAGCATCTGAATGCAGAGTTCCAAAGAATATCAAGGAGAGATGAGAAAGCCTTCCACAGAGATCAATGCAAAGACATAGAGGAAAACAACAGAATGGGAAAGACTAGAGATCTCTTCAAGAAAATTAGAGATACCAAGGGAACATTTCATGCGAAGATGGACTCAATAAAGGACAGAAATGGTAGGGATCGAACAGAAGCAGAAGATACTAAGAAGAGGTGGCAAGAATACACGGAAGAACTGTACAAGAAAGATCTTCACGACCCAGATAATCACCATGGTGTGATCACTCATCTAGAGCCAGACATCCTGGAATGTGAAGTCAAGTGGGCCTTAGAAAGCATCACTACAAACGAAGCTAGTGGAGGTGATGAAATTCCAGTTGAGCTATTTCAAATCCTGAAAGATGATGCTGTGAAAGTGCTGAACTCAATATGCCAGCAAATTTGGAAAACTCAGCAGTGGCCACAGGACTGGAAAAGCTCAGTTTTCATTCCAATCCCAAAGAAAGACAATGCCAAAGAATGCTCAAACCGGCACACAGTTGCACTCATCTCACACGCTAGTAAAGTAATGCTCAAAATTCTCCAAGCCAGGCTTCAGCAATACGTGAACCGTGAAATTCTAGATGTTCAAGCTGGTTTTGGAAAAGGCAGAGGAACCAGAGATCAAATTGCTGACATCCACTGGATCATGGAGAAAGCAAGAGAGTTCCAGAAAAACATCTATTTCTGCTTTACTGACTATGCCGAAGCCTTTGACTGTGTGGATCACAATCAACTGTGGAAAATTCTGAAAGAGATGGGAATACCAGACCACCTGACCTGCCTCTTGAGAAACCTGTATGCAGGTCAGGAAGCAACAGTCAGAACTGGTCAGACTGGTCAGAACAGTCAGAACAACAGACTGGTTCCAAATAGGAAAAGGAGGACGTCAAGGCTGTATATTGTCACCCTGCTTATTTAACTTATATGCAGAGTACATCATGAGAAATGCTGGGCTGGAAGAAGCACAGGCTGGAATCAAGATTGCCGGAAGAAATATCAATAACCTCAGACATGCAGATGACACCATCCTTATGGCAGAAAGTGAAGAGCAACTAAGGAGCCTCTTGATGCAAGTGAAAGAGGAGAGTGAAAAATTTGGCTTAAAGCTCAACATTCAGAAAACAATGATTATGGCATCTGGTCCCATCACTTCATGGGAAACAGATGGGGAAACAGTGGAAACAGTGTCAGACTTTATTTTGGGGGGCTCCCAAATCACTGCAGATGGTGACTGCAGCCATGAAATGAAAAGACGCTTACTCCTTGGAAGGAAAGTTATGACCAACCTAGATAGCATATTCAAAAGCAGAGACATGACTTTGCCAACAAAGGTCCATCGAATCAAGGATATGGTTTTTCCAGTGGTCATGTATGGATGTGAGAGTTGCACTATAAAGAAAGCTGAGTGCCGAAGAATTGATGCTTTTGAACTGTGGTGTTGGAGAAGACTCTTGAGAGTCCCTTGGACTGCAAGGAGATCCAACCAGTCTATTCTAAAGGAGATCAGTCCTTGGTGTTCTTTGGAAGGACTGATGCTAAAGCTGAGACTCCAGTACTTTGGCCACCTCATGCGAAGAGTTGACTCATTGGAAAAGACTCTGATGCTGGGAGGGATTGAGGGCAGGAGGAGAAGGGGACGACCAAGGATGAGATGGCTGGATGGCATCACCGACTTAATGGACATGAGTTTGAGTGAACTCCGAGAGTTGGTGATGGACAGGGAGGCCTGGCGTGCTGTGATTCATGGGGACGAGAAGAGTCGGACACGACTGAGCGACTTCCCTTTCACATTTCACTTTCATGCATTGGAGAAGGAAATGGCAACCCACTCCAGTGTTCTTGTCTGGAGAATCCCAGGGACGGGGGAGCCTGGTGGGCTGCTGTCTATGGGGTCACACAGAGTCAGACACGACTGAAGTGACTTAGCAGCAGCAGCAGGTATCTCATTGTTTTATTTTCACCAGTCTACTCTAAAAAGTTATCTTATTTCCATATTTCCCTTGTATCTTTTCCATTGTGTTTTATTACCATAAATTCTTCAGGCATTTTATCTTTAATCTGAGGTTTAAATAGATCATCTTCTCAGGGAAACTTCTGCTGCTGTTTACCCCATCAGTTATTACTTTGCTAAATTAGTCCTCTAATAATTTTTTCATGACTGACTCATAATTTTAAATCATGCATATTGGAAAATACTTATTTTTAATTGACAATATTGACCACATTTTCTTTTCTTGAGTATTGCTTTGTCCACTAATGTTTAGTGGCTCCACACAGAAGTTTAAGTTCAGCATGAACTTTTCCCTTGGCTTTTTTTTTTTTGGAGGGGGGGTTGTTTTGATTTTCTTATATACTTGCTAGATGTTAACTAAAGTTATATTAGTACCAGTTGCAGTTACAGTACGTTTACCCTGAAGTTTTACTTACAAGCATACATGTATTTTATCAGAATATTGACTTTATCTTAGTTCTTCTTTATATGGTTTTGAAAGCTATAAGCTCATTATTCAAGTATTTTTATAGTCTGTGCCTTTTCTCCACTGAGATTCAAATAAATCCATTTATATAATGTTAGAAAGAGGAAACAATCATAAAATATGTTGATATAGTTACTAAGGGAGATATATTTTTAAAAGAACAGTAACTAAACTATTTGCTATTTGCTAGCAAGAATAATTTTCTCTCAGTGTGTTCTGTAATCATGAAAGTCCATATAGTCTATGTAATCAGAGAAGATATATTAGCAAGCACCTCAATCGAACATAGATTTATAGAAATTCTAATGTTTGGTTTTAATTAGTCTAATTCAGAGTCTTGTTATGGTTTAGTTATCAACATTCTTGTTTTTCTGTCAGTAAAGAGAATATGCTAGTTTTCTTGGGGGGAAGACTATTTTAATCAATATTCTCCTATGCTTTTGATTTTCAAGAAAACAGACATCTTAAATAAGACACTTGTTTTCCAGGGTCTGGTACTGTGCCTAATGAATATTTCTCTGATTTTTATGTTATCATTAGTAAAACGTACATTCTGTTTACTTCCAACACTGATTTAAAGTGACTTATGATAAAAGATGTATTAAATGTTTGGGATTGACATGTACACACTGCTATATTTAAAATGGATAACCATCAAAGACCTACTGTATAGCTCAGAGAACTCTGCTGAATACTCTGTAATAACTTAAATGGGAAAAGAATTTGAAAAAGGATAGATATATATGTAACTGAATCACTTTGCTGGACACCTGAAGCTAATGCAAGATTGTTAACTAATTATACTCCAATATAAAATTAAAAAATTTAAAAAAGAAAATAAACTTTCATAGAAGGCAAAGATAGCAATATAAACTAAAGAACATTGAGAATGAGGCAAAATATTATTTACTTCATGGTATACTAACTTTATCAATATAAATATAGTCATTATTTGAAATGGAAGGAAATTAACTCAGCACTGCTCTTTCACATAAAGGCATATAAATGCATATTCAGATATAGATACAAACAATAATGGCATTTTTATCAATCATTCATCTCCTTTTTTGTTGTTCCATTATAATAGAATCTGTGTTTGTTATCTGTCTTAATATAGTGGCATCCTCTTTCATACATCAGATGTTTGTTAAGCACCTACTATGTGTCAGAGTGTTTCAGGCACTGGAGATACAGTGGTAAAAAATTCTTTGTCCTCGTGGAATATTTATTTTATTCTAAATTTAGATAGAGATAAGCAAGAAGCCAAATATATCATGTAATCACTAAGGGCTATGGAGATAAAACAGGCAGAGGGAAAAAGAACTCAATTAACTAAACATGCATGGAATCAGAAAGAACACTAACTTGTTCTATAGTTTTCATTTTTGTCACTAATCTAAGAACTCGGAGACTCTGTGGAACTGACATTGAGAAAATCATGCCCAGAATTATATCTTTTTATTAGTCAATGCAGTGTATAAAGTGGACATGGTGAGTTTATAGCCACATCCTCAAAATATACATTCTTTATGTATTTTACATGCAATCTTTTTTAAATTTGAAATACAGTCCATGGGGTCGGAAAGAGTTGGACATGACTGAGGGACTAAGCACAGCACATAGTTGATTTACAATGTTGTTGTTTTGTTTTAACTGTTTATATGCAATCTTAACCCTGTTATAGGGCTTCCCTGGTGGCTCAGAGGATAAAGCATCTGCCTGCAATGCATGAGACCCGGGTTCGATCCCTGGGTTGGGAAGATCCCCTGGAGAAGGAAATGGCAACCCACTCCAGTATTCTTGCCTGGAGAATCCACAGAGGAGCCTGGTGGGCTACAGTCCATGGGGTTGCAAGTGTTGGACATGACTGAGCGACTTCACACACAACCCTGTTATTGATGATGGATTTGTTCTGCCCTGATGGCTATCTCTTTGTAGAATCTTAATAAGTCTGAGATTAGAAACAACTTTCCTGAGATGCATGTGGTCTTAGTTCTTTTAGACATTTCTTATCGGATGTTTTAAATTATAGAAAAATAGCACATAAATTTTTTGAAAATGACAACATCTTATTCAGGAATAACTCTGGAACTTCACGAAAGAAGCTTATTTTCCCACTGTGAATTTTGCATGCCAAAATGCTCATATCATTAGTCATTTCTCTGAAATATTTCCTTGTAATTTTTACATGAACTGAGCCTATGAATTTAGTAATTTTCTAGTAGCAAATAAGATCCTATGGGAATGAGACACCAAGAAAAAGGTGGGGTTGGAGATAGTTTTGAGTATAAGTATAGGCCTCGGATTCAGGATGTTCCATGGTTCTTTACCAGGTAGCCGCAAAGGAAGCCCTTGCTCATTATTCAGTTCAGTTCAGTTCAGTTCAGTTCAGTCACTCAGTCGTGTCTGACTCTTTGAGACCTCATGAATCACAGCACACCAGGCCTCCCTGTCCATCACCAGCTCCCGGAGTTCACTCAGACTCACGTCCATTGAGTCGGTGATACCATCCAGCCATCTCATCCTCTGTCGTCCCCTTCTCCTCCTGCCCCCAAGCCCTCCCAGCATCAGGGTCTTTTCCAGTGAGTCAACTCTTTGCATGAGGTGGCCAAAGCATTGGAGTTTCAGCTTCAGCATCAGTCCTTCCAATGAACACCCAGGACTGATCTCCTTTAGGATGGACTGGTTGGATCTCCTTGCAGTCCAAGGGACTCTCAAGAGTCTTCTCATTATTAGAGAAATGCAAATCAAAACTACAGTGAGATATCACCTCACACTAGGCAGAATGGCAATCAGCAAAATTCTACAAACAATAAATGCTGGACAGGGTGTGGAGAAAAAGGAATGCTCTTGCACTGTTGTTGGGAATGTAAACTGATACAGCCACTATGGAAGATGGTATGGAAATTCCTTACAAAACTAGGAATAAAACCACCATATGACCCAGCAATTCCACTCCTAGGCATATACCCCTGCTGATGCTACTGCTGCTAAGTTGCTTCAGTCGTGTCCAACTCTGCGACCCTCATAGATGGGAGCCCAATGTCTCTGGGATTCTCCAGGCAAGAACACTGGAGTGGCTTGCCATTTCCTTCTCCAATTCATGAAAGTGAAAAGCAAAAGTGAAGTCGCTCAATCATGCCTGACTCTTAGCGACCCCATGAACTGCAGCCTACCAGGCTCCTCTGTTCATGGGATTTTCCAGGCAAGAGTACTGGAGTGGGGTGCCTTTGCCTTCAGAAACCAAAATTGAAAGAGACACATGGGAAAAAAAAAAAGAAAAGAAAAAAAGAAAAAGACACATGTATCCCATTGTTCACTGAAGCACTTTTTACAATAGCTAGAGCATGGAAGCAACCTACATGTCCATCGACAGATGAATGGATAAAGAAGTAGTGGTACATACACACAATGGAATATTACTCAGCCATAAAAAGGGGTGTATTTGAGTCAGTTCTAATGAGGTGGATGAACCTAGAACCTATTATACAGAGTGAAGTGAGTCAGAAAGAGAAAGATAAATATCGTATTCTAATGCATACATACATATGGAATCTAGAAAATGGTACTGAAGAATTTATTTACAGGGCAGCAATGGAGAAACAGAGATAGAGAATAGATTTATGGACACAGTGAGGGGAGAGGAGAGGGTGAGATGTACGGAAAGAGTAACATGGAAACTTACATTACCATACGTAAAATAGATAGCCAACGGGAATTTGCTGTATGACTCAGGAAACTCAAATAGGGGCTCAGTATCAATCTAGAGGAATGGGATGGGACAGAAGTTGGGAAGGAGGTTCAAAAAGGAGAGGATATATATATACCTATGGCTGATTCATGTAGAAGTTTGATAGGAAACAACAAAATTCTGTAAAGCAATTATCCTTCAATAAAAAAATTTAAAAAATACGTGGGAGAGAACAGTTTTGGAAGGACAAGCCTTGTGCACTTTTAAAGTTTGTTTAGTGTTGGCTCGTTTCTGGCTATGTAGTGAAAGTAAAAGTATTAGTCACTCAGTCATGTCCAACTCTTTGTGACCCCATGGACTACAGCCCACCAGGCTCCTCTGTCCATGGAATTCTCCAGGCAAGGATACTGGTTGGGTTTGCCATTTACTTCTCCAGGGGATGCACACAATGTATATATTTAATATACATATTAAGTAACCAGAAAATGAAAATTCATGGTTGGAGAGAATATTAACCAAGTTTTAATAGTTCTAATGTGGAAGACAGTCCCTTTGCTAGCTTGAATTAAGCTATGTGAAATATACTCTATGAAAACGTTTCCCGAAGCTGGCCTTTTTGTACAAAAATTTGAGATATGTGCAATTCACACATCTTTGATCAATTTAAGCACATTCTGTCTTACTGGCAGGGACCAAAACCTGTAACTAGACAAGGAGTCCTCTGATAAGGGAGATGTTAGAAATGGCAATGACAGTGTACACGGGGTCCTAATTGAGGAATTTTCTAACAGTTATCTAGTAATACGGGGTGCCCTCCATTTGGACTCTGGCAATAAGTTGAGTATTCTTTAGTTCCCAATCAGTGAAGTGAAAATCACTCAGTTGTGTTTGACTCTTTGTGACCCCATGGACTATACAGTCCATGGAATTCTCTAGGCCAGAATTCTAGAGTGAGTAGCCATTCTCCAGGGAATCTTCCCAACCCAGGGATCAAACCCAGGTCTCCCTCAATGCAGGCGGTTTCTTTACCAGCTGAGCCACCAGGGAATCCCAGGCACGATGAGCACAATTCAAAATGTTCTCAAGTCCTGGGCCAGGGGGAATGATCTCATTTGGCACATTAGTAAGTTCTTGTGAAGAGGAAAGACATTCAGCTCAGTTGAGTTCAGTCGCTCAGACGTGTCCGACTCTTTGTGACCCCATGAATCACAGCATGCCAGGCCTCCCTGTCCATCACCAACTCCCGGAGTTCACTCAAACTCACGTCTATCGAGTCCATGATGCCATCCAGCCATCTCATCCTGGGTCGCCCCCTTCTCCTCCTGCCCCCAATCCCTCCCAGCATCAGAGTCTTTTCCAATGAGCCAACTCTTCGCATGAGGTGTCCAAAGTACTAGAGCTTCAGCTTCAGCATCATTCCTTCCAAAGAAATCCCAGGGCTGATCTCCTTCAGAATGGACTGGTTGGATGTCCTTGCAGTCCAAGAGACCCTCAAGAGTCTTCTTCAACACCACAGTTCAAAAGCATCAATTCTTCGGTGCTCAGCCTTCTTCACAGTCCAACTCTCACATCCATACATGACCACAGGAAAAACCATAGCCTTGACTAGACGGACCTTAGTCGGCAAAGTAATGTCTCTGCTTTTGAATATACTATCTATGTTTGTCATAACTTTCCTTTCAAGGAGTAAGAGTCTTTTAATTTCATGGCTGCAGTCACCATCTGCAGTGATTTTGGAGCCCCCCAAAATAAAGTCTGACACTGTTTCTCCTGTTTCCCCATCTATTTGCCATGAAGTGATGGGACCAGATGCCATGATCTTCGTTTTCTGAATGTTGAGCTTTAAGGCAACTTTTTCACTCTCCTCTTTCACTTTCATCCAGAGGCTTTTTAGCTCCTCTTCACTTTCTGCCATAAGGGTGGTGTCATCTGCATATCTGAGGTTATTGATATTTCTCCCGGCAATCTTGATTCCAGCTTATGTTTCTTCCAGCCCAGCATTTCTCATGATGTACTCTGCATATAAGTTAAATAAGCAGGGTGACAATATACAGCCTTGACGTACTCCTTTTCCTATTTGGAACCATTCTGTTGTTCCATGTCCAGTTCTAACTGTTGCTTCCTGACCTACATACAGGTTTCTCAAGAGGCAGGTTAGGTGGTCTGGTATTGCCATCTCTTTCAGAATTTTCCACAGTTTATTGTGATCCACGCAGTTAAAGGCTTTGGCATAGTCAATAAAGCATAAATAGATGTTTTTCTGGAACTCTCTTGATTTTTCAATGGCCACTCACAAATATTTTGTCATTGACTAACTGCAAAGATGTATCTGTTAAAGCCATCCATCTGAGTAGACTAATTCTCTCGAATAGTAAAGAATGTCAATGCATCCTAAAAGCGAGTCGATTTGTCAGGCATAGACAAAACTGCTTTGAAACCAAATGATCTGCTTTGTGCCTTCACCTTTCTTCCAGAATATACTCACCAACACATGCAAATCTGGACTCAGCCTCCTCTGATGGAGCCTTTTCAAAGAAAAGTGAGTTTCTTTGGCTGCAGTGACACAGATGTGTGGGTGGGAGGAGAGGTGGAGGTGATGGTGGCCATGCTATTTCAAGGCTGGGGAAATGGGTGACCCAGCTAAGTAAATAACATGAGCTCCCTCATAGACATGCCAGGCTTCCCCTTCATCTGCTCATGGCTGGAAACAGAAGAGCTCCATTGAATCAATTAAACCAACCAGTTAGTTTGACCCAAATTCTTTCAGGAAATGCAAAAGCCTGCTGGCTCCTGGGATTAGCTGGAGTTTCTCAATTGCTCCCCATCTGTACATCACCTTTGTGTCCACTCTAGCTGCAGATTGCTACATCTGCTCACCTCAGTGGCTTGTTTTCCAAACGAAGGTAATTTGAGAACCGCCTAGTTCTAATCAAGCAGTCTTTGAACTCTGGAGAAACTTTGTGGCCAGCCCAGAGAGAAATTTGGCCCTCTTCTTAATTGATTTGCTGCATTTCTGGCTTTCTTTTCCACCACCTGTCCTTGCTCTTCTGTAATTCTAGGTGTTGTAGCCAACTTGTTAGATGCAGCTTTGTGGAGAACACAGCCCAGAGCAGATACCATTAGAGGCTCCATTTCTTTTTCTTGTTGTTGTTAATTTTTATTTTTACTTTATTTTACTTTACAATACTGTATTGGTTTTAAGAAAGAAGGATGGGGCCAAGTGGCTGTAGGGGAAATAGGAGCATGGAAAAATAACTGTTTTGTTCCCATCAGGGTGGTGGCATCAGAAGAAGTGAAGAAAGGCCCAAGAACCTTATAGGCAATGACTAATGGCAGAACTCAGATTAAAAGAGACATGGGACTTAGACAAATTATACTCAGGGCTCACTCTTTGAGCAAGGGTTTCTACCCCTGTGATCTCTAGGGACCACAGAAAAAGGCTATGGCACACAGGTTCTTAAACTTGGCTGCACATCAGAATCTCCTGGAAAGCCTAACATTGTATAGCACGGGGAGCTCAGCTCAGTGCTGGGATGACCTAGATGGGTGGGATGTGGGGAGGTGGGAAGGAGGTTCTAGAGGGAGGGGATATGTATATATATATATAGCTGCTTCACATTGTTGTACAGCAGAAACTAACACAATACTGTAAAGCAATTATACTCCAATGAAAATTTATTATAGGCACAAGCCCCTCCCTCAGAGAATCGTCCTTAATCGGTGTGGGGATAGGACCATGGCATCGGCACTTTAAAAGCTCTCCAGATGAAAACCAGAATTGCCATAAAGGACATCATTGAGCTGACTGACCACATTTGAGTACGGACTGTATATTAGATCATATTGCTGTGTCAATGTTAAAACTTCTGAACTTGATAACCAGATTGTGGTTACCTAAGAGGATGTTCTCGTTCTTAGGAAATACATGCTGAAATATTTAGGAGTGAAGAACATGATGTCTGCAATTTAGGTGAATGGATTAAAGGGGGAAATACCATGTAGAAACATAACAAGGGATGAATACAGCAAATATGGCAAAATGCTAACATTTGGCAAATCTGGCTGAGGGCTTATCCTGCTGGCAAGGGTTCCTTGTACTATTCTTAGAACTCTTCTGTTAGTTTAAAATGATTTCCAAATTAAAAAAAAAAAAATTCTTAAAAGTACCCCAGATGAAATAATGTACAACAACATTTAGAAACTACTGGATTCAGAAAAACAGAATGAGTACCTACTAAACAGTGGTTACAGTGCAAGCCTTTCTGAGTCACTGTCCTACACCAGTTCATCTCTCTCTTTAATGGTCATGTAAATCTCCTGGGAGTCTGGTTCAAAACTCTTTCTGATTCAGAATGTCTGAGCTGAGGCCTGAGATTCTGCATTTTTAATAGACTCTCTGGTGATGCCAGTGCCTCTGGTCCATGGGCCACATCTGGAATAGCAAAGCTCTACCACTGAATCACCCTGCCATCCACCTGTCAATCAATCAACACGTTTTTTGGAACCATGTCCTCTGGGCTCAGCCATGTAGGAGAATCCCAAGCTCTGGGATCTAACCCCTGATGATCTGAAATGGAGCTGATGTAATAATAATAATAGAAAGAAACTGTACCACTAATGTAATATGTTATGTACTTGAATCATCCAGAAACTGTTCCCCCCAACTCCCAGTCCATGGAAAAAAATTGTCTTCCATGAAACAGGTCCCTGGTGCCAAAAAGGTTGGGCACTGCTGCTCTAAGTGAAGTAGGGTGGGCCCGCAGAGCTCTGTGGATAGGTAGTCCATCCATCTTGACCCCTGGACTGTGGCATCACTGTGTGAGCCATGTGGCTTGGCCCTGTGAGAGTCACTCTGATCCCCAGAACAGAACGGAGCACCCAACGGAAGAAGCTGAAACAAAGGCTGGCAGCACATGGAAGGGGGGTATGAAGCAAAACAGCCCATGATACAGGTCACAGGGGAAATTCAGCCCCTCCTGGTGGGTGGCAGTTGGGGCTGAGCTGAGGCTCCCACAGAGAGCAGCATAATTCTGATGAGGTGTCAGGGTACAGGCTGCCTGAACCTGGCTGCGTCCTCCAGCTTGGAGACTCATTTCTTAGAATCAGACGTCCAAGGAAGATTCTCGTTTCATGCTGACTGTGGCATGCTTCCGGTTTGTTGCTTTTGCTGTAAGAGGAGCCAAAATGTCTCTCCCCTGGTTGGAGCAGATGGGGCATAGCCCCTGCCTCCATCAGAATTTTCCGGGCCTTGCCTCCCTCCTTTCCCCCATGGCAGCGCCCTTCTCTGTCTGCCTGCTGTGATCATGTTTTCCATGCATTGAATTAGAGGCCAGTCTCTTATTTCTATCTCCCGTTTACATCCAAATCAAGGCCAACTTACATGGGTGCACAGGACCCAGCTGGGCTTTACTGAGCAGGCAGCCCCAGAGAAGTTTCTGGAAGACAGTTGAGAAAGATCTGGCTGACAGGTCTGAGTTTGGATCAGAGAGTTGCCATCGAAGACCCGTATAAACTTAAGCAAGTTATTTAACATCTCTGAGCTTTAGGTTCCTCACCTGTAAAGTGGGGCTGATGATAGCATTAAATTCATAGGGCTCTGAACATCAAATGAGTTAGAGAGCTGAGCAGGAGCTTAATAGATGGAAGTGAGGCATTCCTTTGATGGGGATTTATTGAGCTTCTTCTATTTATAGACATATGTGTGTGTTAGTCACTCAGTCATGTCCGACTCTTTGCGACTCCATGGACTGTAGCCCACCAGGCTCCTCTGTCCATGGGATTCTCCAGGCAAGAATACTGGAGTGGGTGGCCATTTCTTTCTCCAGAAGATCTTCCTGACCCAGGGATCGAACCCAGGTCTCCTGCATTGCAGGCAGATTCTTTACTGTCTGAGCCACCAGGGAAGACCCATATGTATAAACATACTGTTCTGAACCTGAAAGAGTGCAGGTGTTCAGTGCAGGAAGTAGAGAGCTTCACTGCCTGGCTTTGGGTTTGAGCCTGTACACTTCACTTACTAGGTGACTTTGTAGCAACTCCTGAACCTTTCTGGGGCTCCATTCTCTCATCTGTAAAATGGGTATGATAATAGTCCCTACCTATGGGGATTGCTGTGAGGATTAAAGATGGGCTTAGAACGCGAGTTTAACAAGGATTAAGTGTTATTTGCGAAAATTCCTGCAGTCAAGAGTCATAGGAGCTGCTTTGAGAAACCACACACACACTCAGACACACACATACACTATCACCACATGAGTGGGCAGCCCAGAGAGGACAGGTTACAGGAGAGACACAAATAGGCATTCATTGCCTGTTCGAGGCTCTTTGAACCTCAGTCCAGGGCCCATTTCTGCAAAAAATTCTCTCTGGGACTGTGGTGTCATGAGCCCCTGGATTCTTTTTTATATGGAAGTAAAATCCGTATAACATGTAATTAACCTTTTTTTTTTTTTCCGGCCATGCTGTGCGACCTGTGGGATCTTAGTTCCCTGACCAGGGATCGAACCCATGCCCTCTGCATTGGGAGTGCAGTCTTAACCACCAGCACAGTTCCTGCAAGTGACCATTCGAAAGTGAACAGTTTAGCGGGACATAGTACTGTCACAGTGTTGGCTGCCCCCTGCCCCCTGAGTTCTTTAGAGTTGGTTTCCCCTTTCAACTGGCTGTATCCAGAGGAGGCAGCATTCATTTGTTTTTGTCAGTCTTCCTGTCACTGTACCATACCTGTCCCCATTCCCACCTGGTTCCTCCCCCTCCATTTTTCCAATGGGCCTGTCTCTCTGCACCCTCCTACCTTTTGGGGAGACAGGAGTAGGTGTCTCTGGCTGACATCTACATTTAGGGAGAGGGAGGGAGTATGTTGACCCATTGGAAAGGTGCCAGCTCTGAAGGGTGGCACTGACAGAGTTCAGGTTGGAGCTGGTAAAGCCACTTTTTGATACGGATGAAAACAAGCACGACCCATTGTCACTTCGCCTTCCAGTGGCCCCAGGGACAGCAGACAATGCAAAAGGGATTACTACAAACTATTCAGTCCTGAATATTCATTGGGAGGACTGATGCTGAAGCTGAAATTCCAATACTTTGGCCACCTGATGTGAAGCACTGACTCCTTGGAAAAGATCCTGATGCTGGGAAAGATTGAAAGCAGGAAGGGAAGGGGATGACAGAGGATGAGATGGTTGGATGGCATCACCGACTGAATGGACATGAGTTTGAGCAAGCTCCGGGAGTTGGTGATGGACAGGGAAGCCTGGGGTGCTGCAGACCATGGCGTCTTGAAGATTCAGACACAACTGAGTGACTGAACTGAACTGAATGGCCTCTCAGATCACTTTTTGTGATCGTGTCTTCCATCTTTGGGCTCCTCTTCCTTATGAATAAATTTGCTCTGTATCAAAGCATCTATTACAAAATAACCTTGGCAGGCTCCACAGCCTCACAAAGATCTACTTTGTATTTGTACTTGTGGACAAGAGCCACATCTTGAGTATTTTAAAACAGTTAAAGAATAGTTGATAGGTACGGAATTCTCCCAGGATGCAAAGCACGGTGCTAAATGCCGTGAACTCATAACTGCTGTATATGAGGCATCTCATAGGAGAGTTCTTACAATGACTCTAGGAAGTAGGCACTTTTGTTATGTATCTACATTTTATAGATGAAGAAATTCAGGCACAGAGCTGGTCAGTGACTCATCCAGGGCCACCTGGTGAATAAATATCAAAATCCATGTTTTACGCCACTGAGTAATACTGTGCCCCCATAATCCCAGCATAGATGTTACTTAGTTGGCTGAACAGAACAAAAATGTGTAGCAACCACATACAGTAGCTCCCTTCCTTCACTGCCTCCTACATTTTAGTTCTGGATCATGAATTTCCTGGCTTTATAACTTTGGCTGAGTCATGTAACCCCTCTGAAAATGTTTCCTCATCTATATAATTGGGGTAATTTTCTTGTCTGATCTCCATCAGATTTGTGACTATAAGATATACAATGATACAGGGAATGTTTTTGCAAAATGTAAAGTGCTATGTCAATGTCAGGAATTACTATCACGAATAAATGGCTTCCTGGGCTTGTGTAAGAGCCGCACAGTTGCAAGTTGGGAACTAGAGCTCCTGAGGTGCTCTGCGATAACCCTGGGAAGTAGTAGCAAGTTTCTCAGGCTTAATCTAATCCCGGACAAGCCAATCCCATTTCTGCTCTTCAAGGCTGTGTGATCTTTTAAGCACTAGCCAGCTTCTCTGTATGCAGGTCAGGAAGCAACAGTTAGAACTGGACATGGAACAACAGACTGTTTCCAAATCGGGAAAGGAGTATGTCAAGGCTGTATATTGTCACCCTGCTTATTTAACTTATATGGAGAGTACATCATGAGAAATGCCGGGTTGGATGAAGCACAAGCTGGAATCAAGATTGCCGGGAGAAATATCAATAAGCTCAGACATGCAGATGACACCACCCTATGGCAGAAAGCAAAGAAGAACTAAAGTGCCTCTTGATGAAAGTGAAAGAGGATAGTGAAAAAGTTGGCTTAAAGCTCAACATTCAGAAAACAATGATTATGGCATCTGGTCCCATCACTTCATGGCAAATAGATGGGGAAATGGTGGCGGACTTTATTTTTTTGGGCTCCAGAATCACTGCAGATGGTGATGGCAGCCATGAAATTAAAAGACGCTTACTCCTTGGAAGAAATGTTATGACCAACCTAGATAGTATATTCAAAAGCAGAGACATTACTTTGCTGACTAAGGTCCGTCTAGTCAAGGCTATGGTCTTTCCAGTAGTCATGTATGGATGTGAGAGTTGGACTATAAAGAAAGCTGAATGCAGAAGAATTGATGCTTTTGAACTGTGGTGTTGGAGAAGACTCTTGAGAGTCTCTTGGCCTGAAAAGAGATCCAGCCAGTCAATCCTAAAAGAAATCAGTCCTGAAAATTCATTGGAAGGACTGATGGTGAAGCTGAACCTCCAATACATTGGCCATCTGATGCGTAGAACCGACTCATTGGAAAAGACCCTGATGCTGGGAAAGATTGAAGGCGGGAGGAGAAGGGGACAACAGAGGATGAGATGGTTGGACGGCATCACTGACATAATGGACATGAGTTTGCGCAGGCTTCAGGAGTTGGTGATGGACAGGGAAGCCTGGGGTGCTGCAGTCCATGGCATCAAAAGAGTCAGACACGACTGAGCGACTGAACTGAGCTGAACTGAACTGAACTTCTCTGAACTCCCTTCTGTGTCTTTCATCAAGTATAGCTAGGAGAGCACTAGGGGACTCCTCAGGGTTTGGTACAGCAAAGGATTAAATAACGCCAGTTAAAGCCTTCTAAAGATGGCTCTGGCCTAGTCCATTTTCCCAAAATCACAGCCTATCTATCACATGGGTTGTCAAGCACATTAACTTGACATGGTATGGCTGACAGTGCCTTGCACGGCATCAGGGCTGGCCTCACAGCACATGCTCAAGGGGTGATGACTCTTTTTGTGACTTGCTTTTCTTGGAGGGAAGACAGAATGCAAAAGGGAGAGGGGGGTAGCAGCCAGGGGCAGGCAGTTTGGGCTCTTCGGCCTCCTGGACCACAAGGTTTGCCAATTCCCCCCTTTCCTTGAAATGAAGCCATAACTTTGAAACTCAGCTGCTTCCTTTTTAAAGAATTAATTAATTTATTGTAATTGCAGGATAATTACAATATTGTGATGCTTTTTGCCATACATAGATATGAATCACCCATGGGTGCACATATGTCTCCCCATCCTGAACCCCCCTCCCACATCCCTCCCCATCCCATCCCTGTGGGTTGTCCTGGACCACCAGCTCTGAGTGCCCTATTTCAGGCATCAAACTTGCACTGGTCATCTGTTTTACATATGGTAATATACATGTTTCACTGCTATTCTCTCAAATCATCCCACCCTTGCCTTTTCCCACATAGTCCAAAAGTCTGTTCTTTACATCTGTGTCTCCTTTGCTGTCCTGCCTGAAGGATCGTTATTACCTTCTTTCTAAATTCCATATATATGGGTTAATATACACTGTTTGGGAGAAGGCAATGGCACCCCAGTCCAGTACTCTTGCCTGGAAAATCCCATGGATGGAGGAGCCTGGTGGGCTGCACTCCATGGGGTCACTAAGAGTAGGACACGACTGAGCGACTTCACTTTCACTTTTCACTTTCATGCATCGGAGGAGGAAATGGCAACCCACTCCAGTGTTCTTGCCTGGAGAATTCCAGGGACAGGGGAGCCTGGTGGGCTGCCGTCTATGGGGTCGCACAGAGTCGGACATGACTGAAGCGACTTAGCAGCAGCAGCAGCATACAGTATTTGTCTTTTTCTTTCTAACTTAATTCACTCTGTATGATAGGCTCCAGTTTCATCCACCTCGTTAGATCAGTTGCTTCCTTTTAAAATTTGTTTATTTATTTCAGTGCTTCAGGTCTTAGTTGCTGCACATAGGATCTTCTATCTTCACTGTGGCATTTGAGCTCTTTAGATGCAGCATTTGAACTCTTAGTCATAGCATGTGGGATCTAGTTCCCTGACCCCCTGGCCCTCTGCATTGGGAGTGTGGGACTCTTAGCTGCTGGACCACCAGAGTAGTCCCCCCAAACACAATTGATTCTTTTTCACTCCGAAACTGTTTATGCACCAGGCTGTGTCTGACTTTCCGTGTAGTTTATTTCTCTTTCCCAGGAATGTTGGCAAGGGGCAAGGGGATGAGGCCTAGTTAAAGCTCTCTCCATTCCCTCACCCTTCACCTTTCACCTCTCCTGGTATACATATGCTCCAGCAGCAAAGGAGGCAAGAGTCTCCGAGCAAGAAATAACTTCTCTTGTCGAGAAACTGGGGATGCAGTGGAGGGGAGAGGAGTCCTCTAAGGCCCATGGAAAGTTTTCTTTTTTCTGAATAGGAATTGAATTCAACTTTTTCAGAAATTATAAACGTTCCACATCTTCAGGGCAACCAGTGAAACAATACACAGGCATAGGAAGCAAAATAAGCAATGTGCTCCCCTCTCCTTTTCCTCTCTACAGAATAAGCAATAGTAACAGCCTGCATCTGAACCCTCCCACTGCCTTCCTGTGCACATGCAAAGGCATGCAGGCACAGAGCCTGTGACTGGAGATTTTGGTGTTTGTACTAGAATGAGATCATGAGATACACATTGCTCTGCAGCCTGGTTTATGCACTTAGGTGCATCACATATATGTGTTAGTGTGTGATATTTTTCTCTTTCTGACTTACTTCACTCTGTATGATGGGCTCTGGTTTCACTCATGTCTCCACAAATGACCCAGTTTCATTCCTCTTTATGGTTGGGTAATATTCCATTGCACCACATCTTTATCCATTCCTATGTTGATGGACATTTAGGTTGCTTCTATGTCCTAGCTGTTGTAAATAGTGCTGCAGTGAATATCTGGGTGTATGTGTCTTTTAGAATTAGAGTTGTCTCGGGGTATATATGCCTAGTAGTGGGATTGCCGGGTCATATGGTAGTTCTGTTTTTAGTGGAATCCAGGAAAATGGTACAGATGAACCTATTTGCAGGGCAGGAATAGAGATGCGGATGTAGAGAATGGATGTGTGTACATGGGGGAGGAGGGGAGGGTGGAACAAATTGGGAGAGTAGGATTGACACATATGCACACACATATACACTACCATTTGTGAAATAGGCGGCTAGTGGGAACCTCCTATATAGTTCAGGGGGCTCAGCTCAGTGCTCTGTGATGACTTTAATGGGTCGGATGGGGGCTGGACGGAGGTCCAAGAGGGAGGGGATATATGTATGCATATAGCTGGTGCACTTTGTTGTATATCAGAAACTAACACAACATTGTAAAGCAACTAGACCCTAATAAAAACAAACAACAATGACCAAAAACAAAAACAAAGAAAATGAGTACATCACAGACTTCCCAGCATACCAGTAGTCATAAATCTGGCTCATCTCTTCAAATAGCTACATAATAGTCCATAACATGATTCTACTAGGATTTATTCAGCCATTCGTCTACTGAGAAGTGCTCAAGTTGTCTAGAACTTTGTGGTCATTCCTGTGAAAAAGGTCACAATCCCCATTCATCTCAGCATATTTACCAAGGCTGGTTAAGAAGATTGTTGGGTTTCATAGGGCTTTAATTTACCTATGGCGAGATTGCTTGGCTGGTTTTCATAAATAGAATTCTGATTCTCTCCTTTTATTATCAAAAATTTTATTATTCATCTGATAAGTGGATCTCACTTGCCTTCTCATTAATCCATGTATTGCCCCATAGTAGAGGGTGTGAATTGAAAAGGACTTTTGTAAGGAATGGGCATCCAAAGATACCATCTTCTTTTCTGTGTGATCCCAGAAAGAGGTGGATTACAATTTATCCAACTGGACCACAGTACAGGCTTATAGGAACATTTCTCCTCTCTAAGCTTGTTTCTCAGCAGTATGGACCCCTAAGGGAATCTCTTGTCAGACAGGAATATCTGGTAACTGGTGTTTGAGTAGTCCTGAAAAATCACCCTTATTTTGCCCAATTCACTCTTAAAGATAGATGAATGTGTCCGTTTGTTTTCCAGAAAAACAAATAGAGGGTAGTTTTCTCTTCTGAGGGGTCAGAAGTACATCTCACCCAATATGTTCTGGTTTGAAGCACATTGGAATGGTCTCTTTGACCTCAAATATTTTCTTTATCAGCTGAAATATCCCTTTTAGAGATATTACTCCTTTCTCACTGGGCTTCCCTGGTGGCTCAGTTGGTAAAGAATCTGCCTGCAATGCAAGAGACCTGGGTTCGATCCCCAGGTCAGGAAGATCCCCTGGAGAAGGAAATGGCAACCCACCCCAGTATTCTTGCCTGGAGAATTTCATGGACAGAGGAACCAGGCAGGTTATAGTTCATGTGGTCACAAAGAGTTGGACATAACTGTGTGACTTACACTTTCATAGATACTGTTTCTTTCCTTTAGGGACTTCCCTATAGCTCAGACAGTAAAGAATCTGCCTGCAATGAAGGAGACCCAGGTTTGATCCCTGGGTCAGGAAGACCCTCTGGAGAAGGAAACAACAATCCACTCCAGTATTTTTGACTGGAAAATCCTATGGAGAGAGGAGCCTGGTGGGCTACAGCCCATGGGGTCACAAAGAGTGGGACATGACTGAACGACTAACGCTGCTACTCCTCCTCCTTTCTGACTCGCACATCTTGTTAGTTAGCATACTATATTAACCATGCTCTATGAATATCCTTTGCAATGTTCTGGACATCTATCCCTTTTCTTATCATTCCCACTGCCCCTGGCCTGATCAACTTCAACAGTTACAAGGTCCCAACAAGTCCCCCTACTTATTATCGATATCCTATGGTTCCCCCTGCATTCTATCAGCAGGATTCTATTTCTAAAACACCATTCTGG
The DNA here is from genome assembly GCF_023091745.1 of Budorcas taxicolor. Lineage (NCBI taxonomy): Eukaryota > Metazoa > Chordata > Mammalia > Artiodactyla > Bovidae > Budorcas > Budorcas taxicolor. The sequence goes on from NC_068935.1 coordinate 19,313,513, forward strand.
TTATGTCATACCCCTGGTCAAAAACCGTAGCTGGCTTTCCATTGCCTGGAGTTGCAGTTTTCAAAGTCTATTTGTTCATTTGTTCATTCTTTGGTTTCCGGTTACCAGGGGATGCTTTCTACAAGCAAAATACTAGGTAATTGAAACCCCCAAGTGAAAAGCAGATAAAAGTGACTTACTCCAAAAAATGTAGCTGTGCTTTAGTTGAAGCGAGGAGGGAGGACACAGAGCCTCCTTTTTCCCTTGGCCTCGGGGAACACAGTGTGGAGACCACTGACTTACTCCTGAGATTCAAAGGGCTTAACTTGGTATTCAAAAATGCACTACCGTGGCCCTAACATGCATCTCCTTTCGGGCTTCCAACTTTCTCCCAAAGGAATTTGCTTCAGCAGTTTGGCCTCCACACAACTGGAGCATTCTCTGCATTTTTTTTTAACCAAAACTTTTTTTTTTAAAGCCACCCTTTAAAAAATATTTATTTAGTTTTGGCTGTGCTGAATCTTCGTTGCTGTGTGTGGGCTTTCTATAGTTGCAGTGAGTAGGGCCTACTCTCCAATGGCGATGCTCGGACTTCTCACTGTGGTAGCTTCTTGTGTTGCAGAGCAGGGACTCTGGGCACCCAGGCTTCAGTAGTTGTGGCACATGGGCCCAGTAGTCGCAGTTTGTGGGCTTAGTTGCCAGGAGGCATGTAGAATCTTTCCAGACCAGGGATGAAACTGGTGTCCCTTGCATTGAAAAGTGGATTCTTTACTACTAGACCACCAGGGAAGCCCAGCATTCCCCACTTTTTACCTTTTCCTGAAATATGCATTGCTGTTCTCTCTTCCTTCATTACATTCACCCTTCAAGGAAAAACTACTTCAAGAAAGCTTCTCTGACTACCTTGCTTCACAGACTACTCGATTCTCAGGGCTATGATGACTTTATCTTCCAAACAACAACAAAAATGGAGACAGAAGCTGTTCAGCAAAGAGATTGCCACAGAGACTGTTATTATGTTCTCCTTCTAGCTAAAGAAGTCTTATGGTGTGAACTGTGAGGCCAAGGTTCCATGAGTTTGTGTCCCAGCTCTGCTACTTGTTAGCCATGTAACTCTACTGTGCTTCAGGTCTCTTATCTGTAAAATGAGGACAATATTAGTACTCATCTCAAAGGGTTATGTGAAGATTAAATTGTGTCAAGCTCTTAGAACACTGTTTGGCACTTAGTAAGCAGTTGATTGGAGAAGGAAATGGAACCCACTCCAATGTTCTTGCTTGGAAAATCCCATGGACAGAGGAGCCTGGTGGGCTACAGTCCATGGGGTCGCAAAGAGCCAGACACGGCTTAGCCACTAAACCACCACCACATGCAGTTGATAAAAGTTAGCTATTATTAGGATATCTCAGACATGAGGTCATGAAAGTTTGAGCTAAGGCAGAGGCTGGGTGGTGTCTATCACGGGCAGAATTGTTGGGAGATCTAAAGGTAGGGGGTTGTGGAGAGAGTAAGATAAAGAGAGGGCTTCCCCAGTGGCTCAGTGGTAAAGAATTTGCCTGCAATGAAGGAGTTGAAGGAGACGCAGGTTTGATCCCTGGGTTGGGAAGATCCCCTGGAGGAGGGTATGGCAACCCACTCCAGTATTATTGCCTGAAAAATTCCATGGGCAGAGGAGCCTGGTAGGCCACAGTCCATAGGGTGGCTAAGAGTCAGACGCTACTGAAGCGACTTATCATGCATGGCATGCAAGATAAAAAGACTAGTACACAACCAGTGAAGGGTGAAGCGGGTTGCTCTGTCATCAGAAGAAGGAAGTGCCCTGATAGGTGGTTTCTGCCCAGGCTGCTATCAGCAAGGCTGTATTCTCATGGAGCATGTGCTCAATAAGAGAAAGATAAATATCATATTCTAATGCACATATATGGAATCTAGTAAAATGGTACTGAAGAGTTCATTTACAAAGTAGCAATGGAGAAAGACATACAAAATAGACTTATGGACATGGGGAGAGGGGAGGAGAGGGTGAGATGTATGGAAACAGTAACATGGAAACTTACATTACCATCTGTAAAATAGATAGCCAACGGGAATTTGCTGTATGGCTCAGAAAAGTCAAACAGGGGCTCTGGATCAACCTAGATGGGTGGGATGGGGAGAGAGTTGGGAGGGAGGTTCAAAAGGGAGGGGATATATGTATACCTGTGGCTGATTCATGCTGAGGTTTGACAGAAAACAACAAAATTCTGTAAAGCAATTATTCTTCAATTAAAAAATAAATTAATTTTAAAAATAATGAAATTGATCAACCATAAGTAGCTTAGCAAAATTCTATTTTTCAGTTAACTGGAAGCTAAGAGAATAGCCATTTGGAATTGGGCCCTAAGACAGAAGGTGTTGGAGAGGTGAAAACAGAGCATAGGGCACTGTCAGGAAGAGGCGCCTACATGGGAGCAGGTGGGAGCATTGTGCCAGATAGCATAAACTCTCTAAAATGTTAGCTGGTAGGATTAAAAGTGCACTAGCTGCCTGGGGGCAGGAAGAGACAGTGCCAGAATAACTGAATGGAGACATGGGAAATCCAAAGAGAAATTTTGATAGCTTGCCTACTTAAAAACGTGTGTGTGTGTCCTAGAGTGCATAAGGTCCAAATTGTTTTGTTCAAGTATAATTGGGTTAACAATATCATGTTAGTTTCAAGTGTATATCATAGTGATTGGATATTTTCATACATTGCAAAATGATCACCACAGTAAGTCTAGTTACCATCTGTCACCATACAAAGTTATTACAGCATTATTGACTATATTCCTTATGCTGTACATCCCTATGACTTATTTTAGAACTGGAAATTTGTACCTCTTAATCATGCTCACTTGGACTGCAAGGAGATCTAACCAGTCCATTCTGAAGGAGATCAACCCTGGGATTTCTTTGGAAGGAAAGATGCTAAAGCTGAAGCTCCAGTACTTTGGCCACCTCATGCGAAGAGTTGACTTATTGGAAAAGACTCTGATGCTGGGAGGGATTGGGGGCAGGAGGAGAAGGGGATGACCGACGATGAGATGGCTGGATGGCATCACGGACTCGATGGACGTGAGTCTGAGTGAACTCCGGGAGTTGGTGATAGACAGGGAGGCCTGGCGTGCTGCGATTCATGGGGTCACAAAGAGTCGGACACGACTGAGTGACTGAACTGAACTGAATCATGCTCACCAATTTGACTCATCCCACCCCCACCTCCAATCCCTTCTCCTGTGGCAACCACCATTGTGTTCTTTTTATCTCTGACACCATTTCTGTTTCTGTTATGTTTTAAATTTTTTAAAAAACAAGTTGTTTTTATTTATTTATTTATTTATTTATTTTGGCCACGCCTGTCAGCTTGCAGGATCTTAGTTTCCCAGCCAGGGACTGAACCCCAGCCCTCGGCGGTGAAATTGCAGTGTCCTAACGAGTGGACCACCAGGGAATTTTCTGTTTTTGTTATTTTCATTCATTTTATTAGATTCCACAGGTAACTGAAATCAAACAGTATTTTTCTTTCTCTGTCTGACTTATTTCACTTAGCATAATACCCTATAGGTCCATCTATATTGTTGCAAGTGGCAAGATTTCATTCTTTTTATGGCTGAGTAAAATTCCATTGTATACATGTACATATTTATCCATTTATTTCTCATTGGCCACAAATTTCTGCCATATCTTGGCTGCTGTGAATGATGATGCAATGAACATAAGGGTGCATGTATCTTTTCAAATTTTTAGTGTTTTTGTTTTCTTTGGAAAAATATCCAGAGGTGGAATTGCCAGATTGTATGTTAGTTCTATTTTAATTATTTGAGGAATCTCCACACTGTTTACCATAGTGGTCACACCAGTTTATATTCCCACCAACAGCACACAAGGATTCCTTTTTCTCCACATCTCTCTAACTTTTATTATTTCTTGTCTTTTTGCTGATAGCCATGTGAGAGATGTGAGGTGATATCCCATTGTGATTTTCATTTTCATCTTCATAATAATTAGCGATGTTGGTCTTTTCTTCATGTGCCTACTGGCCTTCTGTGTGTCTTCTTTGGAAAAATGTTTATTCAGATCCATGTGCATCTTTAGATCTGAAGTAAGTGCCATATATTAATATATACAGCATACATATGGGTCTTGTGTTTTATATCCACTCAGCCACTCTGTGTCTTTTGATTAGAGCATATAGTCCACTTACATTTAAAGTAATTGTTGATAGGTATGTACTTATTGCCATTTTGGTCATTGTTTTCTTCTTTTGATCTCTTCAGTTGTGATTTGATGACTATCTTTAGTGTTATGTTTAGATGTCTTTCTCTTTTTGTGTGTGTACCTACTACAGATTTTTGGTTTGTGGTTTCATACACACATACACACACACACACACACACACACACACACATATATATGTATTATTGTTTTAAGTTGATGATCTCTTAAGTTTGGATGAATTCTAACAACCCTGCATTTTCACTCCCTCCCATCTTTAATGTTTGTGACATCACATTTTACATATAATTGCTTTGTGTATCCCTTTAACTATTGTGGATATAGATGATTTTATGACTTTTGTTTTTCAGCATTCCTACTAGCTTTATAAATGGTTAGTCCGCTATCTTTACTGTACATGTGCCTTTATCAATTAAAGCTTTCCCTTTATAATTTTTATATTTATAGTTGTGGTCTTTTCTGCTTAGGGAAATCTATTTAACATTTCTTATAAAGCTGGTTTAGTGGTACTGAACTCTTTTAGATTTTGTTTGTCTGTAAAACTTCTTATCTCTCCTTCATATGTGAATGGATTCCCTGGTGGCTCAGACTGTAAAGAGCCTGTCTACAATGTGGGAGACCCATGTATTCCTGGATCAGGAAGACCCCCTGGAGAAGGAAATAGCAGTCCACTCCAGTATTCTTGCCTGAGAAATCCCATGGACAGAGAAGCCTGGCAGGCTACAGTCCATGGAGTCTCAAAGAGTTGGACACGACTTTCTTTCACAGATCTGAATGATAGCCTTGCCATGTAGAGTATTCTTGGTTTTAGGTCTTTTCCTTTCATTACTTGGAATATATCATGCCATTCTTTGTGGCCTGCAAAATTTTCCTTAAAAGTCAGCTGATAGCCTTATGGAAATTCCCTTGTGCTTGCTTTTCTCTTGTGGCTTTTAAGACTCTCCTTATCATTCATTTCTGCCAATTTAATTACAATGTGTCTAGGTGGGGACCTCTTTGGGTTCATCTTGTTTGGGACTCTTGGTGCTTCCTATACCCCGATATCTGTTTGCTTCCCTAGGTTAGGGAAGTTTTCAGCCACTATTTCTTCAAATATGTTCTCTGCCCCTTTGTCTGTTCCTTCTGGTACCCCTATAATCCCAATGCTGGTATGCCCGATGTAATTCTAGAGAGCTCTAAAACTATCCTCATTTGGTTAATTCATTTTTTTCTGTTCAACTTGGGTGATTTCCACTACTTTCTCTTACAGTGTGCTGATTCATTCCACTGTATCATCTAGTCTACTGTTGATTCCTTCCAATGTACTTTCAATTTCAGTTATTATATTTTTCTGGCCCTGTTTGGTTTTCTTTATATTTTCTAGCTGTTAAACTTCACTGTGTTCTTCAATTCTTCTCCTGAGTTTGTTGAGCATTTTTATGATCATTACCATGAGTCTTTGTCAGGCAGATTGCCTAGCTCCACTTCATTTTGTTCTTCTCCTAGGGTTTTGTCTTGTTCCTGCCTTTGGAACATATTATCTATCTCCTCATTTTGCCTAATTTTCTGTATTTATTTCTAAGGATGAGGTAGGTTGGTTACACTTCCTGTTCTTGGAGAAGTGGGCTTATGCAGAAGACATTCAATCGGGCCCAGCGGCAAACTCCACTCTGGTCACCAGAGCTATATTCTCTAGGATTGTCCCCTCTGTGGGCTACATGGGCCCTTCTCTTGTGGCAGAGCTGATGACTGTGGGCACACTTGTGGGTAGGATTGGTCCCCAGTCTGGTTGGCTGCTGCCTGCTGGTGGCCTGGGTCACAGCTTGACTGGTTGCATGGTTCGAAATGTCCCAGAGCTGGTGCCAGCTGGCTGGTGGGCAGGTTGGGTCCTGGTTTGGCTGGCCGTTGTGTCAGGGGGCATTCAGAAGCTGGTGCTGACCTACTAGTGGGTGGGGTCAGGTCCCAAGTTGGCTGATTTGGGGAGCCAGCGGGGGCTGGGTCTTCTTCCAGCCTGATGTTGGGCAGGGCTATGTCCTGGGATCCCTGGCTATGGGGCAGGATGGTGGTCTAGGACTGATGCCAGCCCGCTGGTGGGCAGATAAGACCCTGGCACAAATAGGCTAGAAGGAGGATGCGAAAATGGCACTTGCCTGTGTCCTTATGGTAAACAAGCTCCAAAAAGTGGCTGCTATCAGTATCTGTGTCCCTGGGGAGAGTCCCAGTTGCTTTCTGCCTCTCCAGGTCATTCTCTAAGATCAGCAAGTGAATCTGACCTGGGCTCCTTTCAGATTACTGCCTCTGCACTGGGACTTGAAACATGTGAGATCTTGTGCAAACTGTTAAAGAGCAGAGTCTCTGTTTTCTATAGCCGTCAGTCTCTCCTGTATGCAAGCTCTACTGACCTTCAAAGCTGGATGTTCTGGGCACTTGTCCTGCTGGGGCAGAACCCCCAGGCTGGGGTGCTGACTGTGGGGCTTGGACCCCTCACTCCTTGGAGAGAAACTCTGCAACTGTGATTATTCTCTAGTTTGTGAGTCAGCTACCCAGGGATGTGGGTCTTGACTAAACTGTGTCCCAATTCTTCTTACCCATCTTATTGTGGTTCCTTTATATCTTTAGTTGTGGAAGATAATTTTTCCTAATCTTCAGGTTGTTCTCATAGGTAAATAGTTATAATTTTGATGTGGCCATGGGAAAAGGTCAGCTCAGGGTCTTCCTGTTCCTTCTTATGGACACAGTTATCTTCCCCCGACCCCCAAATTGGTTTTGTTACCAGGGAGATAATTGGCTGTTTGAATTCTTTCAAAAAGTAACCATTATTCCAGATAGAGTGAAGGATCACGTATATGATTACTGTTCAGTGAACTCTTGGGGGCAAGGTCCATGCCTTACTTGTCTCATGTGTACATCATCGTTCTTGTTCAGTAGTGCTTGTTAAATGTATATTTATAGAAGGGAGGAAGGGAGAAAAGAAGGAAGGAAAAAGGAGGGAATAATTATGAGATGATGATTAAACCATTTGTTCCAGGGACTCTTGGAGATAAATAGGAGTTTGTGACCTTTAACTTTTATTCTAAAATTGGTGCTTCCTTTGGAACTTACAATGCTAAATAGTAAAAATTCAACAAGGATAGTAGTTCCTGCTTTTGGCTGGAAATGAATGTGAGTTTCACAAGGGGCAGAGTAGAGGCTATACCTAGATTTATTTTTACTTTCTGGGAGTGAGACGAGGGCACTACATGGCTCCAATCCATTTATTTTTGTGTACCAACTAATGAATTCCAAGTCTGTGTTCACTCTGGGCAAAGGCAAGGCGAGGATGAGAGGTAAAAGCCAATTCAGTCATATAAAATCAGTAAATATTTGTTAAACACCTACTTTGAGCAAAATAAACAGATATTAAGCACCCCTACCTATTCTATGTAAACATAGCAGAAATTATGAATGATTCCCTACCCTAGGGAGCTTACAATCTAGGTGAGCACTCAGGTCTAATATACTTGAAGCAATAATGCAAGTCAGGTTAAAATTCAATTCAGAAAACATTTGTTAAGCATCTCCTATGTACCATGCATTATTTATTCAATGGTTAATAATAAGTGCAAATGGGTGATATCAGCAAGATGGTGGACTAGGAAGCTCCAAGTCCTCACAGAAACATCAAATTAACAATTAAGGACTGACTACAATAATTTTATAAGAGTTTCAGAAACCAGTTAAAAATCAGTAGCAACCAAGCAAATGCCAAATCAACTAAAAGCTACCTCAAAAATGGCCAGACATTTCATTACACTTTACTCACCCTTGGTTCATCCCCTCCACAATGTGGTGCAATATGGTCAGGGATAATCAACCGAATCCTTGGTTCCCCCACTTGGGACAGAAGAAGCAGGATGGAACATATATGCAATATTCTGGCCTGTCTGTGGGCTACCTGAGGAACTGGTTTCTGTATCACCTGACTTAGAGCACAGATGAGCAATAGTGACATAGTTTGGATTTTGGGCTGGAAGCTATGGAGGCAAATTGCAGGACAACTGCAGACCTGTGGATGCTTGGGACCAATAGATTATGGGCAAATGAATATAATAACATATCTAATACCTAAGAAGAAGCAGAGGTTAGAATCTTTGGGAAATTAAAACATTGAAAAGCAGCTGGGCAAACTGTTTGCAATAGCCAAGACATGGAAGCAGCCTAAGTGTGCATCACCAGATGAATGGATAAAGAAGATGTGGTACATATATACAATGGAGTATTACTCAGCCATAGGAAAGAATGAAATAATGTCATTTGTCGCAACATGGATGGACCTAGAGAATATCATACTAAGTGAGGTAAGTCAGGCAGAGAAAGACAAATATTATATATCACTTATATGTGAAATCTAAAAAATAATAGAAATTAATTTATTTACTAAGTAGAAATAGTCTCACAGACATAGAAACCAAACATATGGTTACCAAAGAGGAGAGGGAGGAGTAAATTAAGAGTGTGGGATTAACAGATACGTATTACTATCTATTGGAGAAGGCAATGGCACCCCACTCCAGTACTCTTGACTGGAAAATCCCATAGACAGAGGAGCCTGGTAGGCTGCAGTCCATGGGGTCGCTAAGAGTCAGACACGACTGAGTGACTTCACTTTCACTTTTCACTTTCATGCATTGGAGAAAGAAATGGCAACCCACTCCAGTGTTCTTGCCTGGAGAATCCCAGGGACAGGGGAGCCTGGTGGGCTACTGTCTATGGGGTCGCACAGAGTCAGACACGACTGAAGTGACTTAGCGGTAGCATTACTATCTATAAAATAGACAAATAACTCAACATTCAAAAAACGAGGATCATGGCATCCAATCCCATCACTTCATGGCAAATAAATGGGGAAACAATGGAAGGTGACTGCAGCCCAAAGATGATTGCTCCTTGGAAGAAAAGCAATGAGAAACCTAGATGGTATATTAAAAAGCAGAGACATTACTTTGCCTACAAAGATCCATATACTCAAAACTATGGATTTTCCAGTAGCCATGTGTGAATGTGAGAGATGGACAACTAAAAAGGCTGAGTGCTGAAGAATTGACGCCTTCAAACTGGTGCTGGAGAAGATGTCTGAGAGTCCCTTTGACAGCAAGGAGATCAAACCAGTCAATCTTAAAGGAAATCAACCTTGAATGTTCACTGGAAAGACTGATGCTGAAGCTCCAATCCTTTGGTCACCTCATGCGAAGAGCTGATTCATTGAAAAAGACCCTGATGCTGGGGAAGACTGAAGGCAGGAGGAGAAGGGGATGACAGAGGATGGGATGGTTGGATAGTATCACTGACTCAATGGACATGAGTTTGGGCAAGCTCTGAGATGGTGAAGGACAGGGAAGCCTGGTGTGCTGTAGTTCATCAGGTCACAAAGAGTCACACATGACTGAGCAACTGAAAACAACAACAAAGCCAGTGCTTCTGTGGTATTTTATTATAGCAGCCTGAGCTAAAATATCAGAAAAATAATACATGAACAAAATGAGAATATCAATAAAATATAGAAATTATGAAAAATATGAAAAATTTTGATGATGAAAATGAGAATAAATGAATTTCAAAATTCACTAGAGGATTTCAAAGGCAGATTCAAACAGGCATAATAAAGAATCAGCAAAGTTGAAGACAGTTTATTTGAAGTTATCCAGTTTGAGAAGCAAAAAAGAAAAAAAGAATCAATAAAAGTGACTAGTGCCTATGGGACTTATGTGATATTATTACACGTACCATTATACACATTATGGAAGTCCTAGAAGAATAGAAAAAGAGGCAGAGAGATTAGTTGAAGAAATAATGGCTAAAATCTTCTCAAATTTGAGGGAAGACATAGATATACAAATCTGAGAAGCTCAATAAATTCCAAGTAGGATAAACCCCCAAAGACCCAAATGGTGGCTCGGCAGTAAAGAAACGACCTGCAATGCAGGAAATGTGGGTTCAATCTCTGGATTGGGAAGATCCTCTGGAGCAGGAAATGGGAACCTGCTCTAGTATTCTTGCCTGGGAAATCCCATGGAGAGAGAAACTTGGTGGGCTACAGTCCATGGGGTCACAAAGAGTAGGACACAACTGAGCAACTAAACAACAACAAAGACATTATAATCCAATAGTCAAATAATAAAAAGAGAATGACAGACAAGAATGTTGAACGAAGCAAGAGAAAAATGACTTGAATGTATAAAGGAGTCCCCCATAAGACTGTTATCAAATTTCTCATCAGAAACGTTGCAGGCCACACTGAATGAAAAGCAAACTGTCAATTGAGAATTCTGTATCCAGCAAAATTGTCCTTGAAAAAATGAGGGAGCTAAGACAAGCTCATGGAGACGGCAGTGGCACCCCACTCCAGTACTCTTGCCTGGAAAATCCCATGGACAGAGGAGCCTGATAGGCTGCAGTCCATGGGGTCACTGAGAGTCCAGCATGACTGAGTGACTTCACTTTCACTTTTCATTTTCATGCATTGGAGAAGGAAATGGCAACCCACTCCAAAGTTCTTGCCTGGAGAATCCCAGGGATGGAGGAGCCTGGTGGGCTGCTGTCTATGGGGTCGCACAGAGTCAGACATGACTGAAGCGACTTAGCAAGACAAGCTCAAGACAAACAAAAGGTAAGAGTTCAGGAGTTCATTCCCACTAGATGTACCCTGAAAGGAATGCTAAATGAAGTCTAAGTTGAAATGAAAGAATGCTAGATGGCAATTTGAAGCATATGAAAAGATAAATTCTCCAGTAAAAGTAAATAATACATGGACAAATATAAAAAACACTTTAATTTTAATTTTGTTTATAACTCCACTTGGTATTTTCTAAAGGATTTAAAAGACAAATGCATGAAAATATAACCTATGTTAATGGGTACACAACATCAATAACATAACACTTGTGACATCAATAATATAAAGTGAGTGGGTAGAGTGTAAAAGAGTAGAATTTTCATGTGATTGAATTTAAGTTGGTATCAATTAAAGAAAGATTGGCATAAGGATGTTGCATGTAATCCCCATAGTAACTACAAATAAACTATAGAATATACACAAAAGGAACAAAGAAATGAATCAAAGAGTGTATGGAGTGGACAGTGAAGGGTCTTCCCTGGGGTTGTGAGGAAGGTTGCTAGCCCTCTCTGGGCAATGTGTCCCACTTGGACACTCTACTGTATTGATTCACTTCTCCCAGGAAGCGCAGACCCATGCCAGTGAGGGACTGAGTTACAGTGTCATTTCATGCTGCCTGTTTTCCTTGCTTGGAATTTCAGCAAAGTTTCATGGGAAGCTTGGCTTAATGGGGCAATAATCTCCCATACAAGTTTCAGATATTTGTTATTCTTGATCTGTTGGTTGTCCCTTTGTACCTTCCTCAAGGAATTGGGAGCCAGTGGAGCCTCAGGAAGTTTTCAGGGGAGGAGGTGAGTTTTAAGGTGTGGTTCCCTTTTTCACATCCTGCCTAAAATCTCCTTATCATTTCTCCACATCTATCGAAAGACTGCAGCAGCATTCCCACCTTCATGTTGAGGAGGTGGGAATCCTTACCAGTGTTCACTGAGAAGAAACTTGTGTAGGAGGGTGGCAGGACTGATGTTTGAGAACTATTTAGAATCTGCAGTGAGAGGGAAGGCAGAACTGAAAAGATCTAGGAAGGTTTTTAAGAGAGATAATGCTTAGTTCAACCTAACAATTGTTAAATATCAGATTTCCATATTCCCTATCAGAATTTTCATGTGACAGTTTGAGAGCTAAATTAACCATAGAGTTCATTTCCCTTTAAGATTCCAAGAACATTAAACTTGCCTAGTTATGTTCAGTTCAGTTCAGTTCAGTTGCTCAGTCATGTCCGACTCTTTGTGACCCCATGAATCACAGCACGCCAGGCCTCCCTGTCCATCACCAACTCCCGGAGTTCACTCAGACTCACGTCCATCGAGTCCGTGATGCCATCCAGCCATCTCATCCTCGGTCGTCCCCTTCTCCTCCTGCCCCCAATCCTTCCCAGCATCAAAGTCTTTTCCAATGAGTCAACTTCACATGAGGTGGCCAAAGTACTGGAGCTTCAGCTTTAGCATCATTCCTTCCAAAGAAATCCCAGGGCTGATCTCCTTCAGAATGGACTGGTTGGATCTCCTTGCAGTCCAAGGGACTCTCAAGAGTCTTCTCCAACACCACAGTTCAAAAGCATCAATTCTTCGGCGCTCAGCTTTCTTCACAGTCCAACTCTCACATCCATACATGACCAGTGGAAAAACCATAGCCTTGACTAGACGGACCTTTGTTGGCAAAGTAATGTCTCTGCTTTTCAATATGCTATCTAGGTTGGTCATAACTTTTCTTCCAAGGAGTAAGCATTATGTTAGTCACATAGAAAGGTGGATGGATGGATGAAGGGATGTTGGATGTATGGATAGATCAAGGATGAATGGACGGCTAGATGTTGGATGGTTTTTGATGGAAGGATGGATAGATGGGTAGACAGATGGATGGATGAATGGATGGATGGATGGAGAACTGGACTAAGACAAAAGAAGAAAACCTCAAGTTGATCTGCTTGTTTCTTGATTGTTTTTGAAGTTCAGGTAGCCCTGCTTCAAGACATCATGAAATACTTCCTGGTCATTTCCCACTTTTTTCATTAGGTTTTTTTTTATTATTATTATTTAAATTTATTTATTTAATTCATTAGGTTTTAAGTTAACAGTGTTATAAATGCTGCATCTTAGCTCCATCTGAATACATTTGAATGACATTAATTCTTTCCTTTTAAAATATTTATCTGGCTGTGCAAGGTCTTCATAGCAGCTTGTGGGATCTTTGATCTTTGTTGTGGCATGCAGTTTCTTTCAGTTGTGGCGTGCAAGATCTTTTTCACTGATCAGGGATTGAACCCAGAAAGCCCCTTGCATTAGGAGTGGGGAGTCTCAGCCACTGTACCATGAGGGAAGTCCCACATTAGTTCTCATTGTGAAAGTTTAAGCTACATAATGCAAGTGATTTCATCATTAGCTCAACTCTCCAGTGTCCTGTACTTTTGACAATCATGAGAAACGCTGGACTGGAAGAAACACAAGAAACATCAAGATTGCTGGGAGAAATATGAATAACCTCAGATATGCAGATGACACCACCCTTAGGGCAGAAAGTGAAGAGGAACTAAAAAGCCTCTTTATGAAAGTGAAAGAGGAGAGTGAAAAAGTTGGCTTAAAGCTCAACATTCATAAAACGAAGATCATGGCATCCAGTCCCATCACTTCATGGGAAATAGATGGGGAAACAGTGGAAACAGGGTCAGACTTTATTTTTTGGGGCTCCAAAATCACTGCAATGGTGACTGCAGCCATGAAATTAAAAGACGCTTACTCCTTGGAAGAAAAGTTATGACTAACCTAGATAGCATATTCAAAAGCAGAGACATTACTTTGCCGACTAAGGTCCGTCTAGTCAAGGCTATGGTTTTTCATGTGGTCATGTATGGATGTGAGAGTTGGACTGTGAAGAAGGCTGAGTGCCAAAGAATTGATGCGTTTGAACTGTGGTGTTGGAGAAGACTCTTGAGAGTCCCTTGGACTGCAAGGAGATCCAACCAGTCCATTCTGAAGGAGATCAGCCCTGGGATTTCTTTGGAAGGAATGATGCTAAAGCTGAAGCTCCAGTACTTTGGCCACCTCATGCGAAGAGTTGACTCATTGGAAAAGACTCTGATGCTGGGAGGGATTGGGGGCAGGAGGAGAAGGGGACGACCGAGGATGAGATGGCTGGATGGCATCACGGACTCGATGGACGTGAGTCTGAGTGAACTCCGGGAGTTGGTGATGGACAGGGAGGCCTGGCGTGCTGCGATTCATGGGGTTGCAAAGAGTCAGACATGACTGAGCGATTGAACTGAACTGATACAACTAATGAAACCCACCCTCATCTTTGTCCCAGGCAAATTACAAATTGGATGAGAAATGTGGTCAAAGCCAATTGTTTGCAATGGCTCATCCATTGGAATTGACTCAATAGCATATACATCCAGTGCATACAAATTGAATACCTACAGTGAGAGGAAAAAACACAGCTCCTGTCTTGGGGAGCTCACAGTCTAATGGAAGAAAGAGATATGTGAAACAGGGAACCAGGGTACAGCAAGTGAGTACTATATGACTGGGGTAGTCTAGAGCAAGAAGTGAGTCGCTATTTGAGAGGGTTAGGGAAGGCTTCCTATAGGAAGGAGGTACTGGGAACCCCTGAAGTCCAACCCAGGAAAATTAGGCTTACTCCTTTAGAGAGAAAGAAACCAGTGTAGTGCTTCTTTGAGCAGAGAACAAAGTAGCAAAATATATTTTAACCCTTTCTGGTTGGAGGCTGGTTTATCACCATGCTCAGTTACTGTAGTGACTGTAAATATCTATGACTGAATCAGTTCTGATTTCCAAACATTTCCACTGTTGTTGTTTGTTCATGCACTTGTCTTTGTTTCTTTATGCATCTAATACAATCACTGACTTCATTGTTCTCAGCCTTCTTTGACTTTTCAGAGGTGATCAGGTGGTCAGAACATTCTCTTATTTAGGAGTTGCTACTGCTTTTTCAGCTTTGATGCTGTCTCTATGCCTCAAGAAAATTTAATGACTTAGGGATTCATGGATAGAATGCAGGGAGGGTCTATTGAATTTGAATAAGAAAAAAAGTATGTTTGTATTTTTACAAATCTCTAACTGAAATTTACCTTTTACTTCTGTTACAAATTTGGCAATAAGCCACAGTAGTATTACAGTAGTTGTAATTTTATCACCAGTAGAAATCACAGATGTTTTTATCCTGTAACATTACAGCCATTCCCAATGTCTTGAAATATCATTTGTGCTGATCACTATTTGCAAATTACATTAGTTATGAGACCTTCTGCTAAAACCTGTTTAACATGTTAACAAAAGGAACATATGTGACTATATTACAATTTTTAAAATTCTTTTTATTTATTTATTTGGCTGTACCAGGTCTTAGTTGTGGCATGTGGGATCTAGTACCCTGACCAGGGATTTAACCCGGGCCCCCTGTATTGGAAGCATGGAATCTTAGCCCCTGGACTACCAGGGAAGTCCCCACAAATTTTTAAATAATGGGCTTATTTCAATATTTCCTTGGTAATCCTATATATTTTATACATTTAAAAATGTTGTTCGGAAAGAGATCCATAGGTTTCATTGGACTGCTATGGGGTCCATAGCACAAAAATGGTTGAGAGGCTCACCACTGCATTTGCCACAATTTGCTTGGTCTAGAGTAAGAAGTAAAATTTCTTTTTCACCACCATGTTAGCATCTTTCATCCAGAAACTTGCCCAAGCTTGTAAACATGTAGATCAATATTCTCGAGGACCATTAAACCCAGGTTGTGTTTTGTGTAACTACAGGCGGGAATGGAACATTATGTGAGCAGCTCTGGTTTTCAGCCAAGCTTATTCTTCAGGGTGCAAGACCTCTGGGTGCAAGATAATCCATTATTGCTCTACTGGTAGCCAGTTCTCTTGTAATTTTCGGGAACAGTCAGAAATTGAGATGGGGCGGCTCACAGCACTGCATTTAACCATTCTTCTTAACTGGGTGCACCTGTGAACAGTAGACTCTGCAGATCAAATGAAGATAATGAAAAACAAAGGGAAGAAAGCTCACTGCTGAGCCAAGCTGGGCAGGTACTTACAGACACTTGTTAAGAAAGAAAGAGGCAGGGAGGTCATGTCCATTTCAGCTGAGGGAGGGGTGATTTTGCACCATTTCCCTTTCTCTTGATGACTGCAGTGGAGGGAGAAGGGGGCAGGGATTGGCTCAGTTGTTGAGGAAATGCAGTAGTTTGGTTCAGCTCCCTCTGGGTGGGCACTTAAAGAGCCAGATCTTCCTTGCCCTTTTCACGGGGCTCCTTGTAAGTTTCATGTTCACATGCTTCTTTCCCCTTGTTACTAACACACAGGAAGGTATACTCACACATGCACATCAGTGAATGACTCACACTGAGAATTTGAGATGTGCTACACATCTATACATAGTCCCATTGTGACTTGATTTTTCATCACTAGATTTAGGTACACTGACACGGAAACACTCTATATAGTGAGAGTTCATTCAGTGGTGCGCTCCCATGCTCCCATTCACAGCCTGTCTGCACACACAAACACAGGGTCTTTATGGCCACGGCTCCCTCTAGATGTGTGGCACATGTAGCTGTCAAGAGCCAAATCTTCACACTCATCACCTACAACTGTGAGAGGAGATGCTAGTTCAGGCTTTCCTGTCTGTGGGGGAGTGCACATTTTCCAGTCTGCCATGCCCCTCCCCTGCCTCCTCCTTCCCCCATAACTACCAGTCCAGGCACACACACAGGCATTCATAAGACATACAGGGACTAAGGATGTGGAGCCAGAGGAGGAACCTTACCTCACAGGCAGGGCAGTGCTCTGCTAAAGCCCCACAGTGGCCTGCACTCACCTTCCAGTTTCTGCTGACAGAGTGAAAAGTAACTCTCTCTGGCTCGACTCTCATTTAGTAGAGATGCCTGAGCAAGCAAAGAAAGCACTCGGGTGGACCCCCTTGATGAGACTTCTCTTAGTGTGTGGGAATGCAATTCCCTTGGCTAAGCTAGCTAGTGAAAATAGTTACAGGATACACTGGGATGTCTGCCACCCACGCCTTTTAAAGAAGATTCCCCGACACCAAATTAGCCACTTGAAAATTGAGTGTAAGTGATTCCCATTTGGCTAATTGCTTTTAGGGAGTCTGTCAAAACCCCTCACTTACTGCAGCCCACACTCAGAAATTCCGAAATAGCTCTGTGGTTGGGCCAGTGGCTGGGGAGCAGCTACAGTTGCTGGAATGAAGATAGCCTAGTGTGGGGCCATGGGCCCTACGGGGGGACTCCTAAGGGGAGGCACTTAAGGGGCTTACCAAGCTGACCTGATATTTCAGACACTTGGGTTTTTTAATTAATTAATTTTAATTGGAGGCTAATTACCTTATAATATTGTAGTGGGTTTTGCCATACATTGACATGAATCAGCCATGGGTGTACATGTGTCCACCATCCTGAAACCCCTTTCCAACTCCCTCCCCATCCCATCCCTCAGGGTTGTCTCAGTGCACTGGCTTTGAGTGCCCTGTTACACGCATGGAACATGGACTGGTCATCTATTTCACATATGGTGATATTCGTGTTTCAATGCTATTATCTCAAATCATCCCACCCTCGCCTTCTCCCACAGAGTCCGAAAGTCTGTTCTTTATATCTGTGTTGCTTTTGCTGTCTCTCATACAGGGTTATCATTACCATCTTTCTAAATTCCATATATATGCATTAGTATACTATATTGGTATTTTTCTTTTTGACTTACTTCACTCTGTATAATAGACTCCAGCTTCATCCACCTCACTAAAACTGATTCAAATGTGTTCTTTTTAATAGCTGAGTAATATTCTATTGTGTATATGTACCACAACTTTCTTGTCCATTCGTCTGCTGATGGACATCTAAGTTGCTTCCATGTCCTAGCTATTGTAAACAGCGCTCTGATGAACATTCGGGTACACGTGTCTCTTTCAATTCTGCTTTCCTTGGTGTGTATGCCCAGCAGTGGGATTGCTGGGTCATATCAGCCACTTGGTTTTAACACAAGTCAAGCACCGAGAAACTGGACTATGACTAGTAGGGCATGAGAGGCCCTAGGTCCACTAGCACCACCTTGGGACATGGCTATGAGAACCTCAGGGCAAAGGAAATAGCAAAGGAGGCCAGGAGGTGATCCTTAAATTCACAACATCCCCCTGGAGTTAAAAAGCTCATCTAGATCTTTTTCCTCAACCCTCTCCAGGGCTGTGCCATGGTTTTGTTTTGCTGTAAATAAGCAGAAGATCAATGAAGCTGTTGGCTGGAATCATACTGTGTTAATTATCTATCGCTATGTAACAAATCATCCCAAAGCTTAATGACTTCCCACAAAACATGGTTATAATCTCCCAGGCTCTGTGGGTGAGGACTCCAGGCACAGCTAAGCAGGTTTTCTCACAAGGCTGCCTCATGGTGCTTGTCAGGACTATAGTCATCTCAAGGCTCACCTGAGGAACAATCCACTTTGAAGTTCACTCATATTGTAGTTGGGAG
This sequence comes from Budorcas taxicolor, assembly GCF_023091745.1. Classification (NCBI taxonomy): domain Eukaryota; kingdom Metazoa; phylum Chordata; class Mammalia; order Artiodactyla; family Bovidae; genus Budorcas; species Budorcas taxicolor. Next base: position 19,331,883 of record NC_068935.1, read on the forward strand.
GATGCAGCTCCTTGTGGGTTGTCGGACTGAGGTCTTGCTGCTGTCTGGAGACCACCTTCAGTTCCTTGGCACGTGGCCTCTCCTGTGCGGCAGTTTACAGCATTAGTGTGGCTAGCCAACAAAGGCAGTGGAGAGAGGGTGTCAGCAAGATGGATTAACAGCCTTGGCTGTTAATCAATGAAGTTACTTCCCATCACTTTTGCTATATTGTGTCCCTTAGGAGCAAGTCACTAGGTCCAGCTCTCGCTACATGTCTGTCAATCCCAGAGGGAGCATTGGGGTCCATGTCAGAAGCTCTGAAGCAGATATAACATTATGGAAAGAACGTTGGACTGGGAGTCAGGACTCCTGTCTTCTAATTCTGACTTTGCCATTAGCTAGCCATGGAACCTTGAGCAATTTCCCTTACTTTCTCTTTCCTAACTTTCTTTGCTATAAGGTGGGGACTGATAGTACTGGTTATAAGGATGAAACAAAGTGAAAAGCATAACGGCATTCTGAGGAACTTAGCATAAGTATTATGTCTTATTTTGGAGCAAGGTGGGAGTAGGGGGGAGTTCATCCCCCTGCAGAAGAATAGAGTGTAATGTTTAAGTCATAGGCTTTGGAGATGGATGCTTGGGTTCAGCCTGAGCTGTGACATTAACAGTGTGACATTGGTCTAGTTACTTAATTCCCCTAAACATTGTTTGTCTGTAAAATGTGATGATGATACCTACCTCACAGAGTTGTGAGGAATAAGTAAAATGATGTTTATAAAGCATTTTGCAGGGTAATTGGCACACAATAAGATCTCAATAACTTGAAACAGTCAGTTTTCATTCTGATCCCAAAAAAAAGGCTGGGAAAGATTGAAGGCAAAAGGAGAACAGGGCGGCAGGGCATGAGATGGTTAGATAGCATCACCGATTCAACGAACATGAGTTTGAGCAAACTCCAGGAGATAGTGAAGGACAGGGAAGCCTGGCATGCTGCAGTCCATGGGATCACAAAGATTCGGACATGACTGAGTGACTGAACAACATATCTCAATACATTTGACCTTAATTTTGTGATTATTATTGTTATTATACAGCCTTCACATGAAGGGGCATAATCTCATATATTCTTAAAAAACAATTCCACAATCTTATGCCTTACATCATTTCAGTGTCAGCACCCTAGCAGAGCTGGGAACATTTTCTCTTAATTTCAGGTTCTCATTTCTCCTGCCCCTGTGCACATGCACACACACAGACATACAAATGCATACACACAATCCTACTTTAAATTTCCCCTGCTATTCTTAATTCTCTCTGTACTTTATTCTGTCTATGAGGATGGCAGCCACAGAGTAAGACTGAAGGATAGATTATTTCCTGGGAGATGGTCACAGTAAACTACTCAGAAGGCTAAAATATGGCCAAAGATGGAGCTGCTGCTGCTGCTGCTGCTACTGCTGCTAAGTCGCTTCAGTCGTGTCCGACTCTATGCAACCCTGTAGACGGCAGCCCACCAGGCAACCCCGTCCCTGTCATTCTCCAGGCAAGAACACTGAAGTGGGTTGCCATTTCCTTCTCCAATGCATGAAAGTGAAAAGTGAAAGTGAAGTCACTCAGTCGTGTCCAACTCTTAGTGGCCCCATAGACTGCACCCTACCAGGCTCCTCTGTCCATGGGATTTTCCAGGCAAGATTACTGGAGTGGGGTGCCATTGCCTTCTCTGCCAAAGATGGTGAAGATATCTATATGTCTATCTGTCTATGTATTTATATCTATATCTCCAAAGAGAGACAGAGAGAGACAGATAAAGGCCCAGAGATTTTTTTAAAATGATCCAGAGGACAAATGGAGGTCACCTTTCATAAGCGAGAGACTGCCTGAATGCTCCAGTGATCACGTTGTCATTGCTCTTCCACTCCTCCCTTTCCAACAGTGTGTAAAATACAATTTTTATATAAGCTTCTTTGTCTGATCTTTTAGACAACCTTTGTAGTACTCCATTGATGCTGCTGTTTCAGTCTTTTAGTTATTTCCCAGGTCAGGGCAAGTAGATTACTATGGGGACAAAGGGTGGGCTTGCTGTCAATGTCATCTGCTCTTTTTTCCCAAGACAACCTCTGTATCTTACCTGAGCTGCACTCCTTTGAAATTGACCTTGACAGCTATGTCAAGCCTGTGGTAGATGTAGTGGAAAGAGCTCTAGACTAGACCTAGGATCTAATGTCACCTCTTCTGCTAGCTAACTGTATAACCTTAGGCAAGGCTGTCCTTCTCTGAGCCTCACTTCCTCATCTTTTCAATGGCAATGGTAATATCTGCCCCGCTGGCCTCATAGCCTTGTTGGGCAGTTCAATGGAGATATCAGGAAAGAGTCCTGAATACATGCAATGCTATGCTAATGGACATAGTTGTGGCTATTGAGGGTTAAGGATTCTGCCTCTTGTTTCAGCTGCTGCCATCTGCAGGGACTCACCCAAATCTCTAAGCCTCAGTTTAGTCCCCATTAAATAGCCACTGTGATGCCACACCCAGAGGGAGTTGTAAGCAGTTGGCTGAATTTTCGCAAAGCACTTTTTGTTCTTTGCTGTGGGTAGTCGATGCCATGCTGGGGACCGAATGGTGCCTGGCATGAGAGCGGGCGGGGAGTGGGGTGGGGAAGTGGTGTGGCATGCCAGAAGGCAGAGGTTGTGGTCATAGCTATGAAACATTAGTAGATGTTTTCAGGCTTTCCTAGAGAGAGAGAAAAAATAGAAAGAAAATGTTTTAAAAATAGAATTTTAAATGCTGTGTGACTAGAAGAGATTATGCTTCAGCCCCCTCATATATATATATTTTTTAATTCTTACTCTGGGCACAGTGTTAAGTTCTTCCCATGCAGTTTCTCATTCCTACTCCACTTCAGCCCCCTATGAGAGAAGTACTAAATAGATGAGAAAATTGAAATTCTGAGAGAGGTGAAGTAGCTCTCTCAAGATCAAGTGGCAGAGCCTCACTCCACAGTCATTTTGACAGGTGAATAAAACCAACCCCAGTGGACAGGTCAGGAGACTGAAGCAGAGAGATAAGTAAACTCCCCAAAGCCAAATGGCCATCAGTGGAAGAGCTAATGCCAAAACTCAGGCTTATTAACTGTATGATGTGAAATGTGGGGCTTGGGTTCCCTATGTGACACCATTTTCATCAGTTCATACATCTCTAGGCAGTGACTCTTTGAACTAGTACTCAGTGCAATGGACTTGCTAAAGGAGGTGGCCCTGGACAAAGACCAAAGTCTAGTTGAGACACCAAGAATTACATGAGGCTAAGCTTGACTGATCAAAGTTGTGTGTGCTGAATGTCTTTTGAGTAAGTAGATAGACCTGTGGACCATAGCTGCCCCTCACATAGACCTCAGGCAAGTCATTAGATGCCATGGGTCTAAATGTAGGTTTTTGTGAAAAGAAAGTGAAAATCTTAGTTGCTCAGTTGTGTCCGACTCTTTGTGACCCCATGGACTGTAACCCACCAGGCTCCTCTATCCATGGAATTCTCCAGGCAAGAATATTGGAGTGTATAGCCATCCCCTTCTCCAGGGTATCTTCCTGACCCAGGGATCCAACCCTGGTCTCCCTCACTATAGGCAGATTCTTTACCATCTGAGCCACCAGGGAAGCACAGGCTTTTTATACTTATTTTTGTTGTTGTTCAGTCGCCAAGTTGTGTCTGACTCTTGGAGACCCCATGGACTGCAGCAAACCAGGTCTGCCTGTCCCCCACCATCTCTGGGAGTTTGCCCAGGTTCATGTCCATTGAGTCGGTGTTGCCATCCAAACATCTCATCCTCTGACACGCTCTTCTTCTGCCTTCAATCTTTCCCAGCATCAGGGAAAACTTTACAGAAAACTTGCCCAATTTAAACTAGCCATGCATAAGAGAGCCCGCAGGACTTTCTTTTGCCAACGTTGAGTCCTTTCATTAAAAAATCTTTGGGGGGATTTATTTAATAGGCAAAATTTGCTTCTGACTGTTACCTCATTTTATGCATTTTATTTCTAGGTGAGGTTGGAAGCTTTTCACATATTTATTAGCCATTTATAATTCCTCCTTTAGAAAATAGTTGTACCTTTTGCCCATTTAACCATTAGTGTCTATTTTTCTTGACAAATTGGAAACTCTTTATATATGAAGGCTATCAACCTTTTGTGCCAATTTTTTTTAAGCTTCCTGATTCCCTGCCACTGTTTTAAAATTGAGAGGATTTCCATTTGAGGTTTGTACGGGTGTAGATGGCTTTTTTAATTGTCCCATATCCCTTGTTTGTTCACAAACTGATCTTTCCTTGATACTGTGGTTTTTAATCACTCAAGGGTAATCAAATATTTCAGTTCTTAGAGGAAGTAGAGTGAATATTGTCTTCCCCTTAGTCACAGAGACTTGGCATTACCCTGGTAAGAAACAAAATTGAGCCTGTTAAGTAGCACACAGCACAGGTCTGCTGTCTTTCTAGTACACAGTATCAGGTACACAGTAGGTGCTGAGGAAAACTTTGTTGTAAAATTAAAGCAAGCATGAGTCTTCCCCACCATGTTTTACTAGTTATATTCTCATGTCTTATCTCAGTTAAAGGCAAAATCCATTCTTTCTCTTTTTCTCTCAAACTCTTTCAATATAATAAAAATTTGATTATATCAGGAACAGGATATCTATAGTTATCCATGGGCTTTTAACACTCATAATCTCCCTTTCAACAAGGGATTCAACAAGGTGCCCCAGTTCTGTGAATACTATGGAGAGGTCTGCAACGTAGTGATGAAAAGCCCAAACTCTAGTGACAGAAAGATCTCATTTCAAATCCAAGGTCTGAGGACGTTCCTGGTTGTCCAGTGGTTAAGACTTTGCCTTCCAATGCAGGGGGGTGTGAGTTTGATCCCTGGTCAGGGAGCTAAGATCTCACCTGCCTTGTGGCCAAAAAACTTAAACATAAAACAAGCAATATTGTAACAATTCAATAAAGACTTTCAAATGGTCCATATTAAAAAAAAAAAAAAAAAAACAACAAGTTCTGCAACTTACTAGCTGTTTGACTGTGGCAAGTGCCTGCTTGTGTTTTGATTTCTATCTCTGTAAAACGAAGATGATAGTAGTACCTATCTCATAGTGTAGAGGTATTTCTCAGGGTTAAGCAAGACAATGTATGCAGAGAATCAGGTACAGATTAGGTAAGCATTCATTGAATGGTAGCTACAATTATTACCAATGATAATAATGTGTGTGTTGGGAGCAGTGGGCAAGGATGGACATAGCCTCAGGGACTGGAGCATAAAGGACATTAACATGAAGTCCAAACACATAGATTCAAGTTCAAACTCTATCATCAACTCATTCTGTGACTTTAGAGTAGTTTCTTTCCATCTCTGGGTCTGGTACATTGACAGTAAAGTTCTCTGCCTTACTCTGCCCAACTGAACTGGGGCACTAACCCCATCATTCTTTTTTTTAAATCAATTTTTATTGGAGTATAGTTGCTTTACCATGTTGTGTTAGTTTCTACTGTACAGCTAAATGAATCAGCCATACATATGCATATATCCCCTCCCTTTTGGACACCCTTCCCATTCAGGTCACCACAGTGCCTTAAGTAGGGTTCTTTGTGCTATACAGTAGATTCTCATTAGTTATCTATTCTATACATAGTATCAATAATATGTCTGTGTGTGTCAATCCCAGTCTCCCAATTCTTCCCACATTCCTCCTTCCCCCACCCAATCCCACCCATCATTCTTACAGCAATGGCTGCAGCATCCTAATCTGCCTTGCACTCAAGAGTAGAAAAGGCCTTTCTGAGGTTAAATCTAATGTAGCCTTTGGGACTGCAGGAAGAGTAAGTACTAGGACCAATGAGGTAACAAAGTTACAGAGATAAACATGTTTCAGCTCAATAAAAGAGTTTATCACAGTGCAGTGTGTGAGCATACAGTGATAAGCTTCATTGCTTTGGTCAGAATCCTGACTCTGACACTAGCTGTGTGACTTTGAGTATTTTAGCCTCTCTGACACTCAGCTTCCTCACCTGTAACATTGGGATAGTAATATTACCTACATCATGCAATGCAATGCAATGCTGAGTCGCTTCAGTCATGTCTGACTCTTTGCGACCCCATGGACTATAGCCTGCCAGGCTCCTCTGTCCATAGGATTCAGACAAAAATACCGGAGTGGGTTGCCATGCCCTCCTCCAGGGGATTTTCCTGACCCAGGGATCGAACTCATGTCTCTGCATCTCCTGCATCGGCAGGTTAGTTATTTACCACTAGCACCACCTGGGAAGCCTACGTATATCAGAAAGTTATTTTAAAGATTAAATAGTTCAAAATTTGTGATTTGCTTAAATCAGTATCTGACATATATGAAGCACAATGTAAGTGCTAGTTAAATAGCAAAATAGGTGAAATTGAAAGCTCATTAAGAATTGGAGGAGGTGCTTTGATGGGTAGCAAGTTCCCTGTCACTCCCAGGATGCCGGTAGTCACTGGTATTATGAAATATATTCAAGCATCAGGAGAGGATTAGACAAGATAAACTTTATCATCACTTTCTGATCAGAAGTTCTGTGACTTGCTTCACAAGGTCACCCCAGCTAGTCAGTAGCAAGTAATACCTCGGATAAACCAGGTTTACTTAGAACTTAGTAGTTTTCTTTCTCCTATGGCAGTCACTGTCATTTAAGCTTGTGTTTCCCTGGATGATATTTGAAGATCAATCCATGAAATTCAGTGGCATAAAGGGCAAGTTCAACCAGTCACCCTTCTCATGCTCACAAAGCAGCTATATTACTCAGAAATCCAGTTTTACTTGCTGCCTCCTTGTCAGGTCCTGGACAGCTTTGACTGACAAGAGGCTTTGGGTGAAATTGTTTCATTAATGTGCTGAATGTCACTTGCTGATTTATAGACTTCCCATTTGTAAGGTTCCTGTTGCTCTTAAATGAGAGGAATTATCATGTTATAAAGCTGATGCCATCAGATTTTCAGTTTTATATCTGACCTAGCTGTACCTGCAGCTGCCATTTGACTTTAGACTCTAAGCAAAAAATTGCATCAATTCATCTACCCTCCACCACCCGCCACTCACTAAAGACCAGAAGTACGCCTCCAGGTGAGGTTGCTCAGTGAGAGAGAGTGCTGGAGTTACTCTAAGCTCAGCAGACCAAGCTGATGCTTTAATAGACCATGAAGACAAAGAACAGTGAGAGAACTGGGGCAGAGATGATTTCTTTCTTGGAGAATCAGGCTAGACTGCAGCCCACACAGATGCAGCCTCATGAATGATCAGAGATGGAGGGTCAGTATAGCCTGCCCTAAACTTGTCTGAAACCCAAACCAGAAAGGCAAGCTGCTGCTGCTGCTGCTGCTAAGTCACTTCAGTCGTGTCCGACTCTGTGTGACCCCATAGATGGCAGCCCACCAGGCTCCCCCATCCCTGGGATTCTCCGGGCAAGAACACTGGAGTGGGTTGCTATTTCCTTCTCCAAGGAAGGCAAGCTAGGTATGAGCAAATAGGTGAATGAATTTCCCTAAAGTGGCTGGGCCTGTGTGGTGCCCTGTGGCTAAAAAAGTGTCCTGTGGGGCTTCCCTGGTGGCTCAGTTGTAAATAATCCACATTGCAATGCAGGAGACACAGGTTTGATCCCTCACCTGGGAAGATCCCACATGCCACGGGGCAACTAAGCCCTTGAGCCACGATTATTGAACCTATGATCTAGAGCCCGGGAACTGCAAATACTGAGCCCACATGCCACAACTACTGAAGCCCATGTGCTCTAGAGTCCATGCTTGACAACAAGAGAAGCCACAATAAGAAGCCAGTGCACCACAACTAGAGAGTAGCCCCTACTCACTGCAACTAGAGAAAAGCCCGTGCAACAACAAAGACCCAGCAGAGCCAAAAATCAATGAATAAATTAATGAATGAAAGAAAGGGTCCTATGAGGCACCCAATAGTAGGGTCCTGGCTGAGAAACATTTGCCCACCCTGAGAATCCAAGGGGGACATCCTGCATATTAGAGAGGGGCTGGGCCCCTCGGGGTTCTTAACTGTTCCAGGAAATGCAGATATAGCAAAAAAAAAACTGTCTCCAAGATGCTATCAGAGTAGTGGAGGGGGGAGGTTTGCCTGCACTAGAAGACTCAACCTAAGTCCAGAGAGAATGGCACTTAGTGACTGCATATGGCAGTAGGGCCTTGGAATCAGAGAGACCTGGGTTCATGTCCCTGCTTTGCCAAATTCCACTGGTTGAGTTACTTAACTTCTCCAAGCCTCAATTTTACTCTTCTCTAAAATAGAGGTGATGATAGAAGTCCTTGATTCACTGGGTTGTTGTGAGAATTATGTAAGATAGAAGATAGGTGAAGCATTTAGGACCCTCCTTGGCAACAACTAACTGCCTAGTAAATGTTAACTATTATAATCATCATCATCAACATTATGGGTCAATTACTGAAAGCAGACAAATATAACTAAGAAAATACCTATATGTTTTTTACATACTTTTATGTGTGTGTGTGTGTGTGTGTGTGTGTGTGTGTGTGTGTGTGCTCAGTAGCTCAGTTCAGTTCAGTTCAGTTCAGTTCAGTTGCTCAGTCGTGTCCGATTCTTTGTGACCCCATGAATCGCAGCACGCCAGATCTCCCTGTCCATCACCATCTCCCAGAGTTCAGTCATGTCCAACTCTTTGCAACACCATGGACTGCATAGCCTGCCAGGCTCCTCTACCCATGGGATTCTCCAGGCAAAAGTACTGAAGTGGGTTGCCATGCATCCTCTAGGGAATCTTCCCAACCCAGGGATTGAAAATGCATCGCCTGCTTGGTAGGTGGATTCTTTACCACTAACACCTGGGAAGCCCTTCACATATTTTTAAGGCATACTATATTTCACAATAAAGCCATCATCAGAAAGAAAAACGGAAGGCAGAATGGTTACAAATGTATGATGAATCATGGTTCACACCTTCAGCTATGTGACCTGTTGGTGCCTGGGTAAATCATGAAGCTACTTCAGGCTCATAGGACCAACCTCACAGGATACTGTGAGAATTAAATGAGAAAACCCCTAGAAAGTGCTTAGAGTAGTGCTCTGTACAGAATTAACGAAGATTTATTCTTGGTTATTATCATTATGGATGTTTTCCCCTCTGCAGTTCTCAGCCCTGCTATGTTCCATGTTATTCCACCAGACTTTACTCCATCATGTTGAGCTGTGCCATAGGGAATTTCAGAGTGTCACTGATGGGTTCCTGGAGTTGGGGCATGCAATTGAGACTCTCAGGTCCTAGGGTATAACCTTGTGCTAGTGGAAAGAGGTAAAACGTTAGGAGCCTAGCCTATTAACTAAAAGCACTGTGGCTTTCAAAGGTCTTTGTTTTTCAGTGGTCCTACAGCTGAGTCGGTTTCCCAATGGACCCTGTACTATGATGTAGCCCCTTCCTTCCACATCCACACCCCACCAGCCAGTTGAACGTGTACACTCCTGGCTGATGCATTTGCCATTTTCTTCAAATATTTGCAAAAAGCTTCCCAGAGCAGGAAGCCTCGCTGCTGCAGAGAATTCCATGAGAAAGCTGAAGCAGTGGTTTCCATGGCAATGCCTTGGCACTTATTAGTGTTTGCGTAGGCACTGAGGCAAAAGCTAGAGTCCAGACAGACTTTGCTGGGCAGGGATGAGGAGAAGAGATGGCTGAATTGCTCTCACTTTGCCCTCTTGGGTGGTTGCCCTCAGGGACAATGTAAGGGGAATGTTTGGGATGCAGTCTGCCCAGATGCCCTTCAGTTCAATTCAGTTCAGTTGCTCAGTCGTGTCCGACTCTTTGCGACCCCATGAATCGCAGCATGCCAGGCCTCCCTGTCCATCACCATCTCCTGGAGTTCACTCAGACTCATGTCCATCGAGTCCATGATGCCATCCAGCCATCTCATCCTTGGTCGTCTCCTTCTCCTCCTGCCCCCAATCCCTCCCAGCATCAGAGTCTTTTCCAATGAGTCAACTCTTCACATGAGGTTTAGCATTATTCCTTCCAAAGAAATCCCAGGGTTGATCTCCTTCAGAATGGATTGGTGGGATCTCCTTGCAGTCCAAGGGACTCTCAAGAGTCTTCTCCAACACCACAGTTCAAAAGCATCAATTCTTCGGCTCTCAGCCTTCTTCACAGTCCAACTCTCACATCCATACATGGCCACAGGAAAAACCATAGCCTTGACCAGATGCCCTTAGAGACTGTTTAACTCTTCTCCCAGAAGCTCCGAAACTACTCACCTCACGCAGTACCCCACCTTTGCCACTAGGTTCAGCTTCCCCAAACACCCCTTCAATGCCACTCCTCTGCTGCCCCAAACCTTTGGTGCTGGTCCCTACTAGTTCTAGATCAAGTCTAAATTATGGCTTTTGAGTCCTTCCACATCTTCCTCTTTCCTGAAGCTCTGGCTGCTTCCCTCACCCTATCCTCATCCTTTTCTCCCTCCCTGTCTAAAAGGTTCGGGTATGATTCACCCATATCCTGTAAGTATAATTATTTGGAGCCCTGGATTTCTGTGGGGAGAGTTTCCTGTCATATTTCTCACATTCTGCTGTTCTGGGCTTTGATTTCTGTCCCCTTTGACCCACAAGGCTTCAACATGAAAGCTCAAATTTTCTACCATTAGAAAAGTCCCTTAGGGCAAAAGACACTACCTCCGTGCTCACTTAACTTTTTAGGTTCCTATTATCACTTCAGTTTTGTCCTATAGTACTTGCTACATTGTTAGTTCTTTTTTGTTTGTTTGTTTTTTATGTGTGTAATATTTTATTAACCATTACTGTACATTTCTTTCCTTTCATCCCATTAGCCTAATTTGTTTTTTAATCAGTATCATTAGCTTTTTTATTTTTTTGAAGTAAAATTGACATATGACATTATATTAGTTTCAGATATACAGCACAATGATTCAGTACTTGTATATACTGAAAAACAATCACTGCAATAAGTCTAGTTAACATTTGTCTTCACATATAATCACAGATTTTTTTCTTCTGTGAGAACTATTCTCTTTGCAACTTTGCTAAGAGACCAAATATGCAATACAGTATTAGCTGTAGTCACCATGCTATAGATTACATTTCCATGCATGACATTTATTTTATAGTGGAAGTCTGTACCTTTGAACTACCTTCAACATTTTACCCCCACTCCAACCCTCTGTCTCTGGCAAGCAGCAATCTGTTCTCTGTCTCTATGAACTTGGGTCATTTTCTGTTTTAGATTCCATATAGAAATGAAATAATCTAGTATTTATCTTTCTTTGTCTGGCTTATTCCATTCAACATAATGTGCTCAAGTTCTATCCATGTTATTGCAAATGGAGAAATTTTGTTCTTTTTAATGGTTGAATAATATTCCATCGTGTGTGTGTGTCACGCACAGTTCAGTCGCTCAGTCGTGTCCGACTCTTTGTGACCCCATGAATCACAGCACGCCAGGCCTCCCTGTCCATCACCATCTCCCGGAGTTCACTCAGACTCACGTCCATCGAGTCAGTGATGCCATCCAGCCATCTCATCCTCGGTCGTCCCCTTCTCCTCCTGCCCCCAATCCCTCCACGCATCAGAGTCTTTTCCAATGAGTCAACTCTTTGCATGAGGTGGCCAAAGTACTGGAGCTTCAGCTTCAGCATCATGCCTTCCAAAGAAATCCCAGGGCTGATCTCCTTCAGAATGGACTGGGTGGATCTCCTTCCAGTCCAAGGGACTCTCAAGAGTCTTCTCCAACACCACAGTTCAAAAGCATCAATTCTTTGGTGCTCTGCCTTCTTCACAGTCCAACTCTCACATCCATACATGACGAGTGGAAAAACCATAGCCTTGACTAGACAGACCTTAGTCGGCAAAGTAATGTCTCTGCTTTTAAATATACTATCTAGGTTGGTCATAACTTTTCTTCCAAGGAGAAAGCGTCTTTTAATTTCATGGCTGCAGTCACCATCTGCAGTGATTTTGGAGCCCCAAAAAATAAAGTCTGACACTGTTTCCACTGATTCCCCATCTATTTCCCATGAAGTGATGGGACCAGATGCCATGATCTTCGTTTTATAAATGTTGAGCTTTAAGCCAACTTTTTTACTCTCCTCTTTCACTTTCATCAAGAGGCTTTTTAGTTCCTCTTCACTTTCTGCCATAAGGGTGGTGTCTTCTGCATATCTGAGGTTATTGATATTCCCCTGGCAATCTTGATTCCAGCTTGTGTTTCTTGCAGTCCAACGTTTCTCATGATGTACTCTGCATAGAAGTTAAATAAGCAGGGTGACAATATACAGCCTTGACGTACTCCTTTTCCTATTTGGAACCAGTCTTGCAAATGTGTGAATCTTGCACATCTCTTTCCATATCTTGGCTGTTGTAAATAATGCTGCAGTGAACATGGGAGTACATATACCTTTTTGATTTAGTGTTTTCATTTTCTTCGGATAAATACCCAAACGTGGAATTGCTGAATCATATGGTAATTCTGTTTTTAGCTTTTTAGGAATCCCCATACTGTTTTCCATTGGGAAAAAAAAAAAGGCACGCCACTCCAGTACTCTTGCTTGGAGAATCCCACAGACGGAGGAGCCTGGTAGGCTACAGTCCATGGGGTCACTAAGAGTCAGACACAAATGAGCGACTTCACTTTCACTTTTCACTTTTCTGCATTGGAGAGGAAATGGCAACCCACTCCAGTGTTCTTGCCTGGAGAATCCCAGGGACAGAGGAGCCTGATGGGCTGCCATCTATGGGGTTGCACAGAGTCGGACATGACTGAAGTGATTTAGCAGCAGCAGCATACTGTTTTCCATAGTGATTGCATCAGTTTATATTCCCACCAACAATATAATTCCTTTTACTTCACATCCTGGCCAACACTTATTATTTCTTGTCTTTTTCATAATAGTCATTCTAACAGGTGAAAGGTGATACCTCATTGTGATTTTGATTTTTATTTCCCTGATGATTAGTGATGTTGAGCATCTTTTGATATGACTATTCGGCATCTGTATGCCTTCTTTGGAAAAATGTCTGTTCAGATCCTCTGCCCACTTTTAATTGGATTGTTTTTGTTTGTTTGTTTTTTTTTGCTATTGAGTTTGTATGAGTTCTTTATATATTTTGGTTTGTTGTTGTCCTGTTACTAAGTCATGTCCAACTATTTGTGACCCCATGGACTGCAGCACACTAGGCTGCTCTGTCCTCCACTATCTCCCAGAGTTTGCTCAAACTCATCCATTGACTTGGTGATACTAACCATCTCATTCTCTGCCACTCCCTTCTCATTTTGCCTTCAGTCTTTCCCACATCAGAGTATTTTCCAGTGAGTTGGCACTTCACATCAGGAGGCCAAAAGATTGGAGCTTCAACTTCAGCATCAGTCCTTCCAGTGAATATTCAGAGTTGCTTTCCTTTAGGATTGACTGGTTTGATCTTCTTGCAGTCAGAGAGACTCACAAGAGTCTTCTCTAGCACCACAATTCAAAAGCATCAGTTCTTTGGTACTCAGCTTTCTTTATGGTCCAACCCTTACATCCATACATGACTACTGGAAAAACCATAGCTTTGACTAGATGGACCTTTGTTGGCAAAGTGATGTCTCTGCTTTTGAATATGCTGTCTAGGTTTGTCATAACTTTCCTTCCCAAGAGCAAGCATCTTTTAGTTTCGTGGCTACATTAATCCTTTATCAGATAAATGATTTACAAATATTTCATTCCATTTGGTGGGTTGCCTTTTCATTTTGTTGATGGTTCTCTTTGATGTGCAGAATTTTTTGTCTAGTGTAGTTCCCTTTATTTGTTTTTACTTTTGTTGCCTTTGTTTTTGGTGTCAGAGCTAAGAAAATCATTGCTGAGATGTGTGTTAATGAGCTCATGGCCTCTGTAGTCTTCTAAGAGCTTTATGATTTCAAATGTTACATTCAAGTCTTGATTCTATTTAGATCTAAAATTTGTGTATTATATAAGATAGTGGTCCCATTTCATTCTTTTTCATGTGACTATCCAATTTTCTCACCACTTATTGAAGAGATTGTCCTTTCCACGTTGTATATAATTGGCTCTTTTGTCATAAAATAATAGGGTGGCTCAGACGGTATAGCATCTGTTTATAATGTGAGAGACCTAGGTTCGATCCCTGGGTTGGGAAGATTCCCTGGAAAAGGAAATGGCAACCCACTCCAGTACTCTTGCCTTGAAAATCACATGGAAGTAGGAGCTTGGTGCAGGCTACTATCCATGCGGTCGCCATTGAATTGAATTGAATTATTATAAATTTATGAATTTATTTGGGGGCTGTTTCTTGTGTTCCATTGGTCTGTCTTTTTTAAAATATAGATTTATTTATTTTAATTGGAGGCTAATTACTTTACAATATTGTATTGGTTTTGTGAGACAGCAAAAGAGACACAGATGTATAGAACAGTCTTTTGGACTCTGTGGGAGAGGGAGAGGGTGGGATGATTTGGGAGAATTGCCGGGGTCCAGCCCCGATGGATCCAGGGTAATTCAAAGGGGAAACGGAGTTGGCGTCTTAGAAAAGAATTATTTAATTAGAAATATAAGATTAGATTAGGAGAGAATAGTGTAGTAGGAAAATTAGTGGAGAAAAGATGCTGAATAACTTGGTTTACATGGAAAGCTAATAAGACCTCAAGACAAGAGGTTTGCACCATCTACATAGGCCACCGGCGCCTGCTTGAATAGCGGAGGGTGCCCCACCTTGGGCTCCCTCTCACGTGGGTCTTAGAAGCCAGGGCAAGTTAGTAGACATGGTGAGCCTCCACGCCCCAGATGGGAATTCAGCCAGAAAAGAAGAGAAGGAGAAAAGACCACACGGGGGAAACCAGTCTTTCCAGTGACTGGTCCATCCTTTATTGTCCGGTAAAGCTTTTTATACTTTTGGTTGTACATAGAGATCAATGGATAATACAAAGTTATGCAGCGTCAGCAGCCCTGACTCTTATCGAGACCAGGCTTTCTCTCTGCATACCTAGCTGTATACACAAGTCTTAGGTGATTTACATCATCTTCTGGACAGGAGGCCTATTAACATTTTATGGCCCTTTTCTGATAAGGGTTTGTCAACTAGAAAACTTATTTGTCTTTAAAGTGTTGTTCTTTCCAAAAGTCTGGTGCCACTCTCAGAAAGCACTAATTAAGGTTACATTCTTACATAGCAAGGGCACAATGATTTATAACAAAGAAAGTGGAGTACAGTGATTTATAACAAAGAGAAAGTTTACTAACTCAAAAGCCTAGTGTTGCTAACATCAAAACTACTATATTCCTTTTTCTATATCCCAATTACATTGAATAATATCCTCCAGGTGCCTAAAAGATGAAGAATATGGAGGTCTGGCAGCAGTCATTGACTCAACAGTGAAATCCATCACCAATATAATTTTTAGCTCTTTAGAAAAGGCTCTATAAGATGCTCTAAGCTTCGTGCCTCTCGCAGTTGGGGGCCGTAAACAATTCACATGTGTAGTTAAACCTGTCAGGCAAGTTAGAGAGCCATCAAAGGGGTATGAGATGAAACATTCTTTTCATATGCAGGAGACTGTCAATTGGAGCTCTAAGTTAACTTTTTCCAGAGAAAGGTGGTCGGGGATAGCCCCCTGTTATGTCAGAAGAGTGGAAAGCACAGTACAATAAAGCAGGCAGACTCTGGTTTTGGGGGTAGATGTTCGAGAAAATTCAGCGAGGCTCCCTTAAGGCCTGACTCGCCTTTGCCTGTCGGACCCCTTAACCTCATGACCTTTGCCACAGGCGGGACTCCTCATGCTGGCTCCCGGCAGAGAATGGCGTTGAAACATGTATAATATCATATGTGAAATGAATCGCCAGTCCAGGTTTGATGCTATGTGTCTTTTTTATGATAATACCATACAGCTTTCATTCCTATAGCTTTGTAGTATAGTTTGAAATCAAGGAGCACATCTCCAACTTTGTTCTTCTTTCTCAAGATTGCTTGGGCCATTTGAGTCTTTTGTGGTTCTATCCTAATGTTAGGAATCTTTGTTTGATTTCTGTGGAAAATGCCATTGGAATTTTGATAGCAATTGCATTGAATCTGTAGATCACTTTGGGCAGTATAGACATTTTAAGAAGCAACCCATGCTCCATCACATGAGCACTGAGTTTATTTCCATTTATTTGTTTCTTCTTCCATTTCCTTCTTCAGTGATTTGTCATTTTCAGTGTACATGTCTGTTATCTCCTTGGTTAAATTTATTCTTTAGGTATTTTGTTGTTTTTTGGATGAAATTTTAAGTGGGATTGTTTTCTTAATTTCTCTTTCTGATAGTTCATAATTAATGTGGTTCTTTATTGATTTTAAGACATTTTTTAAAAACATATATTTATCCAGAGATTTTTGATGGCTTCAACCAGTATAAGAAACCAAAGTATACCGAATGCAATTTTGTCATCATGCTTTGAAGTAGACAGGTAGTCTGGGAGGCTAAATTATGTCAATTTTTGTGGATGAGGAACTTACTTGCCTGGAGCCCCACAGTGAAATAATGACTGAGTTTGAAGGAGAATTCAGGCTTCCACCATGTATCTCTTGTACTCTACCACCATGTCATCACCAGATTACCAAACAATGGAGGGGTGTTGTTCCCCAATGTGCTACCCCTTACTCTTCTTTTTAGCATTTAAAGATTAATTTATTATATTATAATATATTCTCCTATTAGAACATTTGAGAATAGACACATAATCTAACATAATAGATAATTTCCATTTTTTTTCTTTTTTTGCTACCCCCTTCTCTTGACAAATCCTGAGAATGTGGCTTTCAGTTGCTCCTCATTTTCCTTCTATGTTCACTCAATGGCTGCTAATAGCACATCAACAAAGAACAAGACCTGCTTTTTTTTTTCTTTCCTTTTTTGGGGGGGAGGGGAGGGTCATGCTGCATGGCTTATGGAATCTTAGTTCCCTGACCAGGAACTGAACCTGGGCCCTGGCAGTGACAGTGCCAAGTCTTAACCATTGGACTACCAGGGAATTCCCAAGACCTGCTTTATTAATTTGGTCTTTAACCACTGTGTTTTGCATAGGAACCCCTAGAAAGAGAGTTGGCAACTTTTCAAAAGCAGTGGTATCAAGGTTTCTGGTCCTTTCTTTTCTTTTCTGTCCAAGTACCCTGGTCACTCCCTGGATGTTACCATAGAAATAGGGAGATAAGTGGTCGCTGGCAAATAATGGATGCTTTGTTGGTTACTCCCATCTATCATCATCTCCTACACTGTAGTAGCAGTCCCTCAGGTGCGGCTTTGAAGAATGTGCATACCAGAATTCTGGAGTGCTTTAACTCATAAGTGTTAATTTTTCCATCTGTGCTGTCATCTGTGACTATGAGAATGTGATCTTAGAATGCATTTTGCAGGTTAGTGGAACAGAAACTCCAAGAAAACCTGCCATTTTGGCATTGCCCACCTAAGCTAGATCATGGAGATTGTGAAAATAAGCCTTTTGGGAGGAGAGTGGGGGCTGGCATTGGCGTCTCAGAAATGTCTAGAAGATGAATGATTCCAGTTGTGACATATGACATGAGAGCTTGCAGTCTGTCTACACAACCTCTGCAAGGGAAGCCTAGGCGGCAGACACCCCAGCCACAGACTCCTTTAGCTCTTTTCTCCTCTTTTGCCTTCCACAATGAAATTGACTGCCACTTTAGATCTTAGGCACTGTTAGCTTTTCTTCCCAAGCATCCTCATCAGATGCTACAGGTTTAATCAGGCACAGATGTCTGGAAAGTGGCCAACAAGGGGAAGCAATAGGCAAAGTGCCCAAAATGTATAGGAAATTACCTTGAATGTCAATTTGGAAGCAGTAAGGTGGTTTGACACTAGTTAAAAGCAGAACCACACTGCTAACACTTCCCAGTATGTTATTGGCAGATATTGCCCGGTTGCTGGGATTATGTTATACTTTTATTTTCAACAGTTCTATTTTCTGATGTTTTGAGCACAATATTTCTATTGATATTTGAGAAAAAATGTGGCAAATTTAGCATATGGTTATGGGTTTCTTTTTCATATAAATAAGAGATTTCACTAAATTTGCTATCCCTCTAAGTGTGATGTGATTGCACTCAATCTGATGTTTCCCAGGATAATGAGAAGGAAGATAATTGGGAAGTTGAGAAAGGAAGATAATTGGTTGGATTTGCCAAGCAAAAGTTGGGTCTATTCTATTAAATAAGGGCCACCTGTCTCACCAACAGTCATGCCTAGTTACACACTTCCAGCTATAGAGGTACTGGTGTAATGAGAAAAATTAATTTTCCCCTAGAAAGTCTCAAGATTATGGTCTCAAGATTCTAGGCAACTGCCTCCATTGCTGATTTCCCTGCATCCCACTTGCTGTTTCAATGGTCCAGAGCTGGGCTAGGCTGTGGGGGTTGTGGCAGCTCATGAGTTGCACTGGCTACCAGATGCCTGTCTGGTGCTCCAGTGGACAGGAACTTTTCAACACTAGTCACCTCTGTTTGACCCTGCTTCTGAGCTTTTGTTTCTGCCACTGCCATGCCACTAAGCTGAGGTAGTCTGGCCTTCTCATTTACTGATCTAAGTTTCAGTCTGTAATCTCATCTCTTATTGTTAATAAGGGTCATCCTGGCTAACCTGCTCAACTGCGAGCCAGAAGAGATCCTTGGCTGATGGTGGGCAGAGTGAGCTATGTGGGAGCCGAGACTGAGGGGGCAAGAAGGCCATTACCATTTACTGCATGTTTACTATTTGCTAGGCACGTGTTTTACATGCATTGACTGTTCTCATTTGCTGTCACCAAAAGAAAAGGTCAGAATGGCTCAAGCCCTAAAGGGTGTGCCATCCACTTGTTTTCCCTGCCATCAGCGAAGTGTTGTTGGGAAGGATTACTCCGTGAGGCATGAGGAGCCTGTGGTCCAACAAGCATATGACTTTAAACAAGCCACTTCCTTTCACTGGGTTTCAGTTTGGCACATGCGTGCTCAGTCACGTCTGACTCTGTGTGACCCCATGGATTGTAGCCTGCCAGGCTCCTCTGTCCATGGAGTTTTCCAGGCAAGAATACTGGAATGGGTTGCCATTCCCTTCTCCGGGGGATCTGCCAGATCTAGGAATCAAACCCGTGTTTCTTGCATCTCCTGCATTGGCAGGCGGATTCTTTACTACTGTGCCACCTGGGAAGCCCTACAAATGGGGTGGAGCATCCCAAATCTCAACTCAGCAACTTGTCACCTGTGTGACTCATCCAGGTCACTCAACCTGGATGTGCCTTAGTTTCTACATCTGTAACTAAAGATATGGCTAACACCTGTTTAGATGAAAAACATTCAGAATAGTACTGAAACATTAAAAAAAAATTGCTATTATTACAAATAATAGATATTAATGAGTATTTCATTCCCCTATCTTTCCTATATGAATTGTCTCAGTGTTTGTAACCCCTAATGCAGCAGAACTTGACTAATGCTGCAATTCCATATTATTATGTACAGCTTTCAGCATGCTGAGTCATAACCATAATTGTGCCCTAGAACGCACATATGACACAGCACCCGGCCACGTGAAGGGGTGGAAGCTCAGTACTCAGTCCCCAGTGAATGAGAGACAGGCCTATTTGTATTTATTATCTACTAGTTTTATTGAGATATGATTGCCTTACAGCAATACCCCTTAAAGAAGTACAGCATCATGACCTGATGCTACACATCATGAAATGATGACCACAATAAGTCTCATAAGCATCCATCAGCTCATGCTCATGTGGACTCAGTCACCAAGTCGTGTCTGACTCTTTGTGACCCCCTGTAGCCCAGCAGGCTCCTCTGTCCATGGAATTCTCCAGGCAAGAATCCTGGAGTGTGTTGTCATGCCCTTCTCCAGAGTATCTTCCCAACCCAGGGATAGAACCAGCATCTCCTGCATCTCCTGCATTGGCAGAAGGGTTCTTTACCATTGAGTCACCTGGGAAGCCTATCTCATCTCATATGGACACAAAATTAAACAAAAAGAAAAGCAGTGTTTCTCCTTGTGAAGAGAACCCTTAGGATTTGCTCTTTTAACCACTTTCATAGATAACATAGAGCAGTGTTAATTATCTTTATCATGCTGTACATAACATCCCTGCTGCTGCTGTGGCTGCTGCTGCTGCTGCTAAGTCGCCTCAGTCACGTCCAACTCTTAGCAGCCCCATAGATGGCAGCCCACCAGGCTCCTCTGTCCCTGGGTTTTTCCAGGCAAGAGTACCGGAGTGGGGTGCCATTGCCTTCTCCGACATTACATCCCTAGTACGTATTTATCTTATAACAGGAAGTTTTTACCTTTTGACTGCGTTCATCTAATTCCCCCTCCCCCACCCCACCTCTGGTAACCATAAATATCTTGTCTTTCTATGAGTTTTTGTGTTTGTCTGCTTTTTAATTATAATGGCCCTACAACACCATTATAAGTGTGTTTTACACAACATAGTGATTCGATATGTCTATACATTTCAATCTGATCACCATAATAAGATTCAGGCCTCTTTAAACTGATAGCCTGTGAGGTGAATGCCATAAGGGATTCCCTTATAGAAATTCTAGATGCTTTTTAACTTTCAAAACAAGTTGACTGCATTGAGATATATCTGTGTACAGATGAAGATATGATGTCATTTCACACTCTACACATAGTAATAGATATCAATGAATATTTGTGGCATAAGGCCTAGTCCCTGATCTCAGAGAGTTAGTTGAACATTAAGGGGGAGAGACACATAAACTCAACGGGTTATAGGACAGGGCAGTGTTAACTATGAGTCTAAATAAGAACATGCATATAACCTTATAAGCTGAAACTATATAAATGCTCATGGTTGTAGTTTTTTTCTGTAGGCCTTAAGAACTGCACCAGGAAAAGGAGGGATCATTTCTTGTTGGGGCATCAAGGAAGGTACTGAAACCTGGGATTTTCAATAGGCATGACTCAGGGCAAAGGCTCAATGGATAAATAAATAAATATTTTAAAAAATCTAATTAAATATGTCAGATCATCACTCATTTGCTTGAAACCATCACTTCTCATTTCACTTAGAATAAAATCCAAACTCTTTCTGGTGACATACAAGAGCCCTACAGGATTTGGCCCCTGCATGATTCTTCAGCCTCAGCCTGTACCAGTTCCCTCTTGATCCCTATATTTCAGTCTCACTGTCTTGTCTGTTTGATAAACAAGTCCGTTAGGACTTCTGTGCCAATTCCTCTCTCTATTTGGAATGCTGATCTCATAATTCTCTACATGTGATAGATGTCTTCTTGTCATTAAGGACTCAGCATAAATGTCACCTTTTCAGAAAGGCCTGTAATGGCCACTTCCTTCCTTGCTATCACTTTCTAATATATCAGCCTGTTTTCTTTTCTTTTTGGGAGGAGGACTGTGGTGGGTCTTTGTGGCAGTGCATGGGCTCTTTGTTGAGGCTAGAGGGCTTTCCCTAGTTGCGATGCATGGGTTTCTCTTGTTGTAGAGCATAGGCCCTAGAGCGCATAGGCTTAGTAGTTGTGGCACTTGGGTTCTCTAGTTGCAGTGCATGGGCTCAGTTGCCCCGCAGTATGTGGGATCTTAGTTTCCCACGCAGGGACTGAACCCATCCCTGCATTGGAAGGTGGATTCTTAACCACTGGATGACCAGGAAAGTCCCTGTTTTATTTTATTCATAGTGTTTATCTCTATCAAATTATCTTGTTCTTTAAGTGTTTATTCCCCACCACCCAGACACACAACTAGAATGTAAGCTCCATGAGAGTAGGAGCCTTTTCTGTTTCATCTGCCCTTGTATTCTCCATACCTGGAACAGTACCTGGCATGTAGTAGACATACAATAAATATATATTGAATGAATGTTGAATAAATTAATTGGCAGCAGAGCAGTTACTGCAGTGATGCAACAGGCAGTAAAGTCCCTTTAATTAAATTGGTGACAATAGGAAGCAAAATTGGAAAAAAAAATATCAATATCAGATCAAACCCACCCAGATTTCATTTCAGGGCATTTAATACTGGAAATGGTCTCCCCCAGTGACTCAGCAGTAAAGCATCTGCCTGCAGGGCAAGGGATGCAAGAGTTGTGGGTTCAATCCCTGGATTAGGAAGATCTCCTGGAGGAGGAAATGGCAACCCACTCCAGTATTCTTGCCTGGGAAATTCCATGAACAGAGGAACCTGGCAGCCTGTGATCCATAGGGTCACAAAAGAGCTATGACTGAATATGCACACATGCATGCTGGAAACACTGGAAGGCTTCTTAGGTCACTATTTCTATTACAGAGTATCAAAACTGGGACCACAGATCAATTAAGAAATAAGTAATTATCCATTCATTAATCAAAAAAAAAAAGAGTTGGAGGAATAGATCAGTAGAACTTGCTATCTGGAAGTTATAGGAGTGAAAGGAAGGGATAAATGATAATTTCATAGTTTCTTGCCATGAAATCAAAGCAGAAAGCTTGGGAGAAGAATTGCTGGTGGGTGGGAAGGAAGGATGACAGACTTGGTTTAGAACATGCTGAGTTTCACTCATCCCCTGAGGTTTCTGGCAGAGCCTTTCAATGTGGGCCTAGAATCCTACAGGGAGGAGGAGATAGAGGTGGAAGATTTCATCAGCATAGAGATGAGAATTGAAAGTAATGGCTGCAGGATCCTTGAAGAGTACAAAGCAACTGAAGGGTATAGAAAATTCTTATTTCAAGGGATCCGTTTATTATATCTCAAACCTCCCAGGATGTACAACTAGAATGTGTGGATTATAATAATCTCCGACTCCCCCAGCCTCTTCCCCACAGTTCACTCCCTCCCTTGAACAATCCTGTGGATTCTTTCCCAGGCAAGGGGCCCTAAGCGTGGGCTGTGAGGAGTCAGTGTCATCCTCCCTGGTATCAGCTTCATAACATATGCTCCTCACTGCTCACAGGGGCGGTTATCAAGATAAGCAGTGGAGAGTGCCTCAGAATGATTGAAGAAAAAGTTGGGGGAGGGGAGGGGAAGCCTGCCTATAAAATACCAAAGAATTGATGCTTTTGAACTGTAGTGCTGGAGAAGACTCTTGAGAGTCCCTTGGACTGCAAGGAGATCAAACCAGTCAATCCTAAAGGAAATCAACCCTGAATATTCATTGGGAGGACTAATGCTGAAGCTGAAGTTCCAGTACTTTGGCCACCTGATGTGAAGAGCCAACTCTTTGAAAAAGACCCTGATGCTGGGAAAGATTGAGGGCAAGAGGAAAAGGGGGTGACAGAGGATGAGATGGTTTGATGGCATCTTCGACTTGGTGGACATGAGTTTGAGCAAGCTCTGGAAGTTGGTGATGGACAGGGAAGACAGCTTGCTCCAGTCCGTAGGGTCACAAAGAGTTGGACACGACCAAGTGATTGATTGAACTGAACTATAAAGTCATCACCACTATTTTGTTTTCCCACTACGGGTGCACTTTCTGATCCCTTATCCACCGGAGACAATGCAGCATCAACAAGCTCTTCTAGACATGCAGAGCCTCTTGTAAAGCTGGCTGATGTTGTCAGTCAAAACACTTATAATTTGTATTCACGGCCAACATGTGGCTTGTCACAGTGAGGGAACTCACTCATGGAATTTAGTAGCAGGGCTGGGATGAGGTCCTCAGACCTCTAGGGCCAGCCCTTCTACTTAGAAGGAGCTGCTGGCAACAATCTCAGAGTGTTATCCAACCCTCTCCCTCTGCCAGTAAACAAGGTCTCATTCTTCACCCTGGGCTTCATCCTGAATCCCTGCTGGGAGCCAAGAGCCTATCAGAGACTGATTGTTCTACTTCCCTTGACAGATTGGCACCGGCCAGTGTCAGGACTTGTGCAGAGAGTATATAATAGGGTCCCTAATGAGGACATGACAATGATGATTTTGTTTCAATTGAAGGGCTTATTTGTCCTATGTCAGTGTCTAGACCCCACAAGGCAAACCTGGAGGCCAGGGGTGGGTGGATAATGCTATAAAGTAGGGACTCAGGACAAAATGGCAAGTGGCCCAAGTCTCTCAGCCGCTTTGTGAAATGAAACTTACAACTATGTGTTGGGCTTTGGTCCTTGGGTTTGAGCAGAAAGAGAGGGGTGGGTTTGGGTGGTCACAATGGGTTGTTGCCTTCTGAATAAGACAAAACTGTCTGGATTTGGATTCTGAAAAAAAAATTTTTTTTAAAAGAGGCATGTTCCAATTGAGCAGTGACTCTGTGTGGCTTGTTCACATGTCTCTCCCCAGGGCATCGAAGGGTGCCTGGCACATAGCAGGTGCACAGTATATATGTGTTGACAAAAATGAAAAAATATATGTTGAATATGTGGATGAATGAAAATAGGTTTGAATATCCATCCCAAATCTTAGAATTGTATTGATAAACTCAGTTTGTCTACTGGAAACCTTTTCCTAGCTATCACTGGAAGAGGTTAATTTCTGTAACATTCCAGGCAATAAGCCAAAAACTCACAGAGATTGCTTTTAAAAGATGGTCTTGGGTCCATTTCCTCCCTATTTGTTTTTCTCTAGACCTAGTCTTCCATATTGAACATTTCAAGATTTCAAGACCAAGTCTCAAATTGGCCCTAAGGTTGAGCTCTCATTTCAAGGAAAAGGTGGACCTTCCCCAAACACACATAATGTGAATCCATCCTCAGCAGCTCCAAGCTCCATTGTAAAATAAGATACTGGGAAGCTTGGAAGACAAACAAGCATGTGGCTGCAAATAGTACTTCCTCCTTGGGAGTAGAGTAATGGGGCAGCAGGTACCATCTAGCCCACTCCTCTGGCCCAGGTTGAGCCTAGCTCTCTGAGCTGCCTAGTTCAAAAACCTGAGTCACATCCCCTCAGCCCTCCTTCCTTCCCTCCTCCCTGATTCTCCCGCCATCTCTGGAAATTACTGAGGAAGAGAAATTAGCCTTAAGTTAGATACTTTAAACTGGGCTTCCCTGGTGGCTCAGAGGTTAAAGCGTCTGCCTGCAATGCGGGAGACCTGGGTTCTATCCCTGGGCCAGGAAGTTCCCCTGGAGAAGGAAATGGCAACCCACTCCAGTATTCTTGCCTGGAGAATCCCAAGGACGGAGGAGCCTGGTGGGCTACAGTTCATGGGGTCGCAAAGAGTCGGACACGACTGAGCAACTTCACTTCACTTCACTTTAGAGACTTTATTTGGAGAAGGCAATGGCACCCCACTCCAGTACTGTTGCCTGGAAAATCCCATGGATGGAGGAGCCTGGTAGGCTGCAGTCCATAGGGTTGCTAAGAGTTGGGCATGACTGAGTGACTTCACTTTCACTTTTCACTTTCATGCATTGGAGAAGGAAAAGGCAACCCACTCCAGTGTTCTTGCCTGGAGAATCCCAGGGACGGTGGAGCCTGATGGGCTGCTGTCTATGGGGTCGCACAGAGTCAGACACGACTGAAGCGACTTAGCAGCAGTAGCAGCAGCTAGATACTTTATTGGTGAACTGGGAAGAATTGTAGGAGCAGACAAGAGTCAGAGGTCATGAGCAATTTCTAGGTCATCAACACAGAAGAATGAGTTAAGACAACAGAACACTGGAATGTGAGCCAGAGGGCCTCCAGAAAGTGTTTTATATAGCTTTATAGCTTAAATATTTTGTTTTTCATGTGTTATAGAGAATACAGAGTAATAGTCAATAATTTTTTTTTAACTCTGTCTTGTGGAGTTAATAATAATGGCAGCTAACATGTATTGTGGACTTCCTTGGTGGCTCAGATGGTAAAGCGTCTGCCTACAGTGTGGGAGACCTGGGTCAGGAAGTCCTCTGGAGAAGGAAATGGCAACCCACTGCAGTACTCTTGCCTGGAAAATCCCATGGATGGAGGAGCATAGTAGGCTACAGTCCATGGGGTCAAAAAGAGTCAGACACGACTGAGTGGCTTCACTTCACTTCAACATGTATTGTAAACTATGTGCCAGATACTGTCCTAATCCTCTTAAGCAAATTATCGCACAACTTCATTTAATCCTCACAATGATTCCCAAGGGGCAAGTGCAATTAATATTATCACTGGCTTTTAGATGATGAAGCTGAGACCTAGAGTGGTGAATACATGTTCTTGGGTCACACAGCTACTGAGTGATTGAGACAAGGTTTGAAGCCAGGCTCTCTAACTTCTGTGAGCAAAACTGGTGCACCTACAATAAGTGTGTTTCCTTCCTTTGACTCTCTGACATAAGTACCAGCTTTATAAAGTTTTAAGCTGACACAGTAGAAATGGAAGTGGGTGATTTTATAAACAGTTTGGCTTCTTTCTCAGAATAAGGGACTTAATATCTTGGCCACACCCCTTTATGTCAGAAAAGCTAAAAAGGATATGGTGATATATTTTATACATTTATTAAATAATAGGCCATATTATATATGTTGTAAAGCTGTGAATTGACAGTGGTGACTTCTACATTGCAAACTTTTCATAGATGTACAGCACAGATATCTCATAGGCACAGTGAAATTAGGTTCACATCTGTTCTTCTGGTACTTCCCTCGTGGCTCAGCTGACAAAGAATCTGCTTGCAATGCGAGAGACCTGCGTTCAATCCCTGGGTTGGGAAGATCCCTTGGAGAAGTGTTCTGAGCTGGAGAATTCCGTGGGACTGTATAGTCCAAGGAGTTGCAAAGAGTTGGACACAACTGAGCAACTTTAACTTTCACTATTCTTCTGAGATATAGGACATATTCAGGAATTTGCCCCATGTGTGAGGTACAGGATACCTGAGACAGGGTCTTCCTATATGTTTATTTCCAGGAGGAATTTGAGATTAAAATACAGAGAAGTATAGGCTTCTAGAAGACTTGATGGAAAGAGGTGCCTGGCTGAGGAATGAATCTCTACCACTGGCTCAGGAATGGATGAGACAGTTGGAACCCCAACAGATTCTGAATCTTGAGGTTCTCAGTGCCCTTTGGCCAGTTGCTACCAGTGTCTCTGAGTGCAAATGGGGAATTGGAGGCCCAATATCTTCTAGATTACAAGATTTTAGGAACAGGTCCAGGAAAATGCCCAGGTTATCTCTATTTATTTATCTATATAGATATTAAATGGGCTTCCCAGGTGGTGCTAGTGGCAAAGAACCCACCTGCCAATGCAGGAGACATAAGAGACCCAGGTTTAATCCCTGGGTCAGGAAGATCCCCTGGAGAAGGACATGACAACCCACTCCAGTATTCTTGCCTGGAGAATCCCATGGACAGAGCTATAGTCCATAGGGTTGCAAAGAGTCAGACATGACTGAAGTGACTTAGCATGCATAGGTATTAAATGATGGAATATAAGCCATTGAGTAGTCACCAGTGGGCAAACCTTTGACAGTACTGGTTCCTTGTGTGTTTTAAGTGTCTGGATATAGTATCCTTAAAGGTCCATTCCAGGACCAGGCACTTTTGACACACTACATACTACTAGGCAGGATCTTAATAAGGAAACTCTCAGACCAAGGTACATACAGTGGGTCACTCGTGCCCCACCTAAGACCCTCACATCTGTGCCATACTACAACACAAGGCAGGCCCTATCCATCTTAGAGCCCTTTCTTTTTACCTTGGCACATTCCTTCAGGGATCTCATCCACTGATCAGGATAACCTCACACAGTACCTTCTCAGACCAAGGTCCACACCACAGTGGTGAACCCCACACAGCAGCCCTCCTGGCACTCACCCACTCTCCCAATACTGTCAGGCAACTCTTGCTTACATGAGAAGCCATACCCTAACTGTACAGAATAAGAGCTTTCTTTTTGAGGTTGCATCTTAGCTGTGATAAAAACTGAGACAAGCCTGCTCTCCACCAGAGTGCACCCTACCATTATGGAGTCTTGACAGTGACCTCCATGGCCTACTTCACCAATCTTAACTCTGTGAGGCAACTGCTGCTCAGATTGGAGCTCTTATTGAACTTTACAATGTAGTGAAGCCAGTCTTACAGGATCTGTCACCATGCCACCACTCTGAATATCATGAGGTCAATCTTGACCACCCAGCCACCACTTCATGCAGGATGGCCAGGTCAGAGACTTCCCTTGTTGGATCAGCGGTGTAGCTGACCTTACCAGCTCTCACCTTCACCAGGCTTTATGCTGCCATTTTGCTCTTAGTAACGCAACCCATCTCCTAGACCAGGGTTCACATATGCCTGGTGAAACAACTGTCTAAGGTAAGGTGAAGTCGCTCAGTCGTGTCCGACTCTTTGCGACCCCACAGACTGTAGCCTATCAAGCCCTTCCATCCGTGGGATTTTCCAGGCAAGAGTACTGGAGTGGGTTGCCATTTCCTTCTCCAAAGGATCTTCCCGACCCAGGGACTGAACCCAGGTTTCCCGCATTGTAGGCGGACGCTTTACCATCTGAGCCACCAGGGAAGTCGACTGTCTTGTGCCCCTGATTAGTGCTGTATTATCCAGAAGGCCAGCTCATATATGCTTAGGGCACAGCACTGCAGGAGCAGCACCAAATAACTTCTTTTTTTTTTTTTTTTTTTTGCCACACCGTGAGGCATGCGGTATTTTAGTTCCCTGACGGGGGATCAAACCCCTTCCCCCTGCATTGGGAGCCTGCAGTCTTAATCACCGGACTACCAGGGAAGCCCTCAAATAACTTTTTAAGGAGTTAGAAATGTGACTTTAAAAAATGAAGTAGTCATGATAAGAAAAATCAGAACTTTTTTGAATTTTTTTTAACACCTGTTATATGGTTTAGAATGATTTCCATTTGAATGACAAAGATGAGGGCAAACTTCCAAAATCTTTTCAGTTAATTAGGGCTTGCAAAGGCCTTGTTTGGCCTGCCTTTTCTGTTTCCCCACAAACTATGAGGCAGTCACCTGTCACTACTCAAAATGCCTCATGCCATCAGACAGCCTTTGCTTAGAATAGTAACCTTAAAACTAGGACAAATATTCATCCAGAATACATGAGTATAGCCATAACAGTTGTTCAAATACTGAAATTCTTCCCTACTTACTGATAAATACCTACTTCTCTATATCATCATCCCTTCCCTTTGTGCATCCCATCATCATCCCAGCTTCCCTAGGCCCTCCCTAAGACTTCTTGGACCTCCTCAGAATCTCACAACCAAGATATAAGGCCTGCTTTAGCATCATATTCCAAGTGGCCAGTGCCCATGCAGAATCTGTTGTTAAATATTTTGAACATTATCCTCTCCTGCAGCCACTGCCATCCAACATTATATAGCTCTCTAAAGCTTCCTACCTTGGTGCACATGCCATGAGGCAAATCTCTTCCAAACCAGCAAGACTCCAGTATAGGTATGCAGTGCGTGCTAACCACTGGCCCGCACCATCACTCTCCATCCTTATATGGACCCTTTGGGGGCTATTATTGAGCAGACTACACCCCAACCAAGCTCTTCATGGAGCAGCCCTCCAGACACTTATTCATCTCCTCACACCATGTGACAGGTTATAACCATGCCTCCACTTCACTTATTGGCTTGACCAGCCACTCACGACTACTCCTATTATCTGGACAACCCATGATCTGGCCAGTGCACACAACTGTAGCTTGAGGAAATGACTGACAAGAGCAGGTCCACATAGCTGGTACCAGTCCTCAAAGCCCAAGAACCAGACCAGAGTCCACCAAGAGTATGGTGTCAGCCTATAACATGGCTCCCACACCACCTATCCATAGAGCATTAGGCTGAACTCATGAAACCAATATCCATAACACTGTCTCCATCAATTCAAGTGAAAGTGAAAATGCTAGTAGCTCAGTTGTGTCTGACTGCCTGTGACCCCATGGACTATAGCCCACCAGGCACCTCAGTCCATGGGATTCTCCAGGCAAGAATACTGGAGTGGGTTGCCATTTCCTTCCCTAGGGGATCTTCCTGACCCAGGGTTCAAACCTACATCTCTTGTGTCTCCTGCATTGGCAGGTGGGTTCTTTACCATCTGAGCCACCAGGGAAACCTCCAACAATTCAAGGGACATAGTAAACAGAGTCAGGTCTCAAGTCCCTCTCGCCTTAACAATGAATCACTACCCCAAGCAGTCCTGTGAAACCACTCAGGACACTGACTAGAACAGGGCAGCAACTGCTCTCCATATGGCCCTAGGTCATCCCTGACCAGTGTGAGATCCGCATCAATACTGACCAGAAAATCACACACACATCCATGCCTCACATCCTGAAACAAGTCCTCGCCAGGCTAGAAAACAAACCTCAGCCCATAAAACTGAAATGTTCTGAGAGAGACTAAGAACTCCAACAGAAGCTGCTAAGTTGACCAGAGCCCACAGAAGCATTCTCCACATAATGAGATGATTTGATCTGTGAACAAACCTGGCATATGGTCCCATTCTTCACATTCATCTCTTCCTTCCCTCCCCTTCCCTCTCCCTCCCCTCTTCTCCCCTTCCTCTCACCCCTTTACTTCCATTCTCTGTTCCCATTGTTCTCTTTCTCTCTCAGTCAAGTCACTGCTGTATTATTTGTCAAGAAAAAGTTTGGATGTGTCCCCAGTTCTATTTAGGCCAGAGGAAAACTCAAGAAGGCAATACCAGCACCCCCTCCCCCGTCACCAGGCAGGACTGTTGTAGGAGACTGGGCCTCCTGAATGAGAATCTGTGCTCCTGGAAGAGCATGATTGGGGAACAAAATCCCCTTCCTCTAGTAAGCAGGGCCCCCAAGACAGCTGCTGGTGAGATAAGACCAGAACCCAGATG
Source organism: Budorcas taxicolor (assembly GCF_023091745.1). Classification (NCBI taxonomy): domain Eukaryota; kingdom Metazoa; phylum Chordata; class Mammalia; order Artiodactyla; family Bovidae; genus Budorcas; species Budorcas taxicolor. The sequence continues at coordinate 19,362,625 of NC_068935.1, forward strand.
AAGGGTGATATCAGCCAAATTGAGAGGGACTAGAGGAGACCTCAAAGCTATGGTTTTTCCAGTTTTCATGTATGGATGTGAGAATTGGACCATAAAGAAAGCTGAGTGCCATAGAATTGATGCTTCTGTGGTCTTGGAGAAGACTCTTGAGAGTCCCTTGGACTGCAAGGAGATCAAACCAGTCCATTCTAAAGGATAGAATATTCACGGAAGGACTGATGCTGAAGCTGAAACTCTAATAATTTGGCCACCTCATGTGAAGAACTGACTCATTGGAAAAGAGCCTGATGCTGGGAAAGATTGAAGGCAGGAGAAGAAGGGGAGGACAGAGGATGAGATGGTTGGGTGGCATCACCAACTTGATGGACATGAATTTGAACAAGCTGTGGGAGTTGGTGATAGACTTACAGGGAAGCCTAGTGTGTTACAGTCCATGGGGTCGCAAAGAGTCAGACATGACTGAGCAACTGAACTGACCAAGAGGAGCCCTTGAACTGAAAGTAGAGAAAATCTTCTGAGCTTCTTCATACCGCACTCCTTGCTATACCACATGAGGGATATAATTGTTATAAGAAACCCTTCATATGAAAGTTTGTTGTCAATCTTTAGAGACTGAAACAAACCATAATTCATTGTCCTTCTTTCTGCCCATTATTCTTCTTTAACTACATTCTATTCAGTTTTGGTCTCACATGTGATATCATCACATTCAATCTCACTCCCCAGTCCCTCCTTAAGTTGTCAGTGTCCTCCATTTGGTGTATGTATTTTAGGACCTTTTCCTCTATGTTTATGTATGTATGTAGAGACCAATGCAAATATAGAGGATTATTTTGTGGGTGGACTTTTTATAATCACGCTCTTAAGTAGCTTTTCATAATTTAGAGTGTATAATCCTTTGCAAATATTTTTTCAAACTTTTCTTCTGAAAAATTTCAAACAGAAAAAATGTGATAGTATAATGACTGTCTATATAACCGCACCTAAATTAAATAATTGTTAACATTTACCATCCTTGTTTTATCTATCTATCCATTATCAAGCTATCATTTTTTGCTGAACCACTTCATTGTAAGTTGTAAGTATCATGACTCAACCCTCAAAATCCTTCAGCAAGGGTCTCTTAAAATAAGGACATTCTCCTACATAAATGCCAATTACATTCAAACAATATCTTGTCACCCTTATGAAAATTAACAATAATTTCCTAAGCTTTACATCATTTAATATCCAGTTCACATTCAAATTTCCCTAAGAGTCTCAAAATGTCTTTTATAATGCTTTATTTTGGCAACCAGGATCCAGTCAAGGCTAATTGCATATTTTATTGAAAGTAGTGAAAAATGAAAGTGTTAATCGCTCAGTCATGTCCGACTCTTTGCGACCCCTTGGACTGTAGCCTGCCAGTCTCCTCTGTCCATGGGATTCTCTAGGCAAGAATTCTGGAGTGGATTGCCATGCCCTCCTCCAGGGGAATCTTCCCAACCCAGGGATTGAACCTGTGTCTCTTACCATCTCCTGCATTGGCAGGTGGGTTCTTGACCACTAGTGCCACCTGGGAAGACTTTGTTCTCTTTATCTGTGAATATTTTTTATATTCCACATATAAGTGATAACATAGAATATTTGTCTTTCTCTGTCTGACTTATTTCACTAAGTATATCTTCTAAGTCCATCTGTGTTGTTGCAGATTATAGGATCTCATTCTTTTTCAAATGACTGAGTAATATTCCACCCTGTGTCTGTTGTGTGTGTGTGTGTGTGTGTGTGTGTGTGTGTGTGTATACCACATCTTCTTTATTCATTCATCTGTTGATAGACACTTAGGTTGCTTCTGTATCTTTGACTGCTGTAAATAATGCTGCTATGAACATTGGAGGTGCATGCATCTTTTTGAATCAGTGTTTTTGTTTTCTTCAGATATATACTCAGCAGTGGAATTACTGGATTTTATGATAGTTCTTATTTTTACTTTTTTGAGGAACCTCCCTACTGTTTTCCATAGTGGCTGTACCAATTTACAGTTTACTAGGGTTCCCTTTTCTCTGCTTCCTCACCAACAATTATTATTTATAAACTTTTTGATGATAGCCATTTTAACAGGTGTGAGGTGATGTCTCATTGTGGTTTTGATTTGCATTTCTCTGATAATTAGTGATTTTGAGCATTTTTTATGAGCCTATTGGCCATCTGTACATCATCTTTGGAAAAATGTTCATTCATATTTTCTGCCCATTTTATTTATTTATTTATTTACTTGTTAATTAGCTTTATTTTATTTTATTTTACTTTACAATACTGTATTGGTTTTGCCATACATTGACATGAATCCACCACGGGTGTACATGAGTTCCCAATCCTGAACCCCCCTCCCACCTCCCACCCCATATCATCTCTCTGGATCATCCCCATGCACCAGCCCCAAGCATCCTGTATCCTGTATCGAACATAGACTGGCGATTCGTTTCTTACATGATAGTATACATGTTTCAGTGCCATTCTCCCAAATCATCCCACCCTCTCCCTCTCCCACAGAGTCCAAAAGTCCGTTCTATACATCTGTGTCTCTTTTGCTGTCTCGCATACAGGGTTATCATTACCATCTTTCTAAATTCCATATATATGTGTTAGTATACTGTATTGGTGTTTTTCTTTCTGGCTTACTTCACTCTGTATAATCGGCTCCAGTTTCATCCATCTCATTAGAACTGATTCAAGTGTATTCTTTTTAATGGTTGAGTAATACTCCATTGTGTATATGTACCACAGCTTTCTTATCCATTCATCTGCTGATGGACATCTAGGTTGTTACCATGTCCTGGCTGTTATAAACAGTGCTGCAATGAACATTGGGGTACATGTGTCTCTTTCAATTCTGGGTCCCTCAGTGTGTATGCCCAGCAGTGGGATTACTGGATCATAAGGCAGTTCTAGTTGCAATTTTTTAAGGAATCTCCACACTGTTCTCCATAGTGGCTGTACTAGTTTTCATTCCCACCAACAGTGTAAGAGGATTCCCTTTTCTCCACACCCTCTCCAGCATTTATTGCTTGCAGACTTTTGGATCACAGCCATTCTGACTGGTATGAAATGGTACCTCGTTGTGGTCTTGATTTGCATTTCTCTGATAATGAGTGATGTTGAGCATCTTTTCATGTGTTTGTTAGCCATCCATATGTCTTCTTTGGAGAAATGTCTATTTAGTTCTTTGGCCCATTTTTTGATTGGGTCATTTATTTTTCTGGAATTGAGCTGCATATGTTGCTTGTATAGTTTTGAGTTTTTAGTTGTTTGTCAGTTGCTTCATTTGCTATTATTTTCTCCCATTCCGAAGGCTGTCTTTTCACCTTGCTTATAGTTTCCTTTGTTGTGCAGAAGCTTTTAATTTTAATTAGGTCCCATTTGTTTAGTTTTGCTTTTATTTCCAGTATTCTGGGAGGTGGATCATAGAGGATCTTGCTGTGATTTATGTTGGAGAGTGTTTTGCCTATGTTCTCCTCTAGGAATTTTATAGTTTCTGGTCTTACATTTAGATCTTTAATCCATTTTGAGCTTATTTTTGTGTGTGGTGTTAAAAAGTGATCTAGTTTCATTCTTTTACAAGTGGTTGACCAGTTTTCCCAGCACCACTTGTTAAAGAGATTGTCTTTACTCCATTGTATATTCTTGCCTACTTTGTCAAAGATAAGGTGTCGATAGGTGTGTGGATTTATCTCTGGGCTTTCTATTTTGTTCCATTGATCTATATTTCTGTTTTTGTGCCAGTACCATATTGTCTTGATGACTGTGGCTTTGTAGTAGAGCCTGAAGTCAGGCAAGTTGATTCCTCCAGTTCCATTCTTCTTTCTCAAGATTGCTTTGGCTATTTGGGGTTTTTTCATATTTCCATACAAATCTTGAAATTATTTGTTCTAGTTCTGTGAAAAATACCACTGGTAGCTTGATAGGGATTGCATTGAATCTGTAGATTGCTTTGGGTTGTATACTCATTTTTACTATATTGATTCTTCCGATCCATGAACATGGTATATTTCTCCATCTATGAGTGTCCTCTTTGATTTCTTTCATCAGTGTTTTATAGTTTTCTATATATAAGTCTTTAGTTTCTTTAGGTAGATATATTCCTAAATATTTTTTAAAAATCAAGTTTTTTTAATGTTATTTTGAACTTATTGATTTGTTCTAAAAGTTTTTACTGATTTCCTTAGAATTTTCTACACATATGATCATATCTATGAATAGAGATAGTTTTACTTCTTCTTTGCAATCTCAGATACCATTTTTCCTCTGTCCTAATTGCCCTGGCTAAAACCTCCAAGCAATGTTGAATAGGAACGGTGAGAGTTGACATTCATGTTTTATGATCTTCTAGGGAAATCTTTATTAAGATTTTTCATAGACATCCTTTGTCAGGTTGAGATTTCCTTTTATCTCTGGTTTTTCGAGTTTTTTCATCATGAAAGAATATTTGGTTTTGTCAAATACTTTTTTTAATATTTATTGAGATTGAATGGGATTTTCCCCTTTATTCTATTAACGTGGTGTGTTAGGTCAGTTGATTTACATATATTGGACCAATCTTGAATTTGGGGGATAAATCTTACTTGGTCATGATATACCATCCTTTTTATATGCTGATGGCTTTCATTTGCTTCTATTTTGTTGAGGATTTTGTATATGTTATTTGTAAAGGATACTGGTCTATAGTTTTCTTTTTTGCAGTGTCTTTGTCTGGTTTTGGTATCAGGGTGATACTGGCCTCATAGAAGGAGTTAGGAAGTGTTCCCTCCTCTTCTAATTTTGCAAGAATTTGTGAAGTATCAAGTATTAATTTTTCTTTAAACATCTTATAGAATTCATTTGTGAAGCTTTTTGTCCTGGGCTTTTCCTGGTAGAAAGTAATTGATTATCAATTCAATGTTTTTATATAGCTCTATTCAGATTTTTACAGTTCTTTTTGAGTCTATTTGGTCCTTTGTGAAACTCTGGTTTTGTTATGTCTCTTTAGACTCTTTTATTCTAGAACAATACTCCCACCTTTGTTCCCCAAACATTGATTTTGTAGTATATCAAGTTGATTGTCTTCTAGATTATCTCCTATTCTCTATCTGTCCTATTATTTCAAATGGTATAGTAACAAATGTTATTATTTTACCTGTTACTTTTTCCCTTGTATTTCCTATAACCTGGAAGTTACATCTGGTGGCTTGAGTAGTGTTAGGAGAAACATTTTTCTTATCAACATTTGATGTTTTAGAAAATTTTCATTTTGGCAGTCTAATGGATGAAAATGGTATCTCACTGTTAATTGCTAGGAAGATTGGATATATTCTTAGATTTACTGGCCATTTGAGTTTACTGTTCTGTGAACTTTTGGTTTTTATTCTTTGCACATTTTGCTACTGTGTTGAACATCTTTGTCTTGTTGGTTTGTAGGCATTTATTATATATTCTGCATAAATGAAGACTTGCATCCATATTTTTTATTTAGATCTTTCACTCACATGAAAATTAGTTTTCCAAATGATGTATATTAGGTAATGATATTATTTACTTAAACTGATAAACTGCTGTCTAGATGTGAGGTTTTGAATAGTCAGGCTTTTCGTTGATTTGAGATGCCACTTTTATTGTATACTGAATTCCCATAGGTACACGAATCAGTTTCAGGACTTTTCATTATGCTCTATTGATTTATTTTTGTCTAGTCCTATGTAAATACATTTTAATTACCCAGAGGTATTACATGCTTTGATATCTACAAGTACCTTGTCTATTTAAAACTATTTTGGCTATTCTTGCAAATTGAATTTATTTTTAAATTTTAGAATCAGTTTGTCAAATATTATGAAATCTTTTACGATTTAGATTGTGATTACCTTGATCTTACAAGATTATTTTTGTGAGAATTTATGTTTTTAACATCCTGTCTTTCATTTATAAGGTTTTTCTATGTTGTTCAATACATTTTTATAGTTTTCTTCATAAAAGTTTCAACCATTTTGGGGTCAGATTTATTTCTATGTATTTCAGAAGGTTGTTTTTTTCTATTACACTTCTCAGTTGTTTATTTCTGGTATATAGAAAGCTATTATTTCTGGCCTGTAAACCATATACCCAATCACTTTTAAAAGTGCTATGAGGGGCTTCCCTGGTGGCTTAGTGGTAAAGAATCTGCCTACCAATGCAGGAGACACAGGTTTGATCCCTAATCTAGAGATCCCACATGCCACAGAGCAACTAAGTTAATGCGTTGCAACCATTGAGCCTATGCTCAAGAACCTGGGAACCACAACTACTGAGTCCACAAGCCACAACTTCTGAAGCCCGTGCGCCCTAGTGCCCATGGTCTGCAACAGGAGAAGCCATCACAGTGTGAAGCCCACCCACTGCAACTAGAGAGTAGCCTCTGCTCACTGCAATTAGAGAAAAAAGCCCTCACAGCAATGAAGACCCAGCACAGCCATGAATAAATAAATGAATAAAAGTATTTTTTAAGTGCTATGAGCTCTAAATAGTTGTCATTTTATTTTTAAACCTAACTTCTTCATATGTCTTATTGCATTGGCTTCTACAATCTGTGTATGTTTCAATTTCATCTTAAAACAAGCCAAAGAATGTTCAAACTACCACAAAATAGCACTCATCTCACAGTCTAGCAAAGTAATGCTCAAAATTCTCCAAGCGAGGCTTCAACAGTGCACAAACCAAAAACTTCCAGATGTTCAAGCAGGATTTAGAAAAGGCAGAGGAACCAGAGATCAAATTGCCAACATCTTTAGATCACAGAAAAAACAAGAGAGTTCCAGAAAAACATCTACTTCTGCTTTATTGACTATGCCAAAGCCTTTTACTGTGCAGATCACAACAAACTGTGGAACATTCTTCAAAAGATGGGAATACCAGACTGCCTTACCTGCCTCCTGAGAAATCTGTATGCAGGTCAAGAAGCAACAGTTAGAACTGGACACGGAACAATGAACTGGTTCCAAATTGGAGAAGGAGTATGTCAAGGCTGTAGATTGTCACACTGTTTATTTACCTTGTATGCAGAGTACATCATGCAAAATGCCGGGCTGGAATAAGCACAAGCTAGAATCAAGATTGCCAGGAGAAATATCAATAACCTCAGAAACACAGATGCTGCTGCTGCTAAGTTGCTTCAGTCGTGTCTGACTCTGTGTGACCCCATAGACGGCAGCCCACCAGGCTCCCCCGTCCCTGGGATTCTCCAGGCAAGAACACTGGAGTGGGTTGCCATTTCTTTCTCCAATGCATGAAAGTGAAAAGTGAAAGGGAAGTCGCTCAGTCGTGTCTAACCCTCAGCGACCCCATGGACTGCAGCCTACCAGGCTCCTCTGTCCATGGGATTTTCCAGGCAAGAGTACTGGAGTGGGATGCCATTGCCTTCTCCGATATGCAGATGACACCACCCTTATGGCAGAAAGTGAAGATGAGCTAAAGAGCCTCTTGATGAAAGTGAAACAGGAGAGTGAAAAAGCTGGCTTAAAATTCTACATTAAAAAAACGAAGATCATGGCATCTGGTCCCATCACTTCATGGCAAATAGATGGGGAAACAATGGACACAGTGACAGACTGTATTTCAGGGAGCTCCAAAATCACTGCAGATGGCGACTGCAGCCATAAAATTAAAAGACACTTGCTCCTTGGAAGAAAAGCTATAACCAACCTAGACAGCAATTAAAAAGCAGAGACATTACTTTGCCAACAAAGGTCCATCTAGTCAAAGCTATGGTTTTTCCAGTAGTCATGTATGGATGTGAGAGTTGGACTGTGAAGAAGGCTGAGCACCGAAGAATTGATGCTTTTGAACTGTGGTCTCGAAGATGTTCGAGAGTCCCTTGGACTGCAAGGAGATCCAACCAGTCAATCCTAAAGGAAATCAGTCTTTAATATTCATTAGAAGGACTGATGCTGAAGGTGAAAATCCAATAATTTGGCCACCTGATGTGAGGAACTGACTCATTGGAAAAGAATCTGATGCTGGGAAAGATTGAAGGTGGGAGGAGAAGGGGACAACAGAGGATGAGATGGTTGGATGGCATCACCAACTCAATAGACATGAGTTTGAGTAATCTCTGGGAGTTGGTGATAGACTTCCAGGGAATCCTGACATGCTGCAGTCCATGGGGTTGCAGGACTGATCAATTAAACTGAACAGGAGACAAAGGCCACTCCCTTGAAGACTGTCATCTGGTCATTGTGGCAATCATTGCTCAGGGCTGACTGGCTTTGCCTTTTCCATGACATGCTGTTTGTAGTGCCATATGACAGCTTCTGCTTCTGCTACATGAAGAGAAAAAAAAAATCTTGCTTCTTACACTAGCTTGGAAAACCTGGCGGCTGACACCAAATGTTTAACATGTGCCTTCGTCAAAAGAACCTCTCTGCCTCATACTTTGGGGAAGTACCCAGAAAGCATAATGGAATGAGTATTCTTCAGTCAGGTCATGGTCCTGTGAAAGGAGCTAGGTGACCACAGACCTGGATTTTAACATTGGTCTTTTCCTCATTTATTATGTGAGCTAGGACAAGTCACTTGATTTCTCTGTGCCAAGTGAGGATGAAAATAGTATCTACCTCAAAAATAATTTCATTGTGATGATTAAAAGATGGTATGTATAAAATGCTTAGCAAAGAACCTAACACTATTCGGGGTTCACAAAAATTATCTGTTAGAATGAATTACTCAATGGAATTATTGTGAAAAGCCTCAGAGTGAAAGGGAAGATACACTGTCTTACTCTGTATCCATTTCTCTCCAGTGACTTGCAAGCAGACACTAAATGATTTGAACCTGATGAAAGTGAAAGAGGAGCATGAAAAAGTTGGCTTAAAGCTCAACATTCAGAAAACGAAGATCATGGCATCTGGTCCCATCACTTCATGGCAAATAGATGGGGAAACAGTGGAAACAGGGTCAGACTTTATTTTGGGGGGGCTCCAAAATCACTGCAGATGGTGACTTCAGCCATGGAAATTAAAAGACGCTTACTCCTTGGAAGAAAAGTTATGACCAACCCAGATAGCATATTGAAAAGCAGAGATATTACTTTGCCAACAAAGGCCTGTCTAGTCAAGGCTATGGTTTTTCCAGTGGTCGTGTATGGATGTGAGAGTTGGACTATAAAGAAAGCTGAGTGCCGAAGAATTGATGCTTTTGAACTGTGGTGTTGGAGAAGACTCTTGAGAGTCCCTTGGACTGCAAGGAGATCCAACCAGTCCATCCTAAAGGAGATCAGTCCTGGGATTTCTTTGGAAGGACTGATGCTAAAGCTGAAACTCCAATACTTTGGCCACCTCATGCGAAGAGCTGACTCATTGGAAAAATCTCCGATGCTGGGAGGGATTGGGGGCAGGAGGAGAAGGGGACGACAGAGGATGAGATGGCTGTGTGGCATCACCGACTTGATGGACATGAGTTTGAGTGAACTCCGGGAGTTGGTGATGCACAGGGGGGCCTGGTATGCTGTGATTCATGGGGTCGCAAAGAGTCGGACATGACTGAACGACTGAACTGAACTGAACTGAACTGAAAGAGAAACAGGATTCCCCAGAGAGATCTTCAGTAGCACCCTGCTGCTAAAGCAGCCATATCTTCTTCTAGGAAAGAGTGGTCACATGTAACTGGGCATTCATTGCAAAGGCAATGACTCTGTACACATGAAAATAAACTCTAGACTCCTCAACATTGTTCAAGATTAGCTGGACTCGGAGACTGACTTGATTTAACCCCTGAAAATCTCCAGGGTTTTCCTTGTGTTTCAGGGATTTTATTGGCAAAGGGAAGACCACAGTTCCAGGATTGCTCTAGGTTACAGACCCTTCCCACATACCCTGAACTATGTTAATCTGTTTACTGCTCTGTACATCAGAGTGCTTTGGTTGTTTAAAGGGGAAACCAGATGGTGTGCCTAATTTGGGCTCTGACATACTCATACTTTGGTGAAACCATTTCCCTACTCTGTTAAACAGTCTCTTATTTGCCGAAAGAGAATGATGCTGTGACTCATACCTCTTTCACCAGGACTTGGTGAGATAGAAAGTTACCCGATTTAAAAACAAGAATGGCAATAATAACAATAGTTGTAGTAATGTCCAGTAAAAGTAGTAGTACCATTTAATGAGTATATAGGATTTGTGAAGGAGAACACTGCCAAGTACTGTGCATGCTTTGTCTCATTCTCCTCATAAGAACCCTATGAGGTAGTTACTGTTCACTCATCTATTTGACACATGAGAAATCTGAGGCCCAGGGAGGTTAAATAACTTGCTCAGGGCCTTATAACTAGTATTTTGTAGTTTCTGTTGCTATGATAAATGACTGCTTTTTCTATCATATATCCTAATAGGTTATTGTAGTAGGAAAGCTATTGATTTTCATAGGATGATATTTTATATACCCTGCTAGAGTTTGATATTGGTTCTAATATTTTGTCAGTTGACTGTCTCAGATTTCTGTATAGCCATATTACTTGTAAACAATAGCAATTTTTTTTTTGTTTTCTAATCCTTTTCTCTTATTTATTTTTCTTATCTTACTGCATTGGTTGGTGATAGTGACCATCCTTGTCTTTTTCTCATCTTAATGTTCTGTCAATATGTAGTTCTAATTAACAATGGTTTATTGAGTAATTAATACTGTCTGACACTCTTGTACGTGACTTTATATATTTTATATCATGTAAACTTCATACCAATACTATTAGGAGAAGATACTATTATTTTCTTCACTTTTGTGATATGAGTAAAGTGAAGTTCACAAAGATTTAATAATTTGCACAAGATCACATAGCTTGTATATGATGGAACTAAGACCCAAACCTAACCAGTCTGACTCCAAAGCTTGTGCTTATAGCCAATATTACCTCCTGGCAGTTTCCTAAAAATTTGCTGAGGAAGTTCTCTTCTATTCCTTGCTTGCTATGGGTTTTTATCATGCAGTGGGTATTACATTTTGTCAAAAATTTTTTTCTGCCTCTGTTGAGATGACTGTATGATTTGTTTTCTTAATCTGCCATTATAGTGAAATTTGTTCATAAATTTGCTAGTGTTGAACTCTCCTTACTGTCCTGGGATAAACCCTACTTGGACATAACGTATCATTTTAATAAGGTGCTAGATTTCATTTCCTTTAGGATTTTTATATTTTTACTCATAAATGAAATACATTTATAATTTTCTTTTTCTTTCTTTTCCTGTGAGAGTGGCTCATCTTTTTCTACACTGTGGAACCATTTATATAAAATGGGAATTGTCTGTGATTTAAAGGTTTGAAAAGGTAAAGCTGCTTATGTTTTTAACTTGCTATATGATTTTTTTCTATATTTTCTATTTCTTAAATAAATTTTAGTAATTTGTCTTTTCCTAGAAATTTTCCTATTGAAATATATTAGTTTAGAACAAACACATAGATACAAAGAGCTGAGTAGCTGTTACTAGAGGGGGAAGTTTAGGTGGAGGGTGAAATGTATATAGAGGATCAACTATATAGTGACAGACAGAAACTAAATTTTTGGTGGTGAGCACACTGTAGGGTATACAAAGTCAAAATATAGTGTTGTATACATGACACATATAATATTGTAAACTAATACTACCTCAGTTTAAAAAAATTTAAATAAGATTTTATGCAATATTCTTTTATTTTTAATATTACCTTGGTTACCTGTGACCCTATTTGGCTTCCTGGTGGTATTCATCTGTGCCTTCTCATTTTTTTTCTTAATTAGTATTTACTGAAGGTTTAACTTTAAAATCTTTTGGTTTTATGAATCAATTCTATTTCATTTGTTTTCTATTTCACCATTTTCTGATTTTTATCTTTATCAATCCCTTTTATTTGCCACAAATTTATTTAAGTGTGCATTTTGTAACTCTTAGATTTGATAGCTTAATTAATTTATTTTTCATTTTTATTTTCTAATAAGTGAATTTCAGGCCATATGTTTTCCTCTGAATATTGCCTTGACTATGTCCAACAGACTTTGATATGTACTGTACTCATCATCATTCAGTTCTAAAGCATTTATAATATTTTTAAATTTCTCTTTTATTTAAGAGTTGTTTAGAAGTGTGTTTGTGACTTTAATTTATTAATGTATGTTGGTTGGGTCTATATGGTGGGAGTATGGTATTTGGTTATCTTTTTATTGCCGATTTCTAATTGTTTTTGAGTCCGGCATGGCCTGACTTTGAACCTATGCTCTCAATCAATACAAAGAGTAATTGTCCATCCCAGTGTGTGTCTCTGCTTATCTCCCAATCTGGAAGCAGTGTGGTGTTGACTTATTTATTCAGCACAACCGAGGAGTGAGCCTTTGATTATATGAGAAATGAGACTGAATGTCAATTTCAAAAAGTTAGTTGATCCACTAAGAGAGGGGCAGCTTTTTTCCTAAAGAGCTTCCTCTACAGGGTTGGAGAGAGGTATTTGCCTTATGAGCCCTTTTTGCCAGGCAGTACACAATTAGCATGTTGGCTTATCTAATTCTAGAGGTTTGTAGCTACCCTGAAGAGTCCTGCATAGTTGGTTATGGGCACATCTCATAGATCATGTAGGACTGAGGAAACAGAAGCTTCTAAGTCCACTCCTGGAGAAAAAAAGCTATCTGTCCATGGAGTCTAGGGCTTCTGGTTAATTTTTTTCTGCTCAACACCACTATCTTCTTGCTTTTCATACCCACTCTATCCACAGCAAAGGGGGTAATTTGTATATTACCTTGTAACCTACGGTATTTCTTTGCTTACATTTGTAACTTTTGCATAGCTGTCTTGTCTCCCCATTAATGTTTTCAGCTTCTTAAGGGCGGGGGCTGCCTCTTACCTAGCTCCACGGTAGTTCCTCAAGTATGTTTGTAAAGAGCTAAGCAAAACAAATGCCTCAGTAAATTCATGCTGAAAGAATAAATGAGATGAATGGGTAACGATATTTTTAGCAAAATAAAACAAAAGCAAAACAAAATCCATCATCTTCCTGCTTAACAATCTGGATGGGTGTTTCATCTCCCTTTGTACCTTATGTGTAAGAACACAGTCTCATTGCCTTGTGACACAGTCTGTATATCATCTGTCCGGACAGAGGCCTCCTTCAATGCTTTTGTGGTTTCTTCCTCTGTGCACTCCTACTGCCAATCCCCCACTGCTGCCTGATGTATACATCCTGAGAATGGTGAGTTTTGATTTGTTTTCAAGATGAATAGGGCCATTTCTTTCCAACTGCACCCTCCAGCAGTGTTTCATTTTCACACCCTCATCCATTGTTTTTAATGCCCTTGCTTCCAGACAACCCTTAATTGGGCTCTTTTGTAGATAAAATCGGACTGCCTTTTTCTTTCTCTCTTCTGTGTCATTAATGACAGTGCAGGACAAAGCAGGCTCTGACATGGCATTCTGCTAATCTCTTTGCCAGATATGCTGTGGACTAGATTATCTATTAGCACTTTCTTTTTTTACGGTCAATTTTCTACCCATTCAAGCCATTACAAAGTGATTTTGCATTATACGGGCACAAGGTAACCCTGAAACAAAAGAACAGGCTGGCTGGGATTCCAGGGGAGTTGCACCAACCCAGAGCTGTCTTGAAATTGATCATCTGTATGGACTGCATGTTCTTCCAATGAGACTCCCATTAAGTACTCCAGGACTTCAAAATGGTGGTGGTCATGTTCCAGGTTGGGATGTGCCTCAAATGGAGACATCTTGCCTTTCTGAGACTGGGCTGCTTTTGCTGCAGAAAAATCTTTGCAATTCTTTCACTGCAGGGAAATCTTTGCAGTTTAGGTTGAATTGTTAGCAGGGGTTAGGAGGGAAGGTTTTTTTGTTTTGTTTTGTTTTTTGATCACAAGAATGTTTTAATCTCACGGTAAAGCCTTTGTGTAAGGCATTACTATGGGCTTCCCCGGTGGCTCAGTAACAAAAGAACCTACCTGCCAGTGCAGGAGACACAGGTTCAATCCCTGGGTCAGGAAGATCCCCTGGAAGAGGAAATGGTTACCCACTTTAGTAACCTTGCCTGGGAAATCCCATGGACAGAGGAGCCTGGTGGGCTACAGTCCATGGGGTCACAAAGAGTCAGACATGACTTAGCGACTCAACAACAAATCATTACTATACCTCTTGGATGACTCTTTCAAATGAATCATAGATCTTAGCACTAGCAAGGACCTTGAGACTATCTGAGGCAGTTCCCGTCCTTCTGCTAGGGATGGTACTGTGACCACCATTTTTACAGATGAGGCAGCTGAAGGCCACAAAAAACACCATTCTCTAGTCCCAGGATAATCAGAAGACATCATACTTGATGCTGCCACTGTTCGTACTGCCTCTACTTTGTGATACTGCCCCTGTTCGTATTTCCTCTACTTTGTGATATTCTGTCTTGGTCACTACTTTGATCTGCTGTTGCTCTCCAGAGAGTCTGACCATGTTGCTGCATGCTGAGCAACTAATGGGGAGAATCTTCATTCATAGTTCCCATGATTGAGGGCGATCTGATTGACTCCTGTTTGCCTGTAGAGAATTGTTGTATCCTTTAATGCAACGATATTTTCCCTGAGCTTCCAGAGTCACATGCAGTTCTTTCACATGCAACCTGCCATTTTCCCAACCCTTTGATGTTTCTATTAAAATATTCTTTCTGAGGATACTTCATAGGGTGCATGTAGTCATCAGGTGGCTCTCATGGTTAATGAGTGACTGCACATCAGACTCTAGAATCCATGTAAGTAACCCAACCTAATGGGACAAGGTGTGTGTCCCTCAGTTGCTCAATCGTGTCCAACTCTGTGGCTCCATAGACTATAGCTCACTAGGCCCCTTTGTCCATGGAATTTTCCAGCTAAGAATACTGGAGTGGATTGCCATTTCCTCCTCCAGGGGATCTTCCTGACCCAGGAATCAAACCTGTATCTCTTTGTATTTCCTGTGTTGGTGGGCAGATTCTTAATGACTACACAACCTGGGAAGATGCTTAATAGGACAATAAGCTTATACTAATAATATGTAGCTGGATGTTTAAAAGTGTTTGGGGGAATTCTTATATATGCCACTGAGGAAACCAGTTTACTGAGGCTATATTGGTCTTTCAGTTCAGTTCAGTTGCTCAGTCCTGTCTGACTCTTTGCGACCCCATGAATTGCAGCACACCAGGCCTCCCTGTCCATCACCAACTCCTGGAGTCCACCCTAACCCATGTCCATTGAGTCGATGATGCCATCCAACCATCTCATCCTCTGTCATCCCATTCTCCTCCTGCCCTCAATCTTTCTCAGCATCAGGGTCTTTTCCAATGAGTCAGCTCTTCGCATGAGGTGGCCAAAGTATTGGAGTTTCAGCTTCAACATCAGTCTTTCCAATGAACACCCAGGGCTGATCTCCTTTAGGATGGACTGGTCGGATCTCCTTGCAGTCCAAGGGACTCTCAAGAGTCTTCTCCAACACCACAGTTCACAAAACATCAATTCTTCAGCACTCAGCTTTCTTTATAGTCCAACTCTCACATCCATACATGACCACAGGAAAAAACCATAGCCTTGACTAGATGGACCTTTGTCGACAAAGTAATGTCTCTGCTTTTTAATATACTGTCTAGGTTGGTCATAACTTTCCTTCCAAGGAGTAAGCGTCTTTTAATTTCATGGCTGCAGTCACCATCAGCAGTGATTTTGGAGCCCAGAAAAATAAAGTCTGACACTGTTTCCACTGTTTCCCCATCTATTTGCCATGAAGTGATGGGACCAGATGCCATGATCTTAGTTTTCTGAATGTTGAGCTTTAAGCCAGCTTTTTCACTCTCCTCTTTCACTTTCATCAAGAGGCTCTTTAGTTCTTCACTTTCTGCCATGAGGGTGGTGTCATCTGCATATCTAAGGTTATTGATATTTCTCCCAGCAATATTGATTCCAGCTTGTGCTTCCTCCACCCCAGGATTAACTGATAAAACTGGATTCCAAGCTTTGCTCCACTATGAAATAGTGACTACTTAACTAGATGTGTGCCATTGGACACATTAAGCTTTCTGTGCTTTAATTTCCTTATCTGATAAGATAATAATAGTACATGTCTCATGGGTTTGTTGTAAGGATTAATTCACATAAAGAATCTAGACTCTGTTATATAGAGTGAAGTAAATCAGAAAGAGAAAAATAAATATTGCATATGAATGCATATATATGGAATCTAGAAAAATGGTATTTGAGGAACCTATTTTGAGTCAGCATCACCAACTCAATGGACATGAATTTGAGCAAGTTCCAGGAGTTGGTAATAGACAGGGAAGCCTGATGTGCTGCAGTCCACGGGGTCTCAAAGAGTCAGACATGACTGAGCGACTGAACTGAACTGACTGAGGAATCTATTTGCAGGGCAGAAATAGAAACACAGACTTAATGGATTTGTGGACACAGCAGGCAAAGGGTCTCCCCAAAGGATAGGACGGAATGAGAAAGTATATTCACTATCATGTGTAAAACAGATAACTTGCCAGAAGCTTCTGTATAACACAGGGAGCCCAGCCTGGAACTCTGTGATGACCTAGAGGGGTGGAATAGTGCAAGGGAGGCTTTAAAGGCAGGGGAAAGTGAAAGTGAAGTCACTCAGTCGTGTCTGACTCTTTGCGACCCCATGGACTGTAGCCTATCAGGCTCCTCTGTCCATGTGATTTTCCAGGCAAGGGTCCTGGAGTGGATTGCCATTTCCTTCTCCTATATGTATAATTATGACTGATTTGTACTGATAAATGGCAGAGATCACTAGAACATTGTAAAGCAATTGCATGTGCCAAGTTGCTTCAGTCATGTCGAACTCTTTGTGAACCCTATGGACTATAGCCTGCCAGGCTTCTCTGTCCATAGGATTCTCCAAGCAAGAATATAGGTGTGGGTTGCCATACCTTCCTCCAGGAGATCTTCCCGATCCAGGCATCAAACCCATGTCTCTTGTGTCTCCTGCATTGGCACGTGGGTTCTTTACCACTAGCACCACGTGGGAAACCCATAAAACAATTATCCTCCAATAAAAAATAAAATAATTTAGCCCACACAGTGCCTACGACATTGTAAAATTTAGTACATTGTTATCATCATCATCATCACCACAGTCTCTAACTATATTTCAAGATTGTTGTAAGATTATTAAATAAAATGATATAAACTATATGGCAATATTTCTTATCTCTAGTAGTTTCTCAAAAATAGCACCGCTTATGAATATGGTTATTAGAGTGCTGCGACTATACCATGAATCTGTCACATTGCTGGAGCATGGCTTATTTGGTCACACAGATGGTTTATCTTGAGCAAATAGTACTGTTCAAATTTTCTAGTGCAAATCCAACTGTCCCTCCTAGAGAGTAGAGTGATAAACACCATGGAATCCTTTAGAAATGGATCATCTTTCTGAGTTTCCCCATTAACCGTCTGTCAGTACTAAAATGTACTATCAGAAAATAATTATTTTGAGGATAGAATTGTGACAAATGATATTACCAAGGTGGCTAACTAACAGAGACACAATTTTGCAAGGCAGATTTTTGAGATACGCTCTGATTACTTGGTCTCAACCTTCCTTTGTTTGCAATATCCACCCATACACCCTACCTCTTAAATAAATTCCCAGCCAAACTTACATAGTGGACATTGCAAAGGGTTAGGAGACAGAAAGACATTGATTTTCCAACAGGCTCCACCATTTGCTAGCTCTGCAACCTTGGCCAAGTCCCTGAATGTCAGTTTCCTTATCTGTAAAAGTGGTATAGAAATAGTTTTGCAACCCCTTATCTAAAAGCCTAGTGGCCAGATAAGTTTCATAATTCACTATTTTCTTTTTATTTTTAAAACTACTACTGCAGAACCCAGCAATCAATCACATCAATATTTCTGCAAGGAAACATATGCATATTCATAGAGAGAGCCTCAATGGTTTTGTCACCGTATAAGCTTAGTCGAAAAATTTATATATATTTAAAAAAAGTTGGTTTTCAGAGCTTTCTGGAATTGGGAATTATTAATCATGGACTGAAGAATTGTACCTGACCTCATAAGATTATTCGAAGGGTTACATGTGAAGTACATTGTGAGTAGCAGAGGTCCTGCTGCTGACCCTAAATTGAGATTCAGACACATCTGTCTGTGAAGACCGCCAGATGTCTATTTGCTTGAGATAATCTGCAGAACAGGAAAAAGCTCTGTGAGGAGGACCGTGGGACACCTTGGGCTGTGGGTGGAGGAGCCATCCAGTAGGATATGATGGTGCTGGTTCTGTAGGCAGGGGAACAGAGTTGGAAAGTGTGAGGTAGGGTGGTGAGGGCTCTGAAGAGGGGGTGTTGCTGCAGGAAGAAGCTGAAGGTCCTCTTCTCCACCGGGCCTCACAGGATAGACACAATGTAGCTTCAGGGTCCAGGTGAAAAAGTGTGTCACAGAAAAGTGAGGAGCCATTTCTGTCTTTCTGGGGAGACCCATCAGAGGCTTCAGCCAAAGCTTCCTGAAGGGAGGGTGGCATTGTTCATGGGCCTTTGCGGACTTGCAGCTGTGAGCGCTCAGGAATCCATACCCACCCCCAACCGGGCCCTCCATGTTCCCACAGCCTGAGGTGCCCTCCAGCACTGGGGCCTGGGTCTCTCATTAGAAGAGGAATGTCTGTCTGTCATGGTCCAAGCAACTGGGCCAGTGCCTGGCACATAGTAGGTACCTAAAGAACATTTGTTCAATTCATTTATTGGCAGTTGACCATTTGTGAGGAGAGAGGGAGTAAAAGAATAACAGGAAAGAACTTGTCTTGAAGATTCTCAGAAATAACTGGGGAAACAGTAAGGAGAACTGAGCAGGTGGAGGACATGCATCAGTGCCATGTGACTTACTAAAATGTATGTGATCTCATGTGTAATTAAGGTCAGGTATGGTTTGGAGAAACTTGAGACCCAATGGTGTATAAAGGTTCAAAATGTCTTCTGAAGTGTCCTGGGTATTAGAGAGCTAAGCTTTATGTAGACACCAAGTGGATCTTGGGACGTTTTTGACTCTTAAGAGGACCTTCGGGTGGGATGAGGATGGAAGGGCTGATTCTGGCAGGTTTTTCCTGAGGTTTAGGTGCTCCATTTGCCTGTGGGAGGTGAGTTTGGAGGAAGGGAAAGCCAACAGTAATAGGTTGGGGAAAAAAGGACAAAAAGAAAAGATTCTTTGTTGTTCTCCACTGTGCCAAGAAGAAGCAAGTTTTACTTGAGTTATTACTATTACGGCAAATTCATTTGTCACCCGTGTACATGTGGAAATGCAGGTTACATATATCAAGTATACAGCACTTTTTGTGACATACAGTAGGTATCCTTTAATGATTTTTATTTTTCTTTTATTTTAAAATTTTATTTTATATTGAAGTATCTGCACATTAACATACATTTTGTTGTTAGTCACACAGTCATGTCCAAATCTTTGCAGACCCCATGGACAGCAGCATGCCAGGCTTCCCTGTCCTTCACCATCTCTCCAGAGCTTGCTCAAACTCATGTCTCTTGAGTTGGTGATGCCATCCAGCCATCTCATCCTCTGTCATCCCGTTCTCCTCCTGCCTTCAATCTTTCCTAGCATCAGGGTCTTTTCCAATGAGTCGGCTCTGCATCAGGTGGCCAAAGTATTGGAGCTTCAGCTTTAGCATCAGTCTTTCCAATGAATATTCAGGGTTGATTTCCTTTAGGATTGACTGGTTTGATCTCTTTGCAGTCCAAGGGACTGTCAAGTGTCTTCTCCAATACCATAGTTTGAAAGCATCAATTCTTTGGTGCTCAGCCTTCTTAACATACATTAAGTATCTACATTAACAATGTTCTGGTAGTTTCAGGTATACAGTAAAGTGAATCAGTTATACATATACATGTATCTAATCTTTTTCAAATTCTTATACACACTGCTGTATTTAAAATGGAAAGCAAACAGAGACCTACTGTATAGCACGGAAAACACTGCTCAATGTTATGTAACAACCTAAATTGGAAAAGAATTTGCATAATAATTTTTTTGTATAGTTATATTTAAATAGAGACTTTCAGCCTCTGATTTCATTCCTCCATTTCTGATCTCTGAGTATGAGATTATTGAGGGCAGGAATATGCATATAGTTATATCTTTGTTTCCTTAATGCCTATCATGCTTCCTGATATATAAAAGGTGTCAATAAAAAGAAAAGATTGCTCATTGCATGAATGGGACACGTTGATAATTAAGACATAGATATACAAATTAATGCCACAGAAATAATGAAAAGAAGTGATCTTCGCCCAAATAATCTGACATGAACACTAGTAATTTACTTAGCAAACAGTGTTTTGGTAGGAAATGCAAAAGGTAATTTTATTCCACCCTAGGTCTGGGATTTTCACAAAACTAAATTTGATGGGCTCAAATGAAGGAAGTCTTCCTATTTGCTTTTCTTGTGGCTTTTGACATTCCTTTCCCATAAATCCAAATACAGAATAGAAAGTGTAACCAGTCTTTTCGTTCATACGATTTTGTGTATCATAGATGCTGGCTCAGAGTGAGTTGGCTCACATTGCTTAAGTAGTCCCTTACCTCATTCTGGTTGATGGCTATTTTTATGAGGTCTCCATGACTTGCCACTTGCCTAAATTAGTTTATTCATTTGTCTGCAAGCTGACTTTTAAAAAGGCTTCACTCCAGTAAGCTTGAGTCATTATTATTCCATGGCCTCTCTCGCTTGTTCCAGGACTAGTTTTTGGTCTCTTTCTCTTTCACCTGATTTATTAGCATGAACCCTTTCTGTTCTCTTTAACCTGTTTTAAGTGGTGCCTTCCCTCCTTCCTTTGCCACATTCCATACTCTCTAACATCTTAAGTGATGAATTTTATCCTTGTTTACATCCTTCCTTCTTCCTCTGTTTTTATCACAGCCAATTCTTGGCCTCTTTGATAAACTGTTGCACATAAAACTTCACCTCTGATTTTTCATTCTGGAAGCTGCATTGCCTTGTTCTTGACAGTGAGCCAAGGAGACTTCACCCAGGTGGTATCTATCATTGCCCCATGCTTTACCCACTGCCTGCACCAACTGTTTTCTTTATACAGCATGCCTTTCACTTGGTTCTCCAATAATGAACACTTTTAGATACTTGGCAGAGTGCTAAACACTATATAGATAGCAATGAAAATGGCCTTGCCATTAAGTATCGATCTTATTTATTTCATATCTAAACAGTCACCTCTTTTACCCATGACATGAATAAAGGCAACTTCAAAATCATTTTTATCTTTTTCATTGCAGATATACCCATCCTGATTAATCTTGTGTCAACAATTAATTTGGGTGTCTTGAAATATAACATTCACAAACCTCAAAGTATGCTGGAGAGCTGACTGGCTGGTCCATTCAGATGTGTTCATGAAATATTCACAAGTGCACACACATTTCTATTCTTTCCTGGATTATCTGTCTTTGTGAGCATCCAGAGGGCAGGGACTGGCCTGTTGGCCTTGATTTTGGGGAAAGCTAGCTAAGAGCCACCTCACTCCACTGCATATAAAATAATGTGTACAAGAGGTTACTGATTCACTGCATTCAATTAATTTTCTCTTCTCTGTGCTATTGAAGAGAAGTAGTGACTGTTAAATGAAATGAAATGAATTGACATAAAACTAATCACAGATTGTAAATAGTTTAGCTTCAATTGTGAAGTAGCTTTTAAACATGGACTGCTTATCCTCTGTGTCTTCCTTAGGGGTTTTCATACTCCATCCTGAGCTCAGGCTCTGCAGCAGATATCAGCATCTCCTCTAGGAAGCTTCCTTGGAATCAGCCTCCCTTTCTGTGGTGTGGATGGATGGCACCCAGTTATTTTCTAATTGAGCAGAGTAAATGATAAGCTCTGGTGTCTAGCTTGTGGATGGTTCGCATCCAGGGTGGTTTCAAAACACCTAGCCCAGTAGCTGAGTCCTTGAGCCTGTAAGCCTTTCTGTAATTTATTTCTTATTCAAACACTCAGTTGTATCCAACTTTTTGCGAGCCCATGGACAACAGCACACCAGACTTCCCTGTCCTTCACAATCTCCCAGAGCTTGCTCAAACTTATGTCCATTGAGTCGGTGATGCCATCCAACCATCTCATCCTTTGTCACCCCCTTCTCCTCCTGCCCTCAATCTTTCCCAGCATCAGGGTCTTTTCCAATGAGTCGGCTCTTCGCATCTGGTGGCCAAAGTATTGGAGCTTCAGCTTCAACATCAGTCCTTTCAATGAATATTCAGGATTGATTTCCCTTAGGATGGACTAGTTTGATCTCCTTGCAGTCCAAGGGACTCTCAAGAATCTTCTCCAGCACCACAGTTCTAAAGCATCAATTTTTCAGCCATCAGCCTTCCTTTATGGACCAGCTCTCACATCCATACATGACTGCTAGAAAAACTATAGCTTTGACTATACAGACATTTGTCAGCCAAGTGATATCTCTGCTTTTTAATATGCTGTCTAGGTTTGTCACACTCCAGTATTCTTGCCTGGAAAATCCCATGGACAGAGGAGCCGGCAGGCTGCAGTCCGTGGGGTCGCTAAGAGTCGGACACGACTGAGCGACTTCAATTTCACTTTTCACCGTCATGCATTGGAGAAGGAAATGGCAACCCACTCCAGTGTCCTTGCCTGGAGAATCCCAGGGACAGGGGAGCCTGGTGGGTTGCCGTCTATGGGGTCGCACAGAGTCGGACACGACTGAAGTGACTTAGCAGCAGCAGCAGCAGGTTTGTCAGGGTTTTTCTTCCAAGGAGCAAGTGTCTTAATTTCATGGCTACAGTCACTGCAGTGATTTTAGAGCCCAAGAAAATAAAATCCATCACTGCTTCCACTTTTTCCCCATCTGTTTGCCATGAAGTGATGGGACCAGATGCCATGATCTTCATTTCTTGAATGTTGAGTTTTGAGCCAGCTTTTTCACTCTCCTCTTTCACTCTCATCAAGAGGCTCTATAGTTCCTCTTTGCTTTCTGCGTTAGAGTGGTATCATCTGCATATCTAAGGCTGTCGATATGTCTCCTGGAATGATATGTCTCCTGGCAATCTTGATTCCAGGTCGTGATTCATACAGTTCCTAATTTTGCATGCTGTACTCTGCATATAAGTTAAGCAGAGTGACAATATTTACCTTTTTGATTCAGAAACTTTGAAACTATGCTGTCACTAACCCAATGGAATGTGTGAGGTTTTATTTTGCTTTCTTTTTATGTCTTCTTTTTTTTTGTATGTTTTGGCATAGTAAATTATTTGAAAAACAACTACCCTGTTCCCTAGGTGCTTTGCAAATGACCTATTGGGTAAATGGCCTAGCCCATTTGTCTTGGCTAGTGTAGAAAGAGCTTTGGGCTCAAAAATCATTGAAAATGGGAGAGTATCTACTTAGAGGAAAATGTATTTGCTTATTATTTTTATTTTTCAGTACAAGCAGGTTTTCCAAAAGTTACATAAAACATCCAGCTTATCTTCAAGTGCTGAATTATTTGTAAATGTCGTTTTTTAAACAAGAGAATTTGTGTTTAAAAATGAAGATGTTATTTAAAAATAACAAATGAAGATGTTATTTTAAAGCAGTGTATTATAGCCAATCAAAACCCTCAGACCAGAAAATGGCTTTTCAATTTCACCAGTCTGTTTTAATCCAGGTTATCTCAAGAGTCTGTTAAAATACCAGTGAGAATGTGTCCCAGCCCCACTATCACCTCCCGCCCTTCTAAATCAGAATGCAGAAAGATGAACAGCAGTAAAGATGGATGTTCTTGAGATGGGAACTAGCCTTGACTCCTAGTATGGTCAAGTTGCAATTAACCAGAAAGCTGAGGGTCATCAGCACTGAGATGCGTTTTGAATTTCTCTCTGACCAAAAGCTCTATTTTTGTTTGGAAATTTCTTAGAGTTGATGACAAGTCTTCCTTGCCTGTATAAATGCAGAAATCTCTCTTTGAGATCATGGAGTTCTGATGACTGAGAACCCGGAACCCCATCAAAACCAAACTTGGCTGTGGGATGGTCTCTTTAGCAGGTTCTTTTTCTCTATCAAAAAAATTCCTTTTCTCATCCTCTCCCCGCTAAACCTGCAGCAGCTTCTCTATTTTCACCTGTGCAATTCATTTCTAAATACAGGTATCTAAAGGATGCAATCCATTAAATGGTTAGGACTGTACTGAGAAGAACTCAGTCAGATTTCTTTTACCCAAACCAAGGAAGGAAACAAGCAGCTACCTTAGCTCGTTGGGTCTCCGGGTGGCTGGGAGAAGACGTTGAAAGGAAGAATGGAACACAGGAAGGGAAAGAATTTATTTGTTGTTGTTCAGTCACTAGTGAATTGGAGTGAAGTGAAAGTTGCTCAGTCGTCTCTGACTCATTGCAACCCCATGGACTATACAGTCCACGGAATTCTCCAGGCCAGAATACTGGAGTGGGTTGCCTTTCCCTTCTCCAGAGGATCTTTCCAACCTAGGGACTGAACTCAGATCTCCTGCATTGCAGGCAGATTCTTTACCAGCTGAGCCACAAGGGAAGCCCAAGAATACTGGAGTGGGTAGCTTATCCCTTCTCCAGCTAATCTTCCCGACTCAGGAATCAAACTGGGGTCTCCTGCATTCAGTGACTGTCACGTGCAACTCTTTGCAACCCCATGGACTGCAGTACACCAAGCTTTCCTGTCCTTTGCTCTCCCAGAGTTTACTCAAACTCATGTCCATTGAGTCAGTGATGCCATCCAACCATCTCATCCTCTGCCACCCTCTTCTTCTTTTGCCTTAAATCTTTCCAATGAGTCAGCTCTTCGCATCAGGTAACCAAAGCATTGGAGCTTCAGCCTCAGCATCAGTCTTTCCGATGAATATTCAGGGTTGATTTCCTTTAGCATTGACTGATTTGATCTTCTTGCAGTCCAAGGGACTCTGGAAAGTCTTCTCTAGCACCACAATTTGAAAGCATCAATTTTTCGGTGTCCTGCCTTCTTTATGGTCCAACTTTCACATCTGTACATGACTACTGGAAAAACCATAGCTTTGACTAAATGGACATTTGTCAGCAAAGTTATGTCTCTGCTTTTTAATAAGCTGTGTAGGTTTCAAAGAGTCGGACATGATTAAGCATAGACACAACGCAACACAGGTTTGTCATAGCTTTCCTTCCAAGGAGCAAGCGTCTTTTAATTTCACTTCTGTGGTCACTATCTGCAGTGATTTTTGGAGCCCCCCCAAATAAAGTCTGTCACTGTTTCCTTTGTTTCCCCATCTATTTGCCATGCAGTGATAAGACTGGATGGCATGATCTTAGTTTTTTGAATGTTGAGTGTTAAGCCAGCTTTTTCACTCCCCTCTTTCACTCTCATCAAGAGTCTCTTTAGTTCCTCTTCACTTTCTATCATTAGAGTGGTATCATCTGCATATCTGAGACTGCTGTTATTTTTCCTGTCAATCTTGATTACAGCATATTAAGAAAAATTTATAGTTTTGTTTAGGACAGGCCTGTCATGTCCATGGATTATTGTCTTAAACTGTAGAGAGATGACTCGGATGTCAACATGTGTGTGTTGTGTGTGTGGGATGGCCTTTTTATAAAAAAGTGAAATACAGTTTTAAAAAATAGATTTAGTATTTGAGGCTTTTGTTATGGAAATTCTAGATCTTTTAGCATTTACTAAAAATCTCAGGAATTTGAAGACTGTGTGGTATAACTAGAACAGGATACTTTCCCCATCACCCTCCTCCACCAAGGAAAATCCAAATAGAGCCTGGGTGGGGGGAAGGTGATAAATCCTCAGCCCCTCACCCCCAATGTAGCTCTGATAAATGTCTCATGATTTCAACTAGAGTTGGGGGGAGAATGATGCTCTGTCTGCCTCCCTCCCTTAAGAAAGGAATGAGGGGGCGTGGGCTTTTGAAATTACAAAAAAAGCCTGCTTAAGAGTTCTTCCTGGCCTTACATGGATGGTGAAAATTAAAAAGGGTCAAAGACGATCCCAAGATTAGTGGGAAAGTACACCCACCTCCCGTTTACAAAGACACTGCATGTCTTTCAAAAGAGAACCAGCAAATTACCATGGAAATCTGCCCCAACGGATGGGGTGCTCAAGTAGGAGTCAGAACCTTTGTTAGCAGGGGTTTGTGGGGGCCAGCACCACAGTGAACACAGTTAAGCCTCACTAATTCCCTGAATGGGGAAAAGGCCAATCTAGATTTGTAAGAAACTTGAATTTGAAAATATGTTGAAAGAAATGCCATGTGATTATTTCCACAAACCTGCCTGCAGTCAAACTGCTGGCTGGGGTCTGTGCTCTGAACTGCGGAGCCTCTCAAAGGCCTTGAACAAACAGATAAGGACTGTAATTAGCATATTGGTCATTTGAATGCAAAGTGCACTCAGAGTGGCGCTTAAAACCTGCTTGTTAGCACACTCCCCTAGCAGGATGTCACTTTCCTGGGTTTATAGTATTAATTTGCCTAGCAACCTACCCCCTTTCCTTTTTGGCAGTAAACTTGAGCCTGGCAGGTCAGAAATCGTTCATTAGCTGTGGGAATGAATAAAGAGGGGAGGGGGTGAACCACTCGTAAAAAATCAGCACCAACATATTTTCAACTTCGATTTTTAACTGACCTTTAAAACTCATCAGTTAATTCATATTTATTATTTACTGGGTACGGAATGTATTGGCTTGGTTGATTAACAGGGGAGAGGGGCAAGCCGTTGCGGATATCCCCACCCCCAACAAGTGACCAATCAAGTGAACACAGAGAACATTGAATGTAATCAGTTTCTGGCTTATAACAAAATAAGGATTGATTGTGAGGCTCAACAGGTGGATAACTATCTGGAACAGCAGCACAGTGATATTTAAATCTATTAACCACCTCCAAGATGGCCAGCCAATCCTGCGTGCACATATTAACTTTGTTTTTAAATCCACTCTTGAGACCACTTAATTTGAAGTGTGACTGAGCTGTATTTGGGAAGGGGAAAAAAGGAAAGATGAATACAGCTGAAATTTTACTCAGATATTCAGAGTCTTCATCACTTTGTTCTGCACATGGAAGGAAAGGGTTGTGTTTTTTTTTTTTTTTCCAAGTCAAACAAACCATCTGGCAGTTGACATGGGGATTGCTGGAAAAAAACAGTGTAAAGCCTGACAGAGAATCAAACTTAAATGCCTGCCCTTTGGGAAAGTTCTCCAATTCTACTTCCTGGCCCTGAGAGAGAGATGGCGAGATGTTACCCACTAATTAAGGCAGAAAGTTAATCCTTAAGTAATGAAACCCCAACTGTAGTGCTTCCCAAATTTTAGGACACATTTGAATCAGAGAAGAGTAGCGTATGAGATTTTTTTAAAAACCCCAATACCCAGTTTCATACCATACAATTAAATCAGAATCTCTGGGCAGAGGTCAGTCACTGGCGTTTTATAGTGATCACCAAGTGATTCCAAGTGCAGCAAATTGGGACCTACTACCATAAAGCTTTCCCACTTTATAGGCATTTAATCTATATTTAATTTTCCCAGTTACCCTAAGAAGGAGGTGCTCCTAGATCCCCATTTCACAGATGAGGAAATTGAGGTTCAGAAAGGGTCAGTAAGTTGCCAGAGTCTCAGAGCTGTTAACTAGTGAATCTAGAGTCTGAATATCAGCAGATCAATTTCAGAGTCTGCACATTGAACTTCTATACAATACTGTTTTTCTGGGCTATTTTCCCTGGATCCAGTACCATTCCAACAAATCTGATATGACAACCCCACATCCACTCAGTGAAAATCTACTAGGTACCTACTATGTAAATCTCAGTTTTAGGTATAGTGTGTGACTCTAGGTAGAGTCAAGGAAATATGGTTAACTCTTGGTAATTCACGGGGCCTTCTGGATAGCCATAGGTTGTTTGTTGCATTATTTATGTTAAAGCTTAATAAGCAAAAGGCTACCAGAGACAAGACTATAGTTGTACAAAATCAAATGTATTGGACTGTCAAATACAATTGGACAAAGTCAATATGCATTGAGGAAATGCCTTCCAGAGGAACCGTAGGGTACCACTCTTGAAAGAGGAGGAGGAGGGAACATCTTTTGAAGGATGCTGAGGAGGGTCTAAGGAAGCAGGGATGATTTCTGGATTGATTGCAGTTTCTGAGACGGGATCAGGAGAAGAGGGGTTGAGTAAGGTTTGGGTACTGTCATGAGGCAAGGGTGGCTTAATAATTGGTATTCCTAGTAATACATGAGAATAGCAAAGTGGGTCTGAGCCATCAGTGGCAAGACAGTATCAATAGTAGTAGTCACTCAAAGAAGATGGAGGTCATTATGGCATTTTACAGGTGCTATGTAACCTTGGGAGAAACTGTGTTTTCTGCTAACTTTATAGCTTGAGTTCCTTTGTCTGTTCTCCCAGCCTAATGAATGGCAGTGCTGGGGTCCAGCCCCGGTGGATCCAGGGTGATTCGAAGGGGAGATGGATAGGCGAGGAAAAAAACTTATTTATTAATATAAGATTAGATTAGGAAGAAATAGTATAGTGGGAAAATTAAGTGGAGAAAAGAGGCTGAATAACTTGGTATACGTGGAAAGCCAAAAAAGTTCCAGACAAGGAGCTTGCACCATCTACCTTAGGCCACCGGTGTCCGTTTGAATATTGGAGAGTACCCCGCCTTGGGCTCTCTCTCTTACGGATCTTAGAAGCCGGGACAAGTAAGTATACACGGTGAGCCTCCATGCCCCAGATGGGAATTCAGCCGCAAAAGGGGAGAAAAAGAACGACATGGGGAAGCCCAGCATCGGTGCAAGACTCCAAAAACTCCACTTTCAAAATTCAGCTTATATACCCCAAGTTGTACATAAAGAAATAATGGAATATGCAGAGTTATGCAGGGGCAGCAGTCCTGACCCTCATTGAGACAAATAAGGCTTTCTTTTTGCATACCCTTCCGTATACAAAAGGTCTCAGGTGGTTTACATTATCTTCTGGCCAAGAGGCCTGTTAACATTTTTATGGCTCTCTTCCTGGATAATTGTCTATCAAACCAGAAAACTCCTTTTCCCTAGAAGTGTTTTTTCTTTACTCTGCATCACCCTCAAAGTACTAAATAAAGTTACATTCCTGTAGAACAAAGGTGCAGTGGGTTATAACAAAGAAAGTACTTAACTCAAAGATCTAATGTTGCTAATACCAGGTCTACTACCTGTTTTTCTATATACCAACTATCTCTACAAATAAAAGATATAAAAATTTGGCAGCAAGTATTGGCTCAACAAATGGAACCTTTAATCAGTTCTGTTCTAATGATTTTGACACACCTTGGAAGCCCCTACATTCCTAGGATGTTTTAAGCTTCCTGTGCCTCCAGGGGTCGGGAGGCCTCAAACAATCACATGCGCAGCTGTATGAGTCCTGCAGGCAGGCTAGAAAGCCATCAGAGGGGTTTTTGGATTGAAACACTCGTATTATGCCCAGGGGATTTATTACCTAAAAGCTCTAATTTTTTCCAGAAAAAGGTTGGGGGGGGGGGGACAGCCCCCTGTTAATGACAGAAGAGTAGATGGAAAGCATAACACGGTAAAGCAGGCAGACTCTGGTTTTGGGGGGTGGATGCTCAGAAAATTCCAGGGGGAACCCCTGAAGCCTGATCGCATCCTTGTGTTTTGTCAGGCTTCCTTCCTCATGACCTTGTCACGGGTGGGATTCCTCATGCTGGCTCCCGGCATCGCAGGGCTGTTTTTCCTTAGTCCAAGCTGATTTTTCTCTCTTTCAGTCCCAAGCAAGTTTTGACTCTAGAAATTTTGGACTTTTTTCAGAGGGGGTGGGCCTGAGGGGGGAAAATTTGACATTCATATCTACCATGAATAGTTTTGCTGCTTTTCAGCTGAGTTGGTATATTATCTAATGAGAGAGCGCATGTAAAACTGGCGAATTCTGAAAAAGGCTTATATTTCAGTTAGTAGTACTGTATCAATGTCAATTTCACAGATTTTGACAAGGTACTGTGGCTGTGTAAAGTAACATAATACAATGTATCAAAACATTAGGGGAAACTCATTGAAGGATACCTGGGAACACTCTGTACTATTTCTGCAATTTCTCAAAGTTTAAAACAGTTATAGAAGATGTGTAGCAGAATAGGTTTCTGTTGATCATCTTAATAAGACATTTTAAGACTTTATTCTCTTCCCCACAAATAATCCAAAATTGGTTGTATTAACATTTTGTTGTATGTCGCTGAATTGGAATATGGTACCAAGCAGTGATGTCAGTCAACATTCATGTCTACCAGGCACAGATAATAGTGGGTTATAAACATCAGAACAGTTTGTGCTTCAACAGAGATATTATTTGAGTAGGATTTGGAAATACGCATTAAATATCACCATGTAGGGAAAGAAGGGACTTCCCTGGTGGCTCAGCTGGTAAAGAATCCACCTGCAATGCAGGAGACCCGGGTTTGATCCCTGGGTGGGGAACCCACTGGAGTGGGCAATTCTTGCCTGGAAAATTCCGTGGACAGAGGAGCCTGGCGAGCTATAGTCCACGGGGCCGCAAAGAGTCAGACACGACTGAGTGACTAACACACACACACAGAAACAGGGAAAAGAGAGAGAAAACTATGATAGACAGAGGGAAGAGCAGGAGGAAAGGCACAAAAGTGTGAAAGTCAAGGCATATCAGGGAAACAAATATTGGTTTGATGGAGCTGACACTTGGAGTATAAGGGAGGACAGGTGGGAGAAGAACCTGGAAAAGATGAGTTGGAACTGGAGTGTAACTGTCTGGGTATAATTCTCCTCTTTCTGAAATCTAAGACTTTGGATTTTCCTTGGGATACTTACTACACCTCTCTTGTATCCTAGTTACTTGGGTTTGTATTTTTTCTCCCCAACTAGATCCCAAGTTCCTTGAGGAGACAGTCCAAGTTTAGTTCAACTGTGTAGTATCTGTAACACCTAACTGTGTGCCCTGTCCTTAGTAGGTGCTAACAAAATTAGATTTGCATGTAGAATGTGTCACAGAGGTGCAGTTGATATTCCCTCTCATGAACATCTGGAGCCCTAAGATAATGTAGAGAGGTATTGACCTCCAGGAAAATGAAAGCATCAGGAAGAGAAGCACATAACTCATCGTCCTCAAGCTCCCTTTGTGTCTGGCTTTGGTGACCAGATATGGCCATGCCCTGCCAACTTTGACACATGCCCTCCATTGACCTTCGACCACGCCATGATGGTATCTTTTGAAGAGAGGTAATGCACCTTTCCCATATCAGTTTAATATTCCACTCACACTGCCTTCTGTTCAGCTTCTCTGCCTGCTTGCAGAGATAGGATTCACCCTTCCACCACCTGTTTGTCAGGTCACTGAATTTGTAGTGGATATAATGGTTTAGATGGGAACTTGTCAATGGTAGGTGAGGAGCTCCTCAAGGAGAGGAGATTTTTTTTTCCAGGATTGGGCTGACATATACTGTCTGAGGGGATCTCCACTATGCCTATTGATGATTTTTTTTTTCCCCTTCACCTCCCAAGAGAAATGTTCTATTGCTCACCACTTTGCTATTGCTCACAAGGGAAGGTTGAATGTGGAGACAGGGCCACTTCTGTTCCTGACAACCTCATTATGTGGTTATCAGGAGCAGACACTGCCCAGGTTGTCACGACAACCAGCAGTGATTCAAAGCTTCCCTGAAAGGTCTGTATCTCTGGCAAATAATCATCCTTTTGCTCTCAGCAGATGCTGAACTGAGCAGCCAATCACAGGTGAGCTGAGAAAGCATGACATCATAGTCCTCATAGTCCACATAGTCCAGCCAGTCCACACACACACACACACACACACACATTAAGGTTTGGTTTTCTGTTTCTCCCCTTGGTTCTTTGTCCCCTAGATTTTGTCCTCCACTTTCTCATTCTCTCTCTTTCCCCCTAGTAAAATGGAAAGAGCAATGAAACCAACTTTTCGGATTCAGTTTACTCTGCCATTTGACTTAGGTTTGGACGGCAGTGTGGGGAAGGAATGTATAATGTGATCCACTTAGGAACAAAATCAAACAGAGCATCAGCTCAATTAAATCATGTGGTTTGATATGTAGGACCATGGTAGTGGGGCTAATTAAAACCAAGTCAGAGGAGAAGAACTTCCTAATTCTCATATTAATTCATCCACATCCACCTGCATTTAATTGTCTTCTGCTTTTCCTTCACTAACTCCCTGGTAGAGGGGAGGAGGGCAGAGGCTGTGGGCTTCTGAAACTTGTAGATTGTACAGGGCAGGTCTTTAACAGATGCTAACTATAGCAAGGGAAGGTGAGGAGAAATACCCCAAAGTCCCAAGGTCCCGCCATACAGGGAGTGTATGTAAATGGGGACTCATTAAGTCTATTCAGGAGGCATGTAGCTCTAAAACCTGTTAAAACCACTCCTGTTCCATTAGCCATTGGATTTCCCTTGTGGCTCAGTGACAAAGAACTCGCCTGCCAATGCAGGAGATGCGGATTCGATCCCTGGGTTGGGAAGATCCCCTGGAGGAGGGCATGGCAACCCACTCCAGTATTCTTGTTTGGAGAATTCCATGGACAGAACAGCCTGGCAGGCTACAGTCCATGGGTTCGCAAAAGAGTCAGACACAACTTAGTGAGTAAAAAGCAATGCCAACTCCATACAAGAGTCCAAGGAAATAGGCAGGACAAGTTTCACAATGGAGAAATCTCAAGCTGAGGGAAATTTGGCTTTCCCAAGGTATCCTGGCCAAAGTTTAGACTAGAATCTGGGTCTCTTGATGCCCTGTTGAGAACTTTTAAGACCCATGCAAATGGTTGTTTTCCTAGCCATGAGCTTCCCTCTTTCCCCAGCCTCTGGTTTTAAGCAATGATGAGACCTCTGCTCAACAGGCTACCCAGCACATTTCCTCCTACAGGACAGCTGGATCCCCTAATGACTGGAGTGGAAGGCGGGAAAGTTGGGAAGGAGCCCAGTAGGGCCTGACTACAGTGATGGCAATAGATTAGAATGAACAGGCCCAGATGAAAGAAGAGTGGGCAGCAAGCTCCCAGACAATGCCTTGTGCACTAGCTGCCAAGCCAGGTTCTTTTCTATTCAGAGCAGTAGGGTTTGTGTGTGTGTGTGTTTTTTTCCAAGTGTAGCTGCTATAGCAAAAACTGTGAAGACCCAGAGCCACAGAGACCTAGAGTTGACCACCAGGAATAATTTCTGGCTTTGGGACTTGAGGCAGGGGTGGAGAGGAAGCCAGAAAATCCAGGCTGCTTTTGTTCAGTGGGTTGTACATTTCTGCCCGGCCTCCAGTGTCTGCCCAGGTATGGCTCAGCTTATCCTGGAACATCAGAGCCTTTATTGCCAGGCCTGAACCACTGACCTGGCATTCAGAAACCTTTTAGGATAGTTGGGGTGCTTTTGTTTCTTTTGTTTTTTCTTATTCAAACTAAGCTATATTTCCCCCTTTTAATGTTTCTTACATACAAAATACTGTGTATTGTAAAAAATGCAGAAGCATATAAAGAAAACACCATTTCCCCACAACACACACACACCCATGTGTTTTCCTTCCCACCTTTTTATTTCCCAGAGTTAACTGTTTTAGCAGTTTGGTGTGTATGTGCTCAGTTGCTTCCATCGAGTCCAACTCTTTGTGACTCTATGGACTGCAGCCCACCAGGCTCTTCTGTCATGGAATTCTCCAGGCAAGAATACTGGAGTGAGTTGCCATGCCCTCCTCTAGGGGATCTTCCCAACCCAGGGATCGAACCTGCATCTCTTGCAACTCCTGCATTGGCAGGCAGGCATCTCCTGACCTGCGAGTGGATTCTTTACTGCTGAGCCACCAGGGAAGCTTGGTTTGGTGTGTATAATTCCAACTTAAACACATGCACACACTGTTTTAAACAAAAATAAAATAATAGTACAAGTTCTACAACTTTTTTTTTTACTCAATAATGTGTATTTTTACTTCCATACATAGGTATCAACGATTCTTTTTTGCTGATATATAATATTCCACAACATGTATATACTGTGATTTCTTTAACAGTTCCCTTATAAGGATCATTTAGGTTGTCCTTTATGTAAAAGTTTTTCATTCTCTCATAAGACTCAGCATTGAACATACTTGAACACATTTTGGCATGTTTTTATGAGTATATCTATGGGCAAATTCCTTGAGTTGAAATTGCTTGATCAAGTAGCTTATGCAGTAAAATTTTCCTAAGTATTGCCAACTTCCCCTTGAAAAGGCTGTGCCATTTGACACTGCCATCAGTGGTATATGAGAGTGAGCAATGTTCCCTTTGGGCTTCCCTGGTGGCTCAGTGGTAAAGAAGCTGCCTGACAATGCAGGAGACCCAGGTTCAATCCCTGGGTTGGGAAGATCCCCTGGAGAAGGAAATGGCAATTCACTCCAGGATTCTTGCCTGGGAAATCCCATGGACAAAGGAGCCTGGTGGACTACATACAGTTTATGGGGTTGTGAAAAAGTCAGACATGACTTAGTGACTAAACAACAACAACAATAATGTTCCCTTTAGTTGGGATTTCGCTGAGACAGTTTGAAGATACTCAGTTTATGTCTGTTGCTACAAGCCCTATCCCAGAGCCTCTCACTTCTCATGCAAGTCAAAGGGCTGGTCGGGTTGATGGGAACCAAAGGAAAAATACAATTGAAGTTGCCATGTAGGGTGGTAGAAAGAACAGAACTGACAGTGGGAAACCTGGTTTCTAGGACCATCTCTCTGAGGCATTGAACAGAGAGATTGATCTTACTTTCAACCCTTGGATCACCATTCACTCATCTGTGAAATGCAGGTCATAATAATTGCCACAGTACACTGTTGTCATTGTGAGGATGCACACGAGGAGATATGAAAGTGGTATGTAACCTAGGAGGTAGGATGCACATGCCAAGAGGTTATTATGGCAATGTTGTTGTATCATTAAATCAATGAGCTTGGGGGAAGGGAGCAGGGGGGAGTGGGAGTTGATGAACACATGAAATCTTCTAAGACACTTCAGTTTCCCTGCAAGGTTCCATGCAGTTATCCTATATTCCTGGAGAACAAACCCCAACAGCAGTGAAGACTGCTTTATGGTATCAAGATTGATATAGGAAAAAAAAAGAAGGATATTGGTTATCACCCTTTCACTGCAAGACTGGAATCTTTTGTGTTGATTCTGGCTCCTAAGTCCAGTCCTTTTTCTATGACACCACTATGTTTTAATTCGTCAAGCACCTAATAGGATTTTGGCCCTGTGCTAGTTTCTGTAATCACCAGAGAGAGAAGAAACACATGCATGAAACATTCAAATAACCGTGTGTGGTAATGGCATAAATAGCTCTGAGTTATAGCTGAGGTATATGGGAGGATTAGGGTGAAATCAAGTACCTTTTAATTACAGTTTAAATCAATAGCCTAGAAGACCCAAGTTAAATCATTAGCCAGGAAAATCCAGTTATACCTTTTTATTATTTAAATGTGTTCTTATTGTTTAAAATAACAGAAAGAAGTGCATTTTACAAATCAGAGATGTAGCATTTAGTAAATGACATTCATTTATATCAGTGATATTTAGATTACTTTTACCATGATGTAAAAACCAAAATCAATGTGATGGGCTCCTCTTTTTTAATCCCAAAGTTAATTAAAAAGATATCTGTGAGATCATTGGAAGCAGAACCATCCTGATTTAAGCCTATTAATCAAGCATTTCAGAAGGGTAATGGGAGTTTTTGCATTAGAAGACAATAACCACACTGAAAACAAAAGCTATTTAAAAATGCCTGATTAAAGAAAATCAAGCTGATATACTCAGATTTTTTTTCCAAAGCCAATATATGTTTTAACAAAATCAGTAATACCACACATCATATTAGAAAAAGCATGGGCTTTGAACTCAGATCTATACATAAATGTCAGATCTATACATAAATGCCAGCTCTGCAAAATTCATGTAATACTCATGTATGCATAAATATATATTTTAATTAAGAAAAATAAAAAGTAAAATGCAAAGTGATCCTTAAAGTTGAGGAGTATGTGGTTTAGTTAGTCTTTGCCTCCTTCTTTCCTGCTCTGTCATAGACTTGAAGGGTCAATGTTACTCTCTTTTCAATTCCCAGCATCATCACAATTTAAAAGGAATTAGTCCATGGGGTGGGAGGTGGGACGGAGGTTTAAGAGGGAGGGGACATGTGTGTACCTATGGCTGATTCATGTTGATGTTTGGCAAAAACCAACCTAACATTGTAAAGCAATTATCCTCCAATTAAAAGTAAAAGGAAGTTAATACCCACCAATAAAATAAAATAAAATGAATTAATCCAAAGAGTCATCTCAGTCTCCAAGTTCCTCAGATGTTGTCTCTGGTGAGTTTAGGGGCCTGGTGTGTGACTTTTCCTAAAAGGACCCTTGCAGATATATTAGTTCATTCTTGACTTTGAAGCTTCTTTTGTTGACTTCATGCTGAAATGATTGCTGGATGTTATGTACATGTTGAGAAAATTGGATAAAAGTGCACTGGAGAGGATTAGACCCATCTTGACCATTTAAGTATGTGAAGACACACATCTTTATAAAAAGAAGTTTGAAAGTGAAGAGGAAAAATCACGCATAATTCTACTTCTTTAACCCAACTATTATAATTTGATGTTCATCTCTGATTTTTTTTTTGCTGGCATATTTTGCATCATTATAATTTGAATGTACTTATTATTTTGCACTTTTGGTCATTTTTGATGACAGCTTACTAGCTTCTTGCTAGGCTTTACTCTAATTTACATAACCTAGCCAAATTATTCTAATTGACATAATCTAATGTACATAATCTAGGAAGGATAGATTTTGGAGTAACAAAACCTGATATTTGAAGTTAGATTTTAGAAGGCTTTTGACATCGGCAAAATTTTGAACTTTTCCTTAAAGACAAGCGATGCCATGAAGTGTTTCAGTGAAAGGATGGACAGAGACAGCCACATCTTAACGATTGTTAGTATAATCACACACACACACACACACACACACACACACACACACACACACACACACACGGGATTCCAGTCCTTGGGGTCTCAAGGAGTGCAACACAACTGAAGCGACTTAGCACAGCACAGCACATATTCAGTTCAGTTCAGTCGCTCAGTCGTGTCCGTCTCTTTGCGACCCCATGAATCGCAGCACGCCAGGCCTCCCTGTCCATCGCAAACCCCCAGAGTTCACTCAGACTCATGTCCATCGAGTCAGTGACACCATCAAGCTATCTCATCCCCTGTCGTCCCCATCTCTTCCTGCCCCCAATCCCTCCCAGCATCAGAGTCTTACACACCTATATATTTGAAGTGGATTAATAGTTCTCTTTTTGTATAATGCTTTAAGAAAAAACCACGTGTGTTTCATGTGTAGAAGGGTGTTTTTCCTATCTAGATTGTCATCTCTTTGCATCCCACTGCCATATCTGCCTCTCAGTTTACTGTGGATTCAGGACACTCCATCAGGGTAACCTGCTTGCCTGACAGGTGGTGTCCCAAATCCATAGCATTTCCCCCCAGTAAAGAGTGATTGTGTAGCTGCACAGACTTCCTCCCTGAAAATGTACCTGAAATGCCAGTCTTCTTGCGGGCAGCAGCTGAAGAAGCTATACTCAATAGCCCCCCTCCTCTACCTCCGTCAGGTGCACCTCCTTCTCTAGGGCCCCACCTCTGTCTAGACAACCCTGACAGTGTAGAAGTTTCCATCTCCTTTTCCTTTCCTTCTCCCTGTTCCCTCCCCTTCATTTTTTTTTTCCTCCCAGGCGCTTCCTGCCTGGAAACAAAAGATTGGTCCCCAGTAGCCCACTCAGGGTGATTTTAGTTTTCTGCTCCCTCTCTGATTGGCCTCCGCGCGGTGCAGAGCCCGGGTGACGTCATAGCGGAGCAGGGCGAGGGAGCGGTTGCCGAGCTGGGCTCGACCGCGGACGGGCAGCTGTGGGCAGCGGACAGTGTGGGGTCTCGTGCGGGGGGCTCCAGCTTTCCCCTGCCCGAAACAAGTGTGCAGGAGCGGGAGGAGAGCCGGGGGAGGGTGGTGGGGAGCGGGCCGAGCCCGGGCTGCGGCTGCGGCCGCGGGGCTGCGGCGCCCCAGCCCCGCCAGCCAGCCCCAGCGCTCGGAGGGAGAGGCAAGGTCTGGACGGGGTGGCTGGACCAGTGGCAGGTAAATCCCACGATGGATGGCACCCGGCTCGCTCTGGGGAAGGGGGTGGCGGCTGGGCTCTGCTTTTAAGGCGGCCGGGCCGATTTTCTACCTACTCGGACCCTCCTCCCGCTGTCGCGGAGCCCTGGCCTCGAGTCCTCTACGTTGCCTCCCCCGGAGCCCTGACACCCGGCGCGCACTGTGCACGATCCCGGCTCGCGATCGCGGACAAGTGGGTGTGTCGGGGCCATTCCCGGAGGCCCAGGGCCCCTTCGCTGGGTCAAGTCCTAGGCTCGCGTGCTGGGGCCTGGGCCGCTTGAGGCAAAATCCGCCCCCAGAGCTACGTCAGGGTGTAGGTCTTATACCATCTTCCCGCCTCCCTCCCCAGACACTGGAGCAGCGACAGCAGCGCTAACCACCCCCTCCAAGGGGAGGGGGTGTGGCCGCGGCCCGGCAGGTCCGGGGGAGGAGGAACAGCCAGACAGAAGCACAGAGAAAAAGTGACGATTTTCTTAAATGGACGCCTTTCCCCCTTTCTTTTTCTTCCTCCCCCACCCCTTTTTTGGTGGGGTGGAGGAGGGCAATCAGAGCAGACCTCCTTTCTTCTCCTGTGGTGACTAGAATGATGCAACAATGTCCCTAGAAAGCCCAGGGTCCCTCAGTTGGCCTCTGTCTTTGTCTGGGGAGCAGAGTCACCAGGTCCACTCAGTCCACCGTTCCCAGTCCCCCTCAGCTTGCCGGGCCCTTGCCCTCAGTTTGCGAACTGGCTTTGCCAAGATACCTGCCATACTTCGGGAGGGGGGAACTTGGACCTTTCTGATTCTTGCTCTGGTAGGCTCTCCTTCCCCAGGTGGTGGTGGAGGGGTCGGGTGGGGGAGCGGAGGGAGGGCGGTGCCTGAAGGGAGGGAGCCAGAGGCCCCACTTGTTTTGTTTTGTTTTTTGGTCCCACCTTCAGAATCTAGTGGCAGACTCTGGACTTGAGGGTTCTGGGCTGTGGTCTGTAGAAGCCAAGGAGAGAAGGGTGAGTGGCTTGGCTTTGGGAAGTATGAAGGGGGCGGCTGCAGTGCTATTTTTAAAAACTGGTTTTCAGCAGGGAAGCCTTTAGCCATGTTAGTCTTGCTCCCCCCATGGTTTTGCAGACTCAAATCCAGGCCAACTGTATGGCTGGCTGAGGTGTTGGAACAGAAGGAGGTCCATTCCTGTTGGTGACAACACTGTGCCCCTGTTCTGGGATGACCGAGGTATAAAGGTCAGTGCGGTTCTCACTGGGCCATCTGCAAAGTTATAATTGGGCAGGTCTGTGATTTGGTTCTTGAGGCCTCTCAAGACACCTTTGGGCAAAGGGGCTTAATATGGTAATAGACGATTAACAGGCCCGGGCTTGGATAGAGTCATGTCAGCCTCTGTTTCTCTATACAGATATCATACCCTCCTCCCCCATGAAAGAGGCAAAATAGCCAGAGACTGGAACATATGTGGCTAAAAGCTGACAGCTGCAAGATCTTGAGGGCAGGAGGACCTTGGCATGTCAAGGGAAAGGCCCTCCAAGCCTCCAGGCAGGCAAGTGGGCCTTGTAGGAGAGACCTGACAGAAAAAGGGGGTTCGCCTGTGATAGGGGTACAGGCATGGGGCCACAACATCCTAAGGACGTTCCAAGTAGCTGACTAGCTAAGCATTCCCACAGGTAGCAGATTTTTAGAGTTGGAGGCAGAAATGGAGTATAGAGCAAGCCAGCTTGCTGAGGTCTTTGAGGGGAGGGGAGCAGATAGATTTGAGGAGAGAGGGAATTGAAGAATAACTGCAGGGCTTGGGAGGTGCTACTCCCGTCAGAGAGTGTTACTACGAGGTCAGAGGCTGAGCTACTGTGAAGTCAAAGTGGGTAGCCAAGGCAAAAAAAAAAAAAACACACAAATCAGGTCTAGAAATCAGATAGAGTAGGTGGGTAAGGTCAGTGGAGTAGGTAGGAATAAAACCATAGAGAGAAAGAAGAAGGAAAAGGCAGCGTTTTCCCAGGAGCCCAAAGGCCCTGATTTCCCTGGTGAGCTAGAGGAAATTTTGCTGCTGAGGCACCTGTGCCTTAGCCCAGACTTAAGGGGACAATTTCTGCGTAGCTGGGGAATCAAAAGCATTCTACCCAGGTAAGCTGCCTTCAGGAGCCGATAGCTTTGGTCGAGGGAAGAAGAAATTTGATGATGAGCAGGGTACCCTCTACAACTGGCTCTTCCTCCGGGGTAAGAAGAAGGGAGTGGGGGGCCGGGGCTCCAGAAGGGACTGAGGGAGCTTCTAACATGGCCCAGAAGGTAGGTTGACTGGTTGTACATGGGGTGGGCCAGGGCTGGGCCTGGGGCCCCTGCTCAGGGGATGGGGGTATGTATCCGCCCATGCTCAAAAAGAAAGCCCTCCTTCCCAGGGGCCCATGGGACCCCGTGCAGGCCAGGGATGGTGAAAACCACTGCCCTAGAAGGTAAGTGAAGCTGCTGAGGCATCTAGAGTTCAGCTTAAGCTCCCCTGTTGTTCCCCGCAACTTCACCACCTGCTGGAGGCCAGGTGGTTGCCTCTACAGGGACTGGGGTTGCGGGGGAGGGCGGAACTCGGCTGCCAGCTCAGCACTAGGCACTACTCGGCTTCTCCAGCAGGGGGCGGGCAAGGGCAAGCCTTCAGGCACCAGGGACCTGAGTCCTCCATTTCAGGTGTGAAGCCTGAGCCTCCGATCAAGTGACAGGCTGGCACACATTTCAAGTCTGCTTTAGGGGTACCAGATGAACCTTCGGGTCTAGCAGTCTGTTTCCATTTCCTCTCAGAATGCTTCCTCTCGTGCCCCGCTTCCTTGAGAAGGTATTTGCATTTATCTCCGTGGGCTTCCCTTGTGGCTCATCTGGTAAAGAATCCTCTTGCAATGTGGGAAACTTGGGTTTGATCCCTGGGTTGGGAAGATCCCCTGAAAAAGGGAAAGGCTAACCACCCCTGTATTCTGGGCTGGAGAATTCCATGGACTATATAGTCCATGGGATTGCAGAGTCAGACACGACAGAGGGACTTTCACTTTCCATGGTGATTACTGGAGTCACTAATATAGCCTAACCCGGAGTTTAATTGGAAATGTTAATCAATGCAATGGATCCGTGTCTGCTTTGCACAGTTGGCCACTTATCTGCAGGTTGGGGCGATCTGCACGGCACCCGGGGGGATGCGAGGAAGGGCAAGATGGCAGAGCCACAGCTGGCTATGCTGGCAGGAAGCTTAATGAAGGAAGCAGAGCTTGAAGGCTAGGAAGAAAGGAACAGGTTCCTGGTGGGGAATAGAAACCAGGATAAGGCCTGGGTGCCTGATCACTGAAGTGAAATAGGA
Organism: Budorcas taxicolor; assembly: GCF_023091745.1. Taxonomy (NCBI): domain Eukaryota; kingdom Metazoa; phylum Chordata; class Mammalia; order Artiodactyla; family Bovidae; genus Budorcas; species Budorcas taxicolor. Next base: position 19,404,144 of record NC_068935.1, read on the forward strand.
CAATCCTGGAGACCACACAGTGGAGATGGAGGCCAGGGTTTTGCCTTGAGGTGGGAGGACCCTGGATTTGGAGAAGGAAGGGTTTTTTTTGGTGGTGGTTTTGTTTTCTCTCCATGCCATGTGGCATGTGGGATCTTAGTTTCCCGACCAGGGATTGAACTTGTGCCCCTGCACTGGAAGGCGAAGTCATAACCACTAGACCACCATGAAAGTCCAAAGAAGGAAGTTTTAAAGGGAAAAATAGCTGGAGTGGAACCAACCATGGGAGTCCAAAAGTCAGTGTTCTGATCTGAGTGTTTCTTCCCCTTCTCTGGGCCTCAAGTTTCCTTGTCTTTCAAATGACTGGGGTGAACTAGGTGGTTCCTAAGATAGTAGTAACATTTTAGGAAGTGGGTCCATTTGTTCTTGGTAATGAAAAAAAGTTTCACTCAAGGAGAGCCCCTTCCCCTCAATTTACACATTTTAAATCATACTTTTGGGCATTCCTCTAACTTAGAGGAAGACAGTACAAAACAAGCCCACAACCACTACACACATTTCATCTCTCTCAGCAGTGTGCCCTTACTTTTATTTAAAATGAACGGGAAGGGAGTGGGATGGGGGGAGATGTCCACGTGTAGAATCTCCCCCTGTAACCAAGACCCTGATGGTTCAGATGGTAAAGAATGTGCCTGCAATGCAGGAGACTGTGTCTGATCCTGGGTCGGTAAGATCCCCTGGAGAAGGAAATGGCTACCTACTCCAATATTTTTGCCTGGAGAATTCCATGGACAGAGGAGCCTGGTGGGCTACAGTCCATGGGGTTGCAAAGAGCTGGACACAACTAAGCGACTAACATTTTTTACTTTTCACTTCAACCAAGCCCCTAAAAAGCACTATGGGGAATCTCACCCAGATCTTATACCCTGGGGTGGAGGCAGATACCCAATAGTCACCCTGACTCAAGTCATTCTGAGAACAGAAGGGCTTGGGGTGAAGGTGAAGGAAGGGCCTGGCTTAGGGTCTGTCTTTTTCCTTCTGTCTTCCTCCATCCTGCTCTCTCTCTGAGCCAGGTGGACTTTTTGGATTTCTATACTTTTAAGAGACATTGCCCCTAACAATCAGCACAATTGCACCCCCTAGTGACCTCAATGGGAATGCCTCTGACAGAGCTCCCCTTATACCTGGGATGTCAGTGTTTAACCTGCTCTGCGACTGTTAACTCCCTGTGGAGAAGGGGTCCAGTACTTCCAACAGCCCAAAGAAAAAAACTCAGGCGGCTGCAGCTTCCTGCAGGCCCATCTGGGGTTGGGAGTTAAGAGAGGAAGCCATCCCACCCCCAGTGCCCAATTTCCTTCTTTGGGCCTGAAAAAGGTTCTGGAACATTCCCAGCTATCTTCAGTGCTGGACCGGGCACCTACCATGGGAGGGGGCTGCTCTGTAGTAGAGAGAGTGGTTGTTCACAGATTCCCTCCCCCACCAAAGAGGTGTCAACCCTAATCCCCAGACAGATGCTGGCAGGAAGATGGCAGCAAGGCTGGGGTCTTGGTAGGCACACGAGGGCTCCACTGATCTCTACCTCTGCCTCCAGTAGGAGGCTGAGCCACAGGTGCACACACAAGCAGCATAAACACACAAGAAGATGCACACAATGTGGCATAGACATATGATACACAATATAGATTAGACCCAGGCACCCCACAGCACAGAATAGATGGAATACACATGCAACACATTGCAGGCCCAGGGCACATACACAATACGGTGCTGACCTGATATACATATGCAATACGATATAAACACAACTTCACACCACGCACAGGACATGGTAGAGGCACACAAATATGTGGTACTGGATGCAGTTCAAACATACGCGACCCCATTTGTGTGCACACACAGGACACCCCCACTCCCGACTTGCAACACTGACCTCCAGACAGGTGGCAGGAGTGTGGCCACTAGGTGGAGCTCTGTGTCCTGCTCTTGCTGTTGCTTCTGCATTGGCTCCAGCTGTGCAGTCAGCTCAAAGCAGGCTGCCCCGGAGTTAACAAGCAGCTAAAGGGAAGTGGAGGTCTGCCTAAGGAAAGCTCTTGATCCGGCACACAAACCTGGAGCTGCTTGGTTAGTACTGGCTGGTGCACTTGCCCCCTCCCCTCCTCCAGGTCCTCTGGTGTGTCTCCCCACTAGGGGATGGGCAGGGGGCTTACTGCGGCCATTCTTCTTGAGCCCTCTCAGGAGCTTTGGCAGCCCTCCCGCCTTTGCCCCCATCCCATGCCCTTGTAGGATGGTCTCACGCAGCGGGGGAGGGGGCAGCATACTGCTCAGCAGCGCAGTGGGTCGGATTTGGAAAGACTGCCTGGAGTGTGCATGTGGGACGCGCCCAGGGAATGCCAGGGCCCCCAGGGAACAGACGTGCTTGGGAGGCTTGCCAGCAGCAACTGGCATTCCTGGGGGATGGCTTGGTCCTTTTATTCTAGAAGAGGGGAATTGGGAATGACGGGGCTTTTCCTGGCTCCCCGAGGCTTCAATTTTACTGTCTCTACCCATCCATCCATCCATCCATGTGTTCAGATTAGGACCCTCTGCATGTGCTAGCTTGTATCTGACTCTGTTGGAAGTTAGTCCATAGGTGCTGCTCTTCTTTGAGGACAAAGACTGTGGAGAAGAGGGGGTCAGGGAAGGAAGGAGAAGGATTGCAGAGCTTGAGGTCCTATCAAGGAAACAGTCTCCTCCTTGAGAGGCTGAAGTGATTGTGAGGAAAGGGAGGGGTTAAACAGACCCTGTCTTCTTTGTGGTTGGGTATGGAAACCTCTTGGGGGAAGCTAGGATAAATTGTAACCTCCTAAAAAGCCCTGGATGTATTCACCCAAAGAAATCTGGAGAAGACTAGGGAAGACATCCCTGTGGCAGAGATTAGAGGAAAGTTCCAAATAGGATTAGAGGCTGAGGCCCTCAGCAGCTGTGAGATGATAGCAAGTTAGGGAAGCTCAAAGTGCTCTGCCCACCAACTCAGTGAGGGACACTGTTGAGAAGGGAAACGGAAATGATGGTGGAGACTTGGAGGTTAAGGATGAAATAAGCTGAACAGCTGAGTCTTGAGGCAGCTCAGGTGTCACCAGAGCCAAACCTGCATTTGCCATCATCTCATGGCTTCCTCCTATCCACTAGATGACACCATCTCCTGAAATATGCAAATATTTCACATCTGTCATATTTGACTGAGTGCTCTCAGCACTTACCCAAGCTGCTGAGGGTAGTCCACTCACTAGCAAGCAGTTCCAGAGTGGTGAAGGGATAGCCGTTCTCAACTTGAAACTGCCAGTTCAGTGTCCTGTCTGGACTCTGATGCTCCTGGGCTTTTTTATACTTCTTGACTCTGACTCTCTGCCTTCTTAAGGGATTTTCTGTAGTGTGTGTGTGTGTGTGTGTGTGTGTGTGTGTGTGTGTGATGTTTGGGGGAGATGGATGGAGCAGGAGCAGGTGGGGAAAGAGGTTCCCACTCCCCCACAATGCTTTTCTTGGCAGGTTTCCCCCAAGAGAGAGCAGCTGAGTCCTTGCACCCTGTGACAGCTGCTGTTCCCAGCCCTGAGCCCATCGGAGGTCCTGCAGCAGTGGCAGTGTGAGGTGAGTAATGGATTCCAGGGCAGGAAGTTAGGGATCTCCGAATTCAGGTAAATGCCGCCTTTCCACCAGAGCTCCTGCCATCAGAGACCCTACTTTCTAGGGGCTTATACCATTGCCCTTGGTTTCCCATCTCTGACATGAAAATGACAGCTTCAGCCTACATCCTGGAGTAGGAAAAATAAGCTAACAGTCATTGCCAAGTCCTTTGAAAATGTCAAGCGCCATCTAGGAGCTTTAGTATAACACAGGCACACATACCATCAAGCTGTCATTTCCTTTCCTCTTGCTTTCCTGATAGTGAAGTCGACAAATTCACCAATTCTTTCCTGTCATTTCTACTGCCCCATAACCTTCATGTTACCTTCCTATTCAAAGCATACCCCTATCCTGACCATCCCAGTTTCAGGGTCTGGCAGGCTTAACTTAAACTTTCCAGAACCTTCCCTCTGTCTTCCCACCCAGCCAGGGGGTGTGTCCTTCCCCAACTCTCCAACAACGCCTGAGTCCTTAGCATGTAGTGTAGCCCTTGTTGCTCCGCTGCCTTAACTAACCCTTGCATGGTTTCTAGCATATTCCTCTTGGCAGGTAAACTAGACTGAAGCTCTTCAGGAGTAGGGACCAAATTTCACAGTTCTCTAGTCTCACTCAAGTGTCTGACATTTCCCTACCAGCTTTTCCGTTTGAGCCTCTCTCTCTTCCTGTCCACTTCTTTCCGATTTCTTGGCCTGCCTCTCTGATCATCTACCTGTGTCTTTTCCTCTCAGGCCGCCATGACAGCTTCTTCCTCTGTCGTCTCCTCCATCTGGCCTTCTGTTGCTATATGCTACAGTCTAGCTATCTGTTTGTCTCTTACTGTCCCTCTGTCTGACTGGTCTTCTGTCTCTTTGTCAGTTGCAGAGATGTCTCTCATATTGCCCAGGGCAAAATCAGACAAGCAAAAGAGAAATAAAATACCCCATGAGAAAAGCGAACAGACTCAAATAAGAAACAAGGAAGATGGAGTGCAGTTCTCTTCCACACTGAGCCTGTCCTGGGCCTACAGGACAGAGGAGAACTGCAGCTCAGAAGCAGGTGTTTCGGTGATGCCTTCTCATGGAGAGGGAAGCTCCAGACTTTTGGCCATGAAATTGAAGGTGTGAAATTACAGCCTTGTCGATACCAATGCATTCAGCTTTCCAGAGATGCCCTGGTAGGGGATCCTCTATAGAGCGGGAGCAACAGAAAGTAACTAGAACTGGCTAAAACAAGAAGCAAGCCCCTGGGTCTCTCCTGGGTGTTCAATGACAGCCACAATAATAACTTATATTTATTGAGTACCTACTGTTGCCAGCATTATGCTAGGTGTTTTTATTTGCATGAGACCGTTTGATCCTACAGTAGATCTGCAAGGTAGGTTTTTTTTTTTTTCTGATAGTTGCTGTTTTTGTTTCTGATTAAAAAAAAAAAGTGATATGAGCACAAGGTAGGTATTTTTATCATCTCTCTTCCGCATGAGAAGATAGAGGTTGAGAGCGGCTAAGGCACTTGCATGTAACTCGACATATATTGTGATTTGGGGTGGGGAGACATTTCCTGAAGTGTGTCTCAGCATCTTATTTTGGAGCCCTCCACTGTTCACATATATACATATACATGCACACACAAAACATGCACACTCACACACTTTTGTACATTAACATGATCATATTTACCTCCCTGGCTCACACTCACTGTTCACACCAGACACATTTATAGCAATGATCACCCTTAACCCCTCACACTTGTACATGGTCATATTTCCAGACACGCTATGTACAGGTACATTCCTACTGCCATACGCTGATACATTTATTTATTTTATTTTTATTTTAATATATTTGATGCACTGTATCTTAACTTTTAAAATTTTTGGCCTACCAAATGACATCTTAATTCTCTGAGCAGGGCCCAAACCAGTGCCCCCTGCAGTGGAAGCATGGAGTCCTAACCACTGGACTGCCAGGAAAGTCCCCATACTCATATTCACCTTTTCATACTGACACACACCCATGCTCACGTTCTCATACACTCACCCATTGATGTTCCTTCTTATGTTCTTACACTCCCAGTCATACCTACAGACTCACATCCACACAGATGATATAGTCACCCTTAACTCCCAAATTCCTACACAATCACACACACTTTGTGTACAGATACAGGTTGACATTCCTCTGCCTGTTTCTCATGCAGTCCACACACACACTCAGTTTCATATACTGTAACACATTTGCACTGTCATCACTATTTCCTCCTTACAGTTACAAGTTTACACATCTCATAACTCATCAGGACACACACATGTGTATACATGCTCATATGTTCACATTTATACATGCTCACACCATAAACACAATCTCACCTATTTAAACTCTTGTTTTTGTACAGTCTGGATTACATTCTCTTCCACTCATGTACTCAGTGCTGACACAATCACTGTAACTCAGTCATATTTGCATGTAATCACACTTACACATGGCAACACTCATTTTGACATAGATTCACAATAGTGCTAAATAGTGACCCACACTCTAATGTACACACCCACATAAAACCTTCCCAAACTCTTATGTATACACATAGACTGATTTTTACCACATTCACACACTTTCTTACTTCTCATGCACACATACATACACATTGTGACACACTCAATTGTGTTCATGATCACAAGTGTCACTCCCCCCCCACCCCCCGCCATTTGCCATTGTTCTCTTCTCAGCCTCAGCTAAAAGGAAGAGAGTTGCTCTTAGGCAGGTGCCAATGGGACTGGATCTTTCTGGCAGAAAGTAGGGAGATTTATGTCTAGGATAAAAAAGAAGCAACTCAAATCCTAGATCAAGTTTTACATCCTTTTGCCATAGATTCCTTTTGCAGAAATCATCTCTAATAGGCAGAACCTTAGCCAGTCCTTTCCAGAGAGGTTAGAATTTAGATGGTTTGTTTGTCTTTTCCAAGTTTATGGCTTAACTTGCCACTTCATTTCCCTCCCAAGGGGAGATGAAGGTGAGGCGTGCATTTCTTTAAGCACTGTTAGTGGTTTCCTATGCAAATGCAGGTGTCTGCTTTTATGTTTATGATCTGGAATTGCCTGCTGATTAGACACGTGGAAAGGGCAGTCATGCTTCCAAGCAGGTACCTCTCATCCAGCCAGGTCTGCTTTTCCCCTGTTTACTCTGGATCGTGGTATTCAAGGAGGAGAAAGAGAAGGTTAATGAGCTAGCTGGATAATAAAATGCATTTCTATTGTGAGTGTGCACGTGCATATATAGACTGCACTGGAATTTCAACAGCTGTTAAAAGTCAAGTCAACAGAGGAAATTTCTCAGTAGGCGGGGGTAAAGACAAGCTGAAGAAACTTGCTTGCACTCCAGACAGACTGTAGATTTCCTTGCAGAGGGTGAGAAAAAACCCCAGGAGTGAACCAGTAGATCAGGAGCCTGGTGCTGGAGCTGTGAGCCATGCTAGTCCGCACCAGCACCCTGTAGAAGGCTCCTTGGTCCGTGGCTGCCCCTGCTGGAGTCTCCCTGGAGGAAAAATCGTGCAAAATATGACCGTGCTGCCATGTGATGTATTTTCTGGCACACAAGAGTCTGTACTCTGGGATAATAGCTCCCCACCACCCTGCCATGCACACCCATCATGAGACTGAGAACGTCTTTAATAGTAGAGACCACATCACTTTACCTATTTTGGATTCTCAATGCCTGGCATAATGCCAGACTCAGAGCAGCTGCTTGTGAAACTCAGCTAAGAAACTATAAAAGGGTTGGGTGGGCAGTGGCATATTGTCAGGACAGATCCAGTGCCTCTGTCCCTCCATCCCAGAATTCCAATGGCATTACCAGCTCAGATTGAGAGTCCTCTGTGGACCTTACATAGTAGGGGAAATACAAAGGTTGAAAGCCCCAGACTCTGCCTTTGATGTAATTTCCTTTGAATGGGAAAGATGAAGTCACCATGAAACTGTAGTCCAAGGCAGCAGTCTTGAAGTTTGGGGTTAGAGGAATCTTTATCATGTCATCCAGTGGTTTTTCAGCATCCAAAGGCCTTGGAGGCCCGTAAGTGGTTGGAAACAGCAGTCAGGATTATGGAAGCCACTTCCTGAAGCAGATTGCCTCATGGACATCTTTCTTAGCACAGGGAAGATGATTCATCTTTATAGAAAATTGTGTAACAAAGCACTTTATCACTGAGCATAAGGCACAGGAAGAAAAGTGAGCCTTTAGACCTTAATGGAAATCTTGTACTTAATTAAGATTTAGCCACAACCTCCTCCAGGAGACAGCTTTAGGGAAATTGCCTGGCAAATTTATATTTGATCTATTCTGCCAATATGCTGAGACTTAACTGAAAGCAAATTATAAAACTGACAGTACTGACTGAAATTTAGGAGGGGAAAAATGCACCTACCTGAATTCACTTCAATACAGTGAGGAGTGCTAAGTAAAGAGACCCACCCCTTGTATTTATATGGTATTTTATACTTCTCAAAATATCTAATAACCTGTTCATTCACTATGATAGAGGTGGTGGTGTTCATTGTTGTTCAGTCGCTAAGTCGTGTCTGACTCTCTGACCCCATGAACTGTAGCACACCAGGCTTCCCTGTACTTCACTGTTTCCTGGAGCTTGCTCAAACTCATGTCCTTTGAGTCAGTGATGCCATCCAACCATCTCATCCTCTGTCATCCCCGTTTCCTCTTGCCCTCAGTCTTTCCCAGCATCAGGGTTTTTTCTAGTGAGTCTACTTTTTGCAAGAACCATTAGGAGCACCGACTCTGGAATTAGCTACCCCAGCTTCTGAATCCCAATTTGGCCACTTCCTACCTTGTAACCTTGTTTGAGTCAACTACTTATGCTCCTCAAGTCTCAGTTTCCTCATCTGTAAAATGGGCATGACACTAATACCATCTACCTCATTGAGTTGTTAGGATGAAATGCAATATCTGGCTCAACAAATGTTGAGCACAAAGTCAGTGCTCAATAAATGGTAGCTCTTACTATCCTTACCACAACCCTTGGACTGCGGTGCTTTCAAAGGGGCAGAACCCTGAAGTAACAGAGAAATAGTATGGTTCTTTGCTGCCGAAGACCCGATTTTCACAGAACTTGTTGCCTACTTTTCTTTAAGTTTTTATTTCTCTTAACCACCAGGTGGGGTCAATGTTCATTCCCACTTAAGAAGAGTGAAAAAGAAAACCCGTGAGCATTTCCTCAATTCCTGTGTCATTTTAGGACATCCTTATCTGGCCACTGTAGTGATGTTTCTTGTTCATTTCGATGTCCCCTCTCATCCTACAACTTTTCCCTTGAACTCATGAAGCCTTCAGTAACGTCACCTTCATTGGGGAGGAGGAATGGAAAAGACTCCTTAAGCTAGTGGAGCCCAAGATCTGGTCTCTAGCCACAGGCACGCCTCTGACCTTGAGTCTAATGCTGAAATGCCTGCATTGTGGGCGCTGGGTCTGCTCATTTCCAAGCTTTGTTCTGAAACATTACAATGGAAGCACAGTTCACCCATCTCAAAGCCCTAAGAGCTTTGTTGTCTATGTGAAAGCTGTGGTAACTGAGAACTCATCATCTCACATTAAAACTGTAGTGTGATTGAGGAAGCATAAATAAGACCATAGACTTTGGAATCACACAGACATGAGATTGTATAACTTTTTTCTATTATGGTTTATTACAGGATATTGAATATAGTTCCCTGTGCCACAATAGGACCTTGTTGTTTATCCATTCTATATATAATAGTTTGCATCTGCTAATCCCAAACTCCCAATCCAACCCTCCCCCTCCCTACCCCACCCGCCTTGGCAACCACAAGTCTCCAAAGTCTGTTCTCTATGTCTGTGAGTTTGTTTCTGCTTCGTAGATAAGTTCATTTTTGTCATATTTTAGATTCCACATATAAGTGATAATCGTATGGTACTTGCCTTTGTATAGTTTCACTCTGTGACCTTGGCAAGTAAGCTGCTGTCTCTGAATGTCAGTTTCATCTGTAAAATGGAAATAATGATACCTCAAGGGGTTATGCAAGTTATGTGAACTGGTTCATGAGTAACTTTTAGCAGAGTGCCTAGGACATAAATCTTAATGAATGGTGGTGATTTTATGGCCCATGAAATCCGTGGCAGTAATTGTTAACATCTTCTGTGGGTAACATACCTTAAATTGCTTTACTCATTTCCCACATGTGGATCATTTGATCCTCACAACCTCTTGGTGAGGTAGTCACCTTTCGTCTGTGAAGAAATAGATTCAGAGCAATCAAGGGATGTACTCAAGGTCATAAAGCTCATTAGCAGCAGTGCTGGGCTGAGAAGGTTCCAGTCCAGGCTGAATATTTGCATCTTTGCTTCACAGCACCTTTGAGGTGGTGGTTAGCATGTACAACCTCTTTGAATTGAGCATAACCTTGTGAAAAAAAGAGTCTAAATGGTAGCTACAGTTTTTCTGTTCTCTGAACCATGTGGTGTTTCTCTCTGTGTCTTGTGTGTTGTCCAGCGTGTTGCAGAAGTGCAACAAGTACGACATCATAAAAGTGCCCTTTGCAGCAAAGCTGAGGGTCATGGTGATATATGGCTATGGCAGTACCAGTTCCCACCAAAAGGAAAATCTTTCTCAAGGCATGTCATGTGGTTTTGTTCATGCTGCTCAAGGAGTACCAAATGTCCAGAGCCTGGAAATGGAAATTCTTGAAATATACTGAGACACATCACTAGACCTCTGGGGACTCCTTGGCTGTTTCTCTTCTGACCTGAAAATGACGAGGCATCAACTTTAGTGAACCCTAGGGAAAGGATGGAAGGACAAAAAGATAAGAGCACTTTTGACCTCTCTGTGACATTTGCCTCATAGCCATACTCATCTTGGAATACTTTTCTCTTGGTTTCCATGATGTCATAGATTCAGTTCCTCCACTTCTTTAATCGTATTTCTCAAGGATCCCTGGTTCCTCCTCTAGCCCCTAAATATTGGTGTTCCCCTGAGATCTTGCCTTCTGTCATTCTGTGTCTTCCTGGGAGATTGCACCTACTTCCATGCTGATGGTCTCCAAATTAATAGTTTCAGCCCACGTATCCTGCTCTCCATTGAACCATTCCATAATGCCATATAAACATGTTATGACTGCTGCTCTGTTTATATTTATTGTCTTAATTTTGCTGTCTCTATTGAGAGGAATGTTGCTCAGGTGGCACTAGTGGTAAAGGATTCACCTGCCAATGCAGGAGACGCAAGAGGTGCAGGTTCAATCTCTGGGTTGGGAAGATCCCCTGGAGAAGGAAATGGTAACCCACTCCAGTATTCTTGCCTGGGAAATTTCATGGACAGAGGAGCCTGGCGAGCTAAAGTCCATGGGGTCGGAAAAGAGTCAGACACGACCGGGCGACTGAGCACACACATTGAGAGGAATAGATATAGCTAGAGAGAATTCTTTCCCAATCACATGTGAATTGACGTTCCTTTCAGCTTTTTATTTTTGCTATGTAATAAAGACAAGGTTCTTAGATCTTTGTTTTGCTTCCCACTAGATATTTCTAGTATAATTTTTATTGAGGTATCCAATGTGTCACTGTGTTTGTTCTCTCTTCTTTGTACGTAGACTTGTAGAAAAGTTATATATTTGAGGACCATTTGTAGATATTTAGTCTTTGTAGAATGTTTATGTTTATTGGTAGAGTCTTTATAAAAATTTAGACAAATTTTTTATGAAACTGATAAGGGCTGTCCAACAGGCCAAAACCAGAATAATGTGTTCTTAGAATTCTCTTGGGAATATGATTACTGGTGGCAGTCCAGTGGCTGCTCATTTAAGGGGCCTCCCACATCATCATATTTGTTATCAGCATACCAACTTCATTAGCTTTTTAAATAATCATCATTCTAAGCTAGTTGTTTACTCTCATTTCCTAAGAACAAACTGAAGCACAGTTCTGTCTGGAATCCTGAACAAAAGGTAAAGGCTACACTGGGGATGTAATGAACAGCATGATGACTGTAGTTAATAATACTGTTCTGTATGTTTGAAATTTGCTAAGAGAGTAGATCTTCAGTGTTTTCAACATAGCAAAAAGCAAAACAAAGCAAAACATAAAACAATGTGAGATGATGAATGTATGAATTAATGTGATTGTGATAACCATTTCCCATTGTGTACATATACCAAAGCATTAATCACATTGTACATCTTAAATATATACATTTTAAATTTGTCAATTATCCTGAAATAAAGCTGGAAGACCCCCTAAAGCCTAAAAAAAACCCACATTAGTCCTCCAACACTCCTCTGGGCTTCTTGGGATAGAACTCTATTTGTACCCAGATTTCTATTTAGGGTCCTGAGACCAGTTAATCCCGCTACTAGCATCTCTGCCATCTTTGGCCAATGTCCAGAATAGAGCTACTTTTTGAAACCTCTCTTTTCCTGTTTCCATACTGCCCGTGCTTCCTCACCTGTGGCTTTTTATCTAGACAGGCAGAGTCCAAACCCCTAAGAAAGGCATATGAGATCCTTCTTAATTTGGTCTTTACTGGTCTTAGGTACATGTAGCTTCTCTCATTCTGCATTGTCTGTAATCTTCTCTTGGTCTTAGTACATGTTGTTCCTTGTGCCTGAAATGTAACCTTTGGTTACTTGTCCTTTTAAATTCAACTCAAGTATACTTCCCCTGTGAAGCTTCCTTCTTCAGGCTGTTGGGAGCCCCTCTCTTGTCCTTCAGTAGCTACTTGTTGTCATCTTCACCCTGAGCTGCCATGGCCAACACCCATGAAACTGTTTTCCTCGAGGGCAGGGACTAACTAGTTCATCTCTTGCCCTAGACCCTGGTGAGCTCCTACTTATCCTTCAATACCTTGCTCAAGGGTAGCATCCTCAGACACCTGTGGGGAGTACTAGCTATCCTTCCTGCACTAACTTTTCAAAGCATCCTCCTCCTTCTGGGCACATATTAGACACTCTATAAATACTGAATGAAGGATTGAATTTATTTATTTATGAAGATTTATTGATTGCCTCAAGATTGCAAGAACAATCCAAGAGTGGAGCTAGAACTAGCCATTCTTGTTTGGTTGGAGACAATTTTGGGGGGTTTATAAAAAGACCTAATTAAAAGTCAACTCCAGAAATTAAAATTAGGGAACAAGATGCAACTTAGTTCTTAAATGGAACATGAAAGAAAGTGGTTTATTTTCCCACATATTATAGTCTTAATATATTTTCCCTCAAAGAAGTCTGTTCTGCTCATATATGACTTTAGGTCTGGAAAATGCTTTGTGTTACCCATACTGGTCCCTTCTATATGTTACCAGGATCCCGTGTTCTGCCTTTTGAAAGTCTTATACATGTTACTTTCTTCCAGAGTTTTCAGATCTGTTTTTACATAAGACCAGAATCACTTACTTCAGGAGAAACAGCTGCCCAAACCTTAGAAACATGATCTAGCATGGTCGGAGTATTTGTTTGCTGGAATATACTCTTGAATAATGTATAACACCACCCTAGTACTTCCCGTTTCTCAAACCCCAGCAAACTCCTACTCATCCTTCATTACTCTGCTGAAGTGATATATGTCTGATCTTCTCTGAGAACATTTGTTACCCTTTCTGCTCTGTCCCTCTAAAGCATCCTCTGCCTACCTGGGTTGCATCCCTTTGTATTTCCTATTGCATGTATGCATGTCCACCATCCTTATTTAACTGTGAGCTCTTTGAAGACTGGGACTGGTCTTCATTCATCTCTATTTGTATATATCTCCATGTACCTGACACAATACATGGTAGATATGAATGTTGGTGATGTGGAGATGAGAGGCAGTTCAGTTCAGTTCAGTCACTCACTCGTGTCCAACTCTTTGCGACCCCATGAATCGCAGCACGCCAGGCCTCCCTGTCCATCACCATCTCCCGGAGTTCACTCAGACTCACGTCCATCGAGTCCGTGCTGCCATCCAGCCATCTCATCCTCGGTCGTCCCCTTCTTCTCCTGCCCCCAATCCCTCCCAGCATCAGAGTCTTTTCCAATGAGTCAACTCTTCGCATGAGGTGGCCAAAGTACTGGAGCTTCAGCTTCAGCATCATTCCTTCCAAAGAAATCCCAGGGTTGATCTCCTTCAGAATGGACTGGTTGGATCTCCTTGCAGTCCAAGGGACTCACAAGAGTCTTCTCCAACACCACATTTCAAAAGCATCAATTCTTCAGCGCTCAGCCTTCTTCACAGTCCAACTCTCACATCCATACATGACCACTGGAAAAACCATAGCCTTGACTAGACAGACCTTAGTCGGCAAAGTAATGTCTCTGCTTTTGAATATACTATCTAGGTTGGTCATAACTTTTCTTCCAAGGAGTAAGCGTCTTTTAATTTCATGGCTGCTGTCACCATCTGCAGTGATTTTGGAGCCCCAAAAAATAAAGTCTGACACTGTTTCCACTGTTTCCCCATCTATTTCCCATGAAGTGATGGAACCGGATGCCATGATCTTCGTTTTCTGAATGTTGAGCTTTAAGCCAACTTTTTCGCTCTCCTCTTTCACTTTCATCAAGAGACTTTTTAGCTCCTTTTCACTTTCTGCCATAAGGGTGGTGTCATCTGCATATCTGAGGTTATTTATATTTCTCCCGGCAATCTTGATTCCAGCTTGTGTTTGTTCCAGTCCAGCGTTTCTCATGATGTACTCTGCATAGAAGTTAAATAAGCAGGGTGACAATATACAGCCTTGACGTACTCCTTTTCCTCTTTGGAACCAGTCTGTTGTTCCATGTCCAGTTCTAACTGTTGCTTCCTGACCTGCATACAGATTTCTCAAGAGGCAGGTTAGGTGGTCTGGTATTCCCATCTCTTGAAGAATTGTCCACAGTTTATTGTGATCCACACAGTCAAAGGCTTTGGCATAGTCAATAAAGCAGAAAATAGATGTTTTTCTGGAACTCTCTTGCTTTTTCCATGATCCAGGAGATGTTGGCAATTTGATCTCTGGTTCCTCTGCCTTTTCTAAACCAGCTTGAACATCAGGGAGTTCACGGTTCATGTATTTCTGAAGCCTGGCTTGGAGAATTTTGAGCATTACTTTATTAGCATGTGAGATGAGTGCAATTGTGTGGTAGTTTGAGCATTCTTTGAGAGGCATGAACATCCATATCAAACACTTGCCTTGAATGTGCAGGTATGATTATTGGTACCAATTTCTCACCTAGTAGGATAGCAGTCAAAAAGTGTGTTTTCTTCCTTCTGAACTCCTCCAGTCCCTCTTTTTTTTAGCACTCTTCAATTTGCAAAACACATACCCTTACCTATTCTGTAGTTGTATTGTTATCTGTATATTTAATATACATTTTATATAGAATATGCAGCCAGAGATGAAACCCACTGTTCAAGCCTATATAATCTCTTTCGGGGCTGGACATTTACTGATGTTTATCTCTTTATTCCCAGCACCTCACATGGTACCCAGTACATAAGTCTCAATAAATATTTGTTATTGAAATAAATGAATACAAGCACAGATGGGTTGGTTAAGAGGCATGAGTTACTATCTGACCTCCTTATAGGATAGCAGGTCTCTGTTTTGGTCTTCAGATTCTTTGAAATGAAAGTCAATCAGCAATCCATAATAAGAAGGCATGTACCTGGTTTCTTTTCCTATAAAAAGCAATGTCGGGCTGAAATAAGATCTTCCCTTTTCCTCTCTTTATACAGCTGTATAACCTGCTGGTGATTGGCTGACATAATTGTAAGTGCAGGGAATGTATTAGGCTCAGTCTTAAAGGAGAAAGAACACTCTGAGATGACCATTGCTTGACACAGAATTGTAATACAGAGTTATATATATTTATTTATTATGAACACTCAGCTTTCCTCCCCTTTTCCTGACCCCCCCCCTTTTTTTTTTTGGTCATGCTGCATGGCACGTGGGCTCATAGTTCCCCAACCAGGGATTGAACCTGTCCCCGCTGTGGAAGCGTGGAATTCTAACCACTGGAGTGTCAGGGAAGTCCCTTCCTTCCCCCAGTTTTGGTCAGGATGTGTCCTAGGCCATAGTTCTGGCTCCACAGGAGTCATTGGGAACTACTGACTGAGTCCCCCTGCTGATTCCCACTCCCTGCACTGAATCCTGCTTCTACTTCATCTGCACTTTTCCGACCAGGATATCATTTCCCTCCTTTGAGAGGTAAGGGCTGGGCCCTATGATCTCAGTCTGGGGACTTCCCCAGGCCACAGAAAGACTTAGGTATCTGACAGCCTTCTTTTTGTGTGTGCGGGTGAGTACTGGGGCATCAAAACTGACCGTGTGCTAGAGGAGGGGTCTGCTCCAGCATGAACCAGTCATGAGCCATATCTTAGAGAAGTGGGCAGTGGCAGCTGCAATCATGTGGCTGAGTACCCAGCCGCTAGGAGAATGAGTCACTTGGTGGATCTGAAGCTTGTAAGTGAACTTAGCTGGTACAGGAAAGCCAGCAGGCTTGATTGTGAGGTCATCCTTTAGGCTTTTGGTTTCTAGAGGAATTTCTTTGGGTGGACTGTAATTTTTTCTTAGACCCAGGGCCAATTTTCTTTAAGACAATAATAATCCATTTCGGTGGGGGTAGGAGATGGGGAATTCCTACAGCTAAGGCTGTGGCCAGCAGTTTATCCCCTACTATTTGTGAAGTGTGATAGATGGAAATTGGGTCTGATCATTTCCCATTCTTCCTTTTTTAAAAGATAATATTTCCTCTTCATTAACTATAGCCCCCCACATGCTATATAGACACATGCTCAGCTCTTTTGTAAACTTTGGTTGAGGGGCAAAAGCTGAGGAAGAGTTGCTGCATTTTATACCAGTTTAAATTCTTTGACCTCCAGTTCTGGCAAAATGTCTTTTTTGGAGGGGTGGTGGATAGAATATGAGCTTTGCTAAATGATCTAAATTCCTAGTTTAGAAAAATGTTATGTGAATGTCTCAGTTGATCCCATGTAGCTCTTCTCTTTAAATGTTCAGTGGGTACCTTCCCTATAGAAAGCCAATTTGGGTATAGACAAATTAAGACTAGAGCAAGTTCCTAGGTCGATGAGCCATAAGGCACAGGTTTGAAAACAATGTCCAGACATCTCTATGTATACAAAGAGCCCTAGAAATTTTGGCAATTGAATTTTTAGCCTTGAGTTTGAGGGAATTTGTGACTCTTTCCCCAGCGTCGATCAGGGAAGGGTGTAATTATCACCCATGCATAGTCACAGAGAACAGTTAGAACCCCAGAGACTCAAGATGTTGGTTTACCATATCCTGTTCACTTGGGCTGCTCATCTGCATCTAATTTTTTCTGTCCAACAGCTTCCAAGGATACTGTGTTCTGTTTTGAGAACCAGGAAGTGTTTTATTACTTGGTTTTACTTCTCTTCTCCCCGCCACATTTATTTGAAGCATCTTTTACTTTTTTAATGCTTTAACAATTTCTACCTCTGTTCTTCATGCATCTTCTCTTCTTAGAAGCATCAGTGTCGGAAATGAAAAGCCCAAACCTGTAATAATGCATCAGTTTGCAAATATAAACACACGTCAGACAGTCATTAGCATTTTCTTGGCATTAGCTCATGCAGCATACACAATGAATAATAAAGTATGGTGCTGCATCCATTTAGAAGCTTAGGAAGTCGCTCAAATAGGGAGCTACTTGTCCCACATAACATGTGCAGTATGCCGTGGTATACCTATTAATTTCTTTATTTGCAACCTATCATTGAAATTTGCAACTATAATATGCTGGCTTATTGGATTTCATTAATGTGTAGTTCCTGATGCAAACAATGGAAGTCACTCAGAAAGATGTTAGCAGAGAATAGGACTACAGCAGAACTGACCTCATTTGCTCTTGTGTGTGAGAGCATGAATGTGTTCTGTGTGACCATGTTTTGTATGTGTGTCAGTTGTGAGCTATCTTTTGCAGGATCTAAGACTGAAACAAGGCAGCTGTAAAAAGAGCTAGTGCCTCCCTTACTTGTCTGGCTGCTTTTGCAAATCTGCCTAATAAGTAGCTCAGCTCCTCATGATCAAATGATCTTCGAAATGGCTTCCCTCCATTACACGCTGTAATGGTATCTCCCAGGCGAGGCTCTCTGAAACAGCACACCCCTGTCTCTGATAGCAGAGTTCCCTTGGTGAGTGCCCCAGAACAGACAAGCCCCAAAACAAGGCCATCTAAGAATTGGTCCTACCGGCCAACGAATCTTCCTGGAGTTGTGTCAGTAAATCTAGCCTTGGGTCTTTGGATGAGAAATGCAGTTGAAATCAGTAAGTACCAGCCTGAAGTGGGTTGAAATGAAAAAAGGTAGAACTGTCATATGAATATTTGGGGAGGATGAAAGTGTATGTATAAAGAGAAAGAGTGTGTGCATGTGTGGGTGGGTTTACCTGGATCCACATTGTAATAGTATCAAGGGAAGGGAATTGAGGAGAGTTCGAGATTCTAGTCTCGGTTCTTGCAGTTATTTTATGACCCTTGGGTGAGTCATTTAACCTCTATGCCTTGTTAATTCCCCATGTGGAAAATGCGGATGGTGCTCCCTTCTTCACATGTTGTTGTCTGGCTCAAATAAGAGCAGAGCTTGAATAAACTCGTGGTCGTTACAAGGTCATATAGTGAACAATGAGGTGTTGATAATCCAAAGGCTTCTCCATGATGCCCAATTTCTTGGCCAGTAGACTAGTGCCAAAATGTCCAAACTCCTTGGCTCAGACCTGCTTGGAGTAAGCATATAGGCTTATTCAACATTAAGAAAAACGTACTCAGAGCTTCAACAAATGCATAGAACATATAGAGTTCCATTCATTCCCTCACATGTGTACTTAATGCCTACTGGGAACAAGGCACTGTAATAAGCAGTATGAAAGCATGACAGTTATGACTGAGGAGTTCTTACCCTCTAGGAGTTTATGATCTAGTGAGGGGGATGACATTTTTAATGACTACGTGCAGTTGGAGACAAGATGGTCAAAATGCTAAGTTGGGCCCATCTGGCCGGCTATTGTTAGGGGTCAGGCTCTCGTCTACCTAGCCTGGGAGTGGGGATTTAGGGCTACTGAGGAACACAGATGTGGTGGCTTCTCCTCCCTATAAAATGGGAGGAATGCCCTTTCTCCCTTCTTTGGCATCTTAGCCTATTATGGGAAACAATGGCTGAAAAGTTGCTAGAAATCTTCAGCTGCAAGTTGCTGTAAAATGCAAAGCACTGTATATTCTTTCAAAGGACAATACATTGTCCCCTTTGTGGAAGGCCAGGTGTTTTGTTCCTTTTTGGCAATTGAAAACAGTTCACTACATCTACTTACACTGCCAATCATAAGCGTCTGGCTACTGCAGTTGCTAAGAATGTGTCTAAGGTAAAGTGGGTTTAGTATCAGCATAGGCTAGTTAGCAAAGCATCATTTGTGTCCCCATCACAGTTTATACCTGGAAGCTCAGCTAGCCATCTTGAAAAATGTGTACTTCTGTTCACAAGGGAGCCCAAGAAAGAGCCAGCAAGTAACTCTTGGATCCTTTTTCCCACAACCAAGTATAATTCAGTGTATACACCATTCTCACAGTAAAAGCAGTAACCTCATCCCAAAATCCAAAGAACAGTCCAGCGTTGGTATCTTTGTCTAAGGAGATGTTGGCTGACTTTAAATCTGTGTCAGCCTAATGCCTCCAAATCTGGAAACTTATTAAAAGTTCACTTCCTCTTGATCTGTAGAACTAATTCTTGCTATAAAGATTTACCCAATTCTAGAAATTTGAAATGCCCTCATGTTCTATTAATGTCTTAACATAGTGAGAGTTCTTTGACTTGTTGACTACATTTTTGTGATACCAGAATCAATCTTCTTATGTGTGCTTGTCAGTTTGATTGTCATCTCATCAGCTCCAGGTGTCTTGCAGCCAACCCTATTATTTTTGTAGGTATCTCAGAAATGTCAGAAACCTTGGAAATTTCCCCTGGGCTGCATCTCATTCCTGTGTTATATCCTCTAGTTTGATATGAGAGGGACATAAGCAGTGTTGATGGGCTCACCGATTTATAGTAATGGCCTTGTGTGGCTGGTGGTTTGAGAATTTTACCTCTGGGTTTATTAGATCAAGGCTGTGTGTCTGCTGGCCTAGGCTTTTGTTTTTGAAAGGAGGCCAGTATTAGCTTGTTTCTCATTGGGAAAGTATGCAAATAAACAGTGATTTAGATTTTTGAAAGCAGACGGAATAATACAGACATGCATTGTCTCTGTATGGTATCAGATACCATTGTCTCTGATGGTATCAGATCTGGTGAAAATATTGATTTCAGTTGCCAGTGGCTCCATAGATGGTCTTGCAAGTCGTAGGGCCAGTATTTCTGGATTCTCACCTTTCACACATGTGAGTAGAGCACCTGTGACAAATGGGCACAATTGGTATTTTGGATTGTATCCAATTCCACACTTATGTCATGGTATGAATTTTGGCCACATTATCTAGAATATATTTGAACACCTGTCTTTCCCGTTGACTCCTGGGAGATGCAGGTTGGTGGCTTTTTTTTTTAACCTACTGAATGTTCTCTGAGGGTTTCCTTTGGTACCACATTAACAGAATACATTTGGAAGAATGAGAGAATGACCAGTATATACAGTGCCTAATCATTTCATCTAAAGTTGCCATGCATCTTGATAAAAGTTTTCCTTTGAAATACTTTGTAGTAAATCTCTGTGTCAAAAGGCGACTCAGTGAAGGGGTGTGTGTGTGTGTGTGTGTGTGTGCGCACATGTACGCACATGTGTGTGCACCTGTGTGCACATGCCTGCCCTTGCATTTGGGGGTGGGACCATGGGAGTAGATAGGAGAGTGAGAGAAAAAGGGAGATAAGGAGGGAGGGAAATAAAAAATTAATCTTTTTTGTACTCTGAACGAGGGTTGTTCCAGCTTCTTGGTTATCATGAGACAAGAGGCTCATTTCTTACTGCTGATGAATTTCAATTGTAATTACAGAACCTTGGTAAGCCACATTAACTCCCAGGGGCTGGACCAAAAATATACCATCTGCAAAAGCCATTTGAATCCTCTTGGAAAAAACCTAGTAGCCAAGTCTGAAAGCAATTTATGAACAGATACAAGCTGTTGCTGGGTGTCCATTCAAATTAGTTGTTCCTCCAGCAGTGCAAAGGGCCATGTTCTAAAAGTGAAATGACATGGCTGGTGGCTGGGTCCAGCATGACCCACACTTGCAAGTTTCTTCTGTGTTGCAGAAGTGAACAACAACAGTTAAACTTTAAAGATCAACAGTTTTTCGATTGGGTTCCTGGAGAATAATGGTGCTTTTGTACAATTCTTGAAGTAGAGCCTACAGCCACCCCAAACAAAATAGTCTCTTTCAAGATCTTGGAAATAATGACCTCATAGGCAGATTGAACCAGCAATCCATTAATAGTTTCCTTTGTAGAGAGGTGTTTCAGGGGAGGGACCTGGCTTCATAAATCAGCATTGTTTATAAACATAGCAGAATAGACTCCCCCTTTTCTTCTATGTCTGTGGAATAGCTGGAGATACCTCCCACTTGGGAAGCAAATAGATTAACAGTAAGATTGCCTTACAGGGCCCTAGCCTTTCTCCACTGGTCACCTAAAAGTATACTCTGAAGCCCTTGCTTTTAAGGTGAGTTAGCGATAAGGAGTCGCCCACATTATTCCTTGGTCACAAACTCAGAATTATCTGGGACCATTAGAAAAAGATGAAGGTTGGTTGTGCCTTGTAAAGGGTCACAAAGAACTGGCATAATATTAGGATAATTTGAGCAAAACAGAATCTGAAATGTCTGGGTAAACTGAGTGTTTGTTTGCTTCATGTTCCTATTGTGGAAATGGGCCAAGATTCTTCAGTTTCATTTCCATCTCTGTAAGAGATTTATCTCAGCCCTTCTTATAATCCCTTGACGAGTTGAATGGAATTAAACCGATTCCAGTTTGCTGGGCAGTAGAAAGGTGTGCCATTTAAGCTGGGTCCCTTACAGAATGCCTTTGATGTGGACAGTGGCAAGTATGTGGTATTCATATTTTTGGCAGCAATTTCTAGTCTAGTATAGGAGAGTATAGTGTGAGTTCTATATTCCAAGTAGCCCTTTTTAATCTCGACCTGAAAAGAAACAGGGCATCTACTTTTTGAGTCTCTAGCCAGAGAGAGTATTTAAGGATGAAAAAGGCCACTGTTAGCCACACCTAATTATCCACAACAAAGGTGCCTAGTATTTTGGATTACCTGGGTGCACTAGAACCCTGAATGGCTCAGACTCCTACTTGCCTTATTATGTAAGATCAGTTTTGTATATCATTTTAAAGGGTCCATGTATGTTTCTCTGGCTTCTGTCATCTCAAGTTAAATATGTCCTCAGAAAATAGATATCATCCAGAATATGGTGGCTCTCTCTCCCCATGAGACACATTTTTCAGAAATCTGTTTTCTAGGTCTTACTTAGAATCCTCAGTTCTTTTGCAATAACTTTCAAATTTCATTATTTTTACCAAGATTCTGTACATTTGAGCTTTATTTAATAATCATCTCATAGTCAGGCATTATTTTTGAACCCAGAAAGGAAAACAAACAAAACACATACAAGGCGTAAAAACTAGTGCTTTTATTCTTCGTCTGGCAAATTCTTCTTCACTAGTAAGTAAAAACCATGAACCTGTCTGATACAGAATACCATTGGTAAAATCAGTCTTAAACTCACTTCTCTTCTGGAGAAAGAATGAATTGAGAAGGATCAAAATGTGAAAGAGAATGTAGACCTGTTAGCACTGATTTCATATTCTAGTTAAAATATTTACCAGTAGTCTATGGATATACTTGATCCTTGACATCACAGTTTCTTTTTCATTTTACCTTGTGCTATAGTTTCACCAACTTCCCTGGTGGCTCAGTGGTAAAGAATCTGCCCGCCAAGCAGGAGACGCAAGTTTGATCCCTGGGTTGGGAAAGATCCCCTGGAGAAGGAAATGGCAACCCACTCCAATATTCTTGCCTGGGAAATCCAATGGACAGAGGAGCCTGATGGACTGCAGTTCATAGGGTTGCAGAGTCAGATACAACTGAGTGATTAAACAATAAAGACAACACAGTTTCACCCATATAGGAAAATGTGAGACTTACAAAGCTGGTGGTGGTAGTGACAAAACATTTACTACTGAATATTTTCACTGTCATGATTCCCCCCAAAAAACTAGAATTGGTCTTCATTCATTAAGATAATGCAAGGCATGAAAATTAGGCAAAGGAAAATAGATCTCTTGTGCAAATCAAGGTCTCACCAATCATTGTTTGTTGGCGGTCACCTGTGCAGATGGAGAAGCTATGAATTGGTACTCAGTTATTTTTGAATACTTACAGGCTCTATATATTTAAGAAAATTTTTAACAGTAAAATTTTTTAAATTTCCACTTAATGTAATATAATTTAGAATTCATTACTGAAAATAATAAACATGTAACCTCTGAAGGGCTGAAAAGAATGATAGCAGGGTTTTTTGTTGTTGTTGTTTTTTTTTTTTTTTTTTACTTTACAATATTATATTGGTTTTGCCAAACATTGACATGAATCTGCCACGGGTGTACATGTGTTCCCCATCCTGAACCCCCTCTCATTAGATATGTTATTGCAATAAAGTGATATGCTGAGTTGTGTTCGGAGAGCTCTTTTACTGCTAATTAGTGTCAGTTAATACTTGATGAAATTACAAAGGTTTTGTTGCAGTAGGATTTGATTTTCCTTGTATTGGAAGTAGAGATTCACTTGGTAGGTACTCTTTTTAAAAACTGAGGTATAGTTGATATACAATGTTGCATGTATTGCTGCTGTACAACAAAGTGATTTAGCTATATATATATATATATATATATATATATATGTGAATAATATATATATCATGCATTACTTTTCATTATGGTTTGCCACAGGATCTTGAATAGAGTTCACTTGTTTTTTATCCATTCTGTATACATTAGTTTTCATCTGCTAACCTCAAACTCCCACTCCATCCCTCCCCCAACCTGTTTCCCCTGAAAGGTACTTGTAACACCTGCCTTGGAATGGCAAGTGTCAGGGCCCTAATGGAAAGACTTGAACTAGAGTGGGAAGACAGCCAGGAACCACAACATTTCCTTGAGTTTGTGCTTTTCCAGTTCACGTAACCCTTCAGTGGGGTGAAACCCAAATGTGTTCAGCTCTCAGCACAAAATACTAGAGAATAATGAAATTAAGAGCAGATTAGTTGCTAAGACCCAAACTGGTTCTTACGAGCCTGTCACCCCTGTCAACTCCCTTGTTCCCTCTTGCAGGACATAAAATATGACAAGGAATAGGGTTATGGTGTCTCCTCAGGAAACAGGCCTCTCCTTGGAGTTCCTCTTTGCTCCTGGTGACACTTATCTCTGTGTTATCATCTACTCTGTTACTTGAAGATGGAGCAGTGCTTCTAGCAGTCTACCCCAACTCTGCTGAAACTACCTGGTTTTCTAGAGTGTTTCTCAGTTCTTTCACATAAAGCAATAGAATGTGTTTTGTTCATCAAGTACACACAGGTAAGAATCAGATGCCGAAGGCATCCCAGTATCAAAGTGACTAACATGATTGTTGTGGGCGTCAAAGATCAATAACCAGGCCTATGTCAATTCTAGACTCCGAGGAGGTGGTGCTACCTGACCAAAATGATCATTGTTGTTCAGTAACTCAGTCCTGCCTGACTCTTTGCAACCCCATGGACTGCAGCACTCCAGGCTTCCCTGTTCATCACCAGCTCCCAGAGTTTGCTCAAACTCATGTTCATTGAGTCAGTGATGCCATCCAACCATCTCATCCTCTGTCACCCTTTCTGCTCCTGTGCCCAGTTTTGCTCACAAAGAGGAAAGATTGTAAATTGTGCATTAAAAGACTGTGTGTGGACAGCAGAAAATAAAGTGTCTTTGGGAGAAAGCGTCTTAGGTATTTGTATCTACATGTTGAAAAAACTCAGCTTTGCTTTCCTCTTTAGGAAATTGCATCATTGGGCCTTAGGGAGACAGCTCCCTTCCCTCTAGAAAAGGAACCCCTCAGGAAGGTTATTGTCAAACCTGAGATAGCATGATACCAATGCTTCTTTTCTAAGATGTTAGACCTCCTGAATATACCAGATTGTTTTTCAGACCTCTCTGAACTCCTGTTTTCTCCTCCTCTTCTTTAGGAGCTGTGCAATCAGTTATAACTGAAAATGTCTGACGGTCTGGATAATGAAGAGAAACCCCCAGCTCCCCCACTGAGGATGAACAGTAACAACCGGGATTCTTCGGCACTCAACCACAGCTCCAAACCACTTCCTATGGCCCCTGAAGAGAAGAATAAGAAAGCCAGGCTTCGCTCTATCTTCCCAGGAGGAGGGGATAAAAGTAAAGTATCAGTGGCCGGGTGTTGAAAAGGGGCTAGTTTATTCTTTCATTGTCGCTTTCTTTCTCAAGTCATTTCTTAAGCATGGGCTGTTCAGGGCCTGCCTGACTTTTGCATATCCATCTTCAGAGGTTGCATTTTGTCTGAGGATGATGTTTGATTGACTTACTGTAGGTTTACAGAAAATACACTTAAATGCTGTGTTTGCCTTTCACATAACATCAAATTCAGCAGTAAGCCACGGGAAATCATAGATAGAAGACTGTTTTACAGATATGAATAGTGCCTTTCTTTCTGATAAAATTTAAAGGAGAATTTATAGTAATCCCTTCCTAACTACAAATTGTCCTTATTAGGAATTTGAGTATTGGTGGATTTACTTCTGTATGCCATTTTGACAACCATGAAAATGTTGAATTGAGCATACCTAAGT
This sequence comes from Budorcas taxicolor, assembly GCF_023091745.1. Taxonomy (NCBI): domain Eukaryota; kingdom Metazoa; phylum Chordata; class Mammalia; order Artiodactyla; family Bovidae; genus Budorcas; species Budorcas taxicolor. The sequence goes on from NC_068935.1 coordinate 19,429,598, forward strand.
CAGTCCAAGTGCCACGTTATTGTCTGTCTGACTGTATCACAAAGTATGAAGAAATTTCTGAGTCATTTGTTTCCTCTACCATTCTTCTGCCAGTCATCCCCTACACAGTCAGCCTATTTTGGATTAAGTATCACAACAGTATATTATCATTTATCCTTGGGCCTCAAATATCATATGCTGACACTTTGTGACATTGGGGAATATAAAATCCCTCATAAGTAATTGTCAGGTTGCATTAATTAGCATAAAGCCTAAACATGGCTTCTGTAAATGTGACTATTGTGGCAGAAGAGAGTGAAACCAGGTACAAGGACTCCAGCACCAGAGAAAGTCGCTAAAGGGCAAGAAGAGTAATATCTCTTGAAGAGAAAAGGGACACTCTTAAGCTTCTTAAAGGTAAAACAGATAGCTTTATAGGTAGCTTATATTATATTAATGAATTTCCATAAGGAAAGCTGAAACTCTTATTGAGGCCAAGATTGCCTCCTGTATACCTATGGCATGTAATAAATGCTTTATCCCTTGTGACACAAGGATGGAAAAGACAGAAATGTTGTTAAACCTCTGGATTGAAAACAAACAAAGGAATAAGAAAACACTTCCCTGGTGGCTCAGATGGTAAAGACTCTCCCCACCAATGCAGGAGACCCAGGTTTGATCCCTGAGTCAGGAAGATCCTCTGGAGGAGGGAATGGCTACCCACTCCAGTATTCTTGCCTGGAGAATTCCATGGACAGAGGAGCCTGGCAGACTACAGTCAGACATGACTTGAGTGACTAACACTTTCACTTTTCCATGAAAGGGATCTCCCATCATATGAGAGGAATTTTTGAAGACATGTTTTCAGACACCAAAGTGGATCTTGGGAAAAAAAAAAAAAACAAAAAACCTGCCAAGAGCAATGGATGGTTTGAGAAATGCATGGTGCACCTGGAAATGCATGCACGACCTGGAAACTGAATCCTAGGTGACAGTAGTGCTAAAGAAAGAACCACTAGATCCTGCAGCTCCCGTGGTGTATCTGCCACAACTGTAGAAAGCAGCTGAAGAGTAGAGTCATGTGTGTGCACAAATCTTTGGCGCTGTTGAGACCGCCATGCTTTGGAAGCCCTTAAACAATCCTGTTTGCCCTTCTGAAGATCATGAGCCAACTGATGCTGACATGAGGCCAGCCAAAACAGAGAGGCTGGTGTTTCTGTTTTGTGCCAATACTTCAGGTGATCTCACAGTGAAACCATTACTGGTGTGCAGAAAACTAGGCCCATATCCTCTCAGAGGAAACAACTAAGCTAAGTTTCCAGCATACCAGCATGCAAATAGAAAAGCCTGAGGACTCCCTCTCTCCTTAAGGAATGGGTTTAACAGTGCTTTCTTGCAGAAGCTCAAGACTACTCTAAAGAAATCTTGAATTCAAGGTCGTATTGATTCCTGCTTGTCCTTTTGGTTCCTCAGATGCATTGGCAAATGTGCATCCTCATTTTAAGATTGTCTTTATAACCAGTGGCATGATTCAGGTCCTGGAACCCTTAGACGGTGTTTAGTCTGACCTTTAAAGAGACTTATGCCAAGCTAATGTATAACTTTGTTGTTCAGGATCTTACAAAGGCACCTCTGTCTGAAGATCCTAGTGCATGAAATTCCTACACCATCACTCATGCTGTATTCTTCATAAAAGAGGCATTAGATAGTTTAACATTAATGTGCCATGGGAGATTACTGGGCATATACCCAGAGAAAACCATAATCGAAAAAGACACATGTACCCCAGTGTTCATAGCAGCACTATTTACAACAGCTAGAACATGGAAGCAACCTAGGTGTCCATCAACAAATGAACGGATAAAGAAGATGTGGTACATACACACAATGGAAGATTGCTCGGCCATAAAAAAGAACAGATTTTAGTTCTAGTGAGATGGATGAACCTAGAACCTGTTATACAGAGTGAAGAAAGTCAGAAAGAGAAAAACAAATATCACATGTTAATGCATATATATGAAATCTAGAAAAATGGTATTGATGAGCCTATTTACAAGGATGGAATGGAGATGCAGACATAGAGAATGGACTTGTGGACACAGTCGGGAAAGGAAAGAGTGGGGCAAATGGAGAAAGTAGCATCAACATTTATACATTATCATGTGTAAAATAGATAGCTGGTGAGAAGTTGCTGTATAACACAGGGGGCCCAGCCTAGGCTCCAAGCAGCAGCCCAGCCCTGCTCTGTGATCACCTGGAGGGGTGAAGTAAGAATAAGTATGTATTCTTCATAAAAGAGGCATTAGATAGTTTGACATTAATGTTAAACTAATTTCCCCCATTAATGTTGGGGGAAGGGGAGAGATGCTCAAGAGGGAGGTGATACATGGCTGATTTGCATTGTTGTACAGCAGAAACCAGCACAACATTGTAAAGCAATTTTCTCCTAGGATGGGGAACACGTGTATACCTGTGGCAGATTCATGTTGATGTATGGCAAAACCAATACAATATTGTAAAGTAATTAACCTCCAATTAAAATAAATAAATTTATATTAAAAAATATGTTCCTATGGGGAAAAAATATGACATGGGAGAAAATTGGACTAAAGATAGAGAAGTGTCTTTCGGTGATTTCTCCTAAAGACCTTAAGAATATTGGAACAAGAAGAAGCTGTGGGTGAGGATGAACATTTGGCACAGGAGCAATCATTGGCTGAAGTTGAGTCTGAACCTATTGATGCTGATTTAAGTGATATGCTGGACTAGAGGATGACTCAGGAAGCTCGCGGGACCCCAGAGGTGATTATCGTAAGTGATGATGAAGATAATTAGGAAGCTATAATACTGGAAAAAAATACAATTATAAGCAACAAAAGAAAAAATTTTAGAACAAGATTAAAACCTCCCCCAAGAAAGTAATGAAAAAAAATATGTGTACCTTTACATATCAAAGCTTACCTGTTCAGAGCTTGAGTGATTTAGCTGAATTCTTTAAGAGGTGCTATGATGCCTTCTAAAAAAATCACTTTGCACAGAAACCATCTTCAGCAGAGCTTAAATCATCAGGTGGTACCATTTAATATGATTCCTGGACAGCTGATAAACTGCCTTTGTACAAGGCTTGAGTGATTTAACTGAATTTATGAAGAGGTGGAGTCTTTTTTTTTACAACACCATGTTCAGAAGAAAGCAACCTCAGAAGAGCCTAAATCATTAAGTAGTGTCATTTAAATATCTGTGCCAGACAGCAAATAAGCTGCCTTCAGACAGACTTTATTGCAGCATTATTTACAACAGCTAGAACATGGAAGCACCCTAGATGTCCATTAATGAATAGATAAAGAAGATGTGGTACATTTACACAATGGAATATTACTTGGCCATAGAAAGAATGAATTTTAGTTCTTTTGAGCTAAAGATTTGCACTCTATGCAGACGTGCTATGGTGTCTTCAGAAAAAGACTTGCGAAGACAGAAAGTATCTTGAAGAGCCAAAGTTGTCAAGTCATGCCACCGAAATTCACTTGCTTGTTAGGGCTAAAGCCCCAATCAAGTTGTTTTAATCCCAGGATCAGACTTAGATGAAGACTCTGAGAGCACGAAGATCCATAATTTGAACTAACAGCCCACCTCTGTTTGTTGCTTCACCATCACCCCAAATTTCCATTGCCATGAGTGGGTACATCCTAATCACCTCTGGAAACCATTTCAGGCTCTAAATGGAAACTATACAAGCCTATCACTTTTAACTAATTCAAGCTATGTAAATTTTCATTATTCTGTTTATGTAATGTACTGTTATTATTTTGTTTTACTGCATAAAAAATATTTATGAGGACTTTCAAACATTCACATGTGACCTCAGTTCCCCCTGTTTTTTTTTAACCACAAAAAATTATCATTTCCTCAGTGGAACTCTCCTATCTAGGTGAGGGTTATTGAAGAACTTGACCCTCATAGGTAAGGAGGGGTTGCTGTTTATATGTTTCTGCCTGTGAGTGATGACTTGGGTTATACCACAGTCAGTCTCCAATGAATGAAAAGCACTGTACTTGGGTTCTGGAGACTTAGGGTCAAGGCCAGCTCTGCCACTGATTATTGTGACTTTGGGCTAATCACTTAGTTTTTTTGATCCTCAGTTTCATCACCTGTTAAATGAAGATAATAAGACATGGCCTACCTAGCAAAATATTTTTTATAATCAAATGTAATTCTCAATATCAGAGTGCTATTAAGAGTAAAATTTTAAAGTCCTAAGTAATTTTGAGGTGTTATTATATCTGTATCATTCTGGAACTTTACAAACAACTAAAAAACTAGGTTTTAGAATTCTTGTTTCTTGTTTTAAGTAACTTTGTCCATAACTAGAATTTATATGTCAGTTAATAGGAATTTTTTTTAAGTTAAAATCAACCCCAAATTTCACAAGCCAAAGATAACTAACTGGGTTGGTATTTTTCCTCCCAGTTCTTCTCATTGTATGGAAATGGTCATCATTAATAAAAACTTGAAAATAAAGACAAACATATAGAAAAGATAAAAACCACTCATATCCACAAATCTCAGAAACAATATTAACATTTAGTGGCTTGCTTTCCATACTTTTTAATGGCTATATATATATATATATATATATGTAGTTTTTTATATAGTTAAAATCATAATATATAGTTTTACACCAGCTTTTTCACTCAGTATTTTATCATGAACATTTTCCCCTATGTTTAAAATTTTTTTCATAAATACAGTTTTTGATGGTGTAGAATATTTCATCATATAGTAGCATCATGGTTTATTTAACCATTTATTTTGTTGGTTATTTGGGATCCTATCCAAATTTTTGTCACAAATAATATCACATTGTCTATTTCTTGAGTTAAATGAAAATACTTGCTTTGGTGACAGCAGAGGTTTCTGTTTGTTTGTTTGTTTTAAGGAATCTCTTTTGTTGCTACATTTCATTGACCGAATGGAACTTCAAAAGACAGGTAGAAGAAAAACAAGCAGTAAATATAATTTCCAGGTTGAGGATCTCTTTGTTGGAGGCCTTTCCAAGAGCTGAATCTTAGTTTTAGAGCAAAGTAAGAGGGACAGTTGGCCACCATATTATGATGCTTCACCATAGAAACGTTTTAGAATTTAGACCAGGAAAAGGATATCCTGAACACGAGGTTCATTTTTCTTTTATCGACCCTGTGAAGTGTGAGGTTACGTTTCTCTTTGGTTGGCTGCTTGAAAATTTAGTGCCAGATGTGTGGCCCATGCCTGGCACCTGTAATGGGCCTCTGTGGTGTGTATGCACTTGGTATAGCTTTCCTCCAGGCTTTTTTTATGAGCTTATCTTTGTTTTGTTTTCCTTTCACTTGATTGACTTTGAATTTCTGCTGCTATCATACTGTATTTTGTGTATTCTTTTTTTTTGGTTTTCAAAATTTATTGTACATCAGAGTCACTCTGGAGAGCTTGTTCAGACACAGCCTGCTGGTGCCACCTCTCAGAGTTTCAGGTTTATTTGATCTGGCTTGAGGCCCAAGAATTTGGATTTCTAACAAGTTTCCAGGTGATGTAGATATTGCCAGTCCAGGGGCCACACTTGGAGACCCACTACTCCAGGCATGAATTCCTTGAAACCTGGAAACAAAGGAAGACCTCTTTGCTTTCATTTCCCTTTACGTAAAATATCTTTGGCTGGTTTCTCAAATGGATATTTAAAAAAAAAAAAACTATTCAGATTTGACTGAAAAAGGAAAGAGAAAACTAAGAATATTGATGGGAGGAGCCTTAAAATCCATAACAATTGTGCCTTTTCTTTCCAGGGGCTTAGCATCCAGGTAACAACAAGGGCCACTCCAGTTTCTAAGTGAAAGTAGCCAAGGGCACTTTTCCTTGTTACCTTTCTTTTTGTTTTTAAATTTTTTAAAAATTTTAATTGGAGGCTAATTACTTTACAATATTGCAGTGGTTTTTGCCATACATTCACATGAATCAGCCATGGGTGTACATGTGTTCTCTATTCTGACCCCCCACACACACGTCCTTCTCCATCCCATCCCTTTCTTGTAAACCACCTTATATCCATTACGAAACATGGTGGAGAATAAATACATGGATGAATAAATCCATAAAAAATACATGAATAAATAAAACAATAAGGCAAAGGCAGTGAGACAAGTGAATCAGCCAGGATTCTGAAAATGGCATAGTTCCTCTTAAAAAATGAACATGTGGGAAAGAGGCAGGTGAGGCTACCTTTGGAAGGGACAGTCCCGTGTGACGTCTGTGTCATCTGAAGCGTGCTTATGCGTCTCATGTCTTGTGCTGCACTAGAGCTTTAGGTGTCTTTCGGGGGTATGCAGTGCTGTGTGAAGAGCTGTGTCTTTAGGGAGCACAGTTCCTGTGCATTTTGTTTGTGAGAAATCCAGAGATTCGGGAGCTAGTGAGCCCTGCAGATGGAAGTAAAGGCCCCTACTTCCTGGAAGCAGACAAGGAGATAGTTGGATAAAGCAAATCAGGATGAATAGAAAGTGATCTAAGATTAACTTATTAGTTCTAGTGTCAAGCCTGTGTCAGGCACATTACATGTATTGAGTCTTTCAATTCTTATAACCACTCTGTATTAACCCCCTTTTACAGGTGAGGCCATTTAAGCTCAAAGCATTTAAGTAGACAGCCTAGGGTCACACAGCAGATGCCAGAAGCCAGAAATCTCCTGGGTCTTTCTGACTCCAAACCTTCTGCTTGTGCTGCTCTATCACACTCTCCTTTTTATTGCCACTCAGAAGGAAAGAAAACTTTTTTTTTTCATGTTTTTTGGAAAGAAATGATGGTGAGAAAATATTGTTGACCAGAGAGATGTGCTAACAATTTGATTTGGGTGTTTGATGAGTTAGATTCTCATCCAGTGTGTGTCTACTGGCTTACATATTGCTTACTTTAAAAGGTTGAGGTTCTAAATTGAGTATGTTCATATATGTGAAAACTTTTTTAAAAATTTTATTGAAAAAGTTCTTGAAGTGCCATATAGTTTTGTTATTGTATATCATATACATTATTGTTCTAATTCCTAGAGTATGTTGTCTTCTATCTATACTACACAGCAGGAAGCATTACTGTTTAACATTAAAGATTCAGTTATCCTTTATGGTCTTGTTATTCACATGTTTTGGTCAATATACATTATTAACTTTAATTGCTCACAATAAAAAATTCTTAGTGTGCTAACTAGACTGAACAGTATGCCATCTTTCTTCAGTGATGCTGAAGACCCTTTGGGATTTTGCAGTAGCTCAAGGTTATTTTCTTTGCGTTAACAATGAATGGGAGTCTCAATTAATTGAGGATTGTCTTAGCAGAAAGCCAGATGTCAGAGACGACTACATCCTGGATAGTGTTTACAGTCCCTCTTGGTTCTTCAAATGTAGACCATACAGCTCAGCAAAGAGTACTCTTTGGAGGTCATTGCTCTGCCCTTTGGGGAGTCTGAAGGACATAGCATCTTGCTTGTCCTCCAGGGTCAGTGCTCTGCCCCAGGGCAAGAGCCTCCTATATTACCCCCTTTACTCGTAGAAGTCCACTGTGTTTGAAATGGGAAAATGGTGGGGTAAGGATGCACTCTGTACTAGGGCCTTTGCTTCTATTTCAAGGCCAGTAAACAGGGAAGTTGAGCACAAATATGGTATCCCACTAGAGACAGCAGACAAATGCAAAAAAAAAAAAATAGTATGGAATGCAGGATTGGGAGATAAGTAGAAAAAAGGAAAGAAGCAATGGGGAGAAATTAAGAGAGGAATGAGGGGGAGAATTATGAGAGTTATGAGAATTATGAGGAATTAAGAGAGTGTATGAGGGGGAGATTAAGAGATGCAGAAGATATAGGAAATGGAGGAGAAGAGAGGAAGGCAGAAGAGAGATACATCAAACATTAACATGAAGGGTTGCAAGGAGACTAAAATTGACACCAGCTAAGGGATATGAAGTTGTTTTCCTCCTTAAAACAAATGAGGCCTCCCCGACTCCTTCAAACTTATTTGTGCCCTATATAATTATCCATGTGAATGGAAGTGTATGGTTGAGGGCATTGCCTCATATTTCCTTTTTTCCCCCAACATTTTCCATTGAAATTGTTGCACGTGTGAATTGGGTATAAATGAGAGTGAAACTAGTGTGTGTTGCCTTGGAAGAAGATGGGTAAGAGTCAGGTTCCTGATAATTTGCCAGAATGATCACTTTTGCTGAATGTTTTTGAAGATGATACCACTGAAGTTGACGGCTGTCTGTATGTGAGTGGGGGTCACCAGAGGGGCTCACATGGGACCATCATTTCCTTTTCCCTATCATCCTCATGGAACATGCCACTTTTGAATTGGGCTTATAGCTACTCTTGCAGAATCAGGTACCACTTTGAGTTTTTATCTATGCATTAAAGGCTGCCAATTTATAGAGAACATATATTGTTTTTCATAGCCACTGAAGAGCTGATGGGGGAAATGGACTTACTATTTCACCAGAGGGAATGTAACTAGCCATAAAGAAATTCCAGATATGCCGATTAAGTTTTATCAATTACTAAGGGTGAAATTTTCTAGGTTCTTTATTGGAGGATGGAGTCTCATGGCTTTAGCACATTCTACCTGAAGACAGGAGAATGAACCTTCCCCCATGGGCCTTCCCAACTACTGGGGTTTGCTAATATAACAAAAGACATAAGAGCAGTGACTGTTTATGATAGCCCAGTTTAATCTCCTTTCTTGGTAGTTATGTTTGAAAGGTCGTCATTCACTAGATGGGAAGTGCTGGGTTTAGATGGTGACATGATTCCTTAATTCTCCAGCAAAAACAGTCACCCTGTTAATATGTATGTATATTCCTAGTGAGATGATGTCTTTTGGATGGCAGTTGTAGGGTTATTATAGTATTTGATGAACTTTCATATCAATCACCTCCTTCAAACCTCCTATGATGAAGGCAAGGTTTATCCATTTTACAAAGGAAGGCAGAAGTTTAGAGAGGTTAACTGACTTTTACAAAGCTTCCCCACTACCAGTTACAAAGTGAGGCTGGCCTAGAATTTAGATCCCCGACTCCTGATTCAGTGATTGACTATGATACTGCTTGTCATAAAAAGAGAGTCACCTAATGTGTTTTGAAAATAGGTTTGGGGCCAGTGAAATATCAAAAATGGAATTTTTATGGAAGCAAGTAAAACCTAAGAGAATCTAATCTATTTTCTCACTCAACAGTTACAACGGTAGTCATGCCTTTTTACAAGTTACTCCTCCTGAAGGCATAACTTGCTAGCAGAAGGAAACAGCCTTTGTTTTAAAAAAGAACATTGTTAATTATTTTTCCTTGATTCCTGTGTTATATTTTTCCATCCTTTAACTCTCGATTACAAAAATATCTGATACTTTATAATTAAAATATTAAAGAACTATATAGAGTCACCTGTCATTCCTCCCTTTAGATTCATTCATAATCCAGTGTTTAAGGGTTTGGGCCCTTTCCCTCACTTACTAAACATTAATTTCCTTTTCTGCTCAATCAGTGTGTATTTTGCCCAGGATGCTAGGTTTAAGCCAGAAATATATCTGTTATGTAGAACCTCTTTTTAAATCTTTTACCCACCTTGCTTTAAATACTTATAGCCAAGAAATAAATCTATTTTTATGCCTAATTTTCCATTGTAGTGACCACATAGAAGTATTTCCAATGGGAAAAATAAATTTTAAGGCCCACAAAATGTCATTCTTTCTACCAAAATAAATAAATAAATAAATAAATAAATAAAGGAAAACTAGAAAACTAGTCTCTGTCTTGCATAAGGGAAAATGTGCATTTCATGAATCCAGGAGGTGAGACATTCCTGTGGGTCCCCTCTCATAATATGTTCTCCAACAGGATGTTTGTTTATAGAGCAGAACTGCCAAAAACTAGAACCGTCTTTGCATAAATCAGTCCCTTTGGAACTATTGTCCTCACAATGAGCACTCACTTCTTTTTTTTTTTTATTTTATATTGGAGTATAGCTGATTAACAATGTTGAAACTATCACAACATTGTTATTTGAGCACTTGCCTCTTCGATACCACCTGCAAGGCTGCTCTGTTGCTTTAGAAAGAATTGTTCTGGGATACTTAGTCTTATCCAAGAATAAGGCTGCAAAAAGTTTCCCTTGGGAGAGAGGGAGGTTTATGGCTCAGGGTGCTCAGTGACCCACAAAGCAGGGGATGGAGCAAAATGGCATTTTTTTTTTAATTAAAGCACCAACTGCAGTACTTAATTTACTTTCCTGGTAGTTAAGCAGACACTGAGGCATTCTAATTCCTAAAAGACCACAAGGGTAACATTTTGTACATGATCTTTGTGAGCCATTGACTAGTAGCCTCTTAGTGAAATAGAGAAAATGATGGAACCACTGAAAGCGTCTCTCATCCAGTTAAGGAGTGACCAAGTCACTAAGAATCGTCTCTTAGGAAAAGTAAAGGTTGTCACCCATAGATAGGTGGCCCTTTGAAAATATTTCTCTATCCTTCTAACATGGCATTCCTAGAGCAAAGCTCAGAAATGTTGAGGTGAAAAACAAGCATTTTAATATGATGCATCTCTAACCCAGCCACCTCTACTAGCCCTGCCGGAAATGACCTCTCTGTCCACACAAGTTATTTGGCTTCAGGAACACACAACACTGAGTACAGATTGCTTCCAGGTTGGGGGAGCAGGAGAGGGCTTCTAGTGTCAAGCTAGGGGTTGTAGGACAAGCGACCCTCCTAGGAGGGCTGCAACTCCAGTACAAGCCTCCTAGTGGAATATGTTATTAGACCTCCTTGGTCTCAAATGAACTTAATGGAAGCTCACCTGATAGAGACCTGTGTGCAACCAGCAAATTAAATCTGAGCTGCATGCTGATTTTGAGCCCGGAGCTAGTTTATTAGCTACCTCAGTTTAAAAATGAGATAGAACAGAATTGGATGTCAATATAGGCTTGTGTTCTTGCCTGGAGAATCCCAGGGACGGGGGAGCCTGGTGGGCTGCCATCTATGGGGTCGCACAGAGTCGGACACGACTGAAGAGACTTAGCAGTAGCAGCAGCAGGAGCATCTTTTGCAGTTTACTTACATATTTTACTCAGAAAAGATTGGTGTCTGCTTTTTATGTGTCTCGCTCTGTGCTGAGGGTCGTGGGGGGATCCTACCTGTAAGACAAGGTTCTCTGTCCTCAGGTCATTTTCGATTTGGGTGCAGAAATCAAACACACACACACACAGTTTACATAGAAAATGCCCAGCAGGTGATCTCCAAGGCAATAGATGCAGTGGCAGATGGATCTTCCGATTCCATCCCCACCATTCATTTTCTTCCTCAGCCTGTGTGAAAGAACAGCCATTTTGAAGCCTACCCCCATCATCCCATGTGTACCGAGTGGCACAAAGCTACCTGGTTTGTCTTACAGTAGACACCTTTTTCATCATCGCATCTATCTGCTCAAAAGCCTTTCCAAGCACACTCTATGACTATCCAATTTCTTCTTTCTTCCTGATTTCTAAGACTATATCTGATCCATTTACTCTTCTTTCTTCTCAGTTCCTCATCAGTGTGCTATAGATATTCCAGTGTCCAAGCTTTGCTTCTCCTATTTCTCCTACTTGAGATGCCTTACCTTTCCTGCCTACCCCTTCTTTAAGACCCATCTCTCAAACCCTCCTTCCTCTCCAGTAAGCCCTCACTCTCCACCACAGAGTTCTCTGATCTTCTTTTCTTTGGACATACAACAGGCTTTATACTCTGTTCTTCCCAGCTTAGCACCAAATTTCTTTTAGTCTGGTAGTATCGGTTTCTGTTTCTTTTTTTAAATTAATTTATTTTTTAATTGAAGGATAATTGCTTTACAGAATTTTGTTGTCTTCTGTCAAACTGTTTCATGTTTGCTAAGCTTATTTCCCCAATGAGATCACACATTTAGAACATTCCTTAGGTTCCCAATGAGTCACCCAGTACAATCTGTCACCGCACTGATCCACAATTCCAAGTCTACTGGTTAACTGACCCACTGACTGGTTCCGAGGAAAGGGGGCCAAGACCCTAGCAAGCATTGTTCCTCAGAGGCAAGGTTGTGAAATGCTTGCTGTTTAGAACTACTCAGCCTCTGTGGTTTTTTCCCCCACTTTGGAAAAATTGTTTCTGCATTTAAAAAATGTTTTATATAATATTTTGTTTTTTTAATCTTTCTGTATTATTATGGCTTTCAGTGTCACTTTTTCCTTATGCCATACATTGTAATTTTGCATGCTTTCCATTGCTTTTCTAAAAATAATGATTGTTCTATGCTTTTAGGCCAAATTTATATAGGAAAGTGTTTCTCTGTCTGTCCTCTGTTATTCCTTTTCTTTTCCTTTATGCTCTGCTTTGAAGGAACTAGGTAGTGTTCTAAAAAATAATTCTGCATGTGACCATGACATCCAATGAGAAGGTCCAAAAAAACTTCCAGGAATTTTAGGGGAAGATGACAAATGGAACTCCTACAACAAAGACGACTCAGGTGACAGTTTTCTAAAATGCTTTCTGAAGGCAAGCGTAGCACTGCCCTGGGATTTTGTCCAGGGGAGAATTGGTTGCTTTGCTGTACCTTGAACCCGGCACAACTGAGTTACCAATATATGCTTTTGACCCCAACATGGCACCTGGCAAGAGGTGTGCCTGAATGAGTACAGGGTCATCCCCAGTATTGGGGAAAACAGCAACACTGCCATCACCACCCAGCGCAATTCTAAAACATACCCTCCCACCCCTCCAGCCTTCTTGGGGAAACTGGATAAGTGTCTCCTCATCCGTGAACACATAATGGCAAATAGGCATGACCTGTCTCCATATATTGGGTCTCATTTCATATAATGAAGGTCATTCATTCACCCATTCATTTTTTCATTTGCTTATTCATTAAATATTTAGTGAATCAGGCACCAGGCTAGATAAACGTTGGAGTACAGAGATGAGTAAGTCCCAGTTCCTGCCTTGAAGGAACTGATGGCCTAGCGAGGGACGCATACAAGTCAGTTAGTGAGTATAGTTTAGCATGGTAAGTGCAATAGAGAAGTAAGCACTGAGGAGGGGTGTCTATTGAAGACTGAGGGAAGGAGCAGTTAGGGAAGGCTTCCTGGAGGAGGGGACCACTCAACTGAGGTGAGTCTTAAAGAAGGAATAGAGCCAGCTATGTAAGAGTTGGGTGGCACTTAAGATACAAGGAACAGAATTATGAAGGCAGTAAGCATGACATAGTATTAGTTGAGGTTCTATGACTATAACTACAGGTAGTTCAGCATAACTAGTGCATAGAGTGCTAAGGGAAAGGGTAGGAGATGGAGCTGTGAAAGTAATTGGGGGGGTTCCCGAGGGTTTACATATGTCATACTAAGGGCTTTGGATATGATTCTGAAGGCAGTGGGCCAACACTGAAGCAGGGAAATAATATCAGATTTGTGTTTCAAAATATCACTGTAGCCACAGGAAAAGAATGAATGTGGATGGTGCAGAGGATGGGGGCATCATGAAAGAAGGCAAGTCAGGCTGTGTGAATCACACAGGTGGGAAATGACAGAGGCCTAACCCAAGGGCCAGTATTGTAAGAATAAAAGAGCAATGCAGAGAGAATATTTAGGAGGAAGTGTTAATAGAACTCGGCAACTAATCAGGCTTCCCAGGTGGTTCAGTGGTAAAGAATCTGCCTGCCAATGCAGGAGATGCAAGAGATGCAGATTTGATCCTTGGGTCAAGAAGATCCCCTGGAGGATGGCATGGCAACCCACTCCAGTATTCTTGCCTGAAGAATGCCATGGCCAGAGAGGAGCCTGGTGGGCTACAATCCATGAGGTTGCAGAGAGTCAGACATGACTGACTGAGCATGCATAGCATGCAGGCAAGTAATCAGATGGTGACAAGAGCAGCTAAATAGAGTGAGGTAGGGAACACAAGAGGAATTGTAGTTTCTTCTTGTAGGTGGGGAGAGGCAGTTGAGAATTTGTTTTCTTTTGAAAATATTTCAAGTGAGGGGGCTGTGAGGCAGCCAAATAAAGGTGTTCAATAGGCATTTAACTCCATGGGGTCAGAGGAGATCCACCTGGGGAGTCTTGAAAGTAGACAGTAATTGAAACCACACAAGTAGATGAAGTGGCCTAAGGGAAAAGTGTGTTGATGATAAGAGATGAGGACCTAGGACAGCTCCTGGGGACTACTAGTTGAGAGTCTACAGAAGACCCAGAAATGTACGAATAGACTCTCGGAAAGAATTGTGTGAAAGATGGTGGGGAGACGTTAGTTTCGTGAAGATCATAGTCAGCATGTCAGTTTTGACTTGAAGTCAGTGGCTGTGAGGGCTGAAAAATGGCCATCTCAGGGAGGAGATCAGTTTGGGACCTCAGATTCATTTCACTGGTTTGAAGAGTGAGGGTGAAGGGAGTCTAGGTTGCCTTTTCAAGAAGTTGAAGCTAGAGAAGAAACGGTTGAGAGATTATAGCAACTGAAGAAAGCTATGTGGTAGCAGGGAGTTTTAATTTTTAAGGACAAAAGAAATCTCAGCATGTATTTTTAAAGCCAGATAGGAAGTGTCAGTAGAGAGGAGGAGACTGAAGATGTAAGAAGAAATAGGGAATAATCAATGGAGTGAGACCCCCCCGCCCCCCGCAATGGAGAAATGAGAGGGACAGGGACAGTGGAGCACCAGTGAGCGTATAAACCTCAGGTAGAAGGATAGGACAGTGTTCCAGTAAGATGTGAAGGGAGATGTTACTAATGGAGATACATTCCTAGGAGCGGGACAGGAAGTGAAGTCAAAGGAGTTCTAAGCTCATGGCCTCTGTTTTTTCAGTGAAGTAGAAGGAATTTCTTATGCTGAAAGTAGAGGAGGAGAGGATGAAGCAGAAGTTTGAGTGAAGTGGTGAAATTCTAGAATATTCCCTAAGAGGAGTGGGAAAGGAAGTTGACCAGGGCCAAGAAGGGTGTTGCAAGCACCACTGATGATCCAGCTCTGGTCCATGACCTTTATAGTAAGCACTAGTCTACATGGTTGTGATTTTTGCCCCCAACAACTTTACCAGCCTCGGTATGGAAATGGAGGTTTCATGGCTAGATTCTATCCGGGTAAAGTTTTGTTGGAGAGTTGAAAGAGGAGATCAAAGGAGCATAGTTTCCAGGGCAGTGGCTTAAGGGCAGTTTAAATGATGTACTGTAGAGTCTAGGCCAGGAGGAAGCTGAGCAGTTGGCTAAAAATGGAAGGATCCAGGGATTGGAGGTTTTGTTGAAATCAAAGAATAAGTAAAATAGGAATAATGACATGAAAGAGTGAGAAAGCTGGGCCCAGAGAATAAGATAACAGAGTTATCTGAGAGAATATTACAGAGAAAAGGTCATTCTGGATAATGAAAAGGCCTGAAATAGCTGTGATTCTCCATTCTGCACATCATCTATGGTGCTTCAAAATATCATTTGCCCAGGCCTCCCTTTCAGAAATTCTGATAGGGTAGGTTCTGAGTGGGCTCAAGATATTCAGATTTTTGTGAAACTCTACAGGTTATTCTGATGAGCAGCCCTGGTTAAGAACCACTCATGTAATGGTGGCCATGGGAATGGATTGAAGGAGTGGAAAGGAGATGAAGTTCGTTAAAGCTGAGGGGCATCAAGGACATAAAAGGAGAGGGGGTGTGTGACAGAGGTGCCCATCTGTATATTATGTTTAACAGCAAGATGGCAGCACTTAGTGTTGGAAAGAATACTGGGAGCCAAAGTCAATGATAAAGGGGGCTTGGCCAGGAGAACTAAATGGCAGTGACCTCAAAGGAGGGGGCTTTGTATACAAGTGCAGAATTGCTTATCTCAAACAATTTGGAATAAAAATGAGGCAACTGTGCCCTTCTCCATTGCCCTAAGCCTAAAGACATGGAATGGGGAAGAATGATCAGCGTCCATCAGGATTATCTGAGAAAGTGATACCTTCGTTGGATAGCAGGGTTTAAAATGATTTTTCTCAACCCCAGCTGCTTAAGGAAATACTGGAGGGCCTTTAAAAATCAACGATTCTGGGGACAACCCCAGAGTAAATCTGAATCTCTAGCAGTAGGGCTCTGAAATCTCTCTCCACCACCTCTCCAACTCTCTCACTCACTCACTCTCTGACTTTTTTGAAGTTTCCCACACAAAAGTGATGCATAGTGAGGTTTGAGAACCTAAGGCAGGAAGTAAACAGTGCCTTTAATGAAGAGGTTGGAGTGAAGGTGTAGAGGGATTTTAATGGAGTAAGCCCTAGTCACTAGAGGAAATGCAAAACATTGGAGTGAAGAATATAGGAGATGGCAGATGATTTCTCCTTTAAAATGTAGGGGGATGGAGAAAGATGTCAAGATGAAAGACTCTGGAGAGACTAGCTGACCCCTGGAGTTACAGCCAGAACCCATACACATGCAGAGGGTCCCAGTACTAAACACCATTTGTGATTTGTGGTCTAGTCAGCAATTTGTGACCTTTGTTCTAGGTTCCAATAGAATATGGTTGATAGTCTTACAAAGTGGTGCTTCTTCTTTGTGCTTCTGCTCTCTGCAAATATCAATCCAGAGCTGAACAGACTGCATCTTATGAGCCCAAGATTCAGGTTAGGCTGAATCTTAATATAAACAACCAGTTCTCTGAGAATTTTCTAGAGGAGATACAGACATTTTTAGTATTCCTTAAAAGAAAAAGAAAAAAAAGTTCTAACTTAGGATCCAGTCATTGAACATTTGCTGAAGATTAGGCTCAAATCTATTGATTTTGTTTTAATGATACTGAATAATAAATGTGGAAGTTGCTCAGTCATGTCCAACTTTTTGCGACCCCATGGACTGTAGCCCACCAGGCTCCTCTGTCCATGGGGATTCTCCAGGCAAGAATACTGAAGAATACTCAAGCATACTGAAGTGGGTTGCCATTTCCCTCTCCAGAGGATGTTCCCAATCCAGGGGTTGAACCTGGGTCTCCTGCATTGCAGGCAGATTATTTTACCTTCTGAGCCACCAGGAAAGCCTGAATAATAAACAGTGCAACTATTAAGAGTGTAGGTTCTGTGGACACAGCTGGGATCTAGATTCAAATCCTGGCTCTGTCGGCTGTTGAATCCTGCATATGTGGTTTAACTTCATTGAGTCTCACTTTCTTCATCTATACAACAGTGTGTGTGTGTGTGTGTGTGTGTGTGTGTGTGTGTGTGTGTGTGAGTACATGCTCACTAAGTCATATGTGACTCTTTGTGACCCCATGGACTGTAGCCCGCCAGGCTCCTCTGTCCATGGAATTTTCCAGGCAAGAATACTGGAGTGGGTTGCCATTTACTTCTCCAGGGGATCTTCCCAACCCAGGGATCGAACCTGCCTCTCTTGTGTCTCCTGCATTGGCAGGCAGATTCTTTACCAGCTGAGCAGCTCTGCCTTATAAAATTGTGGTTGAAACTAAATGAGATAACCCTAGAAACACTCTGCACGTGGCAAATATTCTCTAAATGCTAGTGACTATGTGTGCAGGTGTAAGCTGTGTGCTAGGAAATGTGAGAATGAGTAAGATACAGTCTCTGCTGTCAAGTGTCTCAAATTTTAGCTACAGAGATAGGTATGTAAAGAAGAAATGAAAATGCAGTGTTAATCAGGGCCAAGCTCAGAGTATACACTGGGTCACTCTATTGGAGCAGGAAGAGAAGGGCATTTAACTTTGTCTGCAGAAGGAAGACAGCAAAAGTCTTGCCAAAGGAGAGAGAATGCAAGAGTGAGTCTTCAAGAGTAAGGATTAATGGGAGTTGTCCACACAAAGCAGAGGCGTGTGGTAAGAAGTCAGGCTTTCCAGGCCTCAGCCTAGCACGTGTAAAAGCTTGGCAGTAAGAGAGAAGCTGGCAGTTGAGGGAGTATGAAATGGATAAGGAATAGTGGAGGCCCCAGCAAGAATAGACAGTGGAGAGGTAAGCCGGGGGCAGATCATGCAGGCCCTTGGCTCACATGCTAGGGTGCATGATCTTTGAACATCTGGATGATGCGGAGTCTTAAAGGCAGGAATGTGGTCAGATACATATATTCCAAAAAGATTATTCTGGCCACAGAGTAATGAATCACAGAGGGCAAAATTGGTGATAGTAAGACCTGGTGAAAAATGCTGGTGCCTTGGACTAAGATGATGATGATCTGTGGAGAAGAAAGAAAGAAGATGGATCCAAAATGAGTTAGAACCTGATGACTGATTAAATTGAATTAACGAAGGAGTCAAAGAAGCTCCCAAATTTAGGACTTGAGCAATTGGGCCAGTATTGAAATACCCAATAGCCAGAGTAAGCACGTGTCTAAGACCCAGCAAATTAGGGCACCCAAAATGTGAAAACATTTTGGTTTGGGATATACAGTAGTTAGACAAGTTAATCATCATAGGAACATCAGAACTTTTGTGGCTTCCTTACCTTTTTTATGAAGTAGGATTGTTTTCATTTGAGAGAGAGAGTCATAATCTTTTCATTGCTTAGAGTCTCCCAAAGGGGAGGAGTCCAAGGCCTTAATCCTTCTCTAATCTGGGCAGTGAGTGGTTATCATTTCACTGAGAACATGGATACTGAAGGAGGAGCAGTTTGGATGTCCTGCCTCTGTTATAATTAGTGCTACATGATGAGAATGGCATAATTAGGCTGGTAAGGGACTGGCAATCAGGTGGCCTTAGGGAGACACCATTAAGCTGATTCTTGTCATTCAACTTAAGTAGTGGAGCTTCCCTTGTAGCTCAGTCGGTAAAGAATCTGCCTGCAGTGCAGGAGACATGGGTTCTATCCCTGGGTTGGGAAGATCTCCTGGAGAAGGAAATGGCAACCCACTCAAGTATCCTTGCCTGGAAAATCTTATGGACAGAGGAGCCTTGTGGGCTGCAGTCCATGGGGTCTGCAAAGAGTTGGTCATGACTGCAACTAACACTTATTTACATCTCAGTCAACATGCTTCAATTGTGCTGCCGTTGCTAACAGAGAAATAAGGAGAGCCTGTTTGCTGACAAGAGAGATCATGAATGCAAATTGATATCATGATTAAAGATATGGCCTAAGGTAGGGGTTCTTAACCTGGATCCTAGGGAAATTTTGAGCCTCTGAAGTTATATTCAGAAGTGTGTATATGTGTGTATAATCCAATTTTGTAGACAGAAGTACCACAGCTTTCTTTAGATTTTTCATACTGATCCAATTTTGTAGACAGAAGTACCACAGCTTTCTTTAGATTTTTCATACTGGTCTTTGATACCAGAATGGTCAACAACCACCAGTAGATTTACTGTGAAGTAAATTCAGCTGCTTCTTCAGTTTCTCACTTGGGATTCTTCCAAGGCTCTTGAAGGAGTCCTACCATTTTTGTATTGTTTTTACTTAAAGGGAATATTCCTCTCAAATCACATAAAGTCTTTGTACCCACAAAATCTATATCTACCCCTGCCAACCACAGATTAGGAAACTACCCAACATGAGTTAGTATCTGGGAGTGAATGCCATCCAAGAGAAATGAATGCCAAAGACTGTACTAGGAAAGGAAAGGCAGAGTAAGAAATGCCCATCAACTAAAAAATGATTACTTAGGGAGGAGGAGGATCAGACCACATTGTCGAGGAAACAGAAAGGTGGTTAGCCATGTTCAACATGAATGGGAGATCAGGAAAGAGGAAAATAAGAAAGTGATTACAAGAGTAGCTGGGTGATCAGTGGTGATCAGTGGACTGGCTAGAACAGAAAGCTAAGTGTTTTGTTTGCCTTTCTGGACCAGTAAAAGTGGTAGTTGAACAATTATAAGTGGTAGTTATGGTCTATAAACATGCAAGGGAAGTAGAAGTACCTACAGAAAATGCTAATCTTCATTGTTCAGTTAAAGTGATAGTCAATAAAATAGATTCACTGTAAATGTGGAATCTATACCGAATTGAATTTAGATGGCACATATATACTTTTCAAAATGAATCCTAAATGTGTTCCATGACCAGGCAAAGACTTTGAGTGACCCTTGTCCCCCTCACCCACTCCCCCTGACCGCCTAATCTTTCTTTCCTAATCTTGTATCTTAATCCTCTTACTTCTTGAATTTCCATATTTGTGTCCCATATCTCTGTCCCCAAATAGAAGCCATAGGAGTGACCATTGGATATGAAATGTTTTGAATTTTAAATTTATCCAGAACCAGTAATCCATTATGGTTAATTGAATGTTGTCTAAAATTCAGGGCAAGGAAACATCTATTTGAACCAGAATGTTCTAAATTTGCCACCCTGGCAGCTCTAAAGTTGATTGGTTTCAAGTGGGCAAAACTGGTTCATGCTGACTTACCCTGTATTAGGAGGTTATTACTTTTTTGACTGTGAAATGCAGCCATAGCAGAGATACATACTCAAATTTGCTGATATATAAATGCCATCTTACAGTGTTTCCACAATAACTGCCTCCTGGGATCATTTTGAGATAGACTAATTTCATTACAGTTCCCAAATTTATTTCTTCAGTGATTATTCCTTTGAAGTTTTTTGACTTATTAGTTATTGAAATATTTATTCATAATTGTGTCAGTATGAAAAATCTGTTACTTGAGGACAATGATTTTGAATGGCTACCATGACAAAATTTATAAGGACATGGACGAATAGCTACAAAATATCGGAATTGGTTTGAAGTTTCTAGTTCAGTTCAGTTGCTCAGTGGTGTCTGACTCTTTGCAACCCCATGGACTGCAGCATACCAGGCCTCTGTTCATCACCAACTCCCAGAGATTACTCAAACTGATGTCCATTGAGTCAGTGATGCCATCCAACCGTCTCACCCTCTGTTGTCCCCTTCTTTTCCCACCTTCAATCTTTCCCAGCATCAGGGTCTTTATAAATGAGTCAATTCTTTGCACCAGGTGGCCAAAGTATTGGAGTTTCAGCTTCAGCATCAGTCCTTCCAATGAATATTCAGGACTGATTTCCTTTACGATAAACAGGTTGGATCTCTTTGCTTTCCTCGGGACTTGTAAGAGTCTTCTCAAACACCACAGTTCAAAAGCATCAATTCTTTGGTGCTCAGCTTTCTTTATACTCCAAATCTCATATCCATCCGTGACTACTGGAAAAACCATAGCCTTGACTAGACGGACCTTTGTTGACAAAGTAATGTCTCTACTTTTTAATATGCTGTCTAGGTTGGTTATAACATTTCTTCCAAGGAGCAAGTGTCTTAATTTTATGGCAGCAGTCACCATCTGCAGTGATTTTGGAGACCCCCAAAATAAAGTCTGTCACTGTTTCCATTGTTTCCCCATCTGTTTGCCATGAAGTGATGGGACCAGATGCCGTGACCTTAGTTTTCTGAATGTTGAGTTTTAGGCCAACTTTTTCAATCTCCTCTTTCACTTTCATCAAGAGGCTCTTTAGTTCTTCACTTTCTGCCATAAGGTCAGTGTCACCTGCATATCTGAGGTTATTGACATTTCTCCTGGCAACCTTGATTTCAGCTTGTGCTTCATCCAGCCCAGCATTTCTCATGATGTACTCTGCATATAAGTTAAATAAGCAGGGTGACAATATACAGCCTTGATGTACTCCTTTCCTGATTTGGAACCAGTCTGTTGTTCCATGTCTGGTTCTAACTGTTGCTTCTTGACCTGCATACAGATTTCTCAGGAGGCAGATCAGGTGGTCTGGTATTCCCATCTCTTGAAGAATTTTCCACAGTTTATTATGATCCTCAGTCAATAAAACAGAAGTAGATGTTTTTCTGGAACTCTCGCTTTTTCAATGATTCAACGGATGTTGGCAATTTGATCTCTGGTTCCTCTGCCTTTTTAAATCCAGCTTAAACATTTAGAAGTTCATGGTTCACATATTGCTGAAGCCTGGCTTGGAGAATTTGAGCATTACTTTGCTAGTGTGTGAGATGAGTACAATTGTGTGGTAGTTTGAACATTCTTTGCCATTGCCTTTCTTTGGGATTGGAATGAAAACTGACCTTTTCCAGTCCTGTGGCCACTGTTGAGTTTTCCAAATTTGCTAGTATATTGAGTGCAGCACTTTCACAGCATCATCTTTTAGGATTTGAAATAGCTCAACTGGAATTCCATCACTTCCACTAGCTTTGTTCATAGTGATGCTTCCTAAGGCCCACTTGACTTCTCATTCCAGGATGTCTGGCTCTAGGTTACTGATCACACCGTCGTGATTATCTGGGTCATGAAGATCTTTTTTGTATAGTTTTTGTGTGTATTCTTGCCATCTCTTCTTAATATCTTCTTCTTCTGTTAGGTCCATACCATTTCTGTCCTTTATTGTGTCCATCTTTGCATGAAATTTTGTTTCTAGGAATGACCTGAAATTAATTCAGTAAAAAGCAGCAATTTGTTCTTATTCTTTGTTTTTTCACTGGCAATGTTCTGGGTAAGATATGATTTAAAACATTTTTAATGATAAAGAGAGACTTGCAATATTATTGATTTGTAATAATATTCTCACTGACAGAAGACTAAGCATCTGTTAAGATATGCTTTGTAATGTAAGCATGTAAGTTTTAAAAGTTCTAGTTACTTAATACTTAGCTATGGTTTAACATAGAAATGCTTAATAGATAAACACTTAAAGATAGTTTAAGCACTTTTCTATTCATTCTTTCTAATAGTAAAGCTTAGCTTTACTTGAGTCTAATGAATTCCTTCTTTAGTAGGTGATATTTGATTCAGCAAAGCCAGTTAAATACAATCTACCTAGATACCTGTTGATTATATCATTAGACTGGTAAAAGATATAAATCAGTTTGACTACAAGTTTTGTTTGAATTGGATTTGGAAATTTGTAAATTATTTGGACCTGACATTTTGTCCAGCTCTCAGCCACTTACTTATATAAAATTATAAATTCTGGAGTTAAATATTTTTATAATTGCATTGGTCTCAATTGTCATTCAGCTTTGTAATTATTTTGATGAACCTAACTGTACAACTTATGGATGCCAAAACTTTATCCCAAATAAATACATGTTAACATTTTGCCTTTAGCCAATAAGAAGAAAGAGAAAGAGCGCCCAGAGATCTCTCTTCCTTCAGACTTTGAACATACGATTCATGTTGGGTTTGATGCAGTCACCGGGGAATTCACTGTAAGTAAGCTTCTTATTTTGTTTTGTAAGGCATAAAAAAATTCCTTTGTGAAAATCAGTTTCAAAGAAGAATTGCCATGTCCCAAAATATCAGACTTGATGTTTTTGGTGACTTCAAGGAAGATGGACTTTGCCTAGACTATCACAGGTGGAACTAGAGAGTGGCTTTAGAATTGGCAAAATTATTTTGTTCATCGTGACAAAAATGTCTAATTGTGGTTAGCCTTCAACTTGATTAAAAATGCTAATTTCCTATGGCACAGGGAGCATAGTCTAGATAGACTCAACTTGAGATTGTTCTTTATCACTTGAAGTGAATCTGAGAACCATTGACTCAACTTGGCCAATGAGGACAGTCTATCTGAATAATTCAGGCTTTACATTGGATCCTGGATTACCTAGATAAATTAACCACACTAACCAAAAATCTCTGTAAAACTGACCTTTTTTCCCTTTGATTTCAACAACATAGCTTATTTTTATGCTTATATACAGGTATATTTTATAGACATTCAAAACAACAAACCTCATGTTTCAGAAAGAAATATTGATGGGTGTATTGTGTGCTTTAGTGGTTATATACTTACTTTATATTTGTATTTATAATAAATACCAATAAGAATTTCCCAGAAAGGCTATAGCTATAGATCCAGTCTTTCTTTGGATATTGGTAGTGCCCAAATGGCACATAATCTCAGATCTGATATATTACGCCTGTTTTTTTTTTTTTTTAAAAGATCTAGCATTTTTCTTTTAGATGGATAAAGGAAAAGATATGGGTAGAAATATGTCCTCAGGAAAATCAAGTACTTTTTCATACTAGTAAGGACCTCAGTCAAAATGTGCCTTCTGAGATAATGAGTAATTTTGAATGCATTCTGGAAAAAAAATCTTTGATAGAACCATCTCCATTGATTCTTGGCTTCTTAAACCAGAGAGAAATTTAGATATTAAATACGTAAATTTCCTATTTCATAACATGATGGTTAGTGAGTAGACTTTGTCAAAAGATTAAATTTTTGAAAAGAAGGAACAAATTAATTTGATTTAGAGAATCAAACCATGTTTCTAAATTAACAGACAAGTTATCTTTTTTCTTAATTCCAAAAGTAAGCTGTGTGAGAATGAAATGGAAATTGATTAAACATCTTAGTCTTGTAAAATGATATAAACTTATTGTATGTTCTCAGTAGCAAGTAGAAGAGAACGTTAAGAAGTACTGACATTAATAAAGTTGAGATAATGGTTTAACCAATTTCATCAATGAAATCAGAGACATTATTTAAATAGCTTTGAATTTGAGCCCAGTCTCTGTTCTTTGCCATATTTGAGAATATTCTGTTAGCTTCACTTAGAAAATGTAACCTCACTGTCACTGCTACCACTGTTATCACCACTACCAAAACCAACAAATCGTTATATATTGGTATTTTGAATAATCTGAACAAGTTTAGATTTTAAAAATAATCGTGAAGAGATGACTTTTTTTCTGACGTTTGAAACAGTAAAAGCACTTAATCATTACAAGTTTTCTCTTAAAATACTTCACGTATTTAAGAGCTCTCTTTCCCAGTTTTGACCTTTTTGTTTTCTATGTGCTTTTCTTCTGTTTTATTGTCTTATTTCATATTTCTCTTTTCTTTTATTCTTCCTTTTTGTTTTTGGATGTGAAAAATTTCCCCTCCACTATTCTCATGTGATATAGTCTGGTTCCTTTCCAATTTTTAAATATTTTTTCACTTTTTCTTACTTGTCTGACATCTTATGATACAATTTTTCTGTCTTTTCTTTCCTTTGTTCTTTATGGGTTTTGAATGGAAATGAAAGAAAGTGAATCACAGCATTTTGCTGACTGTAGATCAGTTGTTTTCACTTTGCTATCAATTAGAACCCAAAGAACCAATCAGAGCGGTGTGGGGTAGCAATATGTGATGGGCAGTCTTTCCAATCATGAAAAACAGCTCAATGCAACTAAACCAAACCAAACAATAACTTTTCCCCTCTTCTCAAAAATCTAATATTGAAATAAAGTGTTTGATGCAGTTGTTAGAAATCCATTGAATATGGATAAGACACAGGCTAAATTTGGAAATCTGATGTACTTTATTGTCATCATGATAATCTTTTATAACTGTCTGACCCCACATTATTTTTTTTTAATACCAAATTCTTTTTTTACCATCTTAACCTGTGATTTATATTTACTGACTTTAACAATACCAAACGATAATAAGCTTTTAAAAGTCATTTTATTGGTAGGATTTAGAATTAAGTCTTAATTGCCCCCAATCCACTAATTGATTATGTATATGTGCGTGTGCATGTGGAGGGGGAGGGACATATTACTAAATTTGCCCACTGTAGTTGCTGAGGTTGAATTTTGAGCAATTGGTTGAACTATCTAGTCCAGTTGCATCCGAAGGGCCTATTAGTTAGAATATTTGGACACTGATTTGGTGTATTGCTTGGTGCTTATCCTTTGACTAATTGGCCCATAAAACCTTGTATACTTGGACCCTGAGGTTAAAATTATTGGTTGGGAGATGAGATTTGGGGTATGAAACTATTACAAGTCCTTACCCTTTATCTTGCCATTTTTGTCCCAAATACTTCAGAACTCCCCCTTCCAGACATCTAGACCTGTGACGGTCGCTTCAAGTCAATCAGAGGGAAAAATGGTATGAGTGATATAAATAATCATTTCTTCTGATAAGATAAATGCTTGGCCTGTTGTATCATGCTGCCATTCTCCTGGGCTACACTGGATAATCCCCAGCTTGATGTACATCTAGTTGTTATTACCTACATGGTCAGGCCTTGACATGTGCTCCTGCTTCTGATGCTCACACGTCTAGGTCTTCATGAGCTATCTGACTTCTGGGGTTTATACCTCAATTTGGAGTAATGAGATGGCTTTCTGTTTACATCCCTTTGTGGCATACATTCAGATTTAAGTGTTAGGTCTCATTGATGAACTGGTTTATCTCAACTTAAAAAAGGAAAAAAGACATTATGTCAGCAGCATAGTCACATGGTAAGTATAGTTGTCTGGAGGATCTTTTGCAGTTGACAGCAGTTATTCCTGCTGTCTAGTGATCATAAGACTATTATCACAAAAGTTTAGAAGTGCCATGAGAATTTATAGTAACTGCAAATATTCTAATGATTATGGTAATGATCATGCCAGTGACGTCTGCTCTAGTGGTTATGTGCAATGCATACCTAGTTTTGTAACACTTAATAACTCCTTTGGCCATTACAGTATTAACCAAATGCTATTAATTGCACTTAGAATCAGAACTGGGATCATGCATGGGCTCCTGAGTTCAAATTTTTGGCTTAAAGCTTTAGCATCAAATTGCGTGATGAATGCATGTAAAAGTGTCCTTTTCACTGTGCTTGGAGTAACCCCAAATGCCAGGGATCAAAGACCTGTATCCCAAATCAAACCAGTTGGGTCAAAGCATGTTTCTGTAGTGTTGTAAATAATATCTTTATTTAGACAAAGGTGTTACCTTATGTCTCATCTTATTATGTGGGAAATGGGACTTTGGAACAGCAACATTAAAATGGAGATTGTTCATAATATGGTTTGAAATGAAATGGTTTCCCTTCCCTGGTCTAAATGACTCAGAAATTCAAACATAGAGTCTGGCTGTGTGGGAAATCCTTAATCTAGTTTTTTCTAAGCCAGCCATGACTTTAGCTCCAAAATATAGGAAAATCACTTTAATGAGGTCAAGGTTAAATTCAGCATCACAATATAAATCTTCGTTGAATTTTAGCCATGCAGACACTTCCCATGTGAAATTGAAAACGGTTCACCAGAATTGGGAACTGAAATTTGTAAGTTCATCACATGGCCACTGGCTACCTGTGATCACCCAGTTGTAAAAGATAACTTACAAATTATTGTTGAAGCTTTTCATGATGCCATCCTTCTTTCCTCCAAATTCATGTTTCTGCCTTTTGGTAATTTCTCTAGCCATGTAATGGTAACTCTTACAATTGCTTATTTATGGAGGAAGCATCTGGCCAAAACTGGAATTACTGCATCCAAACTTTGGAACATTGTCGTTTTCTCTGTTTTCTGAAATCTGTTGTCCTGTAGCCTGTCCTGGCCCTGATTTAGTTAATACCTCCCTATTCTCACAACCGCCCCACTTTAGAAGGGATTACCCCCTCCCCATTCAGACCCATTGGTTTCATCTCCTCCCACCTTCTAAGTTGTCCCACATTCTGTTTTAACTTTCTTTTCTTTCTTTATTTACGTCCATTACAGCCAGATCTCTATGGCTCACAGATGTGCCCAGGGAAGCTCCCAGAGGTGCGTCACAGGCCCAAAAGAAGCTTGCATCAAAGTGCTTCTTTGAGATGTCATAGCACTGCAGCAGCAGGTTCATGTGTGTGCAGTAGAGTTGTTGCTTGGCTTATCTCACTTTTTTGTTGTCATTCCCAAACTCTGGAGGCCCACGTCACACATTGTTTTGCCGAGACTTCATAGGACAAAGCCACGTAAATTGTGTCTAGATGCACTTCAGGAATAGTGTGTCTGTTTCTCGCTCCAAGTTGCTCTTGGAGGTTGGATAATTATGAAATGGGGGCATCCATAGGCCGAACATGTAGGAAAGGATGCAAAGCTCACCTCCCAGTGTAATCTTTGCAATTCTCCTTGGTTAGAGTGCCAAGTACTCCCTCCTCTCTGCTCTAAATGCTTTGGATGATTGCAAATTTTCACAAGGCTTTGGCTTGGTTGCCACAGTCCCCAGGTTCTATGTGGCCAGTGAATGAAGCAGGGAGGAGGGGATAGAGGGAGGAGAGGAGAAAGCTGCAGAGAAAATACCCAAAGCAGCCTTGACTATTTAGCACTCCTGTGGTTATTGCTCTGCCATGATTCTGTTTTCGTCTCCTCTCAATCCCTCTTTAAAGTTCTAGG
This sequence comes from Budorcas taxicolor, assembly GCF_023091745.1. Classification (NCBI taxonomy): domain Eukaryota; kingdom Metazoa; phylum Chordata; class Mammalia; order Artiodactyla; family Bovidae; genus Budorcas; species Budorcas taxicolor. Next base: position 19,457,652 of record NC_068935.1, read on the forward strand.
CCCCCCAAAAATTGCATTTGATAATCACAAAATATGAACTGACCAAGGGTGAGGCTTTCCTTTTATTCTAAGAGATATTCTGATTACAACATGCTCAGAAACAGCTTATGTTATTCTATACATATAAATCCTATTGATCTGAACTATACTATGCTGTGCACAAATTTAGAGAAGTCTTGCTATGTCTGCCCTGAGTCGCCAGAAAAAAATAAGCTAAGCCGTAAACATCATTTCATGGATGAGCAGAGTTAATATGGAGGTGATTTTCATGCGCTTTTTTTTTTCTATCACAGTCATACTCCCACCCACCCTTTTTAAGTTGGATCCTAGTTTTACCTATGTGTTTTAATTAGAGAAGAGAATGATTGCATTATTAAGTTACTAACTTTAAATCTAGAGTGTAACTTCAGTTTCCCAAGTGTAATCCTACAGGTAGCATGGGCTTCTTGGTGAAGAACTTTACTGGAACATGAAAATGCAGCTGCCGAATGTTCTGAGCTGCCATTCTTTCCCTTTGGTTGTCCACAGGGAATTCCTGAGCAATGGGCACGATTACTCCAAACCTCCAACATAACAAAGCTGGAACAGAAGAAAAACCCCCAAGCTGTTCTAGATGTTCTCAAATTCTATGATTCCAAAGAAACAGTCAACAACCAGAAATACATGAGCTTTACATCAGGAGGTAAGAATAAATCTAAGATATCAAAAAGTAAAGGAGAAGGAATTCCCTGGTGGTCCAGAGGTTAGGACTCCATGTTTTCATTGACATGGACCTCGGTTCGATCCCTGGTTGGAGAACTAAGATCCTACAAACTGTGCAACACATCCAAAACAAACAAACAAACAAAAGTCATTTCAGTCTCAGAACTTCAGGATTAGAACAGAAAGCCTGGAGGGCATTTGAAGACAGTTCAAGCTCCTTTTCCAAATGACTTCAACATAAGTCAGCCAGAGGATAAGTTGGAAGTTGAAGTTAATGTTAGGAGATTTATGGTATTTGAGTGATTTTAGAGCTCAAACAAGGAAATTGTCCAGTGAAGTAGTAGTTGTCAGTTTGAATCAGCAATCACAATTGTTGTTTTGACTCTTCACTGGCGTGAAGACACTCAAGTCACTTAGGATCAGGCCTTGTGATGTGTTCATGAAATAAGAGGTGTCTGGATCAAACCCTGCTCTCTTGAAATTTATTTTTTTATCTCTTTGATCATTGAATTGCACCATGATGACACAGCACAAATTTTATGGTTGCTGGATTATTTTGATCAGACCTCAAAATTAGACTTACAAAAAAGACATATGTCTTGGTATTTATAAGAGATCAAAATGGCTGTGTTCCTCCTGCCTTATTTCAGCTTCATTTGCTAGCATGTGACCTGGCCTTTGATACGTTGATGTCCAAATTTGTACGATAAACAACTGGGTTGCATCTCTAAAGCAATTTATTATTTTACATCTAAAGGAAGAAGAGAATACTATCATTACAGCTCCAGCTAAAAAATGCCCCTCCCTCTTGGCATTGGTTTTAATACATAGGGCAGATTTGCAGAATTTATTCTTTATTCCATGTTGCAAAATCACTTCAGTCGTGTCCGACTCTGTGTGACCCCATAGACGGCAACCCACCAGGCTCCCTGGTCCCTGGGATTCTCCAGGCAAGAACACTGGAGTGGGTTGCCATTTCCTTCTCCAATGCATGAAAGTGAAAAGTGAAAGTGAAGTCGCTTAGTCATGTCCAACCCTTAGCGACTCCATGGACTGCAGCCCACCAGGCTTCTCCGTCCATGGGATTTTCCAAGCAAGAGTACTGGAGTGGGGTGCCATTGCCTTATTCCATGTTGCCACTGCTTTTTAACCATTTTTATGTGTCGAATTTTCCCAGCTTACAAAGATGAGATCCTGAAAACTAGGTTAGAACTCAACAGTATCTGAGCTACTGCTGTATTCTGAAACTCACCATGTGTTTTCTTGGTGCTCTCATGTTGTGACTAATAGCATAGGAAGGGGAGGGAAGGAGCAGAAGGGGAAAAGAAAGCAGGGTGGAAGGAAGGAAAGATTGGAAAGGAAGGAAGGAGGGGAAGAGGGAAGGAGGAAGCTGAGGAAAAATTGTGAATATAGATGAGTAGAGTCATACCAGTCAGAAGTAGGTAATCTCAGCATTGCTCAGTATAGGTGCAATTCACTGGAGGCCTTCATTAAAACCTATAAAATGGGGTGGTGAGAATATGGTGATGATGCAAGGGTGTGAACTATTTTAACAAAAATGTCATTTGTCGTGATATCTATTTAATACTGAATTGACAATTTTCCTTCTGGTCAAACACATGCGGTTTTTTAGAGCATAGTCTCTCAATGAGGCGGTCTTTATAAAACAAAGGTAATATCTTTATCTTCACTTTTCAGATAAAAGCGCACACGGATACATAGCAGCCCATCCTTCGGTAAGTGAAAAATTGAAAATGGTCTTGTATGATTGGTATTTCTGGTGGTCCAACAGAATATAATTGTGCAGGACTAGTTTTTAAATACACATAGAGTCTTTTAAAAATAGTTTAAGAGGTATAATTTAGAATGATAAAATTCACCCTTTTAAAGTGTACAGTTTGATGAGTTTTAGTAAATGTATATACCTGTGCCACCATCACCATAATCCAATTTTAGAACATTTTCATCACCCATTAAGGTCTCCTAAGTCTGCCTAGAGTTAACCCCATCCACCCCACCCCAGCCCTAGGGCATCACTAATCTGATTTTATGGATTTGTCATTTTGGACATTTCACATAAATGAAATAATATAGTATATGACCTTTGGGGATTGACTTTTCTCACTCAGCATATGACCCAATTAAGTAAGTCTTATCACTGTCTCCATTTTACAGATGAGATTCAGAGAGGTGAAATAACTTGTCTAAGGCCATACCACTACATCTTTTGGTGTCACCTGTTCCAACAAACTGAGATGAAGTGGGGAGGGGAAAACTAAAAGTCCCATCGATAGTTTTATCAGAGAAGTGACTGGAAAATAAGAAACTTAGCTCAAGGGCCTTGAAAGTGCTATAGTATCTGAAAGAATACTCATACAGAGAAAATCGTCTTAGACAAGGCTTCTCTTTGTATGAGTTTCATTCTGAAAACCTGATAGAAATAATTTCCTGCCTTGTCTGCTTCCTTAAGAGTGAAATATTATAATTAGCATTAGTGAAAGTTTCCTAACTGCTTATTCAGAGTCATGGATAATCAAGCTAATTCTTCCTTTTATAAAGGACAAATGCTGGCCTGCTTTGATGTCACCCTGGGCAGTCAGTGTGACAGCAGTAAATCATTACTGGTGAAAATTAAAGACTCTCAAATAATATGGCAGTTCCTCAAAAATTTAGAAGAAAATTACCACATGAATCAGCAGTTCCACTTCGGGATATATACCCAGAAGAACTGAAAGGCGAGTCTTGAGTAGGTATTTATACACCCATATTTATAGCAGCAATGTTCACAGTAACCAGAATGTGGGAGCAATCCAAGTGTCCATCAACAGATGAATGAATAAACATTGTGGTATATCCTTACAGTGGGTTATTAATCAAACTTAAAAAGGAAGGACATCCTTACATATGCTACAACATGGATGAACCTCTAGGACATTATGCTAAGTGAAACGATCCAGTCAGAGAAAGAAAAATACCATGATTCTGCCTATATATAAGGTACCTAAAGTAGTCAGTATCATAGATACAGAAAGTGGTTGCTGGGTGAGGTAGAAATGGGGTGTTGTTTAATGGGTACAGAGTTTCAGTGATGAAAATAATTCAGGGGATGAATAGCAGTGATGGATGCACAGCAATGTGAATATACGTAACTCTCCTGCACTGTACACTTAAAAATGGTAAATTTTATGTTATGTCTATTTTATCACAACTAAAGAGAAAACTTAAAAGAATAAAGGCTCTGGACATGAGTGTTTGGTCTTTTCCTCCACTTACAAGCGGAGGCCACTTTGGGAAAGTGGCTTGATTTCTGTGACCCTCTCTTTCCTCAGCCTTAACTGGGAATACTAACAATACTTGCTTCCTAAAACATGTGTGACTATTGAATACGATAATGCATATAATATACTTAATACATTTCCTAGCACCTACTATGTCTTCATTAAATGTAAGCTACTACTGCTGCTGCTTTTAGATGGCAACGAGGATGAAAACTCATTCTCTCCACACGTGAGACTTGCATGAGGCCCTGGTACTGGTGTCTTAGCTCAGAATTCTCACAACAGAGCAGAAGGTAGCCCTCCTGTTCTCACTGCTCATTGCCCTCCTGCTGCTTCTTTGCTATGACAGCTTCCTGGACTCCATTGAAAACAGTGCATGAAGGAAGATGCTAACAAAGTGAGAAAGACAAATGCCAACCTTCCATCATCAACACATACTTTACCTCCCTTGATTTAATTACTGTCATTATTGTGCAATACAAGATAGATATGTTGACAAATAGTTGTTATCTCTTTAGGGAGGTCAGTTATTTTGAACACCAACTTCCTAGGATGGTCCATTGACCTTATTTTTAGCTTGCTTCTATTGGCTTTACTTGTAGAACTAAAACTAAATCTATATAATGTTCAAAATATTCCATCAGATTGGGAAAGAAACTGATGAATTCACTGTTGGAGTTAAGAACAACTGGATATTTACTTTATAAAACATGTATCTATCAAGTGCCTCCTTGTCAAAACTAGGAAATTTAGAGCTCAGTCAAGCAAGGGAAGAGAAGTATGAACATAAAGAAGCCCAGTACCATATGGATCATGTTACACACCATAAAATATTTCCCTTTTCTATGAGAATTCAAAGAAAGGAGCTACCTTTTATCTGGGGAGGAATAAAGGAAGCAGGCCCTTTTCAAGGGCTTAAGCTCAGTGCCTAGTACAAAATATGCACTTGGCACATATTTTGAAGGTTGACTTAGAAAAATGCTTCATAGAAAAGGTGGAATTTGAACTCGATCCTAAAGTTCAGATGCGTTTGGATCTGTGAAGATACAGAAGGGTTTTCTTGGCAAAGGGAAAGCATGATAAAGGGCAGGGTAGTGAAGAGAGCAAGGGGACAAGGGGGTATGAGTTTGAATGAAGACTGAGATGCAAGAAAAGGAATCGTAGGAGTTCAGCTTTGAAAGGCTGGAGCCAAATCATAGAAGCCCTTAAACAGTATTCTAAGGAATCTGATCTAAGTAAGTGTACAGGGGGAAGCCCTTGAAGTTTTGTGGAGCAAGAGAGTTAAGTTATTAAAGCTTATGAAGGGTGATTTGATCACATGTTCACAAGGAATTAAGGACAGAAGGTAAGACTGGATGAAGGGAGACCGACCGGAGAGATATTGCAGGCATCCAAGGCCAGAGGTGATGTGGGCCTACGTGAGACAGTGGCAATGGGAATGGAGATTAGATTTAAATTCCAGAGATATCTAGGTTACTAATTAGATGTTGGAGGAAAGGTTGAGGTCAAAGATAATTGCAGGTTTTGCATGATATGTGGGTGGCCAAAAAGATGAGGACATTATCTTCCAGGAGGTGCATATTTCTGTAAGAAGATGCTGAGTTTCCCATCAGGCAACTTGAGTTCAAAGGGTTGGCCAGATTCCCAGATGGAGATAATTGATTAAACTACTTGACTAAGGGTGGGTTTCTATTGATCAGATGAACTAAATTTGGAATCTTAAGGTCACGTTGGATCACTTCTTTGGGACTCAGTAACTTAGGACTGGGGAATTGCACTTTATGTACTTTTTATGATTTTAGGGGAAGATTGTACTTCACACTGCTTGTGCTTTTGTTGCATTAGAAACACTTCCAGTAGACCTAGCTATCCTATAGGATGTGACTTCATGGGACTGACTACGCCTTCTAGACATAGCCTGAATTGTTTACAAGTTTCAGCATCTTCTAGTAGCCTGGATGGGAATCAAAATAGAAACAATGTTGTAGTCACTAAATGTGTTAAACTAATGGCTATATAATTAATATGGAGTTAATGATGCCTCCCATTGTTGTAGGAATCTGATTTGCTTCTCACCCATCACAGCTTCTTTGGTATTAGTGTTATTAAACACTAAATATTGTTCAGGGACCTACTCTTCAATCTGAGGCTATTTTGACATTTGTGTATATTTATTGTACTATCAGGGCTTCCCAGGTGGTGCTAGTGGTAAAGAGCCTGCCTGCCAATGCAGGGGACACAAGAGATGCGGGCTTGATCCCTGGGTCAGGAAGATTCCCTGGAGGAGGGCATGGCAACCCACTCCAGTACTCTTGCCTGGAGAAGCCCATGGATAGAGGAGCCTGGAGGGCTATAGTTCATAGGGTCCCAGAGGGTCAGACACAACTGAAGTGACAGCGTGCACACACACACATTTATGCCATATCCAGATGCATGCTCTTACCCTTAGGCACAAAATAGCCCTTTTCTTGTTGACAAACTGTCAGCAGTCAACACAATGATAACCTGCCTGGTACAAATTCAAGGCTTTATTACCAATTAACTTGATTTTTACAATATATTCATTGATTTAAAAAACATTAAAACTCGAAAATGTTACATGAATAGTTCACTGTTTGTGAGCTCAGTGGAAAATGAAAGGAATTTAAAAAATCTCATGGTGCTTAAATCCTGACCTGAATTTATCTCTGAGTGTGGGCAGGTCCAGGCCACCAAACTGCAGACAGTTCTGCTGATGTGTAAAAGATGAAATTCCCTCCTATCCCTACGTGCTTAAATATCTTATCTCCCTTTTCTCATTTCTGAAGAAAAACAATGAATAGTTAATACCTGGTCTTTGTTTTTATCCTAAGAGTACAAAAACAGCATCAGAGCCTCCTTTGGCTCCTCCCGTGTCTGAAGAAGAAGATGAAGAAGAGGAAGAAGAAGAAGATGACAATGAGCCCCCACCAGTCATTGCACCAAGACCAGAGCATACAAAATCAGTAAGTCCCAAGTGACTGTTTCCAAATGATTCAACAGATGTCCTTTGAAACAATCCTGGAGTTCAAAACTAGTTGATGGCCCAGTATCTATTGAGCATCTGTTTTCCCAGAACTAGAATGAGTGAGTGAAAGTTGCTCAGTCATGTCCAGTTCTTTGAGACCCCATGGACTATACAGTCCATGGAACTCTCCAGGCCAGAATACTGGAGTGGGTAGCCTTTACCTTCTCCAGGGGATCTTCCCAACCCAGGAATCAAATCCAGGTTTCCTGCAATGATAGTTCAGTTGGTAAAGAATCTGCTGTGATGCAGGAGATCCTGGTTCGATTCCAGGGTCAGGAAGATCCCCTGGAGAAGGGATAGGCTACCCACTCTGTTATTCTTGGGCTTCCCTTATGGCTCAGCTGGTAAAGAACTAGAATATAAGATACAAATTTGGTTGGGGCTACTGTTTGAAGATACAGATTAACACATAACAGTGACAGAATAATACCAAACAATATATAAATAAGTGCTAAATTTTAAAACCATGGCAGAAGTTAAGCTAGAGAATGAAATTCATGGGAATCACGTAGGAACTATTGCATCAGCAGAGGAACCAAGACCGCAATTAGCACAGCGTGTTTGGGGAACCTCAAAAGACTAGCGCCTGAGAGCTTTCAAGGGCAATATACTTGAAGCTATGTAACGTTCTTTTTTTGAAAGAAATCAGTTGTCTTTAAAAGCTTATTAGAGGCTGAGGGGCAGGGTGGAGGGAGGGATGAATAGGTGGCACACAGAAGATTTTTAGGGCAGAGAAAATATTCTGCATGCTACCATAATGATGGATGCATGTCATTACATTGTTTAGTCACTCAGTTGTGTCCGACTCTTTTGCAACCCCATGGACTGTAGGCTACCAGGCTCCTCTGTGGGATTTTCCAGGCAAGAGTACTGGAGTGGGTTGCCATTTCCTTCTCCAGGGGATCCTTCTGACCCAGGGACTGAACCTGTGTCTCTTGCACTAGCAGGTGAATTCTTTCCACTGAGCCACCAGGGAAGCCCACATGTCATTATATACTCATCTAAACCCACAGAATGTACAACACTAAGAGTGAACCATATGGTTGTTGGATTGAAAGTGATGAAAAATAGGTACTTGAATATCATAATTCTATTGATCCAGTCTGTGTGTGGCCAAAAATGTAATAGCCCAATGCTACCTTTATTATAGTTTGCTCTTCTAGTTCCTCCTGCTTGACTTCTGTAGGTAAAAACTGTTCAGTAAATACCTCTACAGAAATTGATACTCCTGGAGGCTGCCATCTCATATACAAGATGATGGGATACAGAGAAGGCATTTCTGGAAAGAAAGAATCAAGGGGGAAGGTCAAACATAAATTTTGAGAATTAGAAGAGAGATAGCAAGTATGCTGCTGCTGCTGCTGCTGCTAAGTTGCTTCAATCGTATCCTACTCTGTGCAACCCCATAGACGGCCTCGTACCAGGCTCCCCCACCCCGTCCCTGGGATTATCCAGGCAAGAACACTGGAGTGGGTTGCCATTTCCTTCTCCAATGCAGGAAAGTGAAAAGTGAAAGTGAAGTCGCTCAGTCATGTCCGACTCTTAGTGACCTCATGGACTGCAGCCCACCAGGCTCCTCTGTCTATGGGATTTTCCAGGCAAGAGTACTGGAGTGAGGTGCCATTGCCTTCTCTGGATAGCAAGTATACTCAGACCCTAAAACTTTAGGAAGATGATGTAATTATCTAGGATTATACAACTATTTAGTTACAGAATTTTCACTAGTATTTGTATCACCCACACTCAGTGATTTTAGATTAAAGGGACATTGAATTTATTGTTGTTGTTGTTCAGTGACTAAGTCATGTCTGACCCTTTGCAACTGCATGGACTGCAGCACACCAGGCTTCCCTGTACTTCACTATCTCCCAGAGTTTGCTCAAATTCATGTCCATTGAGTCAGTAATTGAGTATATTAATGATCTACAAAAATTGATACTTCTAGAGTCATAATTGTAAAGGATACATTTAATAATTATGAAAGTACATGATAATAAATCATTGTGTGTATGTTTTTAAAAAAGAATGAACCACATGTAAACTGTGGACATTCAGTGATTCTGATGTGTCAATATTGGTTCATCAATTGTCTTTAACTTGTAACAAAACTTTTTGTCTTTAAGATCTACACTCGTTCCGTGGTTGAATCAATTGCTTCACCAGCAGCACCAAATAAAGAGGTCACACCACCTTCTGCTGAGAACGCCAATTCCAGTACTTTGTATAGAAATACAGATCGGCAAAGGAAAAAATCCAAAATGACAGATGAGGAGATCCTAGAGAAGCTAAGTGAGTTTTTTTCTGCCATCATCCATTTCTTCATGGGAGTGTTTCTTATAAACCACTTTGAGTGGGAATTAAACCTTTAAAAATTTGATCCTGCTTATAGACTCCCTGACGTCATGAGATAAACAGTTTGAGATGCACTGTGTATTTTAAATCTCCAACCCCCCTTACTCCTAATTACACAGAAACCAAATATTTTCACTTGAAACAAATCAATTTAGGGGAAAACTTCACTAAATGAATTAAGCAGTAAGTTTTATTTTAAGATTATACCTCCTCCCAAAGAGATGAAACAGTCTGATGAAAAATATCCTATGATCATACCCTAGGGGCGCCCACCTGATCAATCATGATAAATAATTCAACCTCAGAAACCAACACAGTCAGTCAAAATGGGCAGCCACAATAAAATAGCCCTTTCTCTTAATTTAGGTACATTGCTATGTGGACAGGAAGTCAGGGCAAGCTGATGCTTTCAACCTCCTCCTTGCAGTGTTATTAGTGTATCCATGCTTGTGCATACACAGTTGCTCCATTTTACAAAACACTTCTTTTCCAGTTACCTTTCTGGGCCAGAAAGATTAAAAAAAAAAAAATTCTCTGTTGAAAAGAGCCAAAGTTCTGTGAAGCATACTCATTAAACTCATACTTCAAAGCATCTAACAGATTGCAAGTTTTCTGCACTTTGTGCCTTCAATCTAATTCCTACTCATCCTTCAAACCTCAGCTCAAAAGATGCCTCCTCAGGAAAGCTGTCCTTTTCTCTCTCAGTATGAGTAGAGGAATCTTTTTACTGCCTTTATCATGCGATGGTTTGATAGCATCACCGACTCAATGGACATGAGTTTGAGCGAACTCCAGGAGTTGGTAAATGACAGAGAAGCCTGGCATGCTGCAGTCCATGGGATCTCAAAGAGTCAGACACAGTTTAGTGACTAAACTTTGAACTATTGTAGCAAATAATCCCACTGTACTTGTCTGTCTTCTTCACTAGACCAGGAGCTCTTTAAAGATGAGATTGTGTCTTCTTTTCCCACATGTCCAGCTCTAATAAAGTGCCTGGTACATAAAAGGACTTAATGGATGCTATTTGATTGAATGGGTGAAAAAATGAGTAAACAAGTGCCTCTTCACCGGGTTCCTACTTGTCTGTTCTATGCCAGAGTCTTTTGGAGGAAACAATCAAAAACAATTTCCTGATATTAAGAAGCTTACAATTTTATTTGTAACATAAGGTTTAATAGTGTGACACAATTAAAGAATAGGACGCCATCTTGTTCATGCAACAGTCCTTCTAAAAGAACTCAGAAAAGGAAGAGAGCAGTGCAGGCTATAGGTCACAGGAAGACTCTGCAGAGGTGGTCGGAGGGCCAGTTTGCCCTCCAGGGGACATTTGGCAGTATCTGGAGACATGTTTTTTCTCACAGCACAGGAAATGCCACTTGCATCTAGTGGATAGAGGCTAAGGGTGCTTCTAAACACTGTAATGCAAAGGATAGGCCTCCTTCCTTTCTCCTCTGCAGCAAAGAATTATTCAGCCCCAAATGTCAACAGTGCTGATGTTGAAACATTCTGAGACAGAGGTATTTGGGAAGGCTAAGTTTCGGGTTACAGTAGTCAGTAAGTGCTCAGAACTGGAATTGAGCGTTTAGCCAACTGACTTTACTGTACATGATTAAATATACCTCTTTAGTGCTGATACCAACTATTTCCTGAATAAAAGCAGAAATCATTCCCATTTACTAAGTGCCTTCTCTGCTGGCCACTTTACTTACATTTTCGAGTTTAATGTTCACCATAATTCCTTGTGGTAGATTTTCCTAGCCTCATTTTACAGATCAGTGAAAGTAAGCCTCAAAAAGCGAAAGTTACCAGATCACCAAACTAATGCATGACGTACCCAGAGTTGAAGTGCAAATCTCTTTGCCTTTGAAGCTTGTGTTATTTCCATTATTCAGTTTACTTCTGCATATGCTGGCTGTCTGTTTGTATAAAAGGGATGAATAAAGGAAAGAATTGCCTGGATAATTTCAGTTCAAGTATTCTTGGAATACTTAATGCCTTAGTTTTCTTTATTTTACACGTCCTATTATATCAGATTTTTAAAATATAACAGCTTTGCTTTAGTAAAAATGATTATTTGATACCTATTACAAATCTCAATAGATTTGTAATGTAGGCACAGCCCATGCCAAAGTGAACTCCACTATAAGTGGGGAAAGTGGGAAGGGTGGCCTCACCTTCAGTCTCAGGAATCTGATTACTGTGAGGTGAGTAGCCCAGACGACAGAGCTGTCAGGCTGTTGTGAGGGCCAGCCCTTGGAATCATTCATTAATGGCTGAAATGAACAGATCATCTTTCAGTTTTACACAGATGGATAGCCTGGGTCTGGCTTGTTCATTGTGGTCTGGTCTGAATTTGATGGAAAATAAAGAAACCCCTACGTTTTACTGAATTTTTTCAAAAGGTGCTGACTGTCAGCAGAATTGTGCAATCCTAGAAATTGGTTTCGGACTTCCCTCTTTTGGGCCCCACAAACACCTCCTTCTCTCGCCACCCCCTCCCCAGCTGAAATTCCCCACTGAAAATTCTTTCTCTTAATTTACCCTGAAATAGAGCCAATATGAGTTTAGAGAGTTCTTTTGTTTTTTGTTTGGTTGTTTGCAGAAGTCAAAATGTTCATTATGCCAAAGAGAAAATCTTTTCATGGATGGACATCTTAGTTTATTTTATATGTAGGACAACACATTGATTGACTTTTCTGTCACTGAAACCACATCATGAGCCCCATTTTTAAATATTAGTATTTAGTGATTTCTTAAATCCTTGTCCTTTACAGTGAATGGTTTGTTTCTCATTTAGGAAATTGCTCTGGTTGGAAGTTTTTCTGGTATTGCTATCATTTTTTCCTTTTGATTTTGAGTGGCTGATTTTCATCACTTTGTGCCTATTATGTCACAATGTTTTTTTAATCCTATCTTTACTGTAATTTATGAATACAAATTATAATGGCTCTGATGAAAGAGGTCACTGTAAAAGCTTGTTTTGTAATTCAGAATTGTAAACAAGGTTTCCTGTTCACTCGTTTTGCATCAGTAGATGGCAGCACACACTCTCCTGTGACTGATAATGGACCTGGAGGTGCCATTTTATTTGAATAGCAGTTAAATTCAGAAACAGGAGCACATCAAAATGGCCATCTTTTGGTAATTCTTATGGGACTTCCTTGATGGCTCAGCTGGTAAAGAACCCGCCTGACAATGCAGGAGACCTAAGAGATGTGGGTTCAATCCCTGGGATCCCCTGGAGAAGGAAATGACAATCCACTCCAGTATTCTTGGCTGGGAAATCCCATGGACAGGGGAACCTGGTGGGCTGCAGTCCATGGGGTTGCAAAAGAGTCAGACACGATTGAGCATGTGCACACATATACACACAGTCCTTATGAAAGTATTCATTCCCAGTTTTTGTTATTGTTGTTTTTATCCTGCATACCACAGAAATAAAAGTTAAATCATTTACTACCATAAAACCTTGTTAACTAATGCCTACCAATTGGATTTGGTCATAATTCAGACAGTGGCTTGGGCCGAAGCTTACTTACTTTTGTTCCATCTACAGAAAACAGTTTGCTCAGCAACATATAGTATAACTTTCTTAGAAGACTTTAAACTATTAATAAAACTTTGGTTTGAAGTGACTTTAAAATCATTTCATTAAAAAAATTAAGTTCCAGGTCCTTACTAACCATTAATAGCTAGCTTTAATAAAAGTAGTTCACAGTGTTATAGAAATCTGGGAGGCAATTTGAAAAATGAAATAGCAACTCAGGAATCATTAAGTTGGTGGTAGATATAACTCAAGTAAAATACATCTCTGTATTAAAATATGGGGCATTTACAAAATGAAATTCCTAATTTTATTTGCTTTTAATTCAACAGATATTTATTGAGTAACCAATGTATTCCACACACAGATTTATATGAAGAAGCACTGGGGATACAAGATGCATAAGACATGGCTCCTGTCCTTATGACACGATCTATAAGGGGATGTCAAATACACAGATATAGATAGAAGGATGATAGATTAAGTACAAAGAAGGAGAGCAAGAACAAAAGCAAGAAAAAAGCCGAAGTGTCAGAAAGAGAGAGAGAGAGAGAAGGTGCAATAGTAGTACAGAGAAGTTATTGACTTTATTCCAAAAAATCAAGGAAGACTTCCTAGAAGAGGCTTAACTGAAGCTGAGTTGAAGCTGCATAAGAACTTGCCAGGAAAAAAACTTAGAAGGACATTCTAGGCAGAGACTAGCACACAAAGGAGGTATAAAGGCATATGCTTGGGAATGTTAACTCATTCAATACCACTTGAATATAGAATTGATGGTAGATGTTGATACTAGAGTTTTAAGAGAAGAAGCTAAATCACGTAGCAGGATCTGATCATGAGCTGCAAGTTGTTCATTTTGGTGAGAGCATAGGGTTCTAGTCGGGGAGATGAGATGGAGAATGATGCAGGAGCCAGATATGAAGGACCTTGGATTCCATGCCAAGGAGTTTGAGCTTTACCCTGTAGGTGTTGGGGAAGGCTCCAGGAACCCTGAACCGGAGAATCACTTGATCAGATCTGTACTTAGAGTATCCTGATAGAGGTGTGGAGCCTAGACTGAATGGGTGGAGGCTGAAAATTTTGAGTCCAGTTAGGAGGCTGTTGTATAGTTCAAACAAAAAATGACGAGGGCCCAACTAAATCAGTAGTAATGAGGAATGATAGATTCAAAAGGTATCTAGGAGGTAAACAGAGATAGGCCCAGGACTCAGTAGAAAATTCCATGTGGGGATGAAGGTAAGGGATGAGTCAAGGTGATTACCAGATTTCTGACTTGGGCTCCTAATTCGTGGGATGGTAGTACCATCAACTGAGATTGGGAATACAAGAGGAAAAAACTTATTCACATATGGTAAGTCTTCTTTAACCTAACTGGAACATGGACTTGCTTGTCTTACAAAAAAACGAACAACAACAAAAACCTAACCACCATGGATGAACAACCCATGAGTGAAACATTTATTATTTTTTCAAGTATACGATGTACTGGTGATTCTGAATTAAATTGTTGACTAGCCCAGAAAGTAGGTCATGTCTAAATTAGTACAAAGTATTATCTGTAGCACACAGTTTAGCTCTGGAATACAATTTTTCTTGTTCACATTCATTTGGTTAATGGATTCAGTGAAAACCATTGTTCTGGGCACTGAAGTTACCAGAATGAAAAGACAACGTTCTGGCCCTCAGAAAGCAGCATGTTTGGGGCTTCCCAGGTGGTGCTAGTGGTAAAGAACCTGCCAATGCAGGAGATGTAAGAGAAGCGGGTTTGATCCCTGGGTAGGGAAGATCCCCTAGAGGAGGGCTTGGCAACCCAATCCAGTATTCTTGCCTGGAGAATCCCAGGGACAGAGGAAGGGCCTGGTGGGCTACAGTCCATGGGGTCACACAGAGTCATACACGACTGAAATGACTTAGCCACACACGTCTCATTAGAAGGATCAAAGAAGAATTCACAAGGGATAACTTGATATTATACTTACATAATCAACAGGAATTCATGGGATTGATAAGAAAGGGAAAGAGGGAGCATGTCCAAAGACCAGAGCCTTGGATAGTGATGGTGTTGCTAGGATATAAAGTAGGAAGGTTGGAGAGGAGAGGAATAATATAAGGTTAGACTTGATTGGGTAGGAGTTAGATGCTGCTCGATGGTAAAGGGCCTTCTATGCCAGATGAAAAATTTGAACTTGATCCTGTAGTAAGGAGGAACTTTCGAGGATTTATGGATAATGGAGTGAAATCACTCTGAAGTAGGCTGACCTTACATCTCAGTTTACCCAAGACAGTCTTGGTTTATGAATTATATGGTTACCCTATTCCAGAGGCATTGTGGAAAAAGAATTAGAGAAGGCAGAGTTTGGAGTTAGGTAATGATTAGCACAAATGTTTGAACAATAGATATTGAGAGCCTAAACAATCACAGTGGCCATGGGCATGAAGAGGAGAAAATGGATAAGAGTGACAATTAGCAGATAGACTCCATAATTAGATAATGTGTATAAATCTTTTTTTTACTGATTCCACACTTCTTTGAATAGGGGCCATGTTAGTAAGATATAACTTAAAGGTAATGATACTGATGTTTAAGATAATTTAAAAGTACTGATACTGATACTGAGGTTCAGATAGAGAAAGGAGAGCTGAAAGTATCCAGATAAATGATTCCCTTCAAAGTTGTCCTCTTGCAAACTTATTCCCATGATGCTGCTATGGCACAGAATTTTCCTGTACCT
The DNA here is from genome assembly GCF_023091745.1 of Budorcas taxicolor. NCBI lineage: Eukaryota > Metazoa > Chordata > Mammalia > Artiodactyla > Bovidae > Budorcas > Budorcas taxicolor. Next base: position 19,473,306 of record NC_068935.1, read on the forward strand.
ATTTGAGCATTGCATTGAAGAGTCAATGTCACTTCCTTTAGATTCATTCTGAGTAATGGCAAGTATTGATCCTCTGAGTAGTGGGTATGATATTTTGAACTTGTAAAACCAGTATTTTTTCCCAGAGCCAAATAGGATAAATGAATGGTTTTCTTACGTGGTTTGTCAACTTATTCCACAATGTTTGAAACAAAAACAGTAAATAGATAAGTGCTTGCCCAGGGATGAATTGGTAAGCACAGAGGGAATCTAGAGTGACTGCTAACCCATACAAGATTTCTTTTTAGGATGATAAAAATGTTCTAATATCAGATTATGGTAAAATTTAGTAAATTTGCACAAGCCTAAAGGTTTACTCAAAGCCATTTAATTGTGCACTTTAAATGAGTGAACTTGATGGTATGGAAATCATATCTCAGTTAAACTATTAATAATGTTTTGAATGCTAGCAGGGTCCTAGGTTCAAGGATGTGTAGAGATTTTTAGGATTTTATTTTATAATTATACAATTTTTAATTGAAGTATAATTGTCTTACAATATTATATTACTTTCAGGTATCTGGGGATGTATGTTTTTTTAAAAAAAACACAAAGCCTCATTACTAAAGTGTGTTCTTTATTAGACCCATCCCCATCCCCCACTGCCCTTAGTGTAGTACTGGGTACATATTAATTGCTCAAGAGATATTTATCCAGCAGAACTGAATGTGCTGCAGAATTGAATGTACTCAACTTCACTCTAATTCAGAGAAGACAGTGATTTTATTAAATACTGTGTTCAAGTCTTTAGATGTTTTTATCTCCTAATCTACAGTATCCTTTTATGAGAACTTTTTTTATAAATGTTGGGTTATGATTTGTTCTTTTTGTTGCCTAAACATCATCAATTTTGAGTATAAGCATCTGGGTTATTACTACTAGTTTAATTAATATATTACTGTTTATTACTTTACTAAAATGTATCACTGTCCATATAAATTTTAGAAACCACATGAGAATGTTTCTCTAACATTTTATTTGTCATTGGCTCTAGCATCTTAAATTTTAGTATTAAATAGAAGCAAATCAATCAATTTAAATGTCTCTCTCTCTCTTTCTTCCCTCCCTCCCCTCAGGAAGCATTGTGAGTGTTGGTGACCCAAAGAAAAAATACACAAGATTTGAAAAAATAGGTCAAGGGTAAGTGATTATATATATGAAGACCGTGTGTGCATGCATGCATGCATGTTAGCTTATATGAAAACTCCTGCCCCCTCTACATGTGTATGGATGTTAATGCTTAAGATCCTGTTTCATTGTCAAAGTGAAAGTGACAGGTGGTGGGGAAGATCCTTATTGAATGATCCAGAGATGGGCAGAGTTGACGGACTGAGTAAGGAAGAAATAGATTAGTAATCCCTGAGTGGGATGGAGTTCATCATTTTCACCTAGTATGCATATAAGAATGGAGATTCCCAGGCCCTGCTGCCAGAGATTTGGTTCAGAAGTCTGGAGTGGGGCCTAGTAAGCTGAACTTTGGAACCGTTTCCTCAAATAATCCTGACCCATCAGCTAGACCTGGAAACCAGGGGGTTAGATCATTCAGGGGAGCTAAAGGTGGGAGTCACCAGTTCTACAAGTCAGCTATAAATAGACATGTTTCTCAAGCCTTGATATGAAACTAAGCAGGAGTACCTGAGTAGGCAACAGGGTTTGAAATAGGAAAATGTTTTGTTTAAAGAGAAATAAAGCATTCTAAAGGGGTGTCCTTAAAGGGGAAATGAGACAAGATATTGAGTTGGCCAGCAGATTCATTTGGGTTTTTGGTAAGATGTTACACAAAATCCCAAACAAATTTTTTGGCCAATACAATATTAGGTGTACCAACTCCTGTATGCCAGGAACCAAGATGGCACCCCAGAGGTCTCCTGACTGAGGCTGGGGCTGGGAAGAGAGGGATACTGCTGATGTACCTGCAAAATTGTGCTATCCCCTCAGCTAATGGAGTCTGTTTTCAGGTAAGAGAATGTAGGATTTCTTCAGCCACCTCACTGTTTTTCCTGGGATTCTTAAGTTCAGGAAATTATATATTGTATATAAGTTGAACTGTTTTTTGTGATTTTTATATTTTATTTCTTTCTCCCTCTGCCCTGCCCAACTTTTGTACTAACGTGTCTTTTGAAATTGCCAACTTATGTCGGGAAATGAGGGAAAGGATTCATTAGACATTTTGACTAGAGGGTAAGAGGGACACTCAGGGATTGTGCCTGGTGGGAATCAAGGTGAGAAGACCCTAAGAGGAAGGCAGAAACTCAGGGAGAAATATATGGCAATGTCTTCTTCCAATGGAAACTATAATTGTGATGCATTTGAACTTTCTAGGAGAGTAAAATGTATACCTGTTTGTGCTCTTGCTTCATTCCTCATCATTTGATGCCACTGGTATTCTCACTCACTCATTTAAAAAAAAAGTTTTGTGGTGTCTAGAGGTCCCCTAAAACTTAACAAGTCAGATAGTATTTCTGCCCATTGCTCTAGGACAGTGCTGTCCAGTAGAACTTTCCAGGGTGGTAGAGATGGTCTACATCTGCACTGCCCTGTGTGGTAACCACTGACATTTGGCTGTATAAAAGTGAAAGTCGCTCAGTCATGCCCAACTCTTTACAACCCCATGGACTATACAGTCCATGGAATTCTCCAGGCCAGAATGCTGGAGTGGGTAGCCTTTCCCTTCTTCAGGGGATCTTCCCAACCCAGAGATCCAACCCAGGTCTCCCACATTGCAGGTGGATTCTTTATCAGCTGAGCCACAAGGGAAGCCCAAGAATATTGGAGTGGGTAGCCTATCCCTTCTCCAGCAGATCTTCCCAACCCAGGAATAGAACCAGGGTCTCCTGCATTGCAGGTGGATTCTTTACCAACTGAGTTATCAGGGAAGCTATAGAGCACTTCAAATGTGTCTAGACTAAACGAGAGCTATTTATTTGCATAAATTTATTTGTTCATACATTTATTGAATACCAACTATGTGCCAGGCACTATGCTAAGTGCAGGAGAAACAGAGCTTGCTAATGTGTGCTCTCAAGGAACTTATAATCTATAGTGATGAATGCTTGTGTGTGTGTGTGTGTGTGTGTGTGTTTGAAGTCGCTCAGTCGTGCCCGACTCTTTGCAACCCCATGGACTGTAGCCTACCAGGCTCCTCCCTCCATGGGATTCTCCAGGCAAGAGTACTGGAGTGGGTTGCCATTTCCTTTTCCAGGAGATCTTCCCAACCCAGGGATCGAACCCGGGTCTCCCACATTCCAGGCAGATGCTTTAACCTCTGAGCCACCAGGGAAGCCCTGATGAATGCTTGAACAGGCTAAATAGGATACCTTGGGTGACATGCCTAGTCAGTTCACCAAAGTGTAGGGCAGAATTGGCTTCTGTAGCCATTATTTCCCACCTGAAGTTTTCCTTCTTAACTTCCAGTGAACTAGTTGTTTTATTTAAGTTAGGAAGCTATGCCTTCTCAAGTCCATGTATCAATACAAGCCTTAACTCACTTTCTTTTGGTCCAAAAGGTTAGCACCATAAGGCAGGTTAAAAAACATAATGTTATGTACTAAGGAAACTTGGAAGGGAAAAGTTACCTTTTAGATTTTATTTTAATTGAATTGGGTCTTTGATGGAGCTAACATTGCAAAGTGATACACAATCCATAGAGAAATAGCATTCCAGATCTTTGCTGTCCAGTATGGTAGCCATGTGGCTGTTGAGCCCTGGAAATGTAACTCGTCCAAATTGAGATATATTGTTATTATAAAATAGACACCTGATTTCAAAAAGTTGCTATGAAATAAATGATGCAAAATACCATAGTAATAAGGTTTATATTGATTATATGTTGAATTGATATTTTAATACATGTTAAGTAAAATGTTATTAATATTAATGTCACCTTTAAGCTTTTTTAAATATAGCTTCCCGCCAAATTTAAAATATGGCACACGTTAATATGTTTAATGGACAACACTGCCCTAGTTGTAGGTTTAAATGGGAGCTTTTTATTTGTTCATAAAGTGTTTTTTTCAGAGTTGTCTTTTGGGGCATGAAAGATGTTATAATTTTGTTTTGATTGCTTATTCTGACTAAGACACAACCGAGCCAAAAACATCACTGAATTTAGAAAAGAAAAAAGTAAGAGATGGTTTCAAATATCTCCCAGATACCAGGTAATGAAGCAAGACTGATTTCTCCAAGAACAAAGATTAGACTGCCAGGCTATTTTGCATACCAAAGAGATTTCCCCTCCTGGATGGTATTTGTGCCTCTAACCTCTGAAGGTGCAAAAGGAGAGTTCTCTTTTTCTGCATACCTTTGTAAAGCTTTTGCAATCTAAAATGAAAAATCAAAGCAGAAATCCTGCTTGCCACTGCAGAAAGATTTAACATCCCAACAAGTTCATCATTTTCAAGAATGATGAAACTGGCAGATAGTTCACTCACAGACCACATTCAGCTTTTAAATAAGCCCTTAGAGGGTAGGGAGTCTTTTTTGTGTGTGTGGGGGGGTGTTCTCAATTTACCTAATTTTATTACAGTTATATTTGATTAGGCTTCATACTCAAAATATTAATTTGCTCTAACCAGCACTATTTTACAGGGAGGAGTTGAATTGGCCCCAAGCTATTTGGTTTTACATTTTCTATTGCCTAAATATTGATGGTTCCCCCAAACCTATCACTTTCTTTGCATTCTTTTTTATTATTATTAATTTTAATTGGAGGATAATTGCTTAAGAAAGATGTGTTGGTTTCTGCCATACAACAATGTAAATCAGCCATAAGTACACACATATATATATGTATGTATCTCCCTTTTCTCATGAGCCTCCCTCCCAGCCTCCCCCCAGGACTCTTTTTGATTTATCCTTTTTATAGCCTTTTATTGTCTAGCACCGTCCTTTTGTACTTAGCAAATCCCCCTAAAACAGTTTTAATCAACAGCCAGAGTTCATTTGGCCAAGCTCAAAGATTTATATAGTTTCCCCTGTCTGCTTTCCCCATTTCTCTTGATCTGTTTTTGCCCCAATAAATATTTGTTGAACTAATAAAAATGTTTGACTTTCTTCTTTCCTCTGTCTTTTCCTGAGTATATGCTTGTCTTTCTAGCTCCTTCTGTCTCTCTCTTTTTTTCCCAATGTGTCTTCAACTGTTTCTCATAATGACTAAATCAGCCTCACATTCTCCTTTGGCTGTTTGGCTATTTGTGTGTGTCACATGTCTGTCTTTTTTATCCATGTTAGCTTCACCTTCTGCCCATTTTCACATACACATCCAACTAAAATGGTTATCATATAAAATCAAGATGTATTTACATAGCTATTAAAGATGTAAGCTAGTAACTTAAATCGATTTATTTACTCTATCATTTATTTAATAAACTCATTTTTTTCATTTTTGAGCAGAATTTTTGCACTCTTAATTTTAAAGGGAATGAGCAAAATATTGATTTATTTCTCTCCAGACCAGGAAAAAAAACACTTAAATTAATTTTCCTTTTACTTAAATTGCTCTCAATGGATTTTCCCATGAAATATTGACCCAAGTTAGATAAACTAGATTCTACTCTCAATATATGGGCTTCCTTGGTGGCTCACTGGTAAAGAATCTGCCTACAACTCAGGAGATGCAGGTTCCATCCCTGGTTGGGAAGATCCCCTGGAGAAGGAAATGGCAACTCACTGCAATATTCTTGCCTGGAAAATCTCATGGGCAGAGGAACCTGGCAGGCTACAGTCCATGGTGTCGCAAAGAGTCAAACATGACTGAGAGACTAAACAACAGTAGTTATCAATGTACAGAGTTTTTATTTTCTTTTCAAACTTATGGAGTTTGGTTTTTTTAAAAAATTGATTTGCTTTACCTACTATGATGGTGACATTCAAACCTGTGTCAGTAACTATTTGGTGCTAGGAATAATCAGCCCCAGTATTCCATTTTTAGCTCCCTGGAGCACAACAACTTACTATTGGGAGCCAGATTTGAGAGGAACCTCTCCATTAATCACCCTCATCTACTTGCAAAATGAAAATTTTCCAGTATGGGTTCCTGCTCTCCCAGCATTCAGGCCTAGGGCCAGAGTATTGGACTTCATCTCTCATAAATCAAATTTCAGAATTGCATGTTTAATCATCTGAGGTCACAGCTGTGACTTGAAGGCTAAAAATGACATTATTTTATCAGATTTGCTGTGAAAAGTATGCTATACGTGGCCACCAAATCTAAGTATTTAGGGCAGATGTATGTATAGTTTAAAAAGAAACAGAAAGAAAGAAAACAGGACTGGCAGCCCAGAAATTATCATTAACTTGACAATATGAGTTTCTCAGAAATATATCTGGTGGAGATTTAAGCATCTTCACTCTCTAGGATAGTTATAGAAAATAACTTGTTTAATAAATGAGGTAGGGTGAGACAGCAAAATGAAATGTTGATTTTCAGTCAACAGCTGTCATTGGCTCACCTGTGCAACTCCTGAATAAGCAGTAGCTGTGTGACAGAGGGCTGAATCTGTGAACATGGCAGCTGTCCAAACAAATTTCTCATTAATAGATTTGAATTCATTTTAAGGTCTTCCCTTAAGTGAGAGTGCACTGAAAATAAACCGTTTTTCTCTTTCAAGTTTCTGTTTGTTTTCTCTTCAACATTTTAACAGAAAAATATTTTTCAGGAAGCAGCTCAGAGGAAATGGTTTGGATCCAGTTTAACAAATAATGTGTTTCATTCAGCAAACTTTTGTCAAGGGTCTACTATGTAGAATGCAGAGTAGTAGTTAAGAACTAGGTTCTAGGAGTCAACAGAGACCTTACTAGCTCTCAGACATTTAACACAGAGAAATGGAGAGTTGTGTTAAGAAATAAGCTGGACCGCCTCACTCCCAGATGCATCTACCTTTCCCCCATCTTTATCCACACACTCTTCTTTTCTTCACTGTCATCTCCTCACAAATTGCTCTCTGGCTGTTGTGGCCGTAACATCTTTTCTATGTCCTTCTGAATCCTACAGCTTAGATCTGCACGGGCACATCTACACCACTTATATCTTAGCTTATTTAGACATATAAAATTGGTTGAAATTCTGAAATCCATGGTGAAATAAAGGGAGGCTATTTGGAAAGTTTGAAGAGAAAGAAAGCCCAGATTCTGAAGTCAGAAGGCTATGGGCAGGGTATTTAGTTTAAGCACCAGTTCTCTCAGTCATAGTAGGCAGAATTCACATACCTTATAAGGTTGTGAGAAATGAATGAGAGAAGATATTTAAAGTACTTTGCACAGTACGTAGCACATAGTGAAGGGCTCCAGAAATGATAGTTATTTTTAAGGGTAAAAGTCACACCCACAGTTAGCAAAATACAGTAATTATTGTAAATAATTACTAAGAGCTATGGGGACAGGGAGAAGGGGACAAATCGTTTATAGCCAGGGGACAGGTATGATGAAGAACTCTTCAAGGAGGATGTGCTTAAACATTGGGATTTAACGAATAGAGATTATAGCAAGTTTCAGTTGAAGGAAACCAAGTGAACACCTGTTTCAGACTGTAGGTTTCATTCATTTTGATATCCCTAGAACCTGCAATAATGTCTGGCATAGAGTAAGTATTCAGCAAGTATTGGATGAATGCATACTGAAAAGATGAGAAGAATTAAATCAAGAATTCCAATTCTATAGACAGAAGTATATTTTGGCAGGGAAGTTAACAGGAAATAATGCTAGAAAGGTCAGTCGGGGCTATGTTATGAAACAAATTGAGAGATATAAGCAATACCATGTTTTTTCTTTGTTTGAGTTTAATTCTTTTAAGTAGGTAATACTTGGACATGATAGAAGATACAGAGGAGTAGACAGTGAAAAGTAAGTGTCCCTCCAACCCTATCCCCTCAGCCTCAGTCACCTTGCATGAAGAAAACTTCCAGAAAGAGGTTTTTTCCTTATTTCTTATATTTTCACAAAATCTCTGCACACTTACACAAACACATACACATGTGTACATGTGTGCTCATACACATCATATATGCTCAAATATTAGGTGACACTGTTTTTTGACTCACTTGAATACACAAAGTATTAGCTATATGAATAAATGTTGAGTGTCTATGACATTTAACTTGTTAATTCACCCTTATTTATGTATTTAAAATTATATAAAATCATGTATAAATTGGAAGACATTTTTCTACTCTTAACATTTCACAAGCAGTATAATTCAAAATTTGCCCATGCATCTTTATTGTTTTTTCTAATCCCAGAGCCCCCTTTTTGAGTCCCCAGCATTTAGCCAAGTACGTTATCTGACTTCCATCTAAGATCTTTGAGAGAAAATATTTTTGAATCTACATATTTGATTCTGACCCTGGATATTTTATTCCTAGTTACAATTACCCATTTATATGACATTAAAATGATTGTCTTCTGAATCTATCCTGTAGGTGTAGATTTAGATTTTAACAATGTAACTCTATACTATATCACTTTTAAAAATCTCTGTTACATTTTTCAGACTTACACAAGAGTAGAGAAAATTGTATAGGAATAGGACCTCCCATATTTTTATCATCCAAATTCAATATTTATTATTATTTTTAATATAATCACCATGACATTATAACATGTATAAAAATTTAACATCGAACACCCAGTTGATAATCAAGAGTTGGCCATTTGTCTCAAAAATGCAGTTTTTGTGGAAGGTCCACCTTCACTTATAGAAGTCCACTTTCACTTTCCATAAAAACTGCATTTTTGAGACAAATGGTCAACTCTTGATTATCAACTGGGTGTTCGATGTTAAATTTTTATACATGTTGTAATGGCATGATGATTATATTAAAAATAGTAATAAATGTTGAATTTGGGTTATAAGAATATGGGAGGTCCCTCCCATACAATTTTTTCTACTCTTATGTAAGTCTGAAAAATGTAACAGAAATTTAAGTTGATTTATTTGTTCACATCTGGAGAAGGCAATGGCAACCCACTACAGTACTCTTGCCTGGAAAATCCCATGGATGGAGGAGCCTGGTAGGCTGCAGTCCATGGGGTCGCTGAGGGTCGGACATGACTGAGCGACTTCACTTTCACTTTTCACTTTCATGCATTGGAGAAGGAAATTGCAATCCCCTCCAGTGTTCTTGCCTGGAGAATCGCAGGGACGGGGGAGCCTGGTGAGCTGCCGTCTATGGGGTCACACAGAGTTGGACACGACTGAAGCGACTTAGCAGCAGCAGCATTTGTTCACATCAGTATCCAAAAAGATTCACATATCACATTTGGTTGTGTCTCTTAAATCTGTGTACTCTAAGCAGCGGTACCCAACCTTTTTGGCACCAGGGACTGGTTTCATGGAAGATAATTTTTCTACAGACCGGTGGTGAGGGGACAGTTTCAGGATGATTCTCATAAGGAGCGCACAACCTAGATCCCTTGCATGCACAGCTTACAGGAAGTTTGCACTCCTGTGAGAATCTAATGGTACCCACTGATCTGACAAGAGGCAGAGCTTGGGTGGTAATGCAAGCAATGGGGAACAACTGTAAATAGAGATGAAGCTTCACTTGCTCACCTGCCACTAAATGTAATGAGCCAAAAACTGGTACCAGTCCATGGCCTAGGTACCCTGCTCTAAAGCATCTTTCTTTTACTGCTGCCATTTACTTACTGAACAAACTTATTAGCATCTTGTAGAGTATGCACTTCATGGATTTGTCTATTGGTTTTATTTTATTCCATTTACCTTGCTTCCATATTTCTTGTATTTCCTATAAATGGAAGTTAGATCTAGATGCTTAATTAAGCTCAGGTTCAGTTTGGGGTAAGATTTCTTTGTCGGTGGCACTCTGTGTTTTATAGTATATTATATAAAGAGGTTGGAGAAGGCAATGGCACCCCACTCCAGTACTCTTGCCTGGAAAATCCCATGGACAGAGGAGCCTGGTAGGCTGCAGTCCATGGGGTCACTACTAGTCGGACACGACTGAGTGACTTCACTTTCACTTTTCACTTTCATGCATTGGAGAAGGAAATGGCAACCCACTCCAGTGTTCTTGCCTGGAGAATCCCAGGGACGGGGGAGCCTGGTGGGCTGCCACCTATGGGGTCGCACAGAGTCGGACACAACTGAAGCGACTTAGCAGCAGCAGCATATCAAGAGGTACAGTGTCTGATTGTCCCATGTTTTAGTGATGAGTAGATCAAAAGACTCACTGGGTGATTGTCCCCTCCAATGCAAATTTTGTCATCAGCCTTTCATCTAATGGTTTCGTCTATTGATGATTATTGCCCCAATCAATCATTTCATTAGAGGTTACAGAATGGCCATTTTTAAAATTTTATCATTCCGTCTACACTTATCGGTTAAAATACTTAACGTTAAAAAGAACTTTGTCTCTTTAGCTGGGGAGTCTTCGGTTGCCCTGAAATATAGCTCATGAAGGGAAGTCAAGATAAATACTTAATTTTTAAATTGCCATTTTTCAGTATAACATGTTGGTACTCAAGCTACTTCCAAAGGTGTCCAATGAGAGGTATTTTGATTTAAGTGGGAGAGGGAAGTATTCTCTTTTATTTTTAAAAAAATCTTTATAAACTTGTGGGTTTTTTATGTTTTCAGTCTGTTTCAATTCACCTATTACTGTTTTTGATGGTCAAACTGTCCCATCTTTACCTACTGGGATCCCTTTTCATTGCATTCATTTTGGTTTTTGGTTTATTTTTTAAATTAAAATAACTTATTGGAGTAAAATCATTTTATAATGTTGTTTTGGTTTCTACTATACAGCAAAGTGATTTAGTTACACATATTCATATATCCTCTCTTTCATAGATTTCCTTCCCGTTTAAGTTGCACTGTTTGGAAGTGGCCTTTAAAGAAGTTTGTTTTTATATCTAACACCTGCATTTATGAGGTCGTTCCTTAAGAAATAGTGTACTCACATCCTTTCTTTCCAATTCTGACAGACACTCTTTATGAGCATCTAAAACTAGCATTGATTGAGAATATTTCCACTTACCGTGTCTCTCTTAAACTGTACTTTGTGGATAAAAATAAATGGGAATGGAGAATTATTACATTGCATAAATGATTTTATAAGGATATGAATATAAGGCCATTCCCTTTTTTTCTGAGGAAAAAATTGGGAGAGAACCCCTTACCTTGTATTTGGGATATATGGTGCATTTCTCTTTGTGTGTGTGCACATGCAGGCTGTGCATATATTTTTAACAATTTTAACACTGTATATCTCCTTTGTTATCATGTGCCTATGTCTTAGAGATGGCTACATCTTGGTGCTCCATTCTTTTTAACAGATGCACAGTGTTTTGCTGTTGAGATGTACCAGGCTCAAATTGATAGACATTTAGCTTGTTTCCAATATTTTGCTACTATAAACAAATAAGCCATTTCATACATATGCAAGTTTATCATTAGGATGAAATCCTAAAAGTGGAACTGTTACATTAAAAGATAAGTGTATTTTTCATTTCCAAGTTGCCCTCCATAGAGGTTGTTCCATTTAACACTCCCACCAACAATGTATGAAGGTGCCTGTTTGTCCACGCTCTCGCCAACTCACCATGTTCAAATATGTGGGGTCTTAGTACAATAATAAAAACTGTCCCCACACTGATTTTCAAAGGAAAAAATGTCTAAGAAAGATATTCTAACAAGAAATTATCTGTCAAAAGAGAAGGCTATTCTGAAGAATCCATTGGCCAATATAATCCATGTTTATTTATATTATACCAGAGTATCTTTGTTGCATGTGATGTCTCTTCATATATTAGATCACCATGCAGCTCAACTTGTCAGCAAGTGACAATGGGAGGATTTCTTGAAATCATTTTCCTCCTATGCATAAAGATGGATATCTGATGCAAAGAAATTTTTGTCTACCTCTGAATCTTTGCCAAGTATATCATTATATACAATAATGATATGACCAGTTCATCAGTAATTGCAAACAAACATTTTTTGGAAGCCCCCCAGTCCCCATCCCTCTAAATTAACTTTAGTTTTAGTGCTTAAGTAAGCAAATATATCACATTAAGTATTTTGCAAACTTATCTCTTCTTATTATTGTAACATGATGTTCCCATATGGAAGACAAATATTTTTGAAACTTGTTTCTTCAAGGACTGGATGAATAACAGCTTGCTTTGCAAATCTGACAAAGCAGTATTCAGCATAGAACTCAGGGATAAGTGCTGAGAATAAAACCTCTGACTTGTTTTTCTTTGTTCAAGAAAATATTTGCAAGAGCAGAAGTGGTAACTTGAGGGCTTACAGAAGTGATTCTTTGGGTAAGACCACCTGCCCCCAAAGTATTTGCCTCCTCATCGGATCTATTCGGGGCTGTACAAGATAGAACACTGGTATGAGGAACTAAACAGATGCCGGCTGAGCTTCATAGTAGATTTTGTGATGAAGGGGATTGGAAACACATTAGCATATGTGAAAACAGTGTTTATGGAGAAATGGAAGATGCTTTTTGTTCTACTTCAGTTCACATCAGTTCAGTCCCTCAGTCATGTCCAACACTTTGCAACCCCATGGACTGCAGCATGCCAGGCATCCTTGTCCATCACCAACTCCCAGAGCTTATTCAAACTCATGTCCATAGAGTCAGTGATGCCATCCAACCATCTCATCCTCTGTCGTCCCCTTCTTTTCCTGCCTTCAATCATTCCCAGCATCAGGGTCTTTTCAAATGAGTCAGTTCTTCACATCAAGTGGCAAAGGATTGAAGTTTCAGCTTCAACATCAGTCCTTCCAATGAATATTCACGACTGATTTCCTTTAGGATGGACTGGTTGGATCTCCTTGCAGTCCAAGGGACTCTCAAGAGTCTTCTCTAACATCAGAGTTCAAAAGCATCAATTCTTTGGTGCTCAGCTTTCTTTATAGTCCAACTCTCACATCCATACATGACTACTTTGAAACACCAAAGCTTTGACTAGACAGACCTTAGTTGGCAAAGTAATGTTTCTGCTTTTTAATATGCTGTCTAGGTTGGTCATAGCTTTTCTTCCAAGGAGCAAGCGTCTTTTAATTTCATGGCTGCAGTTACCATCTGCAGTGATTTTGGAAACCCCCAAAATAAAGTCTGTCACTATTTCCATTGTTTCCCCATCTATTTCCCGTGAAGTGATGGGGTCTTAGATGCCATGATCTTAGTTTTCCAAATGTTGAGTTTTAAACCAACTTTTTCACTCTCCTCTTTCACTTTCATCAAGAGGCTTTTTAGTTCCTCTTCACTTTCTGCCGTAAGGGTGGTGTCATCTGCATATCTGAGGTTATTGATATTTCTCCTGGCAATCTTGATTCCAGCTTGTGCTTCATCCAGTCCAGCAATTCTCATGATGTACTCTGCATGTAAGTTAAATAAGCAGGGTGACAATATACAGCCTTGACGTATTCTTTTTCCTATTCGGAACCAGTTCGTTTTTCCATGTCTGTTTCTAACTGTTACTTTTTGACTTGCATACAGATTTCTCAGGAGGTAGGTGAGGTGGTCTGATAATCCCATCTCTTGAAAAATGTTCCACAGTTTGTTGCGATCCACACAGTCAAAGGCTTTGGCAAAGTCAATAAAGCAGATGTTTTTCTGGAACTCTCTTGCTTTTTCCATGATCCAGCGGATGTTGGTGATTTGATCTCTGGTTCCTCTGCCTTTTTAAATCCAGCTTGAACATCTGGAAGTTCACAGTTCACATATTGTTGAAGCCTGGCTTGGAGAAATTTGAACATTACTTTGCTAGCCTGTGAGATGGGTGCAATTTGAGGTAGTTTGAGCATTCTTTTGGCATTGCCTTTCTTTGGGATTGGAATTAAAACTGTCCTTTTCCAGTCCTGTGTCAACTGTTGAGCTTTCCAAATTTGCTGGCATATTGAGTGCTGCACTTTCACAGCATCATCTTTTAGGATTTGAAATAGCTCAACTGGAATTCCATCACCTCCACTAGCTTTGTTCGTAGTGATACTTCCTAAGGCCCACTAAACTTCGCATTCCAGGATATCTGGCTCTAGTTGAGTGATCACACCATCATGATTATCTGGGTCATGAAGATCTTTTTTGTATAGTTCTTGTGTGTATTCTTGCCACCTCTTCTTAATATTTTCTGCTTCTCTTAGGTCCATACCATTTCTGTCCTTTATTGTGCCCATCCTTGCATGAAATGTTCCCATGGTATCTCTAATTTTCTTGACAAGATCTCTAGTTTTTCCCATCCTATTGTTTTCCTCTATTTCTTTGCATCGGTCACTGAGGAAGGCTTTCTTATCTCTCCTTGCTATTTTTTGGCACTCTGCATTCAAATGGGTATATCTTTCCTTTTCTCCTCTGCCTTTCACTTCTTTTCTTTTCACAGCTATTTGTAAGGCCTCCTCAGACAACCATTTTGCCTTTTTGCATTTGTTTTTCTTGGGGATGGTCTTGATCCCTGTCTCCTGTACAATGTCACGAACCTCCATCCATAGTTCTTCAGGCACTCTTTCTATCAGATTTAATTCCTTGAATCTTTTTCTCACTTCTACTGTATAATCATAAGGGATTTGATTTAGATCATACTTGAATGGTCTAGTGGTTTTCCCTACTTTCTTCAATTTAAGTCTGAATTTGGCAATAAGGAGTTTATGATCTGAGTCACAGTCAGCTCCAGTTCCTGGTCTTGTTTTTGCTGACTATATAGTATAGAGCTTCTCCATCTTTGGCTGCAAAGAATATAATCAATCTGACTTCGGTGTTGACCATCTGGTGATGTCCATATGTAGAGTCTTCTCTTGTGTTGTTGGAAGAGGGTGTTTGCTATGACCATTGCGTTCTCTTGGCAGAATTCTATTAGCCTTTTCCCTGCTTCATTCTGTACTCCAAGGCCAAATTTGCCTGTTACTCCAGGTGTTTCTTGACTTCCTACTTTTGCATTCCAGTCCCCTATAATGAAAAGGACATCTTTCGGGGGATTAATTCTAGAAGGTCTTGTAGGTCTTTATAGAACCATTCAACTTCAGCTTCTTCAGCATTACTGGCTGCAACGTAGACTTGGATTACTGTGATATTGAATGGTTTGTCTTGGAAACAAACAGAGATCATTCTGTCATTTTTGAGATTGCATCCAAGTACTGCATTTTGGACTCTTTTGTTGACTATGATGGCTATTCCATTTCTTCTAAGGGATTCTTGCCCACAGTAGTAGGTATAATGGTCATCTGAGTTAAATTCACCCATTCCAGTCCATTTTAGTTCACTGATTCCTAAAATGTTGACTTTCACTCTTGCCATCTCCTGTCGGAGCACTTCCAATTTGCCTTGATTCATGAACGTAACATTCCAGGTTCCTATCCAATATTGCTCTTTACAGCATCGGACTTTACTTCCATCACCAGTCACATCCACAACTGGGTGTTTTTGCTTTGGCTCCATCCCTTCATTCTTTCTGGAGTTATTTCTCCACTGATCTCCAGTAGCATATTGGGCACCTACCCACCCGGGGAGTTCCTCTTTCAGTGTCTTATCTTTTTGCCTTTTCATACTGTTTGTGGGGTTCTCAAGTACTGAAGTGGTTTGCCATCCCCTTCTTCAGTGGAGCACATTTTGTTAGAACTCTCCACCATGACCAGGCCATCTTGGGTGGCCCTACACAGCATGGCTCATAGTTTCATTGAGTTAGACAAGGCTGTGGTCCATTTGATCAGATTGGTTAGTTTCCTGTGATTGCGCTTTTCAGTCAGTCTGCCCTCTGATGGAGAAGGGTAAGAGACTTATAGAAGCTTCCTGATGGAAGAGACTGACTGAGGGGGAAACTGGGTCTTGTTCTAATGAGCGGGACCATGATCAGTAAGTCTTTAATCCAATTTTGTGTTGATGGTATCTTCACTGGTGGTTCAGATGGTAAAGCATCTGACTACAATGTGGGAGACACAGGTTCGATCCCTGGGTTGAGAAGATCCTCTAGAGAAGGAAATGACAACCCACTCCGGTACTCTTGCCTGGAAAATCCCATGGATGGAGGAGCATTGTAGGCTACAGTCCATGCGGTCACAAAGAGTGGGACACAACTGAGCGACTTTACTTTCACTTTCTGTTGATGGTTGGGGCTGTATTCCCTCCCTATTATTTGACCTGAGGCCAAACTTTCGTGGAAGTAATAAAGATAATGGCGACTTCCTTCAAAAGGTCCCATGCAGGCACTGCTCACTCAGTACCCCCAACCCTGCAGCAGGCCACTGCCGACCCACACCTCCACCGGAGACTCTTGGACACTCACAGGCAAGTCTGGGTCAGTCTCTCGTACGGTCACTGCTCCTTTGTTCTGGGTCCTGGTACCCATAAGGTTCTGTTTGTGCCCTCCAAGAGTCTACTTCCCCTGTCCTGTGTAAGTTCTAGCAGCTGTATGTTGGGGTTAATGGCGACCTCCTCCAAAAGAGCTTATGCCATACCCAAGTCTGCTGCACCCAGAGCCCCTGCCCCTGCAGCAGTCCACTGCTGACCTGTACCTCCACAGGAGACACTCAGACACAGTTCTACTTAATACTCTTAAATGCACTGTGTTGTGTGCTGTCCCTTGTAAAGAAAGATGACGCCACTCAATCAGCCACCATTAGCAGAGGTTGCACTTCAGGTTGTTTTTTTCCAGCCACAGTAATGAGCTTGTATTAAGCCACCTGCCTCCCCTACCTTTTTCCTCTCTAGGCCCTCTTGAAACCAATAGTGCATACTGGCAAACAGTTGCTTAGACTTAATTTTGGAGTGAGTAGTTGAGAGTTAGCAAGCCTTTCCACGGATTAAGCCTTGGCCTCATTATCACTGGACTATAACCCACTGAGCTCCCTGGCCTCACACCCATAATGTGTTACAACTCTATTTAAAATTAGATGACTATGAATACACTGGGGAAAGTCATGCACTAGCTAAAGAACAAAAAATTGCCTGTTTCTGTTTTTAATCCTAGTAATTAAAGACTATATCACCTGGCCCTTCGCCACATTCTGTATACTTAAAAAGGTACTAAGATAACATAATTTTTGCACAATTTTTTTTTAATTTAGTGGTGAAATATTGAGTGGCAAATTATAAGAAACTCTGAATCTCTTCTTTTCTGGCAGCATTATTGCCAGTAATGGTAACATTGTTATCATTCCTGAGCCCCAAGGGACTGTTGTTTAGCCATTGTTTAGTTGCTAAATCATGTCTGACTCTTGCGAACCTATGGACTGTAACCCGCCAGGCTCCTCTGTCCATGGGATTCTCCAGGCAAGAATACTGGAGTGGGTAGCCACTCCCTTCTCCAGGGAATTTTCCCGACCCAGGGATTGAACCCACCTTTTCTGCATAGGCAGGTGGATTATTTACCACTGAGCCACCAGGGGGAAGCCCCTTAAAGAATATGTCTTACCAAAAGAAGTAAATATGTGGGAGTATTGAAAATATGATATCTATATATTTTTATATCAAACTCATTAATGTACTGAGACAGTTTCTACATAGAGGCCTACAAGGAGTACGTGTATCTTATATACTCAGCAGACGATAAAGTTCTGTCCTAAAAACTAATTCTAGGTCCAATTAACTCTTGGCTGCATGACCAATCTTAACTGATTCAGAAACAGGAAGACCCATCTTCTATGGTTCTTCCAAAGGAATCAAACTTATTGTGTCCAGTTCAGTTCAGTTCAGTCGCTCAGTCGTGTCCAACTCTTTGCGACCCCATGAACCACAGCATGCCAGGCCTCCCTGTCCATCACCCACTCCTGAACTTTACCCAAACTCATGTCCATTGAGTCGGTAATGCCATCCAACCATCTCATCCTCTGTCTTCCCCTTTCCCTCCTGCCTTCAATCTTTCCCAGCATCAGGGTCTTTTCAAATGAGTCAGCTCTTCACATCAGGTGGCAGAAGTATTGGAGTTTCAGCTTCAACATCAGTCCTGCCTTCCAGTGAACACCCAGGACTGATCTCCTTTAGAATGGACTGGTTGGAGCTCCTTGCAGTCCAAGGGACTGTCAAGAGTCTTCTCCAACACCACAGTTCAAAAACATCAATTCTTCAGCGCTCAGCTTTCTTTATAGTCCAACTCTCATATCCATACACGACCACTGGAAAAACCATAGCCTTGACTAGACAGACCTTAGTTGACAAAGTAAATGTCTCTGCTTTTTAATATGCTATCTAGGTTGGTTATAACTTTCCTTCCAAGGAGTAAGCATCTTTTAATTTCATGGCTGCAATCACCACCTGCAGTGATTTTGGAGCCCCCCAAAAATGAAGTCAGCCACTGTTTCCACTGTTTCCCCATCTATTTGCCATGAAGTGATGGAACTGGATGCCATGATCTTCATTTTCTGAATGTTGAGCTTTAAGCCAACTTTTTCACTCTCCTCTTTCACTTTCATCAAGAGGCTCTTTAGTTCTTCTTTGCTTTCTGCCATAAGGGTGGTATCATCTGCATATCTGAGGTTATTGATATTTCTCCCAGCAATCTTGATTCCAGCTTGTGCTTCATCCTGCTCCGTGTGTCTCATGATGTACTCTGCATAGAAGTTAAATAATCAGGATGACAATATACAGCCTTGACATACTCCTTTTCTTGTTTGGAACCAGTCTGTTGTTCCATGTCCAGTTCTAACTGTTGCTTCTTGACCTGCATACAGATTTCTCAGGAGGCAGGTGAGGTGGTCTGGTATTCCCATCTCTTTTAGAATTTTCCACAGTTTATTATGATGCACACAGTCAAAGACTTTGGCATAGTCAATAAAGCAGAAATAGATGTTTTTTGGAACTCTCCTGATTTTTTGATGATCCAGCAGATGTTGGCAATTTGATCTCTGGTTGTGTCCAGGGGCAAGTTAAATGGTTCACAATGGGGCACGTGGACTAAGTGAATAGAAAATTAGAGACAAGAGAAATATTTTAGGGAGGCAGCTTAGCATAGTAGATACAAATGCGGACTTTGGGAAGTACCACACTTGCATTGTAAAACTCCTAAAGATCTATAGCGGAGCATGAAATGGTGGTTAAGACCATGGGCTGTGGATCAAACAAATGGATTTTTTAGCTAAGCTGCTGACCCTCTGTAACTTTAGGCAAGCTACTTACCATTTCCCATGTCCTCATTTGTGAAAGGAAGATAATAGAACTTACCTCATAGGGTTGTATAGGGTGAACATTAAGTGAGCTCATCCATTTACAGAGAGCAGGCAGAAAGTAAGGCTCAATAAATGATACAGTCTTTTCTAGCAGCAGCAGTAGAAGTCAAAGTAGATGTGAAAAATAGCCAACCTAAATGTGGATTAAACTCTTGACTGTGATCTCACTAGCATCAGATTTATACTTATGAAAACTTAAATGTGAATAATGCCCTATTCTTGCTGTCTCACTCTTATTCCCATGAGGCTCTCCTTGAACCTCTTTGAACCCTCTAGTCCTCTTTCTCTTTCCCTTTTCTCCCAGAGCAAGAGTTTCTTCCTAGCCCTGCCCTTCTTTACTGCCTCTAATCTATTTTGATGCTGAAATCAGAGTAATTTATTTAAATTATAAGTCCTACCATATTGCTGATTTGGCAGCTGCTCATGATCATTGGTTGACATTGGCTCTGAGCAAGAAACATTGAAACGTGATGAAGATTACTGATACATAAACTGACTTGTCTTGAGAGGAAAGGGAGAAATAGTGAATTTTTGTTTCTTTTTGGACCCTTTAGGCTAGATGCCAGTGTTTCCATTTGAGTATTAAGTGCTTGGCCAGGTCAGGAAGAAACTGTTGATAAAGCATCTAATGTGATGCCAAGAACCCAGCAGTACACATTTCACTGTAATTGCTGATGAGGCCCAATGCTTGAGCAATCTATTGGTTTAATATTCTTGAATCATAGTTCACCAAACTCTCTGTGCTTCAGATTTCTCATCTGTAGTGAGAAAGTTAACCTGGATGATCTCTATATTCCCTTGGGTCTTGATAAGGCATGATTTCTTTATACCATCTGAAGGACTAAGGTTTGGAATACACAAAATCCCCATCATAAACAAATGTTCTCCCTACAGCAATCTGGCTTCAGTATAACTGCAATAGGAGAATAAAAGGGATCAATGTAATTAAATGCCATAAAAATCAGATGATGTTGGCCATTTTAACACCTCAGCACCAATATACCAGAGGATTAGTTTTAACTGCCACCTTTGTCACTTTGATTTCTGCCATTATTATCTCCTAAAGTGCTACGTGATACTGACCTTTTTTTTTTTTTTTCTGTGAAAGTGATTGACAGATTTTATAAAGATACCTAATGAGATACTTCAATATACCCCAGCTGTTGCAAAGTTTGTCTTTTGGGAATTACTATGGCATCTTGTTGACACAAAGACTGTTTCTTTGTGACTCCACACTACTGTACATCAACTATTACAAGGAGAGTACTTCTCAACCTTACCAGCAAAGATTTAATTATTTGTCTTTATGAACCCCAGATTGTGAATAATAATAACTATTAAATTATATCTATTATAGCTTATTTCCCATACTTGGCGAGGCAAAAACAAAAAACAAAAACATATAACTGCTACTTAGAGCATTTGATCAGCATGAGACATGCAATCACAATTTGATGTAATTCTCACTAAAAGGAAATGTATATAATATTTTAATTAGCTTCATCTTAGGTAAGTATCAAATTTCTCTTGTGAATTTGAAACACCAAGATATCTTGGAAACTCCTAGATACTTAAAAAGATTTCTAGTGATCAACGGATTATAATTTGGAAATTTAACGAATACATTAGGTAATGATCAACCAAATAATGATTATCATTATTATTGATGTTATTTATTGGGCAATTGTTAATACTATATGCCAGAACTTGTTTTAAACACTGTGCACATTTAATCTTCCTTTAATCCTGAGCCACAAAGAGGTTAAATGATTTACCCAGTATCACACAACTAGGAATTGTGTGGAGGATTTGAACCCCAGAAGGTTTGAATTGATGGAGATGAGGCCTACTGTCCTTAACTCATCAGTGAACAGAGACAGTGCTCTAGTAGGCGAATAAGAGAAAGAGAGAGATTCACATTTAACAATTGAATCTTAAGTTGCTGAAATATGGAAAGGCATCAGAACTGAAGGGTGGAGAAGTACTAGGAGTGCTGAAATGTAGCTGGAGACAGGGCACCAATCTTTACTCTTTAGATGAGTACCTGAGTTTGTGCATTTGTGTTGAGAATTCTACAAAGGTTGAATGTTGGGCCAATCAGTAACTTATTGGTGAGAGCAATGAATTCGGAATGCCTAACAACATGGTTGGTATGGGCCTAGAGGGGTGAGAAGTTGGGTAGAGGTGGCTAACCCCATTTTAAGACTGGGAACAGAGTTGGAGGGAAGGAGAAAATGGCTGCCCCCGGACAGTGGCATATATGCAATAAGGTGGGGGGAGGGGAAAAGAGGGGAAAAACTCATCTTTGAGTTAATAACTTATGTTCTAGAGTTTCAGGGTCCTTAAACTTCTGTGGAGTAGGGATTTGTGGCAATGCTATAACACAGAATACCATAAAACCCTGGCTATTGGGCTTGCAGGGTTAGTACTCTTAACAATTTTAAGACAATGAAATGCTGAGGGAGGTAAGGAATACCAAAGGTCAACGATTTGAACGATAAAGCTCTGGGAGATGCTAATGACTAATTCCCCTTGTATTCTAAGTCAATTGCAATTTTATCTCCTAGGATAGTGGAAATGGACTTGGGGGTGGAGGCAGAGCGGTGAATAAGGGGAAGGCCACTTGGACAAGAATTTGGGGCCTCTCTCCCTAGCTTTTCTTATTGGAGGATAATTGCTTTACAATATTATGTTGGTTCCTGCCATACATCAACATGAATCAGCCATAGGTATACATATGGCCCTTCCGTCCTGAGCCCCCCTCCCACCTCCCTCCCTATCCCACCCCTCTAGGTTGTCACAGAGCACTAGGTTCAGCCCCCTGTGTCACATAGCCTCCCTTAGTTTAACTTGAGCAGTTTAACCCTCCCATTTGTAGTTTAACCCTCCCATTTTATATTGAGGGTTTATCCATGAGGCTTCGTTTTACAGACATTCCAAACTTAAGGAAAAAGGCAAAACCACTTTCCTAAGGGGGAAAAAAACAGACAAGGAAGCTCTAAAAAGTGTTCAAATAGGTCACCTTTGTCCGTTCTGAATTTAGGGGCAGACACTAGCAAGGATGCTTTGGCTGGGAGATCGGGAAGGTCTAAGTAATGACTCAGTGAATAAAACCAATAACAGCAATAGCAGCAATAAATGATAATAATAACAGCTACCATCCCCCACCTTTAGGAGTTTGGAATTAACATATACACAGTACTGTATATAAAAACAGATAATCAACAAGGACCCAACTCAGGGAACTCTACTCAGTATTCTGTAATAACCTATATGGGAAAGAATCTGAAAAAGAGTAGATATTTGTATATGTATAACTGATTCACTTTGTTGTACACCTGAAACTAACACAACATTGCAAATCAACTATACTCCAATATAAAGTAGAAATAAAAGCATAGCAGTTACCGATTCAGTCACCTCTGATCTGGGCACAGAGCTAAATGCTTTTATAGATTGTGCTATTCTATTCTCTGTAGCGCTTTGAGATAGATGCTCATTTTGCAGATGTCATCACTTTTTTGCCTGTGAAGAAGCTATGCAGGTTGCCTAAGGATATAGGAATAAACCAAGCAAAGGCATGTTTGAATCACTCTGCAAATAGATTTAAGTAATTGTTCGGGCCTTATGCAGCTGAAATACACACCAGGTTGAGATGATCTATTCCTTTGAACCCAGGCAGTTCTGAGTTCAGAAGGACAAATCACAAACTGGCCCCTGAAATTGGGAATGTCTGATAGCTGATTCCAACAGAGAAGTGTTTTCCATAGATTTAAGTAGAAGAAATGTTTCCTTCACAGAAAGGAATGGTTTTATTGCAATTACATGTTTGCTTAAAAAGACTTTTATTAATTTGTTCATTGAACAAACACTTCTTGAGCACCAACTATCTGCTCTGCACCCAGTGACTCAAACATGAAATTGAGACAGATTTAATAAAACCCTCGATCCTAAGGAATGTCTGATATAACCAAATTTAGGTAGAATCTATTAGTCAAGTGTGCTTTTTCAGTCTCATTCCAATGGCTATTCAAATACTCTCATCGAGTGAGGAGGGCAGTAGAGTCCTTGGATTCTGCTGCTGCCGCAGATCATGGAATAAAAGAACCTTAGTAATGAGATAGTCCCTTTCCTGCATTTTATAGGTCAGGGAGTCAGATGGCCTTGGACTGTAAACTGTATAACCTTGGGCAGGTTACTGAACCTCTCCCAGCCTCAGGCTTTTCCTGTAACATGGGGGTAAAAGCACTTGCCTTACAGAAACATGGTAAGGATTGCACAAGATAATTTATATCAAGTTCTTAGTGTAGAACACAACATCCTCAATATATTATACATTTACTGTTATTGTGACCACCATTTGCTGAGTGAGGGGACTGAAACTCAGAAAAGGGAAATGACTAGCCTAAGATCGTATAGTTTGTTGTTAGGGCAGATAGTAAAACTCAGATCTCTGTTAGCAAATATTCCTTCTACTATACCACCTGTTTTATTCCCTAGGAAGAGGTAATGTAAACTTCCTATGCTTGTTAGAAATAAGTTGGCTGATCTAGGGAGAAGAAGGGAGAGGAAAACAAGGAAATAGATAACATAAGGAAAGAATTCCTAGAGTCAGAAACCAAAACAGCCAGGGAGATAACCAAAAAGCACAGGAGAAATAGCAGTTATCAGAGAGTTTAAATCATAAAATTGCAGCCTTATAGTGCCTGCTGAATCACAGAATGGAACTCTATCCTCATTCCTTTATTCATCACAAACATGTCAATGAAATTAACTAAGCTTTTCTTTTTTCTTGGGGATGGTAGTAGGGAGGTGGTTCAGAATGCATGTGTGTTTCACAAAAAGTTCCCTTGCATACAGCTTTACTAGACAATTTCTATTTTCAAAGCAAGGGAACCCTATTACTGAAGTTAGAATAGAAGCATAAGTACTACCAAGATTTAAGGAATGATAGACTTTAAAAGATAGTGGGCTGGAGTGAAACCTAAGAGTAGAAACTATTGAGAAGTTTAACAAAAAAGAGAAAAAAAAGGCTTAAGAATAAAGCCACATTGTTATTCCTCTGTATATTGACAACATAGGTAATTACAGTGCTGGGAATGACTATTTGTTAGATGAAGATACTCTTAAGAATTAGAAATATATGAAAAATCCAGTCTGTCCATATGTTAAAAGCAAAGATTAATTTACAGTTGTCTAAGCAAAAGACAAAAACCCTGATGCTGGGAGGGATTGGGGGCAGGAGGAGAAAGGGACGATAGAGGATGAGATGGCTGGATGGCATCACCAACTCGATGCACATGAGTTTGTGTGAACTCTGGGAGTTGGTGATGGACAGGGAGGCCTGGTATGCTGCAATTCATGGGGTCCCAAAGAGTCGGACACGACTGAGCGACTGAACTGAACTGAAGCAAAAGATGATATAATCTTTCCTAAAGTATTCAATCGAGGACTGCAGTATTGGTTATGCAACATCCAAGGCGTATTCAAAATATTCCAGGAGTTTCCTAGAAGGTACAAGGCCATTTTGTTCAATTCATGACTGCCTAGTTCCATGGCACACATAACATCTGATTAGAGTTTCTGACCCACCAATAGAGATACTTCATGGTAGTTTGGGAAGCAATTACTATACAAAATGGTTGTTCCTTTTGTACTTCATCCTTTAATCTTGAGTTTTCTGATTTCCCTCTCCTAAGAATAGTTACGTATTATTCCAAATAAAATATACTGATAACACTTCGATTGCTTATTCATTTGATAATTTTTGCCTTCACAGGGCCTCAGGTACTGTTTATACAGCGCTGGACATTGCCACAGGACAAGAGGTAAGCATTAACATTCATTTCTGACTTTTACTTTCCTTTATTCGTATTGATCAGAATTCTTCTTTGATGGCATTTGTGCCTGACAAAATGGGTACCACTGGGTTGACATAAGTTTCCTTCATTGATGTCCAAAGTATCTGCTGTGAATGATGAATTCATGATTGGCCAAAGAAAAGGAGTTTGTGGCATTAAGAAAAATCCTAGTAAGGTAAAGAATTTGTATGTCTGACTGTGTTGCTGAAAAATATGGATGCTTGTGTTTAGTCTAATGATGGTAATTCATTCTTGTCTTTTAATCATGATTCAGGTGGCCATAAAGCAGATGAACCTTCAACAGCAGCCCAAAAAGGAATTAATTATTAATGAAATTCTGGTCATGAGGGAAAATAAGAATCCCAATATTGTTAATTATTTAGATAGGTAAGTTTTCTTTCATCATATACTTGTTTTTTTTATGGGATATAATCTTCATGGCCAGTTATTTAGGATCTATTCATTTAGCATCCATTCTGCAAATATCTTTCAAATGCTATAAAACAGTATCAGATATATTGCTAAACTTGTACCCACTTATCTTTGTTCATCCATTAAACATTTGAAGACACATTTTATGGTGTTGCTTCTAAACATGAGCAGTTTGTGTAATTTTCTTTTGAAGACTGTGGTTCTGTATTGCCACGAAACAGACTATCGCATATAGTAAAGAGCTGCGGTGTTTTAAACATTTAATCAAGTGTTTGTTTGGAGCCAGTGCAGTGTCTGGCTATCTAAGTAAAGAAGACAGACTACAATGGCCCTGCTTTAATGGGTGCTTTGTGATGAACTGACAGTGAGGTCTAGGGAATTGAGACTTTAATCTCAAACCTTTTTCCTAGACCAGGTAATTAATATCTGTTTCATCAGTCATGTTAGCAGTGGGTTATTAATAGGTGTTTAAAAACAGCATTAACTCTTTACTTGTGATTTAACATCTGTCTCATTCAATTTTGATGTGTTTGTTTGGCACCACTGTGCTGTGTACTCTGGGTTGATACAAAGGAAATAAGACCAAGTCTACAACCTCAGTGAGCTTGAGATCTCACTTTCTGTGTTTTATACCAGGTAGACCAGTGGTACAGAAAGGAGGCAAAAGAGGGGCCAAAAAAAAGTGTCATTTAGGAAGCAACTGCAGCAGAGTGACTTTATTCTGCTTTTGTAATTTTGTAAAAACTGCATTTGTAAAAAGATGCAGATTTCTTGGTGGTTCTCTATAACGAATGAGGTATTTCATTTTTGTGAAATGAGAATTTTCCTTTTGAACAAACTTTCTGAGTGAATCTTATGGGCACTGCAGTTTGAACACCACTGGATAGAAAGTCTTGCTTCATACTGATGTCAAGCTAGGAGCAGGATAGAATTGTTGGGATTGTTCCATTGATTGTAATGCCTCTCTCTTGCTACACAAGGGGAAAGACAGACCTGATCATACTGTTAAAATGCCTTCAGATGATCCCAGGGGTTTGAATTTGCTCTGGTGACCTGCCTTCCTGTATTTGATCATGTGGGCTGTGCTCCTCAATACCTACTTAAAGATAATGGGCATATGATAAACGACTTCTATCAGAACTGAGACTTCAGGGCAGTAAACCCATTGCCAATTTGAATCTTTTTACATTATCCTATAAAATTGTGTCATGGAGCAGTTCAGTCCAAGAAGTCAACACTATGGCTTAAATGATCCAAAAGGGCTATTCACCAATCCTGTTAATTGAAATTAGCTTTTTACAGTGGAATGACTGACAGTAGTCAGTCACCAAAGGCTTCGTTGCTCTTTTCCTTCCTTCCACGGTGTACTTTCATCTCATGATCCTTTGATTTCCATGCATATTCTCTTCTAAGATAAAGGAAGTGTCTCATAAGCATAACTGATATGTTCCTCTTGTTAGATAACATGACCAAATGCAGACAGAGGCTCACTGCACATTGCCTTCTTAATGGAAATATAGAAGCGTCTCCACTTCCTTAGGCCTGAGTCAATGTCTTTTTCCTCTCTTGTTGTAGCTACTTAGTGGGCGATGAACTGTGGGTAGTCATGGAATACTTGGCTGGTGGCTCTTTGACTGATGTGGTCACAGAGACCTGTATGGATGAAGGACAGATAGCAGCTGTCTGCAGAGAGGTAAGAAAACAGAACATTTTTGGCTGATGAGAACACCCACATTGGCACTTTTTAATCTTTGATTATTTAGAATGTTTATAACGTCAGAATATCAGTAGCACAACTTTAATACTAAAAAACAATTGAAGATCCTAACAATTTAAATCCTAACCCTCTCTCCCCAGCTCCTTGTTTATTTTAGTTGCTTTGTGATTGATCTTTCTTAATTCTATTATACCATTCACAGGGTACAATATCTAAGCCTGCCTAGTGGAGTCTTGTTGAATATGGAAGGCAGTAATATTGACATGGAACTTCTTCCTGGTTGGGGGGAATTTTTATATGATAGTTATTTTGCCTTGTCTATGCAATATAAGCCATGTACATATATACAGATCACATTATAACCCCATCATTTTCTGGAAGGCAGTTTACACAAGGTCCTCCCTCAGTCCAGAAAGTAGTTGCTTTCACAGTACAATCTTGAAACTCCCTCAGACCCCTACAGTGGGTCTGAGTGTCTGCCTGTTTTCTAATAACAGTGGCATATCCCCAGTTTCAAACTAAACTAAGGATATTTTGTTATATTAATTTTCTCAATATTTAAAAAAAAAAAACACTCCTCATTGGAGTCTTATCTTGAGCATTACCCTCTACCCTCTATTCATTGAAGTTTTCTATAGACACAAGTAGGAACTCTGACCCACTGAAACTTGAAAATCAATGATAGTAAAACAAAGCCAAATAATGTCAGCTAGCCTTTCATTGTTTTTTATTTTAAATTATTCACTTAAATTTCCTCCTTCTGCTGTCCTCTCATTCCCATTTCTTCCTCCCCAAATATGTACACATATCCACCAAATTCATATATTTTCTATTCATACAATAAATCAAACTTAAAATATTCAGGGGATTCTTCAGCCTTTAGCCTGTGGTTCCATCTGTTAGTATTACAACACAAAGCCATTTCCAAATTAGTACCTATAGTTACTTCAGAGCCTAGAGGTGGTTCCGGAACCTAGCTATCTGTCCATCAGAACTAGCTTGGGGCACTTGTTTTAAATGCAGATTTCTAGGTCCCACTCCAGACCTTCTGAATCTAATCATATCCCAGATGCAGATGCTTACTATATCTATAACCGATCAAGCCAAATCCATATCCTCCAGACAAGCAGATCCAAATATGATTATAGTAATTGGTTCATTCAACTGCATTAACAATGTAGTGCTACTTACCACACCATCACTCTTTGTGGCCAAGTCTGATTCAGGAGCTTTCATATGTATAATGCTAAGTTGCATCACTGATGTAAATGGTAACATGATTTCAAAATGGCTTTGAAACATTTAATTTATTTCTCCTGACAACTTAAGCTTGTACCTTTGCTCAAAATTTATCTAGAAATGAAACACATTTTTTAAAAATTTTGTGATATAACTAGAACTTTTTTCTTCCTGATACAATAGTGCCTCCAAGCTTTGGATTTCTTGCACTCAAACCAAGTGATCCACAGAGACATAAAGAGTGACAATATTCTCCTTGGGATGGATGGCTCTGTCAAACTGAGTAAGTATTATGGTGCAGATAACATGTGAGAGAGTGTCAGGGGATTTATGTTCTTTTACTGTCTATCTTGAGAAGAAAAGGGCTCTTGAGAGTGAGGGTTTGAAGGCATTTAGAGGCCTGTTTGAGGTAAAGCATTTTTTTCACATTGTATTGCTGTAGATTGTGACCAGATTTGGGGAGGGTTAATAGTTAAGAATATCTAGTGATTTCTATCTGCTGGATGACAAATACCTAAGCTGTAATACATAATTATACTGTAATAGTCAAAATAATACTAAAACATAATAAAATCTTAAGATTAAAAATCAAAAAAAAAAAAAAAAAGACAGAAAAGAGAAAGATTCTATAAGTTAGAGGGAACAGTATGAGGAGGGAACCAGGATTGAGGTCTAGTAAAAATGATATCACTCAGTTACTTCAGACTAGTTTAAAATCTGGAGCAGCTGAGAGATCGGATAACAAAAGGATATGAGTGAGGCAGTTTCAAAAGCTCAGTGTCCAAAGGAAGGTACAGTCGTATCTGAAAGTGACCTCTCGTAAAAGAAAAATAAGTTGAGCTGATTTTAACTGACTTTTGTTCTCTACAGCTGATTTTGGGTTCTGTGCCCAGATCACTCCTGAGCAAAGTAAACGAAGCACGATGGTGGGAACTCCCTATTGGATGGCACCTGAGGTAGTGACTCGAAAAGCTTATGGTCCGAAAGTTGATATCTGGTCTCTGGGAATTATGGCGATTGAAATGGTAGAAGGCGAACCCCCTTACCTTAATGAAAATCCACTCAGGGTAAGTAAAAAGAAAACTCAAGTCCTTTATCCCAAGGGAAGGGAAAAAAGCCAAATGTCATTTCTTGTCTCCACTAAAAGTGGCCAGAATGGGCTCTTTGATGGGACAAGTGACATAGAAGCTCCAAATTGTAATTTTCAAAATTACTGTGAGTTATTTATTTTCTGTTTCTCTTAAGCTGTCTCAACAGCTTTTTCAAATGCTTTGATAGCACTATTTCTATTGTCAGGGGTCTTTAAAATTTTGTAGTATAATTTTCTGCTGTCAAAAAAATATATAGCTTTTTTTTAAAGCAAGATGTGGGAAGAAAACAGTATTTTTTATCACATGCAACTTACTTTTAGCAGAGTAAATAAATGCATTTCCAGAACAGCTGAAATTTTTAAAATTAGATTTACATTATCAGTAATGATTTATTGAGCCACAGCAGCTTGGTGGGTATTGAATGGAACAAAAGATAGACACAGTACCAGCCTGGCAAAATCACAAACTTAATTAGACTGTCAGGGTAGAAATGAATGGAAATTGTTTGTGTTGGGTAACTCAGTTTGTGACTGCAGAATCAGAGGTTAGATCCTTATGTGGTCTGGTTACTTCTGTGAAGAGAAAAACTCCATTTTGGAGCCTAACACCCATTCAGAGAAAGGCAAAGGAACATGAAAGAAATGGCTGCTCAGTGCAGAAGTGAGCCAGGAGCTGTTTTGTTGAATAAAGCCTAAAGGTAAGTCAGAAGCTGTGTTATATATATAAAGGGCATCACACTATTAAGAAAAGGAAACATGTACCAATTCGAATTCTAGTCTCCAATCCTATGCAGAGCGCCAGTGCCGAAGGCGTCTTGCATATTGTTGTCTTCCTTACCACTAAGAGCCTAAAACTGAATTTTACCATTAGT
The DNA here is from genome assembly GCF_023091745.1 of Budorcas taxicolor. Classification (NCBI taxonomy): domain Eukaryota; kingdom Metazoa; phylum Chordata; class Mammalia; order Artiodactyla; family Bovidae; genus Budorcas; species Budorcas taxicolor. The sequence goes on from NC_068935.1 coordinate 19,503,682, forward strand.
ATATAAAAATCATTGCCTGTAGATGGTTAAGTGTTCACACGTTCAGCTTATAAAATCCATATGTAAATCAAATATATGTGGCTTTCTGTACATGTAAAGAAACTTACAGACTAATTATCTAGTTATTTTGAAATGGAGCAGTTTCTAATTGGGAGCTGCATTCCCTGTGTATGGAGAGGGGGACAGCCTCCCCTTTGCCCCTTCCTAATTCTTCTCTGCTAGTTGGCCTCTTGTCTTAGACCCGGCACTGATTAGAAAATAACAGATAGGAGTGAATGCCCTAATGAATGCTATGGGCTATTGCTCTGGGCTCATGAAACAATCTGGAAGTGAGACGTGCACCGTGATTAGCTGCCTGCAGGGCTGAGTGGAAAAAGAGGGACATTTTCCCACTGTTTGTGGGTCAGTCCTCCATGAACTTAATCAAACCCACCCCTGACCTATGGATAATTACATGGGCTTGTCCTAATTGTCTAACCACCTTTGCCCTTTAAGAAGTAGCAGTGAAGGAACACACCAGGCCTCTCATTTCCATGGATTTCCTCCTTTAAGTCTTCAGAGTTTGGAGAAACTAAACAGATTATGGCTATTTTGCTTTCTGCCTTCTAATGAGTAATTTACAGCTTGCAATATTTAAGGTTTAAATAAATGGCTCTGTAAAGCAGTTGGCCTCAGTAATGCATTTATTACCTTCTTCAGTTCCCCAAGTACAATTGATCGCTCTTCAGCAAGGCTGTTAATTGTTAGAAAAAAGGAAACAAGTTGTAATCTTTATGGGCATCTTCTAGCCTAGGATTAGAGCTAATAATTAACAGCTTGTCTCTTAGGATCCGAAGCCTTGTATCTAAACAAGTACTTGTAGATTAACAAGCCACAGGTTCAGGAAGCCTCCATTATGGCTATAACAAAAAGATCCATCCGGAAGACCACCCTGTTGAATTCCACTGATAAGGATTTACTGTAACTGGGCTCATTATTCTCTGTGTGTGATCAACCTCCAGTGACTCAATCAAGTCCGTATGGAGGCAGGCCTCTATCTGTTTGCCAGGCGCCACAAGGACTTTTTAAGTTTTGATTTTGAATATGTTGTCCTCCTGTTCTCTTAAATAAAATCCAGTATTCCTGGCTATATGCCCTTATTTGGGATTTGAAAAATATAGTCACTGAAACACTGGAGAGGTTGGACAGAAAAACACATACCATGACCTTGTTGGAAGCATGTGTTTTCTTGAATTCTGGTGACCAGGGCATGTGTGGAGAAATAGCAAATGGCAGAACTGGCTTAGCCCTTCTTTCTTTAACATCCTTCCGAGACTACCACCCGTCTACCACTTTAGACTTTGAAGATGAACAAAAGGAAGGAAGTGGAAATGAGACAGAGTGGTAGAGTGAAGTCTAACATGTTAATATGAAAAGCATTTGGCCTATGGAGTCAGGTAGGTTTGGGTAAGTCCTGGTTCTACAACCTGCCAGCCCTGTGACCTTCAGCAGGTGACCCAAAACCTCTATAAGCCCTGTTTCCTGTGTGTAATTGGGAACAATATCTCTCTTGCAGAGTTAGTATGAAATCTAAATGAAATCATGCATGTAAACACCTAGCACAGTGTCTAGCTCATTGTAACGAGAGGGAGAAAGAGATTTATATATCAATAGAAAAGTGAGAAAGGAAACAGAACAGATGCTTAGAATACTTTTTACCCGTTCATGAAGGGAGATTGGATTCCCCACTCCTCCCAAGCACTTTCCTTCCACAGTAGCATCCCCTTGAAGAGTGCAAGGTTCTATACGGTTCAGTATAAATTACCGTGAACAGGTTACACTGAGCAGCAGAGGTTAAAGATGAAATCTGGGACTATACATTCGAAGGCTGTTGGCATTTTGCTGTGGCTTTTGTGTGTGTGTGTGTCTCTGTTGTGTCAGTTGGAACTGAGCAAGCCCTCTTGGAATATTGCCTGTTAACTTATCACTGATGCAAGGAATTAGCTACATTCCCCCCCCTAGTTTTAAAGCAGTTGGGATTTTTTTTAAAGTAAATTGCTCTATACTAATTGACCTAATTTGCTCATAAAATGCCTTTTAAAGGTTAAAGAGTTGTTAACTGTGCCAATGTTATAAGGTTGGTGCTCTTTCAGAGACAGACAGGAGACAAGTTCCTCACTGCCTGAAGTCTGTGCACTCAACGTAATTGGCCTTGAATGTGTTGTTCTGTGACCCACAGCCATTTTTGGTGCAGCCTCCAATAATAAAGTGCCTTGTTCTTTCTGTTCGCCAAAGTGACTGAAGTCAAATTCGAACTTTCTCTGTAAATATGTAAATCAAATGTTGGGATACTGCTGCTCTCCCCAGCTTGTGTGTTCGTTTGAAGATATCTTTTTATAAACCTATGATTATAATGACCTGATTCTAAATAAGGAGGCACAATCATTTCCATAAAACAAATCTTTGGTTTGTTGTTGTTGTTGTTGTTTTCCTCAGCACTAAGAGAGTGCCTCTTTATTAACTTGGCATTCAACATAATGGGGCTGTTCTTGTCAATGGGTTTTGAGGGATTTTGGTGTTTGTGAAACGTCTCAGTGATATCCAGTGGAGGATCCTACTGGACCCTGTGGGTGGTGCCCCTTTTCTGTGTAACTTTCCAGACCTTTATCCTAGTTGAGATGAACTTTAAGTGTTCTCTTTCTACCCTTGCTCTAAGCATCTGTGAAGCCATATCAAACACTGGATCTTTGGAAGACTATTATCAGTATCAAGAAGAGATATCTGAAGGCTAAAAACAGTGTTTAGGAGAGTATGGGACCCACCTATCTTATACCAGTGGTTCTCCTCCTTGGTTGTACATTGGAATCCCTGTGAAGCTTCAAGAACTGATAAGGTCAGGTTTCTACACCAAGGACTAGAACAAACATCAATGCAAAGCTCTGTGGCTAGCCCTTTGTAGAACTCTGTCTAAACTGAAAAAAACATTCTTCATCAGCCCTCTTTGAGCCTGGTTGTTCAACCAGAAAAGAGCATGCTCTCATTCTGGCCACATTTCTCCTTTTCATCTAAAAAGGACATCATGAATCACTTTGTCAAAATCTTGGCACATTCTGGCATTCTTTGATTTACTGTTTCCAGCAACACTATCAAAAAAGAAATGACATTAATTCAGCATATACCTCCTTGCTATACCATTTTCTTTTTCAATTTTGCTTCTCTTGCAAATGGAGTCCCTCATTACCACCTGATAGCTGTTGTGTACATCACATGTATTGATGATAATAAAGCCATTAGTCTGACTGCTCATAATTAAGAGTGTATAACCTGTATGGTCAGAGAGAAGGGTGGGAAGAAGTATCAATTGAGACCTGTTGTCTACAGGAAGAGGCTCCCTACGCCCCCATCCCCACACTTGAAACACTGCACAAGTGTTAGTTTCTTCTTTTTTACTATAGAACTAGGGAAATTGTGGTTAGCTTATATGCCCAGAGAAGAGAATTAAGCAGAATAGAATCTCTAGCACTAAAAAGCAGCAACTTAGGGCCAAAGTGCTTTGAGCTCCCTCCAACCACTGGAACCTGTGTTGTGGACTGGAATGTCTGGGTTTGATGGAATTAAAGTCAAATATAAACTTCCTGAGTGCCAGAGAAGCAAGCGTACTTTGCTAGCACTCTGTCAATATTGTTTTGAATGTATTTCAGGAAGATCTGGGAGCATTCCCTTCTTTTTCCATAAGCCTCTATGGAACAGCAAGGTTTATTGATGGTTTGTTGACACTCCGCCTACTTTGAGGGCAAACCTATGCCTAAAAGGAGGGGCAAGTTGGGATAACGGCAACTAAAATAATCATGAAACAGTAACAGAGTCTCTTTTTAATCAGAAAAATATTGCCTGTCAAAAGATAGATAGCTCTTAAGACTCATTGGTTGTCAGGAATTTAGCATAGGAAAATGGGACCTAGCCATAGGAAAGCTGCAAGTCTCATTTAGATTGTAATTCAGAAGCAGACAGTTCAAACCAGTAATTTATGATCCAGAAGACAGCCAAAGGAGAAACTAATTCCACAGCAAACAAAAGTCTGAGACTCTGACTAGGTGAAGATGTGGCAAAGAGGGATTACAAACGTGGTAACCAGGGACCTACTATTGGCCAAGACTGATATTCCTTTATCATGTGAGTTGAAGAGTCAATTCTGTTCCCGGGTCTACCCATCAGCAGCCCCATGATCTTGCATAGATTACTTCTTGCTGGGCCTCATTTACTTTTGCTTCAAACAAGTGGAATTTGACAAGATTATTGGTTACCCGTGAACTCTGTGAATTCCATGGGCTCCTAGAATTCCATGGAGGTCCTTGGGGCCCAATGGGGAGGTCCTGTGGTTCTCAAGTCCACCAAAATAGTTCCCTCATTAACTTGTTTTCTGTATCAGGCTTCCACATGAAATTTAGTTAAATAAAAGGGGAAACTCATGGTCTCTGTCTCTGATTCTGTTTTCTTAGGCTGTAGATATATGCTCCAGCCTCCCATGAGTGCCAGGATGGCCTGGGTTTGAGTATGCACTGTCTGTAGGAGGGCTTCCAGAGTTGTGATCTTCAGACAGCTTGAGTGGAGGGACTTCCCTGGTGGTCCACTGTTTAAGACTTCACGCTTCCAATGCAACGGGTGTGGGTTTGATCCTTGGTTGGGGAACTAAGGTCCTACTTGATGAGTGGCACAGCCAAAAAGAAAGAAAAAGCAAAGAAAGCTGTTTGGAGACATCTCTCTGATTATCTCCTGACTAAGTCTGTATTCCATAGAGTGGAAAGGACCCCATTTCCCTACCAAGAAAGACATTCGATTGTGATGCAAATGAAACATGATGCATGTGGGTAAGAAGCCCGGGAAGAACACAACAGTGATAAAGCTGTTTCAAGGACCCATTTTCTACCCTGGGCTGTACTGAGAACATGTGCATGTTATTGTGTACAGAGCTGTTCAGCTGATGAACTGCATATAAAACAGAAGTTGAAGCCAGTTTATGTAAGCAGTAATGCATGTTTCACAGAACATATCACAGTCCAGCTGGTTTTTGAAAAGCCCCAAAGAATCAGGGACTTAGTACCTTCCTGCTCCAGTGTTCTGAAGTGAGACAGGAATAAACATATAATGGTAAACAGTACATTGAAACTAGAAACTAGGTGTGGGTTGAAGAGAAAATGGGAGATGAGGAAGTCAACAGAGCATGTGTTAGATGATGTTTTGAGAAGTTTTATGGGAGAAGGACCAGAGAAATGGGGAGGTAGCAGAATGGATCCTAGGATCAGGTCCCCTTGACCTCCCTGAATTGTGGAGCCTTTATCTTCATTTCCCTTCCTCGTCACTCCACCAGCCACCTTCTCTCCCCATGGTCCCTTGGCCCTAGTCCTTGCCCTGTGTTCTGCTACCTCTGCTTCTTACAACTTTTCTCCTCTACCTCCTGCCTCATTTTGCTTTCCTGATTTTCTGTCTCTATGCCTATCCCTCCTCTACTTCCAAACCCCTAGTGGTTCTCAAGCTTGGGTGCCTCCTGGGCTACCCAGGGTGGCTCCTTGAGCACACATAGCCTGCTCTACATTTCTTGATGAACACTATTAATCCTGAGAGATTAAAATGAGCATGTCCATTGTTGGAGTCATCTGGTCTTTATTTTCTGGCAATGGCCAGTTTTTTATGCTTGAAAGGAGCACTCTAAAGGCAGTTCAACACCTAATCTGTTGGTGGTACCTAATTACCTTTTACCATAAACCAATAAGAGAATAGATCTGTAATAGCTCAATTTTTAATGACTTTTAAAGGATTAAACAATAACAGCAGAGCCCCCTACCATGTATAATTTAGTGACAGATGAGAACCTACTATACAAGACAAGTCAGGAACTAAATTAGAGTACAGTGTTTATTCAGTTATCACACTGAACTGTTGGGTTGAATAAGTCAAAATAGGGAATACAACATTTGTTATAATATAACAACTTTTTTGTAGATTTGGCCCCATTTACTCTCATCTTAGAAATGTCAGGGCCTTTAATGAAATCTATAAAAACATCAGAGGCAGTAATACACTCTGGCCTTTAACCTCTGAAATCCCAGGTCAAAAGTGACCTCTAAGTCATAAGGTGTCAAGTCACTTGTTGCCAAATCTCTCCCATAAAACACTCAGAGATAGTTGAAAGGAATTGGGACATAAGTAGGTTATGGGCAACAACCAGAAGACACACTGCTTATAAACACTCAACATATATACAGATACTGGTGAATACAATAGGAAACCTAACTGGGCCTTTTGTTCCCCATTTCCAAGTTTAGTTGCAAAACGATTGACCTCAAAAGGGTCCATTTCCTTTGTTAAAGGTAGAGGTGGAGTTATGCATGCTCAATGTGTCTCATCTCTCTTTTTTTTAGTTGAAGTTTCAATATCAGACTCTCAGAAATTAATAGAATGAGTGTACAGAGCAGTAGAATATAGTAGACCTGAAAAGCACTATGAACCAATTTGACATAATTAAGATTTATACAATTTTCACACAACAGTAGGATACAAATTCTATTCAAGTTCCCATAGAGTATAAACTAGGAGATTATGAAATATATCCAGGGACATAAGACCGTGGCTTCTTAGATATAGCCCTCATTTAAAAATGGAAATTTAATTTACAAATACATAGGAGTTTTTAAAGTATCTTTGATATTAATTTCTCATTTTGACATTATTTTCTCATTAAAATGCTTTCTTCTCTGCAGTCACCCTCCATGATTTTTCAGTCTTCTAAGTTTATTGAGGTTTTCAATAGCTAAGTCGCAGAGCTCTCTTGGTAAATGTCACACTGCATTTGAAAATATGTGGGTTATTTTCAAATCTTTTGATATTGGTCTCTAACATAATTCCACAGTAATAAGAGAACAGACTGTATGATCTCAATGCCTTTAGACCAAGAAATTTCTGTACCTGGTCTTATGTCAGAGTGTTTCATCTCTTAAAGAGTCCTTGTCTGCCTCTGCTTACGAAAACCAAAATCACAGAGGGTGGGAGCACTGTGAGGTGGTGCCGTGAAGTGGTCAAGTGGATGGACTCTGGGCTCACACTTCCTGGATTCAGATACTGACTCCCTCATTGCTAATTGTGTAATGTTGGGCAAGTTATTATGTTAACCCTACCGCCCTCAGTTTCTTCATCTGTCAATTGGTCATAATCAAGTATAACTCAGGGGATTGTTGTATGAATCACGTGAGCTAATAGTAATCATTCAGTAAATGCTAACTAATAATATTTCCCATGAAACAGTCTTTATACAAATATTAAGATATTGTTACATTGTTTGTTAAATAGATTTTTATGGGCTAGTTTGGGAGCCTGTTCATCACGTATAACACCATTTCCATGGGAGAATGTATTTTGAGTTCCAAATATTCAACTTAGAAAGAAATGTTCCACCACTCTCCTCTTTGTAAAGAGAGTCTTTATATCAGTGCTGAGGCCTCTCAGGGTTACTAACACATTTCCATGTGAGTCTCCTGGTTTGTTTCTAACCTAAACTTTACAAACTGTTAAAATGAACTGAAGTCACAAACTGAAGCCTTTTAATCAAATGGTTAGTCCAGTTGCAAAACTGCCTTAATGAAAATATATTGGGTACCTATGCATTGTTTGGGGACCTCTTTGGAGAAATGTGGTAACTTCTAAGATGACTGCTTTGATCAGTTTTTAACTGAGGAAATTGCCAATAAGGTAAATTGAATTATTCCTCCAAGTGGGTAAAGTCGTGCTATCTGAGTACTTAGGTAAATTTAGTTGCACATCAGGATCCATAGAAAACTGCAACATTTGTTTGTTATTGACAAGGGATGTAAAGTTATTAAGAATTCCAGAACACCAAAAACTTCTAGGTAATATGTATATCACAATGAAGAAAGGCAATATTTTTTGGCCAAAGGTTGTCTGTCTAATATTATAAATAAGGTCAGTAGGTCATGGGGGCTTTGTCTCACCTTAGGAATAAAACAGACCTTGTTAAATAATGTAGCAGAAGAAAAATCAAGAGCTCTTTCTCTGTTCAAGATCAGTCAGAGAAGACTAAGTTTCTGTGTTTCCAGTTCCAGAGAGAACTAATTGTCTTCACTTGCTCTCTGGGTTTGCCCACAACAGATTACCATGTTGTTGTAATCTCCAGTTTTCCCTCCCTTTGATGGCATCCCCTTACCTACATGGCTCATGGCACTCTCTTCCTTCTCCCACAATGAAGAGTTGGGTAGTCAGAAGTTCCCACATTCCAGGCCTATTCAGCTCAGAAAGGGTGTCATTCTCTATGTATCTTCTTATATGTTCACTCATTCGCTTTAGCTTCTGAGCTTTAATACTTCATATAGCAAAGTCTGTCATATTCCCATCTCAATGAGATTTATTTCTACTTTTTGGTTTTCATTTCATTTAGCAACAAAAAAATTTATTGATCACCTGTTTTGAGCCACTATCCACAATATCCAGAGATGCTTGTGGCACAATTCCTACCTTCACAATCTAGGGAGACAGACCTGTGAACAAGTAACAGGTATTCACCCTACAACATGAAAACAGATGTATAAACAAAGGGGTATATAGTAGCTCAAAGGAGGGGAGGGCTAACCCTATCTCCATGGTGACTGCCACCCCAGTTTGCTTGGCATTGAGAGACATAGAAGCTTCAGTAGTAAAACCCAGGATAGTCCCTGGAAAACCGAGGTGGTTGTTCACCATGTCCATCTGGGAGAGACTGAGAAGACTTAGCAAAGGAAGTCCCATTTGAAATAGAAATTAAAAGGCAAGTAGAAGTTCACCAGGCACTGAAGGGAATAGCATTTGAGGCAGATATGAAAGAGCATTTCTTATTATAGGAATGAAGAACTAATTGGCATGAATAGTATGTGAGCCTTGGCCAATATGTGTATGTATGTGAAAGTGGGGGAAGCAGGGTTCTCAGATGAGAACAGAGGAGGACTAGAAAGAGAGGCAGGGGCCAAATCATGGAGGACCATCTATGCCATGCAAAGGAATCTTTACTATGTCCAGTGTTTTCAAACAGCTATAGTGATCCCTTGGTTCAAATTAAACCTTGCTTGGAAGCATAATGAAAGTGAAAGTCACTCAGTCATGTCCAACTCTTTGCAACTCCATGACTATACAGTCCATGGAACTCTCCAGGCCAGAATACTGGAGTGGGTAGCCTTTCCCTTCTCCAGGGAATCTTCCCAACCCAGGGATCGAACCCAGGTCTCCCGCATTGCAGGCAGATTCTTTACCAGCTGAGCCGCAAGGGAAGCATAAATAAAGAATAAAATCAAGTATTTCTCTGATTGAAACACATGTGGTACAGGGTCCTAGAATCTCTCCATCTATCTCCTTCTCCCACCCCTTTTCCCACTTAGCTGGTCTTGAGGGGAATTTAGGGGAGAACAGTTTGAAAACCATGTCCATGGACCACGTTGTTGTTGTTTAGTAACTAAGTCTTGTCCAACTCTTGCGACCCCATGGACTGTAGCCCTCCAGGCTCTTCTGTCCATGGGATTTCCCAGGCAAGAGGCAAGAATACTAGAGCGGATTGCCATTTCCCGACCCAGGGATTGAACCTGCATCTCCTGCATTGGCTGGCAGATTCTTTACCACTGAGCCAACAGGGAAGCCCTCTGTGGGCCGTAGAGAGCCAATAAAAATTGCTAAAGCAGAAAAATGGATGCCATGATGAGGTTTAGAATAAGACAGATTGTTCAGGAGGATAGACTGAAGAACACAGAGGCTTAAGTTCGAAAAAAAACCTATTGGAAGCTATTGTAACAGTAGGGACAGAGAAAAGTGGATGGGTATGAAGGCCATTTCTAAAGGTTGCATGAACTGAAGCTACTGAAGTTGGGGGAGGAAAAATTTTCTAGATGAGGAAGAAGGAGAAGTCAAGTATGACTCTGGGTTTCTTACTAAAGAAGCAACCAACTACAAAGAAAATCTCTAATCTCTTTTTTTTATTGAGGCATAGTTGATGTACAATATTGTATGTTTCAGGATTACATCGTAATGACTCGCAGTTTTTAACATTTGTATTCCATTTATAGTTATTATGAAAGATTGGCTATATTCTCTGTGTGGTATAATATATCCTTGTTGCTTATTTATTATTATACATAGTAGTTTGTACCTCTTAATTCCCTCCTCCTATCTTGCCCCTGCCCCTTCCCTTTCCCTACTGCTAAATACTAGTTTGTTCTCTGTATCTGTGAGTCTGTTTCTGTTTTGTTATATACACTCATTTGTTTTATTTCTGAGATTCCACTTGTAAGTGATATCATACAATATTTATCATTTTCTGATTTGGTGAGCAGCAGCAGCAGCATGTTGAGTGAAATAGTGAAGTGAAAGTCGGTCAATCGTGTCTGACTCTTTGCAACCCCATGGACTATACAGTCCATGGAATTCTCTAGGCCAGAATACTGGAGTGGGTAGCCTTTCCCTTCTCCAGGCGATCTTCCCAACCCAGGGATCAAACCCAGGTCTCCTGCATTGCAGGCAGATTCTTTACCAGCTGAGCCACAAGGGAAGCCCTTGTGAGTAAAATAAGTCTAGTCTGATTATTGAGCCAGGCTTCCCAGGTGGCTCAGGGGTAAAGAATCCACCTGCCAATCAGGAGACATGGGTTTGATCCCTGAGTCGGGAAGATCCCCTGAAGAAGGAAATGACAACCCACTCCAGTATTCTTGCCTCTTGCCTGGGAAATCCCATGGATAGAGGAGCCTGGTGGGCTATAGTCCATGGGGTTGCAAAGAGACAGACAAGACTTAGTGATTAAACAACAGCAATTTCTATAAAATTAGCCAGCCCATTTTCTTTTGAACTTTCAACTAACTTAGATAAAAACCAGAATGTGGTCACTTGTGCCCATTTTCATTCCTATAAAATGAGCAAGCCAATTTTCTTTTGAGCTTTCAACTAACTTAGATAAAAACCAGAATGTGGTCACTTGTGCCTAGTTTGATTTTCTTCAATCTTTCTTCAGCTAAGTTTTGACTTTGCTAGGAGAATGCTTTTTGCTGTGATTGGTGTATTGCCCACAACTGCTTTTGTCTCTTATTAGCAGGGCAGTGAGTAGCAGTTTTCTTTTTTACAAAGATAGGGCCCAGCTTACATGCAAGTTCATTTTTTTTTCTTTTTCTTTCTTTTATTTCATTTTTTAAATTTTATTATTTTTAATATAAATTTATTTATTTTAATTGGAGGTTAATTACTTTACAATATTGTATTGGTTTTACCATACATCAACATTAATCCGCCACAGGTATACACGTGTTCCCCATCCTGAACCTTTCTCCCTCCTCCCTCCCCGTACCATCCCTCTGGGTCGTCCCAGTGCACCAGCCCCAAGCAGCCAGTATCATGCATCGAACCTGGACTGGTGATTTGTTTCATATATGATATTATACATGTTTTGATGCCATTCTCCCAAATCATCCCACCCTCTCCCTCTTGCACAGAGTCCAAAAGACTGTTCTATACATCTGTGTCTCTTTTGCTGTCTTGCATATAGGGTTATTGTTACCATCTTTCTAAATTCCACATATATGCGTTAGTATACTGTATTGGTGTTTTTCTTTCTGGCTTACTTCACTCTGTATAATAGGCTCCAGTTTCATCCACCTCTTTAGAACTGATTCAAATGTATTCTTTTTAATGGCTGAGTAATACTCCATTGTGTATATGTACCACAGCTTTCTTATCCATTCATCTGCTGATGGACATCTAGGTTGCTTCCATGTCCTGGCTATTATAAACAGTGCTGCGATGAACATTGGGGTACATGTGTCTCGTTTTGGAGGATTTTTTTTTTGAAATAAAGCAGTCACATTCATTGTAGAAAATTCGGAAAATTGAAAAAAATGTTTTCAAAGATTACATCATTAATAATCCTGCCACCCAGGAGGAACCATTGTTCACATGTTGGAGTGTTTCCTATCAATCTTTTTCTTAGTACATGAATTGAAGAGAGGTGAGAAAGACATATACTTGTGAAGAGCAGTATTGTTTAGAGTAGGATGTATTGAGCTAAGAAAGGTGAGATGAAAAGTGAGAAAATGAAACAGTATGGCATGTACACAGACATAGGGAGAGTGGAAAGGGAGAAAAGAGATGTGTTTGTTTAGGATTTGGTTTGGCTACAGAACAGAAAAAAGCAAGCAAAGGCTGCAGAGGTTGGCAGAAATTGTGACCAGCTGAAATAAGAGAGTTTAGGAGGAGGCAGCAAATGTCATTTGCAGTGACAATTTTCTTCTAATAACAGAACAAAGATGGCTTGTGAGGACAGGTGCTCCGAGCATTAATCATTAAACCCATTGCTTATTGGGGTGGAATAAACCTGTTCTCAAAGTGTGGTCCTAAAACCAGCAGTTTCAGCATCAACAGGATATTTGTTAGAATGCTAATTCTCAGACCCCTCTCCAGATTGATCTGTTTTTAACAAGTCCCTCTAGGTGATTCCAATACATGCTATAGGTTGATAGCCACTGGATGAAATGGTGCTTCCTAACCCTTTCTAAAGTACATCTGTGGAGGTTTCTGGAATGGAGGAGAGATGTTCTCACCAGCTGATGAAAACGGGCCTGGGAAAAGACTTTGATAGAAATGTTTTTGATAATAATATTCAGAGCCATGGTGGGAAAAGGGGATGATAATTTGCTACAAAGTCCAAGCCAGTTCAAGAGGGAGCATGTCTTCATAATAGTTAGGAGTCTGGGCGCATAGGCAGGCATAACCCTGGTGGTAATACCTGCAGGAAAACTCCTGTGTATCCTTCAAGACCCTGATCAAATGTCAAGCTCCTCTGTGAAGTGTTCTCTGAGCTATGGTGTCAATGGCTTCATCCTTGTATTGACTTGGCACTTGCAACGTTCCTCTGATTGGCTCTTATCTCACTGTATGGTGGGTATATGTAAGTCTCTCTTCTTCACTAAACTGTATGACCTTTGAAAGTAGGACATTCCACTATTCATCTTTGAATCTCTAGTGTCTAATATGATTCCTGATACATACTTAATACTCTAGAATAATTTGCTTAGAGGAGGCATGAGGAATGGCCAGCTTTTTATGGCTGTCAGGAGCTCAGAAGCCTTTGAAACATGAGTTTACTTTGAATTAACCATGAATTAACCATGGTCTTGAGTTCAGCTCTGTGCCTTGAAAGTTAGGGCCCTTGATTCTGTTACCACACCATGAGTTGATCTCTCTCAGTGACCTCAACTAAGATCTCAGAGACATATTAGCAACTTAATATGTTACAGTGGGCTTCCCTAGTAGCTCAGGCAGTAAAGAATCTGCCTGCAATGTTGGAGATGTGTGTTGGATCCCTAGGTCAGAAAGATTCCCCTGAAGAAGGAAATGGCAACATGGACAAGAGGAGAATGGCTGGCTACAGTCCATGGTGTTGCAGAGTCAGGCATGACTGAATGACTCTCTCTCTCCAACACACACACACACACACACACACACACACACACACACACACACACACCTTACAGTAGGATACAGGATTACTAATGTCAGCTTTTCTTATATTTTGTATTATAGCTAGACTTCCATGGGAAACCTAATTAAAATCTATAGGGGTATATCTGCCACAGGACAAAAGTATTGGATTGGTCAAAAAGTTTGTTAAGATGTTATGAAAAAAATCCGAAAAAGCTTTTTGGCCAACACAATACTTCCATCTTTGGGACCCATGGGTTACTTCTCATCTCATCCAGGCACTGCCATCTTCTGATTGCTTTTACTTCTCTGATTCTATAATGTAGCCTGTTCATACCTGTGTTGTACTAGTCGCTTCAGTCATGTCCGACTGTTTGTGACCTCATGGACAGTAGCCCACTAGGCTCCTCTGTCCATGGGATTTCCCAGGCAAGAATACTGGAGTGGGTTGCCATTTCCACCTCCAGGGGATCTTCCTGACCCAGAGATAGAACTCGAGTCTCCTGTGTCTCCTGCATTGCAAGCAGATTCTTTACCCACCAAGCCATCCGGGAAGCCCCTGTTCATCCCTGGTCTACTCACAAGTATTCTCCAATCAAGATAAACAGTAAATTACAATCACCTTTGCAACTGTGCCTTCCAGAGGTTATACTTATATCAATGTGTTTAGATGTGTGTGTGTTTCCCTAACTCTGTGGTCACAGAGTCCCAGGCAGTTCCTTGGTTTCATTTCCTAGGTGGTTAATGACACATTCATTTTATGTGGATTTTTACTGGCTTCCCTGGTGGCTCAGATGGTAAAGAATCTGCTTGCAATGCAGGAGACCCAGGTTTGATCCCTGGGTCAGGATGATCCCCTGGAGAAGGAAATGGCAACCCACTCCAGTATTCTTGCCTGGAGAATCCATGGACAGAGGAGCCTGATGGGCTACAGTCCATGGGGTGGCAAAAGAGTCAGACATGACTGAGAGACTAACACTTTCATTTTACTGGCTTAGCTCTCAGAGGACAGCCTTATAACCGTATTTCTAAACTTTTGAGGGTGGGTCACCTCACTGTCCCTCACTTACTGCCAAGAGTAATCATTTCTCAATGTTACAGAAACTTTGCAGTGTATGCCAGTATCATTCTCTAAAATGGAGTTTTTAGACCCAAGGTAAAAATCAGAATGGATGTGTGTCTTCTGGGTCAACTCACGATCCTAATATGTACGTGCTGAATAGATTTTTCTGATTTTTTTCTACAGGCATTATATCTGATAGCCACTAATGGAACCCCAGAGCTGCAGAATCCTGAGAGACTGTCTGCTGTATTCCGTGACTTTTTAAATCGCTGTCTTGAGATGGATGTGGATAGGCGAGGATCCGCCAAGGAGCTTTTGCAGGTGAAAATTAAATAGGACAGTTACAAACAGAGAGTCATTATATTGAGCTTTTCTACCTCGATGTGTGACAATCAGAGAACTCTGTTGAGAGATGCCTAGTTTGAGTTAGGCACTAACCATTTGATTTGAGATCACAGGCACAGAAATATAGGCATGCATCTAATGTGTAATGGATTGGCATGTGGCCTTTCTTCTGAGAAGTTGGCAATTTAAACTAGAACTCTCTTTTGTTCTTCCTGGAGTCTTATTTTGCAAGGGGAAAAAACAATGTGAACCTCTGGTGTTACTGTTTTGTTCTAAACTTTACTTGTGCCCCTGGATGTTGTACGCAGGTGCTCTTGGCCGGAGGTAATTCTCTACATAACTATGCAATTATTTCCATGGCATTTGCTACTCTAATGCTTTACTGGTCAAAGCCCCTTTGCTTGTGATGCCAAATGGCAGGCACCTGCTTGCCTGGGTGAGTACCATCCAGTGGTGAGTGCCTCTGTAACCATTTGTCCTTTTCATGGCTCTCAGGGATTCGTATATATGATGATAATTAGTACCTACTTGATACCAACATTTTTACACATATTATCTCATTAATTCTTACAACACTCTAAGATAGGTGTTATTAATCCCTGTTACAGATGTAGAAATTAAAGCTCACACAAATATCGAATGGCAGAACTTGAATTTGAGCCCTGGATTGTCTTTCTTCCACACAAATCAATTTAGAAGGGAAAAAACATTTATATTGATAAAGCAATGCATGCCCAGGATCACTGCTGGGGATGGTCCCTCGGGGAAGAAAATAAAGATCTGTAATAGCCAAGCCAAGCAAAGTGACTACTTGTCCCTCTTGACTTTGAACACATAATCCAGTTAAACAAAAGGCATAACATTTGGTCATGCAGAGTGTGATTAATGATGAACTCAGTCTGTTCTCGGCCAAACAACAAAAAGTTCCTATTGCTTCTGAACTCCTTCCAGAGATAGAGAGCCACACTCAGGCAAAAATACCCTACCCCAACCTAAGTCATACTTGGGATAAACCAATTTGGAGGAACTGGGAAAGCTACACCTTCTCTTTTCTGCTACCTGTGAGCGTTTCACAGGCTATCATGAGGCCTGAAAATGTCCTATCTGAAATAGCCCTTTATTAGTCCTCCCATTATTCCAGCCTCAAATTATAGATGAAAAACTGGAACTGTTGAGTACATCATTTCCATGTCTTTACACGCCTCTCACTACCCCACTTACACATCCTGTACACATTCCTATTATGTCTTCTTCAAGGATGAGTGAAAATACAGTTTCACTTAAGGTAGCTATATAGTTATATATATAATTAAATCAATTATCTAGTTAATTCCTTACTCAACAATACTTTTATCTGAACCAGTCAGATTACTGATGCAAAATGATGTTGTGAGAAGATTGAAGAGTGTATTTGTTGCATCTTTTGATTTTATACATGTAAGCTCTGCATATTACCTTAAGTCCATATAACTCCATTCTCTGCCTCTAGTTCATTTTAGAGGTTGGAAAACAGAGACTTACATGACATTCACACCACTGGAAGACTTGAGAAAAGGCACAAATAAATGGATTTTTATGAAGCAACTTCTATTTGCAAGGCTTAAGTGCACTGGTTGATACAAATCTTTTAAAGGCATGATTCCTACTCTTTAGAAGTTCCGTCTCCTTGTGAATATGAAGAAGAAAAAAAAACAAGATTGTTCAGAGACTCAGTGGAACCAAGTGGCCATTCAAACAGTGAATGTCATAACTGATTAAAGATATGCATCTATGGCCTGTGGCACTCAGAAGATGTCTGTGAAAGGGAAAGAGTTTGCCTGGGCCTTGAAAGACAGATCAGTCTTAGATAGTTTAGGGGGAAAAGGGGAAGGAATTTCAGATGGAAGGATTATCACCTGATCAAAGACATGTAGGCAAAGTTCAAAGGAACAGAAAATAGACAGTGTGGCTGAAGTAGAGTTCAAGTCAGAACAGCTACAGGTGGCAGGACTGTAGAGAGCCTTGAACACCAGGCTAAAGCATAGGGGCTGTAGGTAATGGGGAAACACTGAAGCCATCTGAGGGACACACATGATGAAAGCTTTGTTCAGGAAGATGACGCTGGTGGTCTGCAATAAGAATTAGCAACAGAAACAGATGGAGGCAGGAAGATGGGGGGGAGGTTATTGTTGTAATTCAGGATTAAGTTGATTAGGCCTAGGCAAAGCAAGAGATCATTGTAAAAGGCATTGAAAAGGCAGCATTTGGTAACTGATTGCATGTAAAACATAAGAAGAACACAAAAGTGACTTCAGAATATCAAACCAGTGGTAGCATTCAGCAAAACCAGAAGTGATAGAAGATAATAATACACTGGCTAACATTGATTGGCCTTGATATAGCTTATAAGAAACTGTTGCTTACCTCATTTAACCACTGTGATAAGCAGAGGATTGGATTGAACCCAGGTATTCTGACTCCAAAGCCCCTATAGCTTACATGACATAAGAGTACTCTGTTTGAGAAACTTCAAAGTATAAAAAACTATATATTATTTTAAAATTATTTATTTTTAATTGAAAGATATGCTTTACAATACTGTGTTGGTTTCTGCCATACATCAACCTGATTGAATGTACATTTTTCAATGTTGAGTTCAAGGTGGCAGGAGGACATTCAAAAGGAAATAAACAACAGACAATTAGAGAAATAGGGCCAAAATTCAGGAAAGAGATCAGGTCACGCAATGGATATTTGGGAGTCATCTCCATAAGGCTGATGAGAGCTTGGTTAGAACCATGAAAAGGAATGAACTCTCCAAGGAATTAAATTAGAAAAAGATGATGAGAGTCAAGTTATGGGAGGTGGAAAGAGGACATGAAACCAGGAAGAAGATAGGGAGGGAGCAGTCAGTGAGCTTGCATATAGAAGAGAACTGAGACAGTAGAATGTTATAGGCCCCCAAAGAGAACAACATTTCAAAGAAGGAAGGGACATTCACTTGTATGAAGTACTATGGAGCAACCGAACAAGAAATGGCCGAGGCACACTATTGGGTTTAGCAGTTAGGAGGCCATTGGTTTCAGGGTCAAGGTCTCTAGTGGTCAACAGAACACAGTTTTTCAAGCATTGAAGGCTGCTCCAGATAAAGTCATCAATTTAAGAAAATCAGAAATTTAGACTCCCAAACACAGTGAGATTTCACAAGACACCTACTCTGAATTTCTAGCCCTGCCAGTCAGCTTCCCAAAGATTTCATGACACTGAAGAACAAAAACATCTGAAGGACAAAAGCTGGCACTATATTTTTTTAAATGATGTTTAATTGGATCCACAAAATACAAATTTTAATGAAAAAAAGGCTCCTTGCAAGTGTAAAGTAATATACTTGTTGGAGGAAAGAATTCCAGTAATTCCTCTGTTTTTCCTTTTGCAGCATCCATTTTTAAAATTAGCCAAGCCTCTCTCCAGCCTGACTCCTCTGATTATTGCTGCAAAAGAAGCGATTAAGAACAGCAGCCGCTAGGACTGCCAGCCTTACCCCACACCATCTCCCTCATGAGTAAGACTGAAATAAAACTCCGCTGCAGGAAAGATGGAAGAAAAGACAGTCAAATGGGGTGGGGTTTCTTTAACTTTGAGATGAATAGAAACTTCTTATAAGCCTTTTTCCTACTCCCTCAGATTATGTAATTTATTTGTAAGCCTGAATCGCAGCCCATACAGGGCAGCAATGTCGAAGTGACCATTAAAAGGTCACTTCCACCGTGAAGCGAAAGAGCCAGTAGTGAATCCCCTCATTTTGTGCATTCACTTTGAAGAAAAAGATTTCTCAAAGATGCACAATCCCTCTTCATAGTGTTGTGTTTGTTTTTAAGTTAGAGAGTAGTCCCTCTTGCATTCGAACCTCCTTCAAATCTCCTTACCCAATGTAATGTTTTTCACTTGCATTGTCATTAGATGTCCAGAAAAAAGATGTCAAACTTTTTTTAAAAGAAAGTAGAAAACAAAACAAACAAGCAAACAAACAAAAAAACAACAAAATGAAACAAAACAAAAAAAAAACCTCAGAGCAAGTACTGTGTGAACATGTGGAAGTCCATGCCCTCATAGAGTTGCAATTTTTTATTCTTCTATAGTGGTGGCTTGGTTTGTGCACCTGTTTTTCTGCATTTGTACTGGAAAAGGTTTCTTTTATGACATTTTCCAAAAGCAGAGAGGAATATGTGTGTTCAGGAAGGGCTTTTAAAAACTATCTAAATAAAGTTCAGATGGTGAAATCTTATCACATTTTCATGATGATGCTTAAGTGGTAGTTGATTTGTCATTTGTATAAACCTGCTTGCTCATCTTCATGGTACCTGCAAAAAGACACACCAAAACTATGGCACTCCAGTTGGGTGAGTCTAGGTCTTAAACCTAGGAAATCCTGATTGGAGAGGCCACACTTAAACAAACATGGGGCTTTCTCTAAGAGCCAAAACGAAGATAATATAAGCATGAAATACTGAAATCTTCATTGGACAGTAAGTAAACAAAGATATAGATACCTAATTTAATCCTGTTTTGTGCTTGTGGAAGGTATGCACCTGTAAAACAGGCACATCAGGAGGAAACAGACCCATTACCCAATGTTTGCTGATGATAAAATATTATTTATCTTCACAATTTATAACAAACATTTAAAAAAAGTTTTAAGATATGGAGAACAGAAATATGTGAGCATTCAACTCTGCAAGAAATGGGAGGTTAGTGAAAACTACATCCCAGTCAACGTTTGGCTCTAAGTACTTATTGTCATTTCCCCTATGTATCACTAATTTCTGTTTCTGCATATGGTGTGTTCATACTTAGCCCTTTGGGCTTTTGAATTTCAAAAACATGTATCTAAAGATCTTGAAGTTCTCCAGTGAAAAGGCTTTGGCTTTGCAAACATGTATCCCAAGACCTACCAGTCCAACTGAGTTCCTTTTGTGGCTTGGGCAAGATATGAAAATTTGACTATTATTTCACCATGTATCAGTTTATTAGACACTCAACAGTCACCACTTCCTGAATCTTCTGAGAGTAGAAAAATATCTGGAGGGTGTCTGCATAGAAAGGATATGCTTCTCTTTCAAGTGTTATCAGTTTTATAAATTCTGCAGAGTTTTTTCTCTAAGCCTTTGAAAAGCTAGCAGTTTGTGCAGTAGAGGGCTCCTTGATTTGTAGTATGTCAAGAATCTGAATAGAACCTATCTGCATTTAACAAGAGAGGGAAAGAGATCACTGCCGTGGGCCTCTCTCTTTCTCTGCTGAGGCACATCCGTCCATGTAATCATCTGTTCATTCCTTAAAATGAAAGCACTTTCTTTAGAGAGTTTCTGCTAACCAACCATATAGTGCACATGTTTATATTTAGGAGATAACACCACTGGTGGATTTCCTGTTGTTTCCTTTGACTATGAAATTTGGGAGGGGCTTGACCCCTTCCCCTAGAAAATGTGCACATGGGCATAAAACAACAAATGTGAAAAGATCAAATGGTAATATTAATTTGAACCGTATTATGTTATTCTTCACAAAGACGTGGCTGGGCCTGAAAATGTTAATGCCACACTGTTTTATGTGTGTGAGAGAGTGAGGCCTTAATTTTGATTTCATTTAAAATTAAGTATTTAAAAATTTTTTCATTCATCGTACCAGGGAATTCAGTGAAACAATAGGTGGGATGCAAATAGAATTCAGTACATTGGCACCTATGCCCTGCCACTGGAGAGAGCCCCAAACCTGGTTGGGAAGCCCTAATTGTCCATGAGCATCCCGTATATGTCATGAAGGCATTTTTTTGGTGGAAGGACACCTGGAGCAGTGATCCTTCAGATTACTGGAGGCAGAGAAATGGCTGCTCTTTTATGCTTTCAATTCAGCATGTTAACAACGAGGAGTCTTGTACTACTTCACCACATCCTGTTGTATCAAGATTTTATGATAATATATCCCAGTAGGCTTTACTCTTACAGATTTATATCTATGTAAATTTTAAAATGAGAACAGCTTCTAAAGACCATTCCCTGTGTTGGAGAGTTATGTATATTTCTAATAAGTATTAGAGAGAAGCTGTTTCTCCTGCCAAAATGATGCTGAGGGATTTACACTTGGTATACCTGACCAAGTTGTACTCCAGATGGTTAATAGTTTATTCCCTTTTCCTGGATTGTTCTTTTGCAGCTCATCTTGACATTGGTGAGTCTATCCATGCCCTGAGATAAGGAGGGCACATCATCGAATGTTGATTCCAAAATGTCCTGAGAGAGGGATAGGGCAGTGGGAAAGTCAGGGAAGGGTGAGAAGCACAGTAGAGATTATTTATTTAAGAAAGAAAAGAACATTAATGTTGTAGCAAGGATCCAGCACGTTGTCATCATCCCGTGAAGATTTTCGGATGACACACCCCCTCAATCAGTCACCGTGTTGGGTAATGACTTCGTTCTTGCTGATCTCGTCTATGTGTCATTGTAAATATTTGTGTGTCCGTGTTCCATTTTGGCTACTGGATGGCCAAGTCATGTAAGAAGATTTAACTCAAGTATTTATTCTTTAATTGTGTTATTCAGATTTCTTTCAGGCTTGTGAATTGCACCCCAATGTTTGATTTTAACCACCTGATCCCCACATCTTTCCCTCCCTTGTGAAGCACATTCCATTGCTAAAAGAAAAAGAAATATGAAATTGCTTCCTGTCGTCTGTAAAACTGTTTTGATGGTTTGAGATGTTTGTCTATAAACGATATTTCTCAGCTCAAAGGTTGTGTAAATAATTCTATTCCTTTGCTCAATGGGTTGTTTATTTCTAATGAGGCTGCCAGTTCTCAGAGAGAATCTATAAAATCACCTTTAAATAACATAAACAGGGATGACAACTATGTAAAAATAAGTGTGCATATGAACAAAGACTGGGAACACAGACAATTGAAATCAGTTGTGTTGGGGTGGTGGGATTATGCACATTTTTTTTCTTGTTAGAATTTTCTTTGATATTGTTATACTATTGCTTTATAATAAATAAACATCAGAAAGAGGACTATAGAAACATAGAAAAGACGCCAGAAGCAGATGCCTTCTGGCCAGAGCCCAGAGCATGCAGGGCACAGATACTTGCTAATTACAATTATTCCATAGGCTTTATATTTGCCTGGATGCTGCGGTTGGCACACACTTGGTATGGCACATGCTTTCTTCGGGGACTAGTATCTATACGTTAAAGCTAGGGAGATGTCGCTGTTAGAACTCCAAACACATCCTTCTGCTTTCAAACTATCTGGCTGCCCCCTCTGCTTTGGTATGGCCTTAAGGTTTCTGTTTTACTTATTTTAGATTGGAGGGGTCACTTTGGATAGCCCCTCTGACAACATCTGTTTCAGGTACTGCCTTTCTGGATCATTTTAGCAGATTTTAGGTTGAATTTTGGAAGAACAGAAGGTTAAAATCCCCAGCTCCCACCATTTCCTTTTCCAACAGGATATACTATCATTCAGGTAGGATTTTCTTTTAATAAACAGTAGGCAAGTCTTGTTGATTTCTGTAGAAGTCATGACTTGCACTTAAAAGCTGACTATGAAAATATTGAGACAAATATTTAGAACAGCCCTGGCCTCTTGGCATTCAATCTCAACTCCTTTGAGCTTTGGCCTGAGATGGTGACCTCTAGGTGCTTTCTGATCTGCCTAATTATAGGTTGTATGCAGTGACTACTATAATTTTAAACGAGAATCAGGGAGACTATCTACCCAAAGAGAGGAATTTCCTTGTAACTCACCAAAGACTTTGCAGGTGAGGACTTTTATGATACGGTAGTGGCCTCAGGTGTTAGTTTCACCAAGAGCAGACCTTTTATCTAGAGAACCCACTTTGGGCCATTCTCAACATATAATCTACTTATAAGAGTCTTAACCCTGACATCCCCAGTTGTATCTCATGGTCCTTTTCTGAGCTACTTGCAGTTGATATTTGTTTAAACAAAGGCATGGCCAGTGATGGCCTACTCCTAGTCTCTGAGCAAGAGGACTGAAATTCAGCATGTGTAAACTGACAGTCTAACAGACCTGAGATTTTGAGTGAACTTAACACACAATTCTGAACATATATTTGCATGTGGATTGGGAAGGAATTAAAGAGGACCCTGGAAATAATGGAACTATTTTTCCTAAGAAAGACTTTTTCATCAGAAATTGGTTTTTGATATGATCTTTCTGTTGGTAAGCTTTTTTTTCCATTCCTTTTCTGATCCCATGCTCCTTTAGTGACAAAGTGAATATAAACCCAACTCCTCATGCATTGGATGTCTGTTTAATATCAAACAGTATCTAACTGAATCTGCAGATGCAGGAACTGAGATTATAACTTCCACGTGCACACTCTTGTGTTCAAGTAGACGATAATAATGAGCATTTACTGCCACATGATACAGTCACATTTGCAAGATAAACTTGTAGAAGCTGTTTAGTGCCATCAGAGTCTCCTTTGGAAGCTGCCGTCAGATGAATGCTATCCCATACCAGTAGTGAGGCAGGTACCGTGTGCACATGATTTAGGACCTATGAGGAAATCAACAGCAATTAGAATCAATCAGATGTAATGGAAGAAGTGCTAACCTAGAAGTAAGAATGGTGGTCGTGGTGTAGTCACCAAGTCATGTCCGACTCTTGTGACCCCGTGGACTGTAGCCCACCAGGCTCGTCTGTCTGTGGGATTTCCCAGGCAAGAATACTGGAGTGGGTTGCCATTTCCTTCTCCAGCGGATCTTCCCGACGCAGGGATTGAACCTGGATCTCCTGCATTGTGGGCAGATTCTTTACCGACTGAGCCACCAGGGAAGCCCAGAAATAAGAATACTTGGATTCTAATGTAGGCTCTGCTCCTAACTTACTGTGTGCCCTTGGGCAAGTCACTTAACTATGTTGTGTCTGTTTCCACATTTATAAAATAAAGGTATTGGACTAGCTCTCCAAGGCTTTCCAAAGCTCTAACATTCTGTGGTACTATAGATTGCCTTGCTAATTCATCCTGCTAACGTGATGGCAAATATCATATGCTTAAGCCTGGGTCTCTTATATTGCAGTTAAACAATAGAACTATGTAAGATGATGCCAAAAAAAAAGATCAAACCTCAAGTAAATGAAGTGAATAAATACTAGGGAATGTTGATAAAACTCGTGGCAGCCTTCCAATTCCTTCACTGTTGTTTTGTTTTTGATTTAGTGTTCCTTTTCTGTTTAGTGTTCCAGTTTTTCTTTTCCATACGCTCTGTATGTAAAGTCTGGATTTCATTAAGCTGTGGCCAGTATTTGCTACTAGAACAGAAACACTGTCACACTTGCTAGAATAGAACTGTACTTCGGCCTCTCCTTCCCTATGAAGCAGTGTTGGGCTTTATAGAGTTGACTTCCAAAATGGCACAAGATGGCAGAACCCATGCCATGGCTGGGACTACTGAGTGGGCCTAAACATTTGCAGGTTGCAGAGAGAAAAAGGAAAAAATGATTATGTGCTATTAGCATTAAGGAGTGTTGACAAATCCACTTGGGAACCAAAGACAGCATTTCTGATGACAGCTCCCACAGGGATTGGCCAGTTGGATGAGTATGATACTAGAAAGAAGATCAACTTGTAGTTAGTGGACAGTCCCAATGCCCTGCCTACAGCAGTGCCAACCAGCCCTAAGTGTGAAATTCAAGTTCAGTGTGTGTGCTTGTGTGTGGTGTGCTTTATGGACCCGCATATACTATGTTCATTAGTGATAATAAGACCTTTCACAGAATTCTGTAACCACTAGTGGGTTGAGTTTTAAATCTCAGTACATCAGCAAGGAAGAGACAGATCACAGGGTAGTTAGTGATGTGTACTGGGATTATACTCATAATATCCAGACAAAACAAATTAAGGAGGATCTGTGTTTTCATTATCAGAATTGTATCTCATTTGGCTGTGCTTTACTTTTGTTAAAATGTGTTATCTGTAAACCCATGTGTAGTGAAATTCTTCTGTAACTGAATTAAAGGTATTTATGGTCTTTCTGTTTGATTTTTTAAGTAAATTATTTCTTTTGTAAACCTGCTGATGGTATGGTTCCATCCTTCTGACCTCAGCATCTGCTCTTTTTAAGGACTTTTGTTTATTATATTGTTACTTTAAATTGTGGTTGAAGCAATAGAAAATTGAAATATGGATTGTGCATGACTGTGTCTTGAGTGTAAAAATAATGCAGTTTGAAACTTGGACCTAAAGTATTGCAAATAAAAATGACAAACATCACTGAGCTGGTGCTTCTCTCTTCTGTCACCCTTCAACCCACCCCCTTGGCATTGGCCATTTACCCCATTCACAGGTTAGAGGGTAGCATTCTCTCAAAGGGATCAAGGCAGGGAAAACGTCCAACCTTGTAAGCAATATAGGAAATGTCCTGCAGATCCTGCCACTGGATAACTCAGGCCCAGAATCTCCATCGGGTTTTTACATAGAAGAGCTCGAAGAGACAAATCTGTATATTCGATGCAGAGCAAAAGGTAGATAAAGGAAAACTGCCAAAAGAAAGCATATGTAGTAATTTGCTTTTTTGCTCATCTTTCTGCTTGGAAAATTCGGAACAAGTACATCTGCATAATATTTAGTGTTTATCTTCTATCTAGAATCAAGGGCCACAAGTCACAGGAGATTCCAAAGCCATATCACTGAGAACATTCATTCTTTCATTCACTCTTTCATTCATAAAAGGTTTATTGAGCTCTTGCTATATGTCAGGCACTGTGGACTTTCCTGAGAAAGATAACGTTTGTATTAAAAACCAACTTCAAGTGTGACTAAATGACAGTAAAGTTCATTGAAAGCTGCTAAGTGAACATGTTGGAGTCAGGTTTATCAGAAACTCTCTGAGTCCTTAGGATGAGATAAAAACACCAGCAATTCAGCATAGTGGAGGTTTGTTACCCTGGTAATACTTTTACAGTGGGATAGTATTCCTTCTGGAGCCTGTGTATATAATTTGATGTCTTTGTGTAAGTGGATACCCAATGGTACTCTGTTCCCTTTGAGCAGATTATATATCTTGTGCTCACTGAGTATTCTTGCCTGGAGAATCCCATGGGCGGAGAAGCCTGGTAGGCCATAGGCCATAGGGTCACTAAGAGCCAGACACTACTGAAGTGACTTATCGTGCATGGCACACAAGATAAAGAGACTAGTACACAACCAGTGGAGGGTGAAACGAGTTGCCCTGTCATCAGAGGAAGGAGGTGTCCTGATAGGTGGTTCCTCCCCAGGCTGCTATCAGCAAGACTGTATTCTCATGGAGCATGTGCTCAATAAGAGAAAGATAAATACCATACTCTAAAGCATATGTATGCAATCTAGAAAAATGGTACTGAAGAATTTATTTAAAGAGCAGCAATGGAGAAACAGACATAGGGAACAGACTTATGGACATGGGCAGAGGGAGGGAGAGGGTGAGATATATGGAAAAGTGTAACATGGAAACTTCCCACTTGTAAAATAAATAGCCAACAGGAATTTGCTATATGGCTCAGGAAACTTAAACAGGGGCTCTGTATCCCATGATCTTTTCTAACTCATTATTTGTATCATTTTGAGGATTATTAACACCTACCTTAAGCCATCCTTCAAGTTGGGTCTGGATCATAGGATTTTATAGGCTATTAGTCAAAGCCCTGATGTCATCTGCACTAACATCTGTACTATAAGGGATACAGTGTGGCTTGTGCTGGGCCTGTGCGTGGTGCTCTGTGACCTTCAAGAAGCACTGTTCCTCTGATGGAAAAGGTGAGGCTCGGCACTTGGCCACAGGCTTAAGGATCCAGAAGATGCCATGTACCAGCTTTAGTTTGCCTCACTTTCTCAATTCTTTGAGTTTTCCACCACCTTTTCTTTTACCATCATGGCATAACATTTGAAGGAGGCTCCCTCCCCCTCCCCCCACCCCCCACACAGTAACGCATCATCTCCAATCACATCTTTCTTTGTCATTGCCATGGAACCTGGCTATACTGAGGTGTAGCAGCTCCAGAAGCCAGTTCAAGTACAAGTTTGGCTCCTTGGACTCTAAGTATGTAAGAAGTAAATGAATGAACCCTGCCTGAAGGGGCATTTACTTTGCTGGCAAGCATGTGGATGGTGGCCCCCTTGGCTTTCCATTAATTGCCTATTGGCTGGGGTACATTCTGTGACCCACTGTGATAGGTTCACTCCCTGTCCATGGATAGAGCAACGATTTGGGGCTCACCAGGGAAGCCCCTGATTCCTCAACATCAATTAGCACTCCATCTTTCAGCTGCTGTCCTCTTACTCCAACATTGTTCTGGTGCTTCTGCCATTCAATGTTGCTGCAAAATGCCCTGGGAGGTGGCAATCTATATGTTTCTGGCCGTTTCTAATTTAGTCTAGTTATACAGTAATATTACATCAGCATCCTCCTAAATTTCCGTACCTTCCACTTCCTCCCACATAGAAGTCTCTGGATTTCCCTCCAAAAATAAAACCATGAGTGTAAAATCATCATTCATAATACAGCAGCAACCCAGAACCCAAACCCTGGCTCCCGTCACCTCTTTTGCTCTGGCCTCAACTGCACTCGACCACATACTGTCGATTCATTTGAATCTCATAAATGATGGATTCCCCTTAGGCTGACATGGGATTAAGAGTTTAGATTTTAGAGCTAGACTTCACTTCATTTTTCTTAACTAAGTGTTAGTTTCAATTATTTTGATTATTTATCAAAAGAGGATAAATATACATGATGGGATTGTGAAGAATAAGAAAGTTAACACATCAAAATGCTCAATACATAGCATAACTCAATACTCAATACAAAATGCTCAATACATATCAAAACATATCAATAAATGGTAGCTCTTGGGCATCCCTGGTGGCTCAGATGGTAAAGAATATGCCTGCAATGCAGGGGACCTGGGTTTGATCCCTGGGTCAGGAAGATCCAGGAGAAGGGAATGGCTACCCACTCCAGTATTCTTGCCTGGAGAATCCCAGTGGACAGAGGAGTCTGGCAGGCCACAGTCCATGGGGTTGCAAAGAGTCAGACACAACTAAGCAACTAAGCACAGCACAGCACGTTAGCCTTGTAAAATATCCTGGCTGATTGGAATACCTTCAAGAGTAGCCAGTCCTGAGTGAATTTTGGCTGGTGATCCAAACGCAAAGAAGTATTTCTTGCATGACACAGCAGCCATCATTGGAGATCTTCTGGTCCTGTGTAGAGCCAGACTGGAAGGTTGTTGAACTGTGCAGTGTAAGTATGCACCCTGTTTTTTCCAATCTACATCCAAAAACAAGAAAGTCTTTGCTAACCTGGGTGGCTTGTATCTGGGTGTAGCATCCTGTTATACTATCTGTATTGGTGAAATCTTGTGCTGTGCAAAGCAAACTTTTGCCTCACATTTATATTTCAAGTCCTTATCCATCTTTGGCTGAAATAACTGGTTCTTTAAGAGTTACCAAATCTTTTATCTTCTTATATTGTCAAATCCATTCTGCAACACTCTTAAAGCCATAAGACAATACTCTTGGGGAAAATCCAGCTATTTCAACTTATTTTTAGCAGGAGGCATTACAGCATCCATATAAGACATAGTCAGCCCCCAACTGAATCATCCAACTAAAGTCAGGCAATCTTATTGTATTTAAGTTATGCTTCAATGAAACCGACTAAAAAGAAACAACAGATCTTCCTCAACTTCTGATGGTGTTATGTCTCAATAAACCCACTGTAAGTTGAAAATATTTTTTTTATTTTTCTTCCAGTTTTACTGAGATATAATTGATATACAGCACTGTAGAAGTTTAAGGTATACAGCATAATGATTGAATTTACATACATCATGAAATGAATATCACAATAAGTTTTAGTGAACAATATGTCATCTCATATAGATACAAAATTAAAGAAATAATTTTTTGTGATAGGAACTCAGGATTTGCTGTCTTTTCTTGAAAAAGTTATTTATTTACTACAATTGGAAATATTTTAAATTGAAAATGCATTTAACACACCTCACCTACTGAACATCATAACTTAGGCTAACCTTCCTTAAACGTGCTCAGAACGTTTACATGAGCCTGCTGCAGTCCACGGTGTCACAAAGAGTCGGACACGACTGAGCAACTAAGCTGAACTAAACTGACAGTTGAACAAAACCATTTAACACAAGGTCTATTTGATAATTAAGTGCTGCAGATCTCATGTAATTAATGGAATGCTGCACTAAAAGTGAAAAACAGAATGGTTGTCTGGGTACGGAATGGTTGTCAGTGTATCAATTACCTTTGTGATAGTATGACTGACTGGGAACTGAGGCTCACTGCCACTGCCCAGCAGCACAAGAGACTATCGTACTGCTTGTCACTAGCTTAGGAAGAAGTCAAAATTCAAGGTATGAATTCTACTGAATGCAAACTGCTCTTGCACCATTGTGAAGTTGAAAAATTTAAAGTCGAAGTAAGTTGGGTACCATCTGTATATGATTTTAAGTGTGAGTGTGCTGGTGTGTGTGTGTTTGTGAATATATGTATATATCATCTGACCACATTTACTGCAACCAATCTGATCCAAGGCATCTTTATCTCTTGCTTGGTTGCAATAGCCTCTTACCTGGTGTCCTTGCTTCTATGCAACATTCAACATAAATCAAAACTCTTCTTTGGGTCCATATTCCTCTCCGAGTAAAGACAGGGTCCTTATAATGACTTACATGGCCCTCCACTGTGGGTACCACCCCCTACCTTCTCATCCCTTTCTATTCTCCCCTTCACTCGTTCTGTTCCAGGAACACTGGTTCCTTGCTAGTTCCCAAACATTTCAGTCGTGTGTTTGCCTCAGAGACTTTGTGATGACTGTTCCTTCTGATTGGAAAGCACTTCCCTTAGATAGCCACACATCTCATGTCTCACTTCCTTCAGGTCTTTGCTCAAATGTCTCTTTTTCAGTGAGGCCAACCTGGTTACCCCATTTCAACTGCAATTCCACCACCAGAATTCCTAATATGTTTTCCCTTGTCCTTTTCCTCACAATATCTATCAGTTACTTTCATACTCTACCATTTCATTTATTTCTTCTATCTGTTGTCTGACTCTTCCCAGTTGAATGTAAGCTCCACCAGGGCAAAGATCTTTTTTTTAATCCCTTGAGGCATCCCCAGGCACACAGCAGCTATCTATAAACCTTAGTTAACTCGGTGAATGTTGGCTATTCCTTTCTTCTTTCTTTTTAAAAACAAATGTTTAAGTTGATATGTTGTATTTTCATTGTTATTCAGTTCAAGAAATTTCCTTCCTGTCCTTTTTGCCCATGCAGCATGCGGGATCTTAACTCCCCAACCAGGAATCAAACCTGAGCCCCTTGCAATGGAAGAGCAGAGTCTTAACCACTGGACCACCAGGAAAATCCTTGTTCCTTTCTTCTTGAAACTCTGTCTCTTCTTGATTCTGTGACTAGTTTTTCCTGATCATTCTCTTACTTCTCTGTTTTCCATTTATCCAGTTCCCTTTTCAGAGTCCTGCTTCTAACCATCCTTCACATGTGGATGTTCTTTCAGGATTCTTTCATGGTCAATTTTATTCACACCCAAGTCTCGCATCCCCCCCACATATCATAGCTCTCTAAGTAATATCTCCAACCCATATGTCTCCTCTATACTTCAGATTGTGATTGTAAACCCATCTACCCATTTGAAATCTCCACTAATGTGTCCCAAAGTCACTTGACACTCAAATTGTCCTGAACTGAATGCATCAACTAATATTCACCATATCAGAGCCTCTCCCTGTGTCCTGTTCTGTCTCCCATCACCACCCCAGTCAGAAACCTGGGTATAATCCTTGAGCTTCTCCTCATTTTATTCACCCATACTGTCTCCTCAGTTACCAAGTTTTTATGAGTCCTCCTATTAAATATCTTTTCAACTGTCCCTTACTCTTTACCTCCACTATTTATTTGGGGAATATTGCAGCAAAAATAAATAATGAAGGCCTGAAGGAACCAGTCTTTTAGTTTCCATTCTTGACACTCTTCTGATTCACATTGCTGCTAGTGTCTGTTCTGAAAGAAAATCTGACAAAGTCATGACCTTTCTTAAATCCTTTCCATAGACTCTCTAGCATCACCAGGACAGGCTCCTTGCTCTCCAGTGCGTGCCCTTCATGTGGATTCTCATATCAAGTTCAAGAGCTTGTCAAATACTTCCTAAAAAGAAACCATGACCCTTGCTTATAAATCCATGGAGAGATACAGAAACCACATAAGAAAGTCACATCAATAAATCAAAATTAATGAACCCTAGGCTTGTAGGGAGTAGAAAAAAGATGCTTAAGAACCCTGACTGTAGGTTGTGATTGCAAACTCTTCCTATATGATAATCCCATAGGAAAAACATATAAAGCCAATGCTATAATTAGTTCTGAAGCTGAGAACTCACAGACTGAGAAGAGGAGGGGGCATCTTTGTAATAGCTAACATTCAGAATCACATGGTGTTCTCTATTTCATGGCATTTGGATTTGCCCTTCCAATTGCTGCAGCCTGGCCTCCATCCTGGAAGGTAAGCTAATTCTCTTCTCATTTTGATGCTCAAGAAGGTATGGTCCTTCACAGAGAACAGGCTTGTGGTTGCCAAGGTGTAGGGGGTTGGGGAGGGATAGAGTGGGAGGTTAAGGTTATCAGATAAAAGCTGTTAAATATAAAATGGATAAACAACAACATCCTACTGTATAGCATTGGGAACTATATTCAATATCATATAATAAACCATAGTGGAAAAAAACTTTAAAAATAGAATGTATACATAAGTATAACTGAATCACTTTACTGTACAGCAGAAATTAATACAACATTGTAAATCAACCATACCTCAATTAAAAATTAAAAAAAATTTTAAGGTAAAGTATGTTAATGCATATATATGAAATTTAGAAAGACAGTAACAATGATCCTATATGCAAGGCAGCAAAAGAGACACAGATGTGAAGAACAGACTTTTGGACTTTGTGGGAGAAAATGAGGGTAGGATGATGAGAGAATAGCATTGAAACATGTTTATTATCATATGTAAAATAGATGACCAGTGCAAGTTCAATGTATGAAGCAGGGCACTCAAAACCAGTGCTCTGGGACAACCCAGAAGGATTGATGGGGGGAGCTGGGAGGAGGGTTCAGGATGGGGGGACACATGTGGACCCATGGCTGATTCGTGTCGATATATGGCAAAAATCACCACAATATTCTAATTATCCTCCAGTTAAAATAAACTAATTAATTAAAGAAAGAAGGTATGGTCCTTGACCAATAACCTGGATAGGTTCAATATATTCAGAATGCTTGGAAATGGCCTTATAGTGGTCTAGAGCTAGACACGCATACATTTTCCATTACAGAGTAAAATGGATTCTTTACATAATAGTTGCTGAGACCTGTATCTCAAAGGTTTTGCCAGGTGAGAAGGTCTACACTAAAATCCCCAAATATAAGAGTTATTGGTTTGACTCTAAGTCCAGCCCCAGGATAAAAGGAAATGCCCTTCTCTGGGCAGAGCTTCTCTGGAGAGATGTACTGTGCAAGAGTCCAGGTTAGCTGGGATAAGAACCCTAACACAGATCACAGACTTCCCTAGTAACCCTCAACATCTGTAGGGAGAATATGGCAGCAACTCAGCAGCCTAAGAAAGTGCAGAGAAAGGAAGTGACACTCCCTCTGCTAGGTCCGGGAAGCAGGGTTAAAGGGGCTTGGACAGATGTTTTCATACACTCACTGTCTTCAGGGCATGGGAGCAGGTGGCCCATCAGAGATTCTGAAGTTAGAACGACTTTGTTCCCACCTCTGCCACTGAATAGCCCTGTAAGTTGAATCCAATTTCTTAAACTTCCCAGGCTTTCACTTCATCATCTGTAAAACTGGAATTGTTTTACCAATGTAAGTTCATTACACAGAGTCGGACATGACTGAAGTGACTTAGCAGTAGCAGTAGCATTGCTCTTGATGTATGATAGTTTTCATTTACCCTGGCCCAGCCTGGGACTGTATGAACAGTGAGTCTGCAAAACCAAAAATTCTCAGGGTCAGAACTGCCTCTTTTATGGCCCAGTTCCCACATGGCACTGGTTGTTAAGAACCTGCCTGCCAATGCAGGGAATGTAAGAGATGCGGGTTCAATCCCTGGGTTGGGAAGACCCCCTGGAGGAGGGCATGGCAACCCACTCCAGTTTTTGTGTCTGGAGAACCCCATGGACAGAAGAGCTTGGGGGAGCTACAGTTTGCTGCTAAGTCACTTCAGTCGTGTCCGACTCTGTGTGACCCCATAGACGGCAGCCCACCAGGCTCCCCCATCCCTGGGATTCTCCAGGCAAGAACACTGGAGTGGGTTGCCATTTCCTTCTCCAATGCATGAAAGTGAAAAGTGAAAGTGAAGTCGCTCAGTCGTGTCCGACTCTTAGCGACCGCATGGACTGCAGCCTTCCAGGCTCCTCCTTCCATGGGATTTTCCAGGCAAGAGTACTGGAGTGGGGTGCCATTGCCTTCTCCGGAGCTACAGTTTATGGGGTTGCAAAAAGTTGGACATGACTGAACAACTTAGCATGCACAGCACAGTTGTAATAGCAAGGTCTTTGTTCCTGTTTCTAGAGGACTGGGTAGAAACAACACAAGAGGGACACGGGGCATTTGCTGAGAAGGGGGCCATAAGTGGAGTTAGCATACAATTTTATCAATAAATGATATTAGTTTTACTTTTATCTAAAAAGTAATGCATGTCCCATATTCATTTTGATGTTTTTAAATTAAATGCTTTTTAACTTTGTTTGATGTCTATATCACCCAATTTGATCTACACATTCAAACCAACCCCTGTCAAAATTCCAGCTGGTTTTTTGCAGAAATTAGACTTACCCTAAAATTTATATGGACATTCAAGAGACCCAGAATAGCTAAAATAACAATAACCCTGTATGCGAGACAGCAAAAGAGACACAGATGTATAGAACAGTCTTTTGGACTCTGTGGGAGAGGGAGAGGGTGGGATGATTTGGGAGAATGGCATCAAAACATGTATAATATCATATATGAAATGAATCGCCAGTCCAGGTTCGATGCATGATACTGGATGCTCGGGGCTGGTGCACTGGGATGATCCAGAGGGATGGTACAGGGAGGGAGGAGGGAGGGGGGTTCAGGATGGGGAACACATGTATACCTGGGGCGGATGCATGTTGATGTATGGCAAAACCAATACTGTATTGTAAAGTAATTAGCCTCCAATTAAAATAAATAAATTTATATTAAAAAAATAAAAATTAAAAATAACACAATTGAAAATCTCCAATTCTTGATTTTAAAACTTACTACAGGGCTTCCCTGGTGGCTCAGTGGTAAAGAATCTGCCTTCCAGTGCAGGAGACATGGGGTTCAACCCTGGTCGGGGAAGGGCCCACAAGCTTTGGAGTAACTAAGCCCATGCATCACAACTATTGAGCCTGTGCTCTAGAGCTCAGGAGCCACAACTTCTGAAGCCCGCATGTCCTAGAGCCCATCTCAGCAACAAGAGAAGCCACTGCAATGAGAAACCCACACACCTCAGCTAGAGAGTACCCTGCACAGCGATGGACCCATCACAATCAAAAAGTTAAAAAACAACAACAACAACAACAACATACCACAAAACTACAGTAGTCAAGACAGTGTAGTATTGGCATAAAGACAGATATATAGATCAATGAAATAGAATTGAGAGCCAAGAAATAAACCCATACATTTATGGTCAGTTGGTTTTCAGTAAGAGTGCCAAAACTATACAGTAGTGGAAAAAATGGTCTTTTCAACAAATGATGCTGGGACAACTAGATATCCACACTCGAAAGGATGAATTTGGACCCTTGATGTATATCAACAATAAAAATTAACTCAAAGGGTTAAAAATCTACCTGTGAGAGCTGAAACTACAAAACTTTTAGAAGTGGACATAAGCATAAATCTTGTGACATTCAATTAGACAATGGTTTCTTAGATATCACATCAAAACCATAAACAAAAGAAAAATAAATAGATTGGATATCACCAAAACTAAAAAACATAGTGCTTCAAATAACACCATCAATGAGGCCACCAATACCCTAATACCAAAACCTGACAAAGATGCCACAAAACAAGAAAACTACAGACCAATATTATTGATGAACATAGATGCAGAAATCCTTAACAAAATTCTAGCAATCAGAATCCAACAACACATTAAAAAGATCATACATCATGACCAAGTGGGCTTTATCCCAGGGACGTAAGGATTTTTCAGTATCCGCAAATCAACCAATGGAATACACCACATTAACAAACTGAAAAATAAAAGCCATATGATTATCTCAATAAGATGCAGAGAAAGCCTTTGAAAAAATTCAACATACATTTATGATACAAACTCTCCAGAAAGCAGGAATAGAAGGAACATACGTCAACATAATAAAAGCTATATATGACAAACCCACAGCAAACATTATCCTCAATGGTGAAAAATTGAAAGCATTTCCCCTAAAGTGAGGAACAAGACAAGGGTGCCCACTCTCACCACTACTGTTCAACATAGTTTTGGAAGTTTTGGCCACAGCAATCAGAGCAGAAAAACAAATAAAAGGAATCCAAATTGGAAAAGAGAAGTAAAGCTCTCACTGTTTGCAGATGACATGATCCTCTACATAGAAAACCCTAAAGACTCCACCAGAAAATTACTAGAGCTAATCAATGAATATAGTGAAGTTGCAGGATATAAAATCAACATACAGAAATCCCTTGCATTCCTATACACTAATAATGAGAACATAGAGAAATTAAGGAAACAATTCCATTCACCATTGCAACAAAAACAATAAAATACTTAGGAATATATTTACCTAAAGAAACAAAAGACCTATATATAGAAAACTATGAAACACTGGTGAAGGAAATCAAAAAGGAAACTAATAGATGGAGAAATATACCATGTTCATGGATCAGAAGAATCAATATCATGAACATGAGTATACAACCCAAAGCAATCTATAGGTTCAACGCAATCCCTATCAAGCTACCAACGGTATTTTTCAGAGAACTAGAACAAACAATTTCACGATTTGTATGGAAATACAAAAAACCTCTAATAGCCAAAGCAATCTTGAGAAAGAAGAATGGAACTGGAGGAATCAACCTGCCTGACTTCAGGCTCTACTACAAAGCCACAGTCATCAAGACAGTATGGTACTAGCACAAAGACAGAAATATAGATCAGTGGAACAGAATAGAAAGCCCAGAGATAAACCCACGCACCTATGGACACCTTATCTTTGACAAAGGAGGCAAAAATATAAAATGTAGAAAAGACAATCTCTAACAAGTGGTGCTGGGAAAACTGGTCAACCACTTGTAAAAGAATGAAACTAGAACACTTTCTAACACCATACACAAAAATAAACTCAAAATGGATTAAAGATCTAAATGTAAGACCAGAAACTATAAAACTCCTAGAGGAGAACATAGGCAAAACACCCTCCGACATAAATCACAGCAGGATCCTCTATGACCCACCTCCCAGAATACTGGAAATAAAAGCAAAACTAAACAAATGGGACCTAATTAAAATTAAAAGCTTCTGCACAACAAAGGAAACTATAAGCAAGGTGAAAAGACAGTCTTCAGAATGGGAGAAAATAATAGCAAATGAAGTAAATGACAAAGAATTAGTCTCAAAAATATACAAGCAACTCCTACAGCTCTACTCCAGAAAAATAAATGACCCAATCAAAAACTGGGCCAAAGACGTAAACAGACATTTCTCTAAAGAAGACATACAGATGGCTAACAAACACATGAAAAGATGCTCAACATCACTCATTATCAGAGAAACTCAGACCAAAACCACAGTGAGGTACTATTTCACACCAGTCAGAATGGCTGTGATCCAAATGTCTACAAGCAATAAATGCTGGAGAGGGTGTGGAGAAAAGGGAACCCTCTTACACTGTTGGTGGGAATGCAAACTAGTACAGCCACTATGGAGAACAGTGTGGAGATTCCTTCAAAAACTGGAAATAGAACTGTCTTATGACCCAGCCATCTCACTGCTGGGTATACACACCGAGGAAACCAGAATTGAAAGACACGTGTACCCCAATGTTCATTGCAGCACTGTTTATAATAGCCAGGACATGGAAGCAACCTAGATGTCCATCAGCAGATGAATGGATAAGAAAGCAGTGGTACATATACACAATGGAGTATTATTCAGCCATTAAAAAGAATATATTTGAATCAGTTTTAATGAGATGGATGAAACTGGAGCCTATTATAGTGAAGTAGGCCAGAAAGAAAAACACCAATACAGTATACTAACACATATATATGAAATTTAGGAAGATGGTAATGTAACCTTGTATGCAAGACAACAAAAGAGACACAGATGTATAGAACAGTCTTTTGGACTCTGTGGGAGAATGTGAGGGTGGGATGATTTGGAAGAATGGCATTGAAATATGTATAATATCATATGTGAAATGAATCGCCAGACCAGGTTCGATGCACGATACAGGATGCTCGGGGCTGGTGCACTGGGATGACCCAGAGGGATGGTATGGGGAGGGAGGTGGGTTCAGGATAGGGAACACGTGTACACCCGTAGCAGATTCATGCTGATGTATGGCAAAATGAATACAATATTGTAAAGTAAAAAAATAAATAAAAATAAAACAGAAAAAAAAAATTAACACCTTCGGTATTGAGGTAGAGTGATCCTGTAAGAGGAAGATCTCAGCCCAAGGACTTCCACCTATGTGCCTCTCTCTTAGGTTAACACCCGTGGCAGATTCATATTGATGTATGGCAAAACCAATACAATATTGTAAAGTAATTAGTCTCCAATTAAAATAAATAAATTTATATTAAAAAAAGAAAAAAAAAAAAGAACACCATCAAATGGAAAAGACAACTCACAGAATGGGAGGGTATATTTCCAAAATTACATATCTGTAAAATGAATTAGATCCAGAATATATAAAGGGCACCTATGGTGGCGCTAGTGGCAAAGAGCTCACCTGTCAATGCAGGAGACATAAGAGACATGGGTTAGATCCCTGGGTCAGGAAGATCCCCTGGAAGAGGGCATGGCAACCCACTCCAGTATTCTTGCCTGGGGAATCCCATGGACAGAGGAGCCTGACAGGCCATAGTCCATAGGATTGCAAAGAGTTGGACACGACTGAAGTGACAGCACACACACACACAACTCAGTAATAAAAAGACAAACAAATTAAAAAATGGACAAAGGATTTGAATAGATACTTTTCAAGAAAAGATGTACAAATGGCCAATAAGCACATAAAAAAGATGCTCAACATTATTAGCCATCTGTTCTGTTCAGTTGCTCAGTCGTGTCCAACTCTTTGTGACCCCATTAATTGCAGCATGCCAGGCCTCCCTGTCCATCACCAACTCTCAGAGTCCATCCAAAGCCAGAGAAATGCAGATCAGAACCATGAGATGGCAACTTCATACCCACTAGGGTAGAAGTAATATAGAAGACAGATAATAACAATTATTGGCAAAGATGTGGAAAAACTGGAATCTTTATGCACTGCTAGGGGGTATGCCTGTTACTCCAGGTGTTTCTTGACTTGCTACTTTTGTATTCCAGTCCCCTATAATGAAAAGGACATCTTTTTGGGGTGTTAGTTCTAAAAGGTCTTGTAGGTCTTAATAAAACCGTTCAACTTCAGCTTCTTTAGTGTTACTGGTTGGGGCATAGACTTGGATAACTGTGATACTGAATGATTTGCCTTGGAAATGAACAGAGATTATTCTGTCGTTTTTGAGATTGTATCCAAGTACTGCATTTCAGACTCTTGTTGACCATGATGGCTACTCCATTTCTTCTGAGGGATTCCTGCCTGCAGTAGTAGATATAATGGTCATCTGAGTTAAATTCACCCATTCCAGTCCATTTTAGTTCACTGATTCCTAGAATGTCAACGTTCACTCTTGCCATCTCTTGTTTGACCACTTCCAATTTGCCTTGATTCATGGACCTGACATTCCAGGTTCCTAGGCAATATTGCTCTTTACAGCATCGGACCTTGCTTCTATCACCAGTCACATCCACAGCTGGGTATTGTTTTTGCTTTGGCTCCATCCCTTCATTCTTTCTGGAGTTATTTCTCCACTGATCTCCAGTAGCATACTGGACACCTACTGACCTGGGGAGTACCTCTTTCAGTATCCTATCATTATGCCTTTTCATACTGTTCATGGGGTTCTCAAGGCAAGAATACTGAAGTGGTTTGTCATTCCCTTCTCCAGTGGACCACATTCTGTCAGACCTCTCCACCATCATGGAAAAAGCAAGAGAGTTCCAGAAAAACATCTATTTCTGCTTTATTGACTATGCCAAAGCCTTTGACTGTGTGGATCACAGTAAACTGTGGAAAATTCTGAAAGAGATGGGAATACCAGCCCACCTGACCTGCCTCTTGAGAAATCTGTATGCAGGTCAGGAAGCAACAGTTAGAACTGGACATGGAACAACAGACTGGTTCCAAATAGGAAAAGGAGTACGTCAAGGCTGTATATCGTCACCCTGCTTATTTAACTTATATGCAGAGTACATTATAAGAAATGCTGGACTGGAAGAAACACAAGCTGGAATCAAGATTGCCAGAAGAAATATCAATAACCTCAGATATGCAGATGACACCACCCTCATGGCAGAAAGTGAAGAGGAACTAAAAAGCCTCTTGATGAAAGTGAAATAGGAGAGTGAAAAAGTTGACTTAAAGCTCAACATTCAGAAAAGGAAGATCATGGCATCTGGTCTCATCACTTCATGGGAAATAGATGGGGAAACAGTGGAAACAGGGTCAGACTTTATTTTTTGGGCTCCAAAATCACTGCAGATGGTGACTGCAGCCATGAAATTAAAAGACGCTTACTCCTTGTAAGGAAAGTTATGACCAACCTAGATAGCATATTCAAAAGCGGAGATATTACTTTGCCGACTAAGGTCCGTCTAGTCAAGGCTATGGTTTTTCCTGTGGTCATGTATGGATGTGAGAGTTGGACTGTGAAGAAGGCTGAGTGCCGAAGAAGATGCTTTTGAACTGTGGTGTTGGAGAAGACTCTTGAGAGTCCCTTGGACTGCAAGGAGATCCCACCAGTCCATTCTGAAGATCAGCCCTGGGATTTCTTTGGAAGGACTGATGCTAAAGCTGAAGCTCCAGTACTTTGGCCACCTCATGTGAAGAGTTGACTCATTGGAAAAGACTCTGATGCTGGGAAGGATTGGGGGCAGGAGGAGAAGGGGACGACAGAGGATGAGACGGCTGGATGGCATCACTGACTCGATGGACATGAGTCTGAGTGAACTCCGGGAGTTGGTGATGGACAGCAAGGCCTGGCATGCTGCAATTCATGGGGTCGCAAAGAGTCGGACACGACTGAGCGACTGAACTGAATTGAACTGAACTGAGGGGGTATGCAAAATGGTGCAGATACTTTGGTAAATAATCGGTCAGTTACTCAAACAGTTAAGCATACAGTTATTGTATGATCCAACAATTCCACTCCTAGCTACATACCCAAAAGAATTGAAAATACATGGCCCAACAAAAATGTGTACACAAATGTTCATAGCA
Source organism: Budorcas taxicolor (assembly GCF_023091745.1). Classification (NCBI taxonomy): domain Eukaryota; kingdom Metazoa; phylum Chordata; class Mammalia; order Artiodactyla; family Bovidae; genus Budorcas; species Budorcas taxicolor. The sequence goes on from NC_068935.1 coordinate 19,544,235, forward strand.
ACATTTTTCACAACAGCCAAGAAGGGGAAGCAACCCAAGTTTCCATCAAGTGGTGAGTCAATAAATGAAATGTGGTATGTCCATACAATGGAATATTGGGGCTTCCCCTATAGCTCCATTCGGAAAGAATCTGCCTGCAATGCAGGCGACCTGGGTTCAATTCCTGGGTTGGGAAGACCATCTGGAGATATAAAGAAATGAAATATTAATCCATGCTACAGTGTAGATGAGCCTTGAAAATATTGTACTAAATAAAAGAAGCCATACACAAAAAGTCACACTTTGTATAATTCTATTGACAAGAAATGTGCAGAATAGGCAAATCCATAGACACAGAAAGTAGATTGTGAAAGTGAAAGTCGCTTCCTCATGTCTGACTCTTTGAGACCCCATGGACTATACAGTCCATGGAATTCTCCAGGCCAGAATACTGGAGTGGGTAGCCTTTCCCTTCTCCAGGGTATCTTCCCAACCCAGTGATTGAACCCAGATCTCCTGCATTGCAAGTGGATTCTTTACCAGCTGAGCCACAAGGGAAAGTAGATTAGTGGTTTTCTAAAGTGGAGGAGAAGGGGATTAGGAAGCAGTGGGGAGTATAGCATTTCTTTTTGGAAGTGATGAGATTGTTCTTAAAATTGATTGTGATGATAGCTGCTCAACTCTGTAAATAAACCAAAAACCATTCAACTGTACACTTTAAATTGGTGAGTTTAATGATATGTGTTATGTTTTTTTATTAAAATTGTCATAAAAAAATGATATATGTTCATTACAGAAACTTGAGAAAATTCAGAAAAGCAAAAAGAATAAAAAAGAAGCTAAAGAGAAATTAAGGAAACAATCCCACTTACCACTGCAACAAAAAGAATAAAATACCTAGGAATAAAACTACCCAAGGAGGTGAAAGACGTGTATGCACAAAACTATAGGACACTGATGAAAGAAATCAAAGATGACACAAAGAGATGGAGAGATATACCATGTTCTTGGATTGGAAGAATCAATATTGCAAAAATGACTGTACTACCCAAAGCAATCTACAGATTCAATGCAATCCCTACCAAATTACCAATGGCATGTTTCACAGAACTAGAATAAAAAATTCCACTGACATTGAATTTTTTTTTTCTGCTTCCCAATTGTCCTCAGGATATATTAAGCCAAAACTTCCCCTCCTAAAATATACAACCTCTCATGATTCATTCTGTTTACTCCTTGAACATCACCTTTCATCATTTCCACACTGGCACCATATGTTTCAACTGTAACGAATTGCTTTTCTCCAAACAGTGCATGTTCCCTTGCAAGTCTCTGCACTTGCACACATCATTCTCACTACCTGCAACTGTTGGTTCCTCCCTTCTTCATTTGGCCAATTGTATTCATCCATCAGATTTCAGCTTAGACATCACCTTCCAGAAAGCCTTTACTGATCCCTGGGATTGTGTGTACCTCCTTGGTATCTAACAGTTCTCTACACGTATTTCTATCAAATCATTCACACTATGTGGATTTTTTAATTAAAATCTAATTATGAACAAAACTTCCAAGATTTCTGGGACAATGTAAAAAGATTTCATATTCACATCACAAGATCCAGAGGGAATGGAAAAAGGAATTGGTGCAGCAATTTTTGAAAAAATAACTGCTGGAAATGTCCCAAAATTTGATCAAAGACATATTTACACATTCAAAAACTCAGTGAAATCCAAATATGTAAACATAAAGAAAATCCTTCCTAGATAGATAGATAACAATAGTGCTGAACACTAAAGAAAAAGAAAAATTTTGAAAGCATGTAGTGCAAAATGACACATAATACACATAATATTAAGAAAAATTTGAAATACTGTGGATTTCTCATCAGAATCCATGGAGGGCAGAATAGAATAATGTCTGTAAATCACTTAAAGGGAACAACTGCCAACCCTGAACTCTATATCCAACAAAAATATTCTTCAGAAATAAAGGCAAAATAAAGATATCCTCAGATGAAGGAAAAACTGAGAGAATTCATCAACAGCTCCAAAAGAAATGCTACAGGGAGTTCTTCAGGGTGAATATAAATGATACTAAAGAGAATCTTGGAACTTTGGGAGTAAAGAAGTGAAACAAAATGGTAAATATAAAATACTATTTCATCTCCTTTAAGTTCTTTAAAATATGTAGGCCTGTTGAAAGCAAAAAAATGTAACATTGTCTGGAGGAATTGTTTATGTACTCAGATATGATATGCATGAAAACTTGAAAGATTAGAGGGAGATGGTAAAGTGTTATAACGCTTTATTTCTTAAAAATTTATTTATACTAAAAATTCAGTTGCGTTTGAGAAATGCAGACAATTGAGTAGGCTTCCCAGTCGGTGCTAGTAGTAAAGAACCTGGCTGACAATGCAGGGGACCTAACAGACTGGTTCCATCCTTAAGTGGGGAAGATCCCTTGGAGGAAGGCATGGCAAGACACTCCAGTATTCTTGCCTGGAGAATCCTATGGGCAGAAGTGCCTGGTGGGTTATGGCCCATAGGGTTGCGAAGAGTCAGACAAGACTGAAGTGACTTAGCATGCACATAGACAGTTGTGTAACCAACTCGACAATTGATACACAAAGTTTCAGAATAATGAACCTAATCATTACTTCCCAAATGATCGTCAGGTTACTTTGTATTTCTTTCTTCTCTCCTGTTCCCACCTCCCCAGGCAACCAATGAGAAATTTTACATCACTATAGAGTAGAAGGAAAGTTATGACCAACCTAGATAGCATATTCAGATGGAGACATTACTTTGCCAACAAAGGTCCGTCTAGTCAAGGCTATGGTTTTTCCAGTGGTCATGTATGGATGTGAGAGTTGGACTGTGAAGAAAGCTGAGGGTCGAAGAATTGATGCTTTTGAACTGTGGTGTTGGAGAAAACTCTTGAGAGTCCTTTGGACTGCAAGGAGATCCAACCAGTCCATTCTAAAGGAGATCAGTCCTGGGTGTTCATTGGAAGGACTGATGCTGAAGCTGAAACTCCAATACTTGGCCACCTCATGTGAAGAGTTGACTCATTAGAAAAGACCCTGATGCTGGGAGGGATTGGGGGCAGGAGGAGAAGGGGACAACAGAGGATGAGATGGCTGGATGGCATCACTGACTCAGTGGACATGAGTTAGGGTGAACTCGGGAGTTGGTGACGAACAGGGAGGCCTGGCGTGCTGCGATTCAAGGGGTCGCAGAGTCGGACATGACTGAACGACTGAACTGAAGTGAACTGAACTGAACTGAACTGAACTGATAGAGTAGTCTGCATTTTTGAGATTTTATGTGAATGGAACCAGGCAGGATGCACCCTTTTTTCCCCTTACTTCTTTCACCCAACGTTATTATTTTGAAAGTCATTTATGTCGTTATCCAATACATATTGATACATGTTCATGCACTGGATTTATTCTGGGAAGACCAGGTTGACTGACATTATATATGTGCATACTTAAGTATACACATGAGTATATAAGTTAGAGAGGTAAGGATTCTGAGAGAAACATTTGGTGTGCTATTTGCACACTTTTTCTATGGATACACAGGTGGTAATACAGATGTAGGGAATATGTTACCACTTTCTGGAGACAGCATATTTTCATGAAAAAGCTCAAGTTTTAGGCATCAAGTGGACATTATTATCTGATTAATAATCATTATATGATTACTGACCAGCAACCTTGAGTTGTTATTTATTTACGTGTTATTTAGCCTCTCTGTTCCTTCATGTCATTTTTGAAAAACAGAGACAATGACAACACTTCATACGTTTAAGTGAATTCAGATGAGTTCTCATTTTTAAAGCATAGCGCCTGGAGTCTGACAGATAGCAGGCAATCAAAAAACTGTTAGTCCTTTTCTTTTTCTACCTTTTTATTAGGGAAAAAATTTCTCATTCTTAAAATGGTAGCGCATTTGAGTTTAATCGTGATATCATAGTGCCATCTGGTGACCATAGAGAGCTATTACATTATCTGTATTGGATACTTCATTTCTGACAAAGTTTCTGCCTGGAAACATCCTGGACTTAGGAATTCATCTCTAGTGTGTCTGGGTTAGCCTTGCAAGGACAGGGAATGAGAACTGTGCTTGAAGACAGTCCTGTGGAGCTTGGGGATGCCTCCTTTGAGTGGGCATCCTCTCCTGTCAGGAGGCAGAGCTCAAGGAATAAGGAATTCTCTTCACAGCCTACCCTAAAATGGGCAGAGGTGAAGTTGAGTGTGGCAGGAGTGAGTGAAGTCTTGAATGACCTGGCCACTGTAACTTTGGCCTTGAGTCCAATCTCAGAGGGGTTTCAAAACCATGTAACCCCGGACACCACACAAATATCCCAACTAGAAAAGGAACCCCCTTCTCCAATCTAGCAGCCCCACCCCCACCAGGATGAATGGAGCCAAGACTTCCACATTCATCAGACTCGTGCCTGGACTCAGGTTACACCAAGTATCCCTTCCCTCACCCCACATCCCACCCCTTGAACAGCTCCCAAATGAGTCTCTGCAGATGGCTACTCTTGCCATCTCTCCGGTGCCGCCAAATCAAGTCAAGACTAGTCAGTTAATTAAATGTGAATTTTATTGTGCTTTGGATTATGTAAGGCATTGTGGTGGAGGCAGTGGAGAGTTAAGAGTGAAAAACGCGATAGGAAAGAGAGAGCTAAAAATAATCTACAAAATAATTTTTTAAATGATTGCATGCTAAACTGGACTAAGGGCTACAGCTATGTCATTGTATTCATTATTGCAGAAGCATTGAGATATTCTAGGAGGTGGAGGTTGGAGGATGGGGAGAGGCTTCATGGAGGATGTGGCATTTATGCTGGGCCTTGAAGGAGGGGTAAAATGTTGATAGATGTAGTGGAGGGAAGAACATTTCAGAGAAAATTCTGTAGAAGGACTGAAAAAATACAAGAGGACAAACAAACACCCCCAGGGAGTGATGCTTCCCAGCTGGGAAGCCTGAGAGGGCTCAAGCCCCCAGATGGGGTCTTCAGTACCAATGATATTAGAAGGCACAGGGCAATGGGCTTGTTTGTAAACCTAGCAGCAGCAGGAGGTTTCACAATGCAGTCAGGGGCCCCAAACTGGCTGAACTACGCCTGGATGGACTCTCATTCTTTGACCCTGTGTGGTCCTTATTCATCTTTCCTCTTGCCCACTGACTGCCTGAATGGTAGTTCGTGCGCGCCCACGTGCGCGTGTGTGAGTGTAGGTGTGTGTGGATGGGTGGGGGACCGAGGCTTTGTCTCCCACTGCAGCTTCTTCCACTTTTCCCTCTTGTGGCACACAGCTGGTTTCCGTGGAGCTGGAGCTCGGGCCCTTTCCACTGTCTGAGCCTCAGGGAACTCTAGCTCTTGATTAAGCACCTAGGAAGCTTCCTCAACATGAAGGTAAAACCTACTGTAGGGGGTGACTTGAATTAGGGCAGGACTACTCTTTCCAGAGGTGGAGATTGATGGTGGTGTTGGCTGATGGTGGTGGTAGTGATCGTGGTAAGGGCTGGGGACGTATGACCAGACTCTGGGTGCTGTATAAAATGCTGCTGGGACTGCTGTAGTGTTCAGTCAGGAGCTGGGATGTCAGGCTAGACCTGCTTGGCCTCAATCACCCCTTCCCCTTCCTCAATATGCCCTACAGGGGAGACATATTGGGGACCTGAAAACGGCAATGACATTGGTAGAGTATCCAGGCTGATGTTGTCCTGCTCGACTCTCACCCCTAGAAGCCCCAGAGATCTTTTATCTTGGCCAACATCTGTCTAATCTCCAGATGGGACTGTCACCTCCCCCTGTCCAGCTGCTGGAGGTAAATAGGTTATGTAGCTACTTATGCTACTCAGATCGAGAGGTATAGGGAATTTATCAGAAGAAAAGGAAAGTTAATTACTGTTAATTTTTCTCTCAAAAGATTGGTAATCTTAGATAAAATCTAGCATCTGACAGAAAATGAAAGGATGGAAGAGCTCTGTCAGGCTTCCCTGGAGCTGGACATTTAGAGCTCAGTGAGGTCATCGCTCGAAATAACCTTGAAGCTGATGTGGCCTTGTTTCACTTTGGCGGTTGGGCCACCCTTCTTACGCAGGTACAGCGACTTTAGTTCACGGCAGTCGCTGGGGTCAGCATCCAGGGTAACTTGGCCCAAGAACTGATCACAGAACTTCCGCTTGTTCCATACCTGGAGAGACAAGCCAACAGAGTGAAGGTGAGTAACCCTCTGTGACACTGGACTCTGCCCCTGTGGCATGTGGAACCTAATGCTGGACTTAGAAAGGGCTGTTTAAAAACCAAGGACTTTTCCCGAATACTGCTCTGAGTAGGGGGAAAGCACCTCAAAGAGCAGAGATGAAAAGCAGAGTTCAGGATCAAACTTGGCAGCTGGTCAGAAGCAGTAAGTCAGGGGAACACAGCCAAACCACAGTGATCCATCCTGACCTAGCAGGTTGAGGGCCATGTGAACTGGCATATGCTTCCCTACATGGGAATTTGCCGTGCCTATGTTAGCATGTGAATCTGACAGCATGTAGGTTTGTAGCCACAATGAAATATCTGGAGGAGAAGATATTTAGAATGGACATTCATAAGGAAGTCAGTGGTTGTGCCTAGTGGGAGGTATCTGAGTACAAAACAAATAACCCAAAATAACCCTTGCTCTGGATCCTAGTCATCTGTGATGCACTTGGGATCATCTAGTATCTAGTAGTGAATAGGAGCCACTCTGCTGGTCCCTGTTCACATCCTTACCTGAACTATAATAGGAATGTCAGTGGTCCTTCTGTAGAAAATGGCCTGGGTGTCAAAAATGGCATGAACGGTGTTCTTTTGGACAGGAGAACGAACTTCTTCCTTTCCACATTTGATGATCAAATATGGGTTTACAGCTGAAACAAAGTAACCATTATTTTGAATGCAGTGATGAAAAGTCCTCTTCGTGGATAGTCAAAATAATCTCACTAAGTCTACTCAGGGACTTTTAACATAACACCTGGTTAGTAGAATGACCTAGGACTTGGGTGTCTACTTTCCTTTTCTTTTCTATATTTTATAGAAGGATATAAAAATGAATACTAGACAGGCCTCCCCCAAAGACACTTATATCCCATTTTCTCCTTTTTAATTGAATTATAGTTGATTTACAACATAGTGTTAATTTCTACTATATAGCAAAGTGATTCATTATAGCCAAAATGTTTGTTCAGGTTTTCTGTAAGATGTCGTGGAAAAACCCAAACAAACTTTTCTGTCAATCCTTTATATATATATACACATTCATATATATATCCTTTAAATATATATATATATATACACAATATACAATCCTTTAAATATATATGTATATTTATATATTTTATGTATACAATATATATACATTATTTTTAACTATTCTTTTTGATTATAGTTTATCACAGGATATTGAATATAGTTCCCTGTGCTATACAGTAGGACCTTGTTTATCTATATCCCATTTTCCTAACTTGGTTGACAGCCATTCTGACTTTTCTACATTGAAAATACCACTGGAGAGACTCATCTGTGACCATCTTTTCTAATCATATATGCAATAATTGAAGCTGCATTTTGCTTTCCCAGACAGCCCTGCATTTCTTACTTTCATTGGCATACTTCTTCTCCAGGCCCTCAGCGCTATGCACCGTGATCTGGGTGACAACCTTGGGATAGCCACGAGCCAGATTCCAGCAGGACATCTTGGGCATGTCCATAGTCAGCTCCCTGGAACATCAAAAGGAAGACACGTCATCCACAACGAATGCCCTTTGATGAGGAGAAAGGCTAGCCAAAGCAGACCTCGTGGTTGAAAAACATGAAATGCCAAGGGGCCTAGCCCATTCCTCCCCAGACATGGCTTATGTTTTATGGGTATGTTTTCCTTTCCCCTTGCTTTAAGGCCCAGAAGATAAAGATCAGAGTAGGCAGGGCTGGGGTGAAAAGGTAGCTTTGGTGACCCAGCACTCAGAACATAAGAGAGATGCAATGAGGAGGGCCAGCTGTTTAAGAGAAGAGAGAGTCAGCCAGAGAACAGAAGATAAAATATAAGCGGAAAAACTTAGGCTATAGGCCCGTTCTCCTTAAATGGCAGCTCAGAGCACTGAAGCCCAGACCTCCACGAGGAATTCCTCACAAACCACCCCTTTTTGAGACACAGTTCTCCTACCATCATTTCAGTTAAACCTGACTTGCACAACTTGGCCCTCTGAGTATCCATCTAGGGGGAGAGGGCCAATGGGGTTAGGACTTGGAGGCAAAGCCCAGAATAGGAGTTGGCAGGGCTGGCCAAGGAAACGGCACCTGAGCTGGACAGGCACTTCACAGAAGATTCTCAGGAGGAACTCGCTGGTACGGCCATGTTGGAACATGGTTGGGACCAGCACGTAGTTGCCCTTCTTCAGGTACTTGCTCAGAAACACAGTGCGTGTGTCAATGTAAGTGGAGGTCCCGGCACGCTCCTGAATGTAGAGGTGGTGGAGGCGGAATTTGCGGTTCAATTCCACCTGGAAATGCAAGAGAAGGAAATGCTCCATTGCACTCATATCATAGTTGTTTTTTTTTTTTTTTTGGTTTTGGAAGATTCTAGGTCCTCTTACTAGCTTCATCCCTCCACCATTCTTAATTCCCTTAACTCCAAGGCATTCTAATTTTGACACTGTTTGCCATTACTGTCTCTGCTCCAAAGGCCTATTTTTACCTTGAAGAGCTCAAAGCCGATGATGTAATTGTCAGGTCTTCCCATGCGGCGGTAAGTGCGCAGGTCCTTTTGCTGTAGAGACATGATGACCTTGTGCTCATCCTCTGGCACAGTGAAGATGTACTAGAGAAAAGAGGCCACCAAGGAGCTTAGTTAGCACACTTCTGTTTTAGCTGGGTCAGCTCAAATGTCAGGGTGGAAAACTCTACCTCTCAAAGCAGAGACCTGGGTTATGTTCTGGGCTTTGCCACTGACCAGACAATGACCAGACAATGAAACCTTGGATAATTCATTGACTGTGAATTCTAATGTTTGTTTCTCCCTATGGCATTCGGCATGTGTTGAGAGACACAACTTCATGCCCAGGTGTCTGATTCCAAAGAGGGTATGCTTTCTTTTAATCAATTATTGCTTAGGCTCTTGGTCTTTTTTTCCCAAATTATCCCCTTATTTTTAAAGTTGTACATAGGAAAAATCAAGAATATAAAGACAGAAAGGATTCTTGCTTGACTTAACCAGACACAGCAGCATTCCCCTAGGCTAACCTCTTTTCGCCATCCCAGATGTGTGACTTGTGGGAGCAGTTGGATGCAGTTCCTTGGTGAATTGATGCTTTGCTATCACTATTATAGGGAAGCTACAGGGCTGTGTTGGAGACTTTCCAAACATAATTTGGGGAATCATGCCATTGGGAAGTGAGTCCAAAAGGCCTCCTATTTTTCTCTCTTCCTCTGTCTCTCTTTATCTCTCTCTTTTTCTGTTTCTGTCTCTGTTTCTGTGTGTGTGTGCGTATGCGTGTGTGTGTCTTTCTTTCCCTCCTAGAAAGAAACAGAAAACAGATGCAAAATCGTAGGTTCACAAGGCCCCCATAGATCTATCCTGTGAAGACACTTAAACACTGAAGCCAAAAAAGCCCATTTCATCAGTTTGGTATATGTGCCTGACAATGAAAGCATTTCCAGGGTTGTAAATGAAGGGAGGTGGTAATAGGAGCTTTCTTCTCTTTAGGGATAATTAAGGTAGAAGGAAAGGAGAAAAGTATGAGTTAAGTAAAGCAGCCCACGAAATTTAGTATCTTTCAAAATGGCTGCCAATGAGGTTCATGGAAAGAAAACACTCATGGCTAAGGCGGCAGTACAGTCAGAATTCTTGTCTCCTGTGGGTTAGCTCATCAGCACATTTGTGGATCAAAGCATCAAGGTTATTATAGGTTCAGGCTTTGGATGTTTGTAAATTTTGCTTTGAGATGTGCCCGGGCTTGACCTCTAATGTGTCACCTGGCATAGCATTGTAATGGGAGGTGAAGGGAATGGGTTCATTGATATCGTAGTGATTCAAATCCTGGGAATAATGACCTGGGATTCTAGACCAGAAAAGGGAGTCATAATGAGGGGGTTCAGGAGAATCACCTGCCTGAGAAAGAGGACACATATAGTAAGTGTGCACCCCAGGGAGCAATTCGGCAGTAAAGATATAAAAAAGAATTGAGAAAGCATCAAAGAGCAGATCCTTTCTCTCCAATGTGGGGCCATCACAAGGAGGCAGGGAGTGTCAAAGCATACCAGCAATATAGCCAAGAGAGAGGCAGCCAGAGGAGGTGGCTTGGATTTGATAATGTTGCCAAATCACATCTCTGCAAAAAGACACAGTCTACTGTGCCTTACAAGCATCTGAGCCCATCCCTCTTCGTCTTGGTTGATGAATATTATACAATAGTGGCCAGTGGGAGAATTGATGTCAAAGAAACATTCCAAAGTGAGACCTGGCTTCCTATTGCCTTGATAGTGAAAAGTGAAAGTGTTAGTTGCTCAGTTGTGTCTGACTGTTTGCAACCCGTGTCCATGGAACTCTCCAGGCAAGAATACTGGAGTGGGTTGCCATTCCCTTCTCCAGGGGGTCTTCCTGACCCAGAGATTGAACCCAGGTCTCCTGCACTGCAGGCAGATTCTTTACTGTCTGAGCCACCAGGAAAGCCCTATTGCCTTGATAACTTGAAGACAGAAAGAATTTGGTTCAAACCTGGGGATTCTGCAGGAAGGTATCACGGTTGTTATAGCACCCTCCTGAACGATTCATTAGGGGATCATCATTCACAGTCCAGCATCCCACCACCGACTCCAGCTCCTTGTGGCCAAAAAGTGGGTTGTTCACATTGCGGCAGACATTGAGTTCATGGAAGTTGCGGCAAAAGTCCTCTAGGCTCATCCTGAATGGAAGGAGTGCAGGAGAAAGAAATGAAGATGGTACTTAATACCTACCCCTGCAGTTCCATGTGAAAGCCTCAATTCTCTTAGCACAGAAAACTTCTCACCAAAACTCTCCATCATCAGACATAACAATCCCCAGGTTCTTGCGATCTGCTGCAGTCAGTTGTTGCCACTCTTCAGAACTAAAGGCAAATGAACAAAGGGATAAGCCAGTATGTTTGCCACTGACGTCCTACAGGAAGCAGGATGCCAAAGGAACAGAATGCATGAGGATTGGGACAGCTTTGTTTCACTGTTAGCTAAGTCACAGACTCCATGCCCAAGAAGGACCCACAGATGTCAGTAAGCATTGACAGCCCACTAGCAGCCTGAGGGATGGGATTGGGAGAAGGCATGGTGTTCGGGGGATGCAGCCATCAAAGTAGAAAGCCACTCACATCTCACTCCAGGGGCCACTCCATTCCTGTCTTCCCAAGGGGTTCCTCAGACGAATCATATACAGCTTCTCAGTACTGAAGACTTCCACAAGTCTTTCTCCAAGGCGGATCTTGCGAATATCAGTCATGGTGTAGGTATGGCCCTTCAGCAGACCCCAATCAGTTTCAACTTCTTGTTCCTCCTGGTCAGGAAACTGAGAACAAAAAAAAACATACATAAGGGCACAAGAATTGGGAGAGCCAAGGCTTGGCTCCTCCTCTTCCTTGATTGGTTTACACCAGTATGGTTGAAACTAGTTCTCTTATGTACATGGAAATTTGTTCCTGCTGCCTAACTTGACACAAAGCAAGGCAAGGAAAAGAAGCAAATAATTTAATATAACAACTCAAACAATACAAATGACTCATGGTAGTACATTGATGTGAAGAGCATCAGAATTTCGGGGGACTGGTTAATTCTTTGAGCAAACAGCTATAACCTCCACATTCAGGAGCACAGGTAGGAGGAATAATTTAGCAGAGGCTATTTATATCTGCTTGAATGCTGCATCGCCAGGTTGGAATGACTGGTACAAAAGGATGATACGTTACATATCCTTAGCCTCTGCACCAGGGCTCAGTGTCTATTGTTAGCTTTCTGAGTTTCACAGAGGCTTGTCTTGGATCTCCAGGGTTAGGGTCATGTTCCACACTAAATGTCATGGTCTCCTCCACCAAAAGTGAGTAAAGAGTGGTTTTGATGAGTACAAACCTCAATGGAGCAACAGATCAGACCTCCTTTGGTAAATGTCTTGTACAGTTCTTTAAACAGCTTGTACTTCTCCTCAACAAGATCAGTGTATCTTCCCTTCTGCATGTCAACAGTTTCAGCCAGTGTACCAGTGAAGTCCACAATGATATCACTGGTGGTCAGACCATCAAGGGCTTCATAACAGCCAAGGAGCCTAGGGGCAAATATGCAAAGTTATCTTTGTAAACTTATTTTTCCAAGTCTAGGACATCTTGTTCCCTCAAAATTAGAACACTGCTTGCACAGGCAGTCCTTACCAGCTAGCTTTTCTCTAGGCACAGAAGGAGAGAGATTTTGAGACCATAGTCATATTTCTAGGCTTAGGCTATGTTGATCTAAGTCCATGCATGAAACTTCTTTCTACCAGTAAATATTAGACAAGGAGGAAATCTGAGGCCATAATGTCATGTGATCCTTAGATTAGCCTCAGAAAGGGGGCACCTTTTTGAGGGAGCAGGTAGGGGTTTAATGGAAATTGGAACAGCTTATTTCTTTCTTATCTAAAATTATGGAGGGCCAGTCCCAGGTCCAAAGCACTGCCTCGGATCTGCCTGACATCCCACCCAAAGCTAAGCTGGGAGAGCATGAGTATGAGTTCCCAAGGATGAATATGACCTTCCTTCCCTTGTGTAGCCTGACCACTGACTAGTCAACCCCCCACCTCCTTACTTGGCGTAAGCTTTTTCCAACAGAGCATTCCAAAACTCATTCATGGAGGTGGAGAAGGAGAACACAAGGTCTCCATTGATGGTGGGCAGCAAGTCATCAATCACCACCTCAGTCCATTCTCCAAAATGCCAGAACCGGAAGTGAAATATCCCAGCATATTTATCTAGTTTTCGAGGGTCCCATTCCTGTTCCTTATAGTTGGGGATTGTCTGGAAACATAAGAACATTCAATCAGTCAACTTTTATTCACCAGACCATATTCAGATATTGAGATTACAGTTAACTTCTGAAAAATTCATGGGGCAACAGAAAGCACACCAAATACATTTGGCTTGGGTCTAAGTTAGGAAGTCCCTGGTAGGGCTTTTTTCCCCCACAATTTTTGCTTCCCCAGTTCAGTTTTGCTGAGAATAGTATTACCATGCTTGCCCTGAATGCACACAGGATCATGGGGGGCAGCAAGCTGTTGCTTAAATTATTTCCCACAGATAATCTACCAAGTCGATCATGAGAAACTGTCTACACAAACATATTCATGGTTGCATATTCAGCCCTATAAACCAGGCATTTTAAAAGGCAAAAATTATTCAAAACACAAGGCCCCCTGTGGTTTTAGAGATCCACCCTAGAGACTTCATGCAGATTCTATAGATGATAGATTTTATTCACACCTTTCCACATTTTGGAAAGTCTCCTTTTAAAATCACATTACACTTTCAGCTTCTAAAATTGTTTTTCTGAAGAAAATGCTCTACCTTTGTCCCAAATCAACACTTCATTGCCTTGAACTCTGCCTAAAGGCCATAGGAATTTTTGTAGTCTTAATAATTTATTAGAACCTTTCCAAGGATATATTTCCATCTTTCTCACCTTTTCTTTTATTCGTATCTGTCAGTGAATTCCTGGCTCCCAGTGGGTTTTTTAACCCCAGTAGGTACAGAGAGTGTAAGTATGCAGAGCTACTGAGTCTAAGTACTGCAAGTGAACAAAAGATCAACTAGTACGTGCGACAAAGCAAATAGAGCAAAACGTTAATGGTAGAACGCAGGTGAGTAAATGGATGTTGACTGTAAAAATCATTCAACTTTCTGTATTTGTGAAACTAAATGGAGGAAAGTCCCCTCCAATCGTGAATACTTCTGGCTTCAAGAATTAAACAAACTAAGAAAGTTACGAGCTGACTTTTCCTAAAGTTACTAAAGAAGACAAGAAGGTAGAAGTCAAGTGAGGTCCTGCAGAAAAGAGAATACCTTTGTCCAGTGACACTCCTGAACAGCCAAACAGGAAAATGCAGAGACCATTGGCTTGTGCCCCAGTCTCCCTTGGGTCAGCTGGTGGTTGCTGATGTTGCCCACAATCAGACGAGGGTCATCACAGATGTCCTGTGGATACAACAGTTGGTTCTAAGAATCTGAGATGTGTTTCCCATCAGACAGTGTGAGCTCAGCTGCACAGGACAGACCTCACAGATGAGGTAAGATCAAAAGATGACCAGGACTTCCATGGGTAGGAGAAAGGGAAGGTTGTGGGGTTGTGAGAACAAACACAAAGCAGTAGATCATCAAGCCACAGGAAAAGGGTCATGTGAGGGGGTGGAAGGAGAGGGTGAGAATGAGACAGGATGAAACGTGCTGGTGCCCTCAGACATAGTTTTTGCAGTAGCGGCCAGCTTGTAAAGAGGAGAGCAAGGGATTAGCACGTTACATTTTGATCCTATTTGTCAGGATGAGATTTCCTGAAGTGCCTGTACTTGGAAGGGTGATTGCATTTAAAAGACAAAGTCTGATGGAGGTGGACATTAATACTTCTCCCTCTCTAGGAAAATTAGTTAGGAGACCTTATATATGAAATCCATTCCTAATAAAAAACGAAGGCAACAGTGGTCTCCATGGCAACTAGATTTCCCTGCATCTTTGGATAAATTACAGATGGCAGCAGCACTAATAGCAGGTGGTAATAGACTGTTCTGAGGAGCACTTCAACAGACACTCTTTTTGTCCAGTGGATATTCCAAGGGAGGCTGGACAGACTGGCTGCAGTATTTGTTAGGGGTGTATGTGTGTCTTTCCCTAATGTATCATTAGTTGTGCCATTCCCACTGCAAGGAGGAAAATGAGGCCCAAATAATACAATTACAACACGAAGTAATAGAGGCATTTTCAAAGTATAACCAATGCCTGAAGGGAAGATCCCCAAGTTTCCCTTCTGGGAGGTGGAATCATTTGAATAGCAGGGGCAATGCTCAGGTTGAAGCCTTAAGAATGACTAGAGTTAGCAATTGGGCACAGGAGTGGTACGGAGGTATAATGAGTAGAGAGACAGGCATGGATAGAGGCATAGCCACATACATGACACTGTATAATTGAAGACACGTTTGCGTGACTCAGAGTATCAGCCCTTGGAGAGTTCAAAGGCAGGAAATACCAATGAAGTCTTGGGTAGTTGGAGACAGCTTCGTGGAAGAGGCCTTTGGCCAGTACCTTGACATTCTGCTTACCCAGCAGAAATAAATCCTAGTCTCAAATGGAAAGAAAATCTAGACATATATCCTTTAAAAAATTATTAAATAGACATCTATATTTTTCTGGTTCTCAAAACTCTTTTTAAATGGACATAATTCCCTTTGATGAAGGGTCTGGTCTACAGAATGAAACATTCCATATATTCTTTAAAAGCCAAAATAACTCTGGAAAGGAACAGACATTCTGGGCAAGGACAAGACCAAACTGAAGATTAATTGGTCATCCTTTTGCCAAAAGGAGAGAGTTAGGTGGGTTGTCAACTTTGTATTTTCCGGCCTTTTTTTTTAGGTGTCTCATCATTGCTTTTTTGTCTTAGAAGAAGACAAAATTTTTTTGTGAGTTGGGAACTGCCTGGTTTTTTCTACTCATGGAGCATAGAGCAGGTGTGTTGGGTGAATTCAGTTTTAATATTCTTTCTCTTCTGTTTGTTCCTTTGCCCTTTCTAAGATGAAATGAAACCCAATTTTTCCTTTCTGAGCTATGCATTACCATTTTATGCAGAGCAAGATGAAAAGTTATACCATGATTTCCTGGACGTAGATAATCCATATAATAATTTCCTAGCATGAAAAATCAGTAATGTGAACACTGATATGTGGAAAAGTGTGCTTTTAGGTTATTAAGGCAAATTACTTGCTGGTTTTGTGTGGAGTTATTAGTGGTTGTGGTCACATTAGTCTGGAATTTCCACAAGGCTTTCATTCATAGCAGGGATCTAGGCTCAGCAAACACTTTTGGTATGTCAACTTCTATTTAAGACCTAAAGGATCATATAAATAAGCGAAGAGACATGGAAGCAGAACTCAAATAGAGGCACTGTATAATTTTTCTCTTGTTGACTACTCTGAAGGTGATTATTTTATATACAATGTGTGTGTATGCATGTGTGTGTGTGAGACAGCACGTACGTGCATTTGTAAAGCTATGTGTAATCATGGGAGAATATATATTTGGGCAAAGAAAAACTCACCTTATGTTCCATTTCCTCTCATAACCTGGCCCATGCCCCAGTTTTACTTCACCACTCTTCACACATGATGGGTGGCTATTTAACAATGTGTTTAAAAAAATAAGTTAACAGTCCATAGACTGTCAAGCCTGAAACGAATTTAGAGACTAGTCAACCTGTTTATTTTACAAATGAGGAAACAGGCTCGGAGAAAGGCAGTAACTCACCCCTCCTGGAATTCAGCTGGTTAGTAGAACTAGGATTAAATCTTCAGATTCCTCACATACAGATAGAGAAGGAATCTCTAAACATCAACTAGTCCATCCTTTTCCCTTTAAGTTTATTAATGGCCACCATGTAAAGGATAATACTGTGCAGTTCTTCAGGGGTGGAAAGACAACCAGCTCTCTGTCATCCATCCCAGGGTTTTATGTCTCTGCTTAATGCTCACCGAAAAGCTCTCCCCCATTCTGGAAGACTGGCTTAAGACATGTTTTAGCTTTTGGTTCCAGGCTAAATATAATATTACCAATGAGCTTTAATCTCCTCAACCTCATCCACTAAATATGAATCAAACTCTTATGTATGTCAGCACCATGATGTGAAACATGGGAGAACATTTTTATCAAGCCACTTTTTTTTTTTTTTTTACCTCTTTAAGGAAATGAGACTAGAAACAGCTAAGGAGGTAAGAAGGGTAAAGGGTAATGAGCCAATACAAATCTACAGCCAAGTGGACTTTTTGGTGACAAATTTGAAAACAATGAAATGGCTTCTCATTGCATTTTCCCCTAGATTTGGACAACTGGGTATAATTCATGTCGGGGTAAGGAAGCAAGGCTGGAGAAATTTTCCTGTAAGTCAAAGCTGAGATGCAGAGTGCAGATGGGACATGTCAGCCCAAGCTCTGCTGAAATGGTAGGGAGTGGAGTTGGAGGAGAGGTCACAGCTCACACAGTCACATATTTGGGTGGCTTGAGAAGTAGGAAGATTGCTGAACCCCTAATGGTTCCCAGCTGTGTTGGCGTACTCAACATGATCCTGGAACTGGGCTGTTTCTCAAGGCAAATCACTTATTAGCAGGAAAACACACAACTAGGAAGTCAAGCACCAAGAGTAAGTCCAGGAATGTTCTCTGCAGACCCCCATCCCGGAGCCAAAGGCTTCTACAAGCAAAGTAGCGTCTCTAGGCAATATGTTGCCTTAGCTGAGCACTGAAAGACCCTCTCATTGTCCTCACCTCGTCTCCCCTCCCAGACTCCTCGGGGTCGGGGGAGAAGGGGGCTTACCATTATAAGGTTTGGAGCCCCCTCAACTCTATATGGCACTTACCACATCCACATCTTTAGTGATTTTTTTTTTTTTACACAGGTGAAATTTGCTGACAATAAACACTGAGGTCCAGGGTAAACCTCAAGAACCACAGTAAAGTGAAAGGCTGCCTAGAAAACCAGCGGCCAGAAGAACAGAGGCACTCTCAAAAGTGCTACAGGCTGTCTAGCAGTCCTGTGGGACTGGGGTCAGTGTGGACACTTACAAGTGAGGCTGGCCCTGTAGCAGGTACATTACGAGTAAGTCTAGGATTCTAAGTCATCCTGAAAGGCCTAGGATTTCCATTTGGGATCACAGGGCTTTACCAGCTAGTTCAAGCAGTTATCTTATGCTTAGAAAAGTGTACCATCTCCAGACACAACATGTAGGTGGACTTCCTCTCAGAGGCAATGTTGGCCCCTCTGCTCAAGGAATTCACTTTCCAGAAACATGAGTTCTATCCTTAGGTTGAGAAGATCCCCCTGGAGAAGGAAATGGCAACCTACTCTAATATTCTTGCCTGGGAAATCCCATGGGCAGAGGAGCCTGGTGGGATATGGTCCATGGGGTTGCAAAAGGGTCGCACATGACTTAGTGACTAAACCACCATCACCACCATATGTAATCTACCACTGAGGCTTGTGTATCCAGCTTCTAAAATCTCCTCTCCTCCTTTTCCTTCCATTCCTCCCACCTTTGCTTTAATACAGAACTTCATCAGCCTCTTCCCATACAAGGTAGCAAAATGGCCCCCAGGGAGAGTACTCCCTGGTGAAAGACCCGGGCAAGGTCAGTGGTAGTGGAGGCTGAACTCAAAACTTGACCAGGAGAGCTAACAGATCTTGTGCAGGTGCTGTGCCTTCTCCCACCACTGGCTGTGCAAATCCCTACAAGGCCTTGCTCCATTTTAGTTGGAGATTAGTTGAGTCTGATCCGAGGACACAATTGTAGTAGGGTGTGAGTCAGTCAGGAAAAAAAGCCAGAGGCAGGTTGGAGGAGCGAGTGGCTGGAGGGAGCTGGAGAAGAGACTTTCTGTGGGAATTTGGTGGTTAGATTTGAGCCTAAAAATCCTACCTGCCATTTTAGGATCACATGGTAACTCAGTGGAACTCAGCTCTTCCAATTTTCTAAGGTCCAGGAGGACAGGAAAGCCCAGGAATACAGGTCTCGGGGAATATACCTGTGTACCCAGGAAGCAAGGCCAGTAGCTGGGGTCATTGGACCAATGGAGGCCTTAAGGGGAAGGATTTTCCTCTGGAAGATATGGGCCAATGAACTGGCATTGAACAACTGAAAAACCTTCTCATAATCCCTGTCAATCTAAAATGGCTCTTCAGGACACAGCAGAGAAGTGGCAAGTGGGAAAAAGAGGAGCTCAATCCTGCCCTAGGATGGTGGGGCTTGACTGCAGTTGGTTGGTTCAATTAGCAGTGATGTTTACAGACATGGAGGCCGTTCAACCCGGGAGGGGCAAGAGACAGAAAATATCAGGTTAATCGTGCTTCTTCCCTTTTAGAGTCTTCAAAAAATAACCCTGCTTGCCAATGAGGCAGTGAGTCCAACGACCCATTGGGTCTTCCTGAGCCAATTTAGAGAGGTCTAGGGCTGTCTCTCAGCTTTCCTAATGGGAAGCCAGAGAACTTTGACGTGGTTCTTGACCACAGGCTTGGCCTCCACTCTGACTGGAAACTACTCTCCAGCTTTTTGAAGATTCAGATGGTCCAGAGCCTTGTTTCTTCCCCTACTCCCCCTCTGCAAGAGGCCCCCCTCCCCAACCACTTCAATCCACCATGATCTCCCCTTCTTCAAAACCCTATGTTGATTTACTGTCTGTATGCCTAAAATAGCATTTCCTCTATCCAGCATTCATTTATTATTTAACTCTTTGATAGCTCAATATCTATCTCTTCAACTATAATGGGAGTCCCTCATCTCAGATCTTGTCTGTATCTTGCATAGAAGCTGGCATAGAGTAAGTGCTACATAAATATTTCTCAACTGACTCTCCCTTTGGGCTGAATAAAGACTAAGCTCAGAGTATGCTCTCAAAAGGGAGGGTATGGGTCAGTTAATGGATGTGCAGCATCAACATGGTGAGGAGGAATGTGAGAACTCACTGGAGGGAAGCTATGTATTTTATCAGAAGACACACAAACAAATCTATGTTCCTTACATGGCAGTGTGGTTGAGTAAAAACTAATACAGGCTTTGGAGTCAAACATGGATTCAAATCCCAGCTTGTGAGCAGTCTGAACCTGGGAAAATTCTTAGCTTCTTCCTGAGACACAGTTTCCTCATCAATAAAATAAACATAGTATCTACCTTTCTTTTTTACACTGGGAAAAAATTATTACATCAAAGTGAATTTTTAAATACCTACCTTGCTTTGCTGTTGTTGTTTAGTTGCTAAGTCATTTCCAGACTTTTTGCAACCCTAAGGACTGTAGCACACCAGGCTCCTCTGTCCATGGGATTTCCCAGGCAAGAATACTAAAGTGGTTCGCCATGTCCTCTCCAGGGGATCTTCCCAACCCAGGAATCAAACTCGGGTCTCCTGCATTGCAGGTGGAGTCTTTAACCATTGAGCTACCGGGGAAGCACCACTTACCTTGCTAAGCCATTGTAAATTAGTATGGCATTTTAAAAAATGTATCGAAAACTCCACACACAGTATTTGGGCAAATAGCAGCCAAGCCCTAAATGGCGATTCCTTCTTCTACAATCCCCATTTCCCTTCTCTTTCTGACACTCCCTTATCTCCAAAGGAGTATCGCTTACCTCAGAGGCAAGATGGAAGATTGCCTTGGTTATTTAAGTTTTTTCTTCAGTGCTAATCCATCTAGGACTCAATCCACAGAATTTGAAAGATGAAGGCAAAGGACGAAGGTCTGAGCCAAGAAAGAGTGGGGAGGATGTGCCTAAAGATGGGCCAGTACAGGAAGCACTGCTGGTTTGGTTCACAACTGGGGAACGGCTTCATGTTGGCTTGTGATTTTATGGCCCATCAGATCCCCTGTCACCTCCTCCAGGACCTCACCCCCATCCGATATCCCTTCTTTCTTCTGAGTCTTTAACCTCTTCTACTTTACTATTTCCTCCTTAGCTTATAAATATGTTCAAGTCTGTCCTATTTGCAAAAGACACCCTCCCCTAGAAAACCTCCCTCAATTTCCTGCTTTCTTTTCAGCTACTTCTAGCCTATTGACCTCTTTTTTTTTTTCATAGCCAGTTATCAAAACAGAGTGATGGCGCTGATTATCACCATCCAGAGTGGCTCTCAAACAGCATATTTCTATTTTCTTCATGTGTTTTCAGGGAAAAAAACTTACCTCTCTCTATACTGAATGTATGGCTAATGAATTCTGCTCATGTTTTCCAGGTTTGTTGATAGGTCAGTGATCTACAAGGGTGTCAATAACTGGAGGCATAGAAACCCAGCAGGGGTTGTAATTTTCCTTCTGATGGAGAGAACTTCTCCAAGTCATATTCTCAATGGCTATCATACTTTATGGGCAAAAACAGAGACATGCCTTTGAATGATAAAGAAGACAAGCAACTTAAAGTGATCCATGTGTCTTGGCACCCCCTGGTGGCAACCTACATAAAGTGAAGTAGCTCATGCAAGAATCCCTTTTAGGAGTTCAAGTTGTGGAAACTGACACTAAAGAGTGACATAGCTTGTTCATTGAAGAAGGCAAATCTTGAGTTGCTGACTGAGATGGTTCCACAATAATGCTCAAAAAGGTATAATCATGAAATAAGATCAAAAGGTCTTCAGGATATTGTGAAGGTCTATGAATTCGCATTTCATAACAACCCTAAGTAACCTGTATACCTGGTCACCCACTTTGGGAAGGAGCCCAGATTGAATATCCTTCTATCTTGGTAGACTCTTTAGATTTAACCAGGTTACTATTTATTCTCCAAATGCCATCATCCTATCATTTTATACATTGACCTCCTGCTCACATAGGACTTTTGAAGGGATTCTGACACTTGCTTTAGAGATACCATCTACAAATGCTCCACAGAGAACCACAGTAACTATTAGTAAGTGGTGAGAGAGCTACAGTCTTACTTGGATCCCACGTTGCTAATAGTGGGGGATGCAGATGACGATATCTAAAGAGCAGCAAAGAAGCCTTCCTCCCCCCGTTCAAACTCCATCTTGTTCCTGTTGAGTTCTTTTCATTTATGCTCACCATATATAAAGAGTAAAGAAAAGGTAAAGAATCTGCCTGCTATGCAGGAGACCTGGGTTCAATCCCTGGGTTGGGAAGATCCTCTGGAGAAGGAAATGGCAATCCACTCCAGTATTCTTGCCTGAGGATCCCATAGACAGAGGAGCCTGGTGGGCCACAGTTCATGGGGTCACAAAGAGTCGAAAACGACTGAGTGACTAACAAGCCTATATAAGGAGTTTTTGAGTGACTAACAAGCCTATCTATATAAGGAGTTTTCTCCTTACTGGTCTGAGATTATCTTGAAGTTGCTGTGAGTGGTAACTTAGTAAAGAGATGAGAGTAGAGCTTTTTGAGTTACCATATTTACTCAAATGAACTTCCGAAAGAAAATAAGAACAGTATCTCTTTTGGTTCTTTCTAAATTACTAAATCTGATACAATGTGATTAAAATTCAAGATTCCTCATGTTAGAGAGTCAGAAGCCCATATCAATAAAACTTCTCATTATAAAGTTGTCTGCTGGGAATTTTTAGGGGCAGTGAAAATATTCTAATACTATAGAATTATGGATGTATGTCACTATACATTTGTCCAAACCCCTAGAATGTATACTAGGAGTGAACGCTAAGGTCAATAATGAACTACGTGTGATAATGCTGTGTCAGTATAAATTCACCAGTTGTAACAAAAGTACTACTCTGAGAGGCGGCGTTTATATGGGAAATCTCTGCACCTTCCTTTAAATTTTGCTGTGCTCTAAAAACATAAAAAGGATACTGGGGTATAAAAATTAAAGTTGTCTGCTAAATTGGTCTATACACAGCAGGCTGTATGAGTGAAATAGTGAACCAAGTAGAATTGTGGTGAAAGAGATAAAGAGGGAGACAGGAATTGAAACCACAAAGTTACCTGGGGACGTTTCCATATCACCTTTCCAGGAAGCAGTCGGTTGTAGAAAAGTGAATCATTCTCAGGCAAAAAGGTTGGATCACAGAAAAGTCTACCATCCCTGATGCATTCCTGCTTCAGTTCCTGGTACTTCTGGTTTTTGAAGAACTTCAGAGGAGGACCCATAATGTCAAACTACGTCTAGAATGAGAAAATTGTTGTTATTGAGGGAAGAAGTTCTCAAGTTTTTGAAAGATTATCTGAGATTAGACCAACAGATGCCATCCCAGTGATTTATTCCTGGATCTAGGCAACTTGAGTTTAGTTTTAAAGGAGAAGTCACCATTTTCAGGGAAAGAAGATCTCAGACTCTGCAACAAATTAGCTTGGGGCTTGGGGTAAGGCATCCAAATCATTTCCAGGTCTCAGTTTCCTCATCTGTCAAATGGGTTAATATGCACTTTAACAATCTTACTGGAAAAATAGATAATAAATGTTAAGATTGAGAGTTAAACATGAGCCATTATAATTTAAAGGGCAATGTTCCATTTTCCACTGGCAGAGACAAGTTCAATCACAAAACAATTCCAAATTTGAAGAGAAAGTGGAAAAAATAACTTTATTATGTTCAGAATAATTTGGTGCCTTGAAGGGCCACACACTTTGTGCTTGAGGAAGAGAAACAGCCCCTTTCACTTCTAACGAGCCCTTTTACACAATTCCTTTCCTCTTATCATTAAAGAGTTCTGCATTATTACTGGCCAGGGAGACTGACACAAAAAAACAGAGCTCAGCAGATGGCCTCCAAAGACAAGGAAAAATAGAAAGTTTGTATGTGTCTTTCTTCTTAAAAGTCTAGTGTGCAATCATTTGCCTGCGATAAAAGGCAGACTCTAAAATTCAATTACACCAGTTCGGTAGACTATAGATTTTTATCCCATGGCAATACACTGTTGCTTTCTTTTCTGAAAAAAATAATCATGGCTAAATAGAGAATTAATACAGTGGCTCTTTAGGCAATGTCTATCAGAATGCCCCACACTCAGATGTCCCTAACAACTGGTTTTTATGAGGGTAATTTGAAAGGCAAATTTGATTTTAAATAGCAGGGTTTTCAATGCCTTTTCATGATTCACAAAGATATATTTGTAGTGATTTTAATGATCCTCTCATGACAGTCAATGTTTAAATGTGCAGGGATGTAAAATTTATATGGCACCAAATAGTTCAAAAATTTATTTTAAGGGTAACTGTGTCTACATTCTGTGATTACATGAGGGTTGAAACAAAAGAATCAGGCTAAGGTCAGAGTATCTGCTAAAAAATGGACCAAATTTGGCAGGAAGCTAATCAGCACTTTCAAGAGTATCTGTGTAGTAGCACAGTTCAAAACTTAGTTAATAATGAGGCAGTTGCTATTTTATAACAAGTGTAATATTAATCAGACCTCTTTATCTCATTTTGTGTTCCTTCAGCATTACTTTGAAATGCCTTACTGGTGAAGAAGTCTCCCCATTTGAAAACCATAAAAAATCTTTAATTTGATGTTATTTTCAACCTCCAGTATATATAAACAAACTTACCCTTTCTCTGAAGCCAAGGACTAAGAAGCTGAAAATAATTCTTTCCACCAGTACTTGTTTATTGGAAATTGTTTTTCAAACGGAAGGCTACAGGACGCTGCAAATACCAAAATGCTTTCAGTCTTCAGGTTTAAGTCTGTCTATAGGTTTGAAATATTAATGTTTATTTCACTGTATGTGAAATCCTGGATGGTATCAGTAATACTTTTCTGTTAAGCAGCATCAGAGCCAGTCTGAATGCGTGCCCAGGCTCCCTTCTGGAGCCTTTTACAAATGGATCCCAATTTTCATGTGTGCTCAAATTTATAACAAACACTACTGTGCCTCTTGGCTTTTCCTGGAAGGTTGGGTGGATTGCCAGAGGCTGGGGACCACAAATGGGGGGTTGTCTGGGGCAATTAAGATATTAGTTTGCTAGAGCCTCCTGGTCCCGGAACATTTTGGATAAATGAGTATTTCCTGTTCTTGGGAAGCCCCTCTGCCCCTGCCAGTCTCCCTTGTTAGCCGGTCAACTGGGGAGGCAGGCAGGAACCTGCAAATGGAATCCCCATTATATCAAGAGGGCCTGTCTACAGACAGGAATGGCATCAACTGAGAAGAAAATCAAGTTTACTTTTCAAAACTGGTATGATCCCAGTTGACTTTATCAGAGGCGGGATGTACAGCTGGTGCAGATAATTCAGGCCTTTAAGTGAGGGCACAAGTATTCTGGAGGAGCACAGGAAATAAGGAAAAGCAAGCTACCAGCCTCAACTTTGACTGGTTCTGGTTAGGGTACAATTGTAGTCCCACGTCCTGTTGGACTTGCAGACTAGAATTGACCGCAATTTCTGATTAGGCAGCAGGAGAACTATGTTCCATTTGTTGTGACCTTGGTTTCTTTGTGTCTCAATTTTCTCATCAGGGGAGTGGGGCTATTTATCCTATCCTTACTCTGTGGCTGTCCCTAATGAGATGGTTAGTGTATAGGTTTTTGAATACAAAGAAAGGGCTCCATAAATGCAAAATATACACTGTAAGCCCTCTCACTGCCTGGCACAGAGCTAGGCATACAACCATCATTCAGGACACATTTGTAGGATGGATGAATGCCTTATGGAGAAAATTCATGTTTGTGTGGCAAATTATTGCTTGATGGGTGCATTTCAGCTCATATTCCCTTCATGAAAGCTGTGTTTAGTAGATGTTATCTGGGTCCTTCATTTTGTATCTTCAGAAATGGCTGCTCAGACAAGGAGCAGCTAGAAAATGGTGGCTCTGTGACACCAGATTTAGTGTCCTGACTTTTTCCACACCACACTGCTTCCTTTGCTCACTGCTTTCTTAAAGAAGGGTTTTTTTTTTGTTTGTTTGTTTGTTTTTAGCTCAGATGAGGAAAACCCTCCAAAGCAAACATGATACCTAACTTTGAGGCACTCTGCCTAGAATTTATTGCCGTGGTGAATATTTAAAAGGCCCTTTATTTCCATGGTTTGATAAGCATGGGAGCATCTGAACCCTTCATATCCCAAGGTTCATCCCATTGCATCTCAGAAAATTTTCAGAGACTCAGAAACTTGGAATTGGGTTCATCATCAACAACTTGCCCTGTCAGGGCATAAGAGAGTGAAGAAGGGAATGTTCCTTCTTTGCTAACTTGCTGCATCCAGCTGTGAAGACCAGGGAGCCTCTAGGTTAAAGACCACATATAGGAAAGTCGGTAAACAGAATCAAAGCTGGGGCTGCTTTGCATATCAATGAAAGAGAGCCTTCAGCTAACGAAGGGAACGGAACGAAAGGAACGTTCGCATTTAAGAAGAGGGACCTTGCTTCTCAGACGGCTAGTATTATGGGAGGCTGGGTGTAAAAGAGTGTGGAGTTTTGTATTGAGATAATGGTCTTCAGCCGTTCTGTTTGAGCAGGGCTCCTCCACACCCCAGGGTGTGGTGAGTTCAGAATTGCCAATGGAAATTGAGGGAGCCTGCCACGTAGAACACGAGGTCGCACTTAGGAGAGGGACCTTTTGCTGCTCCCTCAACTGGAAAGCTTGGGCAGCTGGACAAACTCTTAAGAGGAAAATCGCTTGTTCTTTACCTGTGGGTCAGCCTTAGAGTAGAAACCAGATTTTGCTCTAAGAAGTGTATTCTTCTCAGTTTATTCAAGAGTGATGATCAGATAGGAGAAATCCAGTCTGCGGTTTATAAACTGGTTTCGATTGGGATGAGAGAGAAGGGAGGGGAAGGCATTTAAGGGAGGGAGAGAGGGAGGGAAGGGGGCCCCTGGGGTGTTGTTTCTGGCTGGTTTCTCCTTTCCCCCCAGTTTTCCCCATGCGCTCTACCTGGGGCACATTTGGAGGTCAAAGCAATTAGGTGTTTGCAGAGCAAATTGAACACTCAAGACTTGACTCTGCCCTGACATGAAGTCACAGCCACTTTCAGCACAGTGAGCGACCCCTTATCCTCACTCCTGCAGCTGCGTGGGATGAGAGAAACAGGGCTTGTAGAAGGAGAATTAATAAAAATCCAGCATCCACATGTTATACGGCAGAGTATGTTCCGGGTCCACACAGGCAGAGGCATAGCCACACCTGTGGGCACATATCTGCTGTGGGGAACATACGGCTGTTCTGATTCAAACAGTTGGCCAGATATCCTGAGGTCTGAAGTGTTAGTGTTAGTCACTCAGTCGTGCCCGACTCTTTGCGAACCCATGGACTGCAGCCCACCAGGCTCCTCTGTCCATGAGATTTTTCCAGGCAAGGATACTGGAGTGGGTTGCCATTTCCTTCTGCAGGGGATCTTCCCAACCCAGGGACTGAACCCAGGTCTCCTGTGCCGCAGACAGATTCTTTTACCGACTGGGCTACAAGGGAAGCCCCCACAAAAGTCGTATGACCCAAACTTACATAGGACACATCTACTCTGCCCAGAGAGAAGACTCTGTTCAAAGAAATTCCAAGAAAAACAGAAAACACAATTTCCTTTAATTACGTTGTTGCAGACCTCTATAAAAAAAAAAATTCAAAATCCTACAAAGAGCACAGGTAGTCAGGAGATCCAGGGTCAAGTCCCAAATACCATCATTTAGTGTAAATAACATCTCTGTCCCTCAGTTTCCCCATAAGAGCAATGGGACTAAAATAGCTGCCCCATTCACTTCGGGGTGTTACTGGGGACAGCTAACAAAATTAGGAATATGAACTTGCTTTTTAACTATTACAGAGAAGATCAATGTAGGGCAGTAGTATTAGGAAACACTCATTTTGAGCAAATTAAATCTCTTTCTTGTCCTTATTGGGAAATGAGGATATTTAACCATATATAAGACACTCACAAACATTCAAAAGACCAATGTAAAATGGCCCCTCTGCCTTTCAATACCTCCCCTCTGTTCCACCTCTCCATTCTGGCTGATTTGCCCCCCTAACCCTTTTCTCCCCCTCTTGGCTTGAATAAGCCCATCCTATAATTCTAATTTTACAGTCTTTCAGAAACCTACTTTCAATTATTCTAGAATGTTATACTGGATGGACTCTTAGAGGTAGATTGCTTAGTCCAATTCCTTGCTTTTACAGGGAAGTAAAGGGACTTGTCCAAGGTTACACAGTTAGTGACTAAAACCTGGACCTCCTGACTCGTCTTTTTCTTTTTTTTTAACCACGGTTTTTTAAAAGAAAGCGGAGCTTGGGGGAGCATGCAAACACAAAACCTGAGGACATTGCTTGTGAAAATGTGTATTGTCCTCTTCTTATGAGAATGCACTTAGGAGTTTTGTTTTTGAATTGCTGTCAGAAGGTGAGATGATTTCAAATCAAGGCTAATCAAAGAAACACTGTTTGGGGGTCACAAAGGGGCTTTTTCTGCTTTTAATTTGGGGACTGAAAACACCCAGGGATACAGAAAGCCAGAAAGGATACAAAAAGCCTGCTTTTTAACCTATTCCTGACGACACAAGTGTTTAGACTCCCTTGCCTGCTAAGGACTCAAGGATAAAGAAAGAATGCTATTCAAATCCAAAGTATTCATACAGGCACACGCGCGTGTGCGCGCACACACGCACAGACACACAAACTGCAAGAGGAATGCCAGTTAGCCGTCCCCCATAGATTCTTTTTCTACATTCCTTCAGACTATAAAACGTCCTTAATGTCACAACAACGATTAGCAAATGAGATATTAGCTGATTTTCGATAAAAACATTAATACAGACAAAGGATACTTTATCTTGAAGCCAGAAGTGACTGTCAGAATGGCAGAACCTGTTGAATTTTCCTCCGTGCTTTTCACTATATTTCAAGCCCCAAATCCTCAGAACTAATTTTCAATTGCAATGCTCCAGTCCCTTCTCACCTCAGCCTGCTCTGGTCAAGTGGCCCAGCTGAGCCCCAAGAACAGGGCAGTTGGGGGTTGTGGAGAGAGTCCCAACTGAAAATCAAAGTTTAAACCAATGCAAAAATCAGAGGAAAATAAAACCAAGGCTATCCTGAAATTGTTGAGATCAACCTGTCACCAGGACAGGAGGGTCCCAGCTCTGCAGACAGGAAAGACTTTACAGCCATTCCCTCCTGTGCTGCCGTGCACCGTCCAGGCACCCTACTGCCAAGGCTTAAAGACCTTGTGCACAGAGTGTGGCTCCAAGATTTTGCCTGCATTTCCACAATGTGTCCATGGTTGGGGATCAGCAGAAGCTAGAATAAAGCCCTGACAATGTGGTCTCCCTCCTACACTAGCCTCCCAGGAATGGAAAATCAAAAAAAAAAAAAAAAAAAGACAACAACCAAACAAACAAACCCTGAGCAGATATCACCAGAAAAATCTCATGGTCAGACATCCACAATTACCCACCTTAGACATACCAAAAGAAGCAATCCAAAATTCCATTAGTTTTGAAGTTTACAAACTGTTATTATGCACACATATTCAATCCAGACAAACTGTAAAACGATAGCTGTGGAGTTTACCTATGAAGTTCAAGTTTCTTCACTTCATTTAGATACTCAGTTATCCAGCAAATAAGATTGCAGGATGAGTTTGTGAATGTCTGCTCTCCTCACCTGAGTTATCCCAGGAGACTTGCTGCTGCTGCTGCTGCTGCTGCTGCTGCTGCTGCTGCTGCCGCCGCTGCCGCTGCTGCTGCTCTGCACCAGGTAACCCCTACAAAGGCTGTCCAGTAAGTGCGGCTGAACAAAGATTCTGGCTTTCTTAACCTGAAAACTATTTGGGCTGTACCAAGCTCTGCTCACAGGGGGAGGTGCCCTGCATTAAATTCAGGAGACTTGGCCCCGCCTAACAGTCAGAAACTGATCCTGAGTCATGAGGAAAATCTGGAAAGTGCCCCTACCAGATGTGCAAACGGGATGCCCACTCCAGATCCACCCACCAGAAAACTGAAACAAAACAAAACAAAACAGGAAAGCCATGTTTGAAAGTGCTTTTTGTTCCAAGGAGAAAGAGGACTTTTTAGGAAGGGGTCTGAGAGATTTCTGGCTTTTCCGTCCCAAGGTTAAGAGTGCAGACCTGAGCATGACTCAAGGGAGGACATGGAGAGAAAAATCTCGAAGTGCCGGCAAAGTTCTGGTGGGCTCAGCTGCAGTCCCAGCCCTGGTACACAGATCTATGCTGGTAATGAACCCCTCAGAGAGTGGGTGGGAGTGAAATAGGACCTGGTGGGGCACAGGGAAGAAAAGGTTGTTTTGTAAAGCAATAAGTTACCTCTGGCCAAGGGCAGAGAGAGGGTAACAGTAAGAGGAAAGCGAGTGGAGTTTGATTCCATGGCAGCTGGAAGAAGCCTAATTTCCAGCAAAGGGGCTGTGGAGAGTCTGCCTGGCCATGTTTTGTGAAAAGCAGAACCAATAACTGGGTTTGCACTGCCGACCAAGAGGCTTCAGGGAGATATTCAGAGCCCTGTAAATACTATAGTGCACCCTCGCTAGGGCCCTATCCCCTGAGACATTCCCTGGGCCACAGTTCCAGGGACTAGATTCTCAAGTTTTCTTTGTTTCAATTTTCAGAAAGGATGAGGGCTCCATATCTCATTCCCCAGCTCTCTAACCTCTGATCTGAAATTACCACCCTCTGCGCCATCCCTGCATCAAATGTGCTGCTGGCTCATTGAGTCTGAGAGGGGAGACTAGGAAGGAAAGGAAGTGTGCTCACCCTATGCACTGGCCCATACCAGTATTTTCATGAAACAGATGTGAGCAGTTCTCTAACTCTGGTGTCTGAGACCTCCTCCTTGGCACTTCCCCACGCTCCCTCTGTGCCATCTCACCCTGTATGCCAAGACTGAAATTGACTGAGAAGTATGAGTGCACCTGATTTGGTTCCTGAGTGACAGATTTCTCAAGCAAGTATCCTCCATATTGTGGGGTTACAGCTTTGAAACCAAGAGGAGAATGTTTTGTCTGGGATCATCTTGGTCAGCCATCTTTTCCACCTCTGTAACTTTCAAATGAGTAGGGAATCATCGAATCTGAGATTTAGAAGAAATTTTAGAGGCCATATCTACCGTCCCACTCAGTGCAGAAATACCACCCTGATAATCTAGAAAGCTCCCTCTCAAAGGCAACTTCCTTCACATTTGGACATCCTCTAATTGCTAAAAAAAAAAAGGGGGGGGTATTCCTTAGGCTGAGCAAAAATTAGCTTCACATAAATTATTTTTAATTCCTTTTTAATATGAGAGATATCTGTCATGTCAGCTAGAGTCTTTTGGACCCCAGGCCAAATATCTTCAGTTCACTTAAATCATGCCTTATGGGACACGGTTTGCAGGTCTCTTGTCTGCTCAATATGGAGCTTGTAACGCAATTAAAACTCTCTTTTGCTTCTTACACGAACTACTATTATTTGCCAGATTCTATGCTTATACAGTTGACTTTTATTTTAACCTAGATTCTGGGCTTTCCATACATCCTTGATAACCATCACCTGTTCATTTTTTATTTCAATTTATCCTCTTATGATTTTTCTAGATTTTGAGTCTCTCACCTAAAATATTATATTCTTTATACAAATGTTTTTCAACCTTTTTAAAATTATCAACCCCCTAGGGAGACTTTTAAGACATTTTTTCGCCTAATCTTGTCCCATGAAATTTTAAGAACACTGATAAGCTGTGTATTTATTTACTCTCTACAGATTCGTGCTCTTTATGTATATGTTTCTTTTCACTCCTCAAGAACCGATTTTGCCCTCTTGGGGGCGATATCGCCTCCATTGAAAATGCCTGTTCTGTATTACCAAGTTTCTTTTATATGCATCTTTGATCAACTTGACTAATAAAAATATTGAATAAGATAGGGTCCAGGACAGAATTCTGCAGCATGACCTTAGGGCCCACCCCTTATTAAAAATCACTTTTAATATGATTGCTCAAACTTGAAGCAATCCATGTAAATTCTGCTACCATTCAGGTTCAGTTTTTCAATCTTTTCCACGAGGATATAAGACTTTTTAAAGTATCTCTCTGAAATCCAGATACATTACACTCCAGTATATCCCCTTCATCTATCTACCCTTTAAGATACCCATTCAAAAAAGGAAATGGGCTTAGTTAAGCATGACTTGCTTTTACTGAGCTCATGCTTACCCCTAGTGATTTCCGCTCCCTTTCTAAGGCCTCAGAAATGATCTGCTTAATAGTGCATTCTATGCCTTTGCCAAAGACCAATGCCATGCTCACTGGTCTGCAGTTTCCGGAATATATTTGTACTCTGTAACACCAACCTCCCTCTCTCGCTTCACTAAAACTTGAAACATTTGCCTGCCTCTTTCTGTCTCTCACCTCTTCCCTTTGCCATAATTTCTCAAAGGTTACTAAGACTGGCTCCGTGATCACATCTGCATGTTCTTTCAGTGGCCTTGGATGTAATTTGTCCGGGCCTGGAAACTTGAACTCATTGAAGGCAACTAAGTACCCCTTTATTATCTCCTCATCTATCTTAGGCTTTAATTCTCTTTCCAGTTCAAAGATCATGTTCCTTGATGGAGAGGTTAAGTAACTTGCCCACAGTCACACACCTAGTAAATTGGCAGAGCTCGAATTTAAACCCAGCCCACTCTGACTCTAAAGTCTGGCTCTTAACTGGCATGCTAGGTAGATTTCAAGTATCAAAAGAGTGGTATGGCCCATGGGTGCCATATGAATTCCCAAGTGGGAGAGAGCTCTTTTAGCAAGAGCAGTCAGTGCAGTCTTGGTAAGAGATGAAATTTGCACTGCATCTTTAAGCAAGAGTGGGATTCTAATAGGAAGAAAGGAGTGATGTGTGCGTTTATGGAAGGATGAGAGGATACTGAGGATAGCATCCCAGGCAGGGGAAATAATCAAGAATCGTCACTGTGGGTCTGCCTCACAGTACATTTGGTTGATCATTATGAACACAGAGAGACCACAAGTGGTCAAGAGATAGCCAGGGTGTTCCTGCCTTCCCTTAGGAAGTAACCATTCAAGCTTTGTGGCTTACTGCTACTGCTAAGTCGCTGCAATTGTGTTCAACTCTGTGCGACACCATAGACGGCAGCCCACCAGGCTCCCCCATCCCTGGGATTCTCCAGGCAAGAACACTGGAGTGGGTTGCCATTTCCTTCTCCAATGCATGAAAGTGAAAAGTCAAAGTGAAGTCGCTCAGTTGTGTCCAACTCTTTGCGACCCCAGGGACTGCAGCCCACCAGGCTCCTCCATCCATGGAATTTTTCAGGCAAGAGTACTGGAGTGGGGTGCCAGTGGCTTACTAGTCGTGGTATATCCTTGGGCAAGGAACCATCCTCTTGAGCCTTGCTTTCCTGTGCTATAAAATGGGAATAATAATGAGCCTACATTAGAGGGTTGTTGTGAGGATCCAATTAGCTAATTAACACATGTAAACTCCTTAGGGCACTGCCTGGGATACAATTGGGGCTCAACAAATATTGATTAGTGTCATTACTATTATTACTGTGATTCACTTATTCATCTAACAAGCACTGACTGAGCATCTACTATGTTAGGTCCTGGGGATTTGACGAACAGTAATAAGAAACATGATCTCAGCTCTCCATAAGTTAAAGACAAGCCATTCACTTATTTTGTGAAACCTTTTAGTCTGTGCTATTTTTGTTTGTTTGCTTCGTATTCCAGATAAAGGGGGTACATCTGACTTATTCTTTCACGAATTTTGACCTCCTTCAAAAGTTTGTGGAGATAGTTGTAAGAATCCTTTTCATTCAGTAGCCCAGGATTGCTAAAGTAAGTTGGTGGCTACTCTCTCCAAGAGGTTCCAGTTAACTCCATGTCAATCCACACCCAGGTCTTGGATTCTACCCTTTTGCACCCTCCAGCTGCATTCCTCTCCTGATCTCTTCTCCCATCTCGGGCATTTTCCACCCTGAGGTTGTAAAATCGAGTTCTCCTATGGGGAAAATCCAGCTACACCCAGAGTGGAGTGTCATGGGGCACTGTGGGGCAGCAACATTTGGTTTTGGCCAGCTAACTGCAGCCTCTGCTTCTTTTGAATTTACAATCTCCCAAGGCCAGTAAGAGTGTGACTAGAAGCCACAGAAGAGGTTGGACTGTCAGCTTCCAAACCAAATAGCTTTGGGCCAGTGTGGGGTGGAGTTCAACCAAGACTTTGGGAAGGGGTAAATTGGATGTCTTCCCTGCTGGCCTGGTTAACACAAAAATAGGCTTCACTGGGCTGTCGGCTGAACTTCCTTGAATTAGGGGAAGCAACTCATTTGCCTTGTCAAGTAAAGGGCTCCCGTTTCTTAATATTAGTCAAAGGAAAACTGTGTCCCTAGTAATAGAAATAAATGGTCACAGTGGTTCCTAATCTCTGACTATATCAAATCTATACCCCTCTGCTTGGTGACCAAGGCCCTTCCTCCACCATGGGATGTCATTTCCCATGACTGGTTTTCCCACTACTCTTTGGTGCTATCTAGCTCTCTTTTGCATTCCAAATCTCAGGGCTGGACCACATTTTCAAGAACATCCCTCCGCTGTTGGGTGCCGGGGTAGGGAACTCAGGGCTGGGAAGGTTGGATGGGATGATACTTTTTGGATACTTTGCAGCTGTCATGCAAAACTTCAGTATACATTGTAGCTGAGTGTCAGCCCCAACAAACTGAGCACTGGGTACCGGGTGAGAGTGGGCAAGGCCATAGAAGGCAAGATGAGGAGTCAGGAATTGAGGTGATCCAGAGGTCAAGTCAGGAGGCATGATTCACTCCTCCCCCACTCTCATGGTTTTACTCAAGATGTTCCTCTCCTAAGACTGTCTTTCTCACTCTTCCATCTATCCAAGTCTGGCTTATCCATCGATTCCCCAACCTTACTTTCTCCATGAAGCCTTCTTTCCCCCTCACTGATCTTCAACCTATCAGATGGATCATCTCACTTTGGGTCAGTGTCCCATCTCACAGAGCTCTTCTTAATCACTCTCCAACTGTCTCACGTGGGTACTTGGATTTCCTCAAACTGCAAACCCCTGGAGGACAGCAGCTCTGGCTTTTGCATTCCTCACAGTGTGAAGCACAGGGTGAGGCCTCCCAGTAGATGTGCAGCAAATAGTTGGCAATGGACTCCAAGGATATTGGGAATGAAGTCAGTAGCGACTTGGCAAGACTCTCTGAGATAGGCCCATCACACAGTCACAGAAAGTCCTCAGAAAATCACGCAGAACTGTCTTCTGGGATTTCACAACAACAACAACAACAAATCAGGGAAAGTCTGAGGGAAATGATACTATCTCTTGGCCCAAGCTATAAATATATCTGTAAATAGCTCTTTGAGTGCTGGGAAAGCTTATAGAATTGAAATACAAAGTGTGGAGGTAGTCTTGAGCTCAAGTGTGAAGGAAATAGGGTAAGGACTCTTTTTCAGTCCTCATAAAATGTTGTTCATCCGGGCTCTGCTAGTTTAAGAGTCTTGAAAAATTGGACTAAGGAAGGCTGTAGCTTCTTATAGCCAGATCTTGAAAGAAAAGAGTCGCTAAAATAATTAAGCCTCCCTGAAGTTGGGAGAGGGAGTGGGAGATGGGACAAGGTCTTGTTTGACTTAGTTAAGTCTTCCCAGCTCCCTCCTAGAGCTCTTTAGAAGCCTTATTAAGCTAATTGTAAGTCCCAGTTGTACAGTCATTCTTGTCCCATTTTCCCGTTGTTGTAAATGCTTAGGAGTATTGAAACAGCATTTTCAAAGTGTACAATTTCGACTTCCCACTATATTTAATTCATTTCCTCTTCTTAGCTGGTCAAGGGAGCAGGAACTCTGGAACACCCCAAAGTACTGGGAGCTTTTATGTGCTATCTCATTTAGTCTTTACAAAAACAACTTTGCACAGAGGTATTGTTTTTCCTGGTAAACAGAGATAGGGGAGGTGACGGTGGAGACTGGGGTGATGGTGGGAGTGATGGTGGTGGAGTGTTAAGTAACCAGCCTCAGGCCATGCAGGAAGGAAATAATGGAGCCTTGTTTTTATAAAAAACAATTCTTCCAACTCCAAAGTCCTACAGCTTTCTCCTGGCCCTCTAAATTGAAAAGAATCATTAACTGAGAGGGTATTCAAAGACTTTTCTCAACAAATCTTGCTTTACCAACTCATTTAAAGTGGTCATGAATTCATGAGGACAAAACA
Source organism: Budorcas taxicolor (assembly GCF_023091745.1). Taxonomy (NCBI): domain Eukaryota; kingdom Metazoa; phylum Chordata; class Mammalia; order Artiodactyla; family Bovidae; genus Budorcas; species Budorcas taxicolor. The sequence continues at coordinate 19,580,084 of NC_068935.1, forward strand.
TGGTAAAAAACAGAGGTGATATTCATGATAGCCAAAACCTGCAACCAGCCCAGATATCCTAATTTTAGAAACGGTGAACAGATTAGTATTTCCCATGGGTGGGAAAGAAGGTTGTGGGAGGGATGTGGGTGCAGCCATGAAAGGGTAATACCATGAAGGATCCCTGAGGTGATGGCACTGTTCAGAATTTTGCCTGTGGTGGTGATTACATGAACCCACCTGTGATAAAACTCCAGAGAACTAAATGCATACATAGATGAGTATAAGTGAAACAGGAAGTTGGGATAAAATCTGTGAATTGAAACATGTATAATATCATATAAGAAACGAATCACCAGTCTAGGTTCAATGCAGGATACAGTTTGCTTGGGGCTGGTGCACTGGGATGACCCAGAAGGATGGTATGGGGAGGGAGGTGGGAGGGGGGTTCAGGATTGGGAACACGTGTACACCCATGGCAGATTCATGTTGAAGTATGGCAAAATCAATACAATATTGTAAAGTAAATAAATAAATAAATAATTTTTTAAAAAGAAAAAAAAATCTGTAAATTATATCAATACCGATATCCTAGTTGCCATACAGTAGAGCTTTGCACAATGTTGTCATCAGAAAAAGCCAAGGAAAGGCTAAACAGGATCTCTCTGTATTATTTGTTACAACTGAAGGAGGATCTACAATTATCTCAAATATTGCAATTTTTTTAAAAAAGGAGTGAAAGCATAAAGTATTTGTGTTTCTCCATCTGATTTAGTTCACATTTATCGTAAGACCCTTAAAGTCCATCCATTTTGTTGCAAATGATAAGAATTCATCTTTTTATGGATGAGTAGTATCTCAATGGCACCCCACTCCAGTACCCTTGCCTGGAAAATCACATGGATGGAGAAGCCTGGTGGGCTGCAGTCCATGGGGTCACTGAGTCGGACACGGCTGAGTGACTTCACTTTTACTTTTCACTTTCATGCATTGGAGAAGGAAATGGCAACCCACTCCAGTGTTCTTGCCTGGAGAATCCCAGGGACGGGGGAGCCTGGTAGGCTGTCGTCTACGAGGTCACAGAGAGTCGGACACGACTGAAGCGACTTAGCAGCAGTATCTCATTTATATGTATGTGTATATACGACATCTTCTTTATTCATTCACCTCTTGATGGATTCTTTGGTTGTTTCCATATCTTGGCTACTGTAAATAATACTGCAATAAACAAGGGGGTGCAGATATCTTCTCAAATTTGTGTCTTCATATTCTTTGGATATATACCCAGAAGCAGAATAGGTGGATCACATATGGTAGTTCTATTCTTCAGGCATGTCCATACTATTTTCTATACTAACTGCACCAATTCATTCCCATCAAGAGTGTATGAGTGTTCCCTTTTGTCTACTTCCTTACCAACATTTTAAAATTTCTTTCCTTTTTGATAATGGTCATTTTGACAGGTGTAAGGTGATATCTCATTGTGCTTTTGGTTTGTATTTTCCTAATAATTAATGACATTGAACATCTTTTCCTATGCTTGTTTGCCATCTTGTCTATATTAAGCTAAGTGAAATAAGTCAGAGAAAGACAAAACTGTACTATTTCGCTCATATGTAGAATTTAAAAAATAAATTAACAAACCAAACCAAACAAAAATAAACATATAGATACAGAAAACAGAGTAGTGGTATCCAGAGGGGAAGGCTGAAAAAAAGGGGGTCAACTGCATGATAACAGATGGAAACTAAAGTTCTAGTGAGCACACAATAGTGTATACAGAAGTAGAAATATAGTGTTGTACACATGAAACTTGTATAATGTTGTAAACCAATGTTACCTTGATTTTTTTTAAGGGAGATTATATGTAATGGGGAGGTTTACATATATATATATCAAATGTATTCTGTCTAATAAGACAGAAACCACTTTTGAAAGATGAAGTGCCAGTGGTCTGATAGATTTGAGCAACATAGCCAAGACTTGGAGGTGCAAGGGCACTCGGCTCAGGGATAAAGTTCACACAGGTCGGTGAGCCTGACTGATTGCAAAAGAAGGGGAATATGGTGTGAAACTTACAGGAACAGATTTCATGCTTGGGGGCCTTCCTTCAAGGCCGTAACTTTGCAGGTTCCTCTGCTTTTTTCTGGGAGAGTGAACCCTGCTCTCAGAGAACTGTAGGATGGGCCTCAGCCCAAAACAGCTACATCATTTGTGAGGCCCAGTGCAAACTGAAAATGCAGGACTGTTTGTTCAAAATTTATAACAAATTTCATGATGATGATGGCAGAGCACTAAGCCAGGCCCGGGGCCTCTCGAAGCACAGGGCCCCATGTGACTGCACAAGTCCTGGCCCCAGTTAACATTTCTGCTAAATCCCCACAGCTGCGATGTCTAGAGGATACAGAACAGTACCCCCTTCCCAACCCCTCCCTGCTGGTCTGGATTGACTGGGATGACTGAAGTCTAAGTGACCTTTTGGAACGTATTTACTGTGAAGTCACAGTACTGGGCACTTGGAAAGTTCCTGCCAACTGATCTAGTGCAAGAGAGAGAAGAAGGTGAAGTCTTGGAGTAGCAGGGGGAGGCAACCTGGAAACCCCTGGGAGTCCACTTTCAAAGGGAGGCTGGTGAGTGAGAAGTAGATCTGCTTGGTGGCCATTTTTGATGTGTAGGTTGAAGGGAGCCCTAAACTGGGGCTTGGAGGCCTGGGCTTAAATGTCAGCTCTGTCATTACTGGGCAAATAAACTCATCTCTGGGTGTCTCCTCAAGTATCAAATGGAGATACTAACAATAGTATGTATCTCATTGAATTGTCATGAAGAGCAAGTAAAATCCTGGATATAAAAGCTCTGCTGAAACTCTCATGATGTACAGAAATATACGAAATGCTTATTATACACACATCCCAAAGCCTCTCTTAGCAGGTGGTGGTGACTGACTTGATCTAATGCCTAAAATGAGATGTCAGGTTACAATTCATGGTCCAGACTTCTGGTCTTGGCCAAAACAGAAGGATACTGTTCCCCTCTCCTTTCCTCCAAGTCCTCCTTCCAAAAACTAACAAACACTGGACCTACCACAACAAACAAGCATAGGAAGACTGAAAGATGTGAAGAAGACAGGCAACCTAAGGACCTCTTGACTTGAGAACCAACATAACCTTGAGCTCTGTGAGTTTTCTTTTTTCCTCCCATATATTCCAGATAGGACTCTTCAGAAACACCCAACCCCAAACTTCCAACAGGCACCAATCAAAAAAGTTCTAAGGAAAGTCCCTTCCTCCTAGCCAAAGGCCTAGGAAAAAAGTAACCTAATAACAGAACACCTTTTGGGAAGCACTTCCCACCCTACTCTAACCAAACATTAGTGGAACAACAGCACACCACTCCCCTGGGGGTTCAGTGGACCTGAATGGGGAGCTGATCTTTAAGCCCTGAGTGGCAGAAACAGTCAGCACTTCAACTCCCCTGCCATAATCCCGCTGTGCTGAGTCTCCACGCCCACCTGCAGGGAGGAGACTGAACAGGCAATGTGAGGCAGGGCTAGTTGGCCTCCATGAAAGTATTAGTAGCTCAGTCATGTCTGACTCTTTGCAACCCTATGGACTATAGCCCACCAGGCTCCTCTGTCCATGGAATTCTCCAGACAAGAATACTGGAGTGTGTAGCCATTCTCTTCTCTAGGGGAATTCCCAACCCAGAGATAGAACCTGTGTCTCCTATGTCTCCTGCATCTGCTTTACTGTCTGAGGCACAGGGGAGCTGCACAAGCAATTATGAATTCTTTTGAAACAAATGAAAAACAGGAAATCCCAGCAAAGAAATAAAAAATGTAAAGAAGAACAAAAGAGCAATTACAGAACTAAAAAGCACAATCACAGCAAAAGTACTCATTGGATGGGCTCAGTAGCAGAGTAGAAATAGCCTAGACTCAGTGAATGTAAAGACAGATCAATAGTACTTACCCAATCTGAAGAGCAGAGAGAAAATAGACTGAGAAAAGTGAACAGGGCCTCGGGGGTCTGTAGGACAATAGCAGAAGAGTTAATATTTGTATCATTGGATCTCAGAAGGAGAGGGTAAAGAATATGGGGCTGAAAAAAATATTTGGAGAAATAGTGACTAAGAATTTTTCAAGTTTATCAAAAGATATAAATCTACAACTCAAAGAAGCTGAATGAACCCCAAACAGAACAAGCCTAAAAAATCCAAGACACACCATAACTAAACTTTTGAAAATTGGAAGTCATGATCCAAAGGAGAGAGTTGATTTGGGGAAGTTCAATACAGAAGATCTTCAGGGCTATCAATCTCCTCTTTCTGGCTCTTGCCAGGCAAGGAGAAATCTCAACTACTTCAAACCCTAGCTTCCTATCATCAAATCTACCATTCACTCATTCAACAAACATATACAGGCACCTAGTATTTGCCAGTCATTCACCTAACTGCAGGGGAGACAACAGTGAACTAACCAGAGTCCCTGGGGGAGGCCATGGCAACCCACTCCAGTATTCTTGCCTGGAGAATCCTGTGGACAGAGGAGCCCTGAGGGCTATAGTCCATAGGGTTGCAAAGAGTCAGGACTGAAGTGACTGAGCACATCGGCATACACACAGTGCTCTAATGATCCTCAGAATTCAATCTGACTTTCCCTTTCCCCAGGCCCTCCCATGTGCCCTTTTCTCTACCTCAGATACTTTCCCCTAGCCAGTGACCTCAAATGGTGTAGCACTCCTCTCAAATCTTTCTTTGAGGTGTTGACCCCACTTTGAGGACAGGGACTGTGTCAAGTTCATTTCTGTAGCCCCAGAGCCTAGCATAATGCTTGCCCATTGAAGGAATGCAACAATATGAAAAAGGGAGATTTGACTGGCCCTAGCTCTCAAATTGGGCTTTCCAGGAGGCTCAGTGGTAAAGAGTCCATCTGTCAATGAAGGATATGTGGGTTTGATCCTTGGGTCAGGAAGATCTCCTGTAGAAGGAAATGGCAACCTGCTCCAGTATTCTTGCCTGGGAAATCCCATGGACAGAGGAGCCTGGTGGGCTACAGTCCATGGGGTCAGAAAAGAGTCGGACATGACTGAGTGACTGAGCCCAAGCACACACACACACACACACACACACACACACACACACACACACACACACAAGCTTTCAAAGTGCCTCCATGCTGCATGGGGGAGGCAAGGTAAACAGAAATGAAGCAGTCACATTTCATACAACCCAGCTTGTTAAAAGTGAATACGTGTAGAATGTATTGATCTTAACAATGATAGAACATGGGAGGAGGATTCATGAGATGAGGAATTTGAACTGGACCTTGAAGTATAAGCCTGGCTTTGATAAGATCAAGGGGAGGGAGGAATAGCTAAGGGATGGGGGTGGGAAAAGATAGTGGAGCACAGTGCACTCACCAGACGGCAAGAAAACTAAAGCCCAGAGAGTACAGGCCGAGACCTGCCTCATGGTTCATAAGAGGTCAGCGGCAACTCTGAAGTCTGGCTAAATCTTGGCTCCTTTAAGCAAGTAGCAAAGGAGAGGGTTATAAGCGTGATGAGAGGGCTTCCCTGGTGCCCCAGTGTCTAAGAACCCACCTTGCAATGCAAGGGACACTGGCTCAATCCCTGGTTTGGGAAGATCTCACATGCCGTGGGCAACTAAGGCCCGTGAGCCACAACTACTGAGCCCATGTGCTGCAACTACTGAAGCCCACGTGCTCTAGAGCCCGTGCTCCACAAGAGAAAGCCACCACAATGAAAAGCCTGCGCAACACAGTAAGAGCAGCCCCTGCTCACTGCAGCTAGAGAAAAGCCCAGGTAAAGCAGCAAAGACCCCCCACAGCCCAAAATAAGTAAATAAATTAAAAAAAAAAAGAGTGATTGGAACTCTAGACTAGTAGAAAATACTGGGAATAATGTTTTAGAGAATGAGCACAAGCACAACGCCCCCCAAATGAGCTGATGTTCCAAGCACAAGAAGCGAATCCTTCCTTAGCACCTCCACTTCAGCTGACTTTGATGGGACACATGCAATGCACAGTGTGCTTCCTGTTCATCATCAAGTTTAGTTTTCACACCAGTAATGGTCTTTCCATGGCAGAGCTGAGATTCAGATCCAAGCTTCTGGATGGAAGACCTGGCCACTTCCTCTGTGTCATACTGCCATGGTAAGCTGGGCCCAAGTTTGGGACCTACTGGCAATCTTGTCATGCAGGACCCCAACAAAGAGCTTCTTGTTTCCCTTGAGGTGAGAGGTAGTGCCTATCCCTCAGTAGGGAAGACCCTGAGGCTTCTGTAGTTAGTGCCTCATGGTGAGTGGAGGGGGTGGGGTGTATTTCTCTCTCTCCCCTTTCCAGAAGCTGAGGAGCGGGAGTGCTGTCTACCAAGTGGTACTTTGTCCAGTTTGGCCTTCAACCAACATAGTTCTGCCACTGCTCATTTCCTAAAAGCGCCTGCAGTCTCTCCTCCATCAGGAAGTCAGCCTCTTCCTTTCCCAACAGTACAGACATTCACTCTTCTCTGCCACTCCAGGGGCACTTTGCTTGAGTTGTGCATTTCCGCTTTTTGTCAAAGCTTTTCCCTAAAGAATCTTCAGCCTAAAGTAGGGACAAACCCTCCATTGGCGCTTACTGACTCTTGGATCATATTTAAGGTCCTGGAACAGAAGGGAGTAGTCCTGTATCAGGTGTTAACATGCATAGTTTCACTGAATTTCTCCATTAGCCCAGTGAGATAAGTACTGTTCATTTCCCCATTTTATAGATGAAGAGACTGAGGTTCAAAGAACTTGAGTGATTTATCCATAATTAAGCAGGTAATAAATAGCAGAACCAGAATTTGAACCTACTAACTCCATTCATCACACTTTTACTACAATTGTCTATTTTATTGTCTATATCCTCCAGTAGATTGTGCATATTTATTTATTGTTTTCTTTTCACGGAATTTAGAATTGTCCAGAGCTTCTTCATGCAGTAGATGAGACAATCCTGAAGGATCATAGTGCTTTGAGAGAAAGTAGGCATTTGAGGAGGGCTTCCCTGGTGGCTCAGTGGTAAAGAATCCACCTGCCAATGCAGGAGACACGGGTTCAATCCCTGGGTTGGGCAGATACTGTGGAGAAGGGAATGGCAACCCACTCCAGTATTCTTGTCTGGGAAATCTCATGGACAGAGGAGCCTGGTGGGTTACAGTCCATGGGGTTGCAAAGAGTCGGACATGACTGAGCGACTAAACAACAACAACAGGCATTTGGGGAATGGGGTAGAGTGAGCTGCAGAGTTTCTGAGCTTCAGAGTTCCCGGCCCTGAGTCAGTCAGATGGGAATGTGGTGTGTGTTGGGGATGCGCTTCAGGAAGAAAACAATGAGGTGGATTGACGGGGCTGGATTTCAGAGTTCATGTTGGCAAATAAAGGAATGGGAGATCAGACAGGGAATAACCCACATCTGGAGGAGTGAGGAGATTACCTGAGTTCCCCAAGCTGGTATGTGTAGACGCAGGAGGCTGCCTAGCCAAATATAGCTGTAGGCCGTCATGGATTAGTTGACCGGGGCAGCTGGGAAGCTGCCACTGAGAATGGGTATAATTGAAACTTGAATGGAGGCAGTGAGCAAGGGCCCACCCAGGGTGGGATCGTGTGCCAGGGATCTCCACACCTGTGTATTTCGCCTAGCCTTCTCTTTGGACACCCCAGTGACATCCCACCTGCTCCTTGCAGAACTCTCACCTTCTATCACTGGCAAAGTCTCACCCAGGACCACCTTGTCTACACTGCCCTTTTTTCCCTCCATCCAAACCATATTATTTTTTTCCTCCAGGCTCTATCATGTTAGGAGCATAAACCTGATAGGCAAGTGTGCAGTAGATGTTACTGGTTGATAATGTCTTAATAACATTTTCATTTGAATGGGAGCTTACAATGCCTTTGCTAGAAGCAGGGATTATCAAGGGGACTTGGGCTTAGAGAAAAGGGGTGTTGGGATGGGGTGAGGATGGGGGTAGAGGTGGGAATTTGAGAAGGGGGCCTTTGAGTGACCTTTGCATAAGGATAGTCCTGGTTATCTCTTAAATACGTGGAAAGAGGCTTCCCCCATTCCCCTCCCTGCCCGCTCCACATTCTGCCTACCTTGTTCCTGCATTCCATTATCCTGCCAGGAATAACTGTATTAATTAAAACAACCTTCAGATGCAGAGAAAATGCCCAATTTGGTTTGGAGATAGAAGCTCTTCCTGAGTTGTCCAGGACCGCACAGAACTAAAGCTGGGACTCTGAGAGCTCATGTTCACAGCTTCCTTGGACACTAAATTTAACAGATGGGACACTTCAATCCAGGCCACAGTTGTCAAAAACCACAGTTTAAATCAGTCACAGACAACTGTTTCATTCCCCACACTTGCCTGGGTGTAACAACTGCAGGAATGCCTCTGCTTAAATTACACTTGGTGACACCACAGGGAGAGACATGTCTCGGCCACATTCATTCTCCATCCTTTCTGAGCTTCTTTTATAGCAGGGGTCAGTGCCCTTTCCCAAATGGGGTGCCAGGGCACTGAACTGTGCTCTTTTATGGTCCCAGTGTTATGTTGGTATATATATTCGATCATGGCAAGGTGGGAGGGTGATGAGGTAGGAGGGAGAGGACGGGGTTATACTGAGTGTCACAGAAGGGGGTGTTTACCCAAGGATGAGCTAGAGACATGGCAGCCCTGGGAGATGACTTACAAAACTAAATGGTGAGGAGCAGTTGTACCTATGGCCTGTGACCTGTGTGCCTGTAATAACCAGTCTATGTATCATCACCTGGAATCCAGCTGCAAGGTACCATCTCCAGCATTATGGAATCCACTCACACATCTATCCATCCAGGCATTTACTGAGTGACCACTCTGGGCCCATACACTGTGCCAGGTGCTGGGAACACAGATGTGAATGACATAGTGTCTGCCTTTAAGGAGCTTGGAATCTAGCTCCGAGAGTTCAACTATTAACCCACCCTAGAATGCACTGTCAATCATTCCACTAAGCACATGCTGGTACTTGGCTCTGCACCGCACTGATTGGTGGAGATGTAGAGTTACAAAGGAAAAGAACCAAGTCGTTGACCTTAAGAAGATTCCAGTATGGTAGCACAGAGAGACAGGCTTCCCCGGTAGCTCAGCTGGTAAAGAATCCACCTGAAATGCATGAGACCCCAGTTCGATTCCTGGGTTTGGAAGATCCCTTGGAGAAGGCATAGGCTACCCACTCCAGTATTCTTGGGCTTCCCTGATGGCGCAGATGGTAAAGAATCTGCCTGCAATGCAGGAGGCCTGGGTTCGATCCCTGGGTTGGGAAGATCCTCTGGAAGTGGGCATGGCAACCCACCCCAGTATTCTTGCCTGAAGAATCCCTGTGGACAGAGGAGCCTGGCGGCTACAGTCCCATGGGATCTCAAAGAGTAGGACACAACTGCATGACTACACAGCGCAGCACACAGTGTGGAGAGAAACATAGACATGTCCATTTATTCCATGTGGCTTAGATGAGTTTCCAAGACACCATCCAACAGAAGATCCTTAGAAGTTGGGAGCAAGGGATCTGGGGGAGGCAGACTCATGTCTGAGTCTTGTCCTGTCATATTACCAGGCTTCTAGGAAGGGGCTTGGTAAGCATTTGTTATTTTTGTTTGAGGAATGATCCCTTTCATCACTCCCTTTGCATGAGAAAAAAATGAAACACTTAAGCTAGAGAAATATAAGTGAAATAAAGCAGGGAGGTGTCCTGATGAACAGATTATTGTCTACTTCTGGTTCATGGACTTTGGAGCTTCTTCAGCTGGTCGTCAGCCTGTCAGGGCACCCACTACCTTGTACTGGCAGTTCTCAATCTGGAGGTCTCTAAAGGGAGTAACTGGTGCTCTTAAGTTATTTTTTAAAAAAACATTTGTAAAAAGTCTAATAGAAATGGTACATTTGGCCAAGACAAAGCCACAGAAAGCTAAGTACAATATCATGTTTCTTCGCTTTTGACTGGAATTATATTAGCTTGGTATAGTTATCTCATGCAGATCTGAAGCACTGAGCGAGTAAAAATTGGGAAAATGAATTATTCCATAATAAATGTAGTTTTGCTAGATAAAAAAATTTTCCAAATGTGGGGCCCACAGGGGAAAGAGTAATAAGAGGGATCCTTAGTGGTGAAAAGGTTGGAAATCACTGGCCTCTACGTCTGGATGCCAAAGTTTGGCTGCATATTCAAAGCCTATGACCACAGAATCCTGGGATTATTGGCAGCTGACACCCCTGATGTGGTTCCTGTTGGAAAAGCAAACATGCTCCCTGCCCAGCTTTCTAAAGTGTTATACATTAACCGGCTCACAAAGCACCATTCACGGGGGGATGGGGTTTTTTTGGATCACGGTTTACTGTGTTTTCGTACCTGCAGTGAAAGAACATTTCAGAGGAAGCATAGGCTTGCCTGAAATCTACAAAGCTATGCTATTGCTGGGCAAGCGCAGAGCTCCTTGTAACTTAACGGGGCTGGAATAAGCTGTCCACACCTTTCTCCTCATCAACAGTTTTCATCCACTACCTCTGAGAATACACATTACATGAACACACTGGAAACAAGAACATTCATCGGGTATAAGCGAAAGAGGAGGGACTCTGCAGGCTGGCAGGATGGTGTGGGAGGAGATTTGGAAGTGGCCTTGTCAAAGAATCATTCCCACTCTTCCCATTGTCTGAAAAAGTTTCCTGGAGGAGGCTCAGAAATGCAGGCAAAAGTAGCGCTGAGGTTTCTGCAGAGAGAAGGAGCTCTCTAAAATATGTATTCTAACCCACATTTGAAATTTTTTTAAGACAGTAATTGTGATAAAATACACATAACATAATATTTCCCATCATAATCATTTTTAAGTACAGTTGACCGTCTAACAACACAGGGGTTAGGGGTGCTACACTCCATGCAGTTGAAAATCCAGCCTCCATATCCACAGTTCTGCTTTCACAGATTCAACCAATTGAGAATTATAATCCTGTAACATGTATCTGTTGAGAAAAAAATGTGTGTATTAAGTAGGCCTGCACAGTTCAGAACAACAAACCCATGTTGTTCAAGGGTCAGCTGTATATGGTCAGCTGTGTTAAGTATATTTACATTGTTCTGAAGCAGATATCCGAAAATTTTTACCTTTCATGACTACAATTCTATGCTCATTAAACAAAAACTTCCACTTTCTCCTCCTCTCACCCCCTGGTAATCACTGTTCTACCTTCTGTTTCTATTAATTCGACTACTTTAGATATGTCATAGAGACGAATCGCACTGGCTTCTTTCACTTAGTGTAATGCTCTTCAAGTTCATCCATATTTTAGCATGTGTCAGAATTTCCTTCCTTTTTAAGGCTGAATAATATTCCATTCTATATTTATGCCACATTATGTTTATCCATTTGTCTGTCAATGGACACTTGGGTTGCTTACACATTTCTTGGCACTTGTGAATAATGCTGCTAAGAACATAAGCATGCAACTATCTCATTGAGCTCCTGCTTTCAATTCTTTTGGATATATACCCATAAGTGGGATTAATGAATCATATGGCAGCCCTATTTTTAATTTTTTGAAGAACTGCCATACTGTTTTCCAGAGTGGCTGCACTACTTTGCATTCCCAGCAGCAATGAATAAGGGTTCCAAATTCTCCAAATCATTGACCCGTCTTGTCATTTTCTCTCTTTTTTTGTTATATATTTATATATTAAATGATAGCCATCCTAATGTCTGTGAGGGGCTTCCTAGGTGGCCTAATGATTAAGAATCCGCCTGCCAAGCAAGAGATGTGAGTTCAATCCCTGGGTCAGGAAGGTCCCCAGAAGAAGGAAATGGCAACACATTCCAGTATTCTTGCTTGAGAAATTCCTCAGACAGAGCAGGAGCTACAGTTCATGGGGCCGCAAAAGAGTCAGACACAATTTAGCAACTAAACAACAATGGGTGTGAAGGGGTATCTCATTGTGGTTCTGATTTGCATTTCTCTAGTAGTGATGTTGAGTATTTTTTCATGCATCCGTTGACCGCTTGTGTATCCTGTCTCTTTGATTCCTTTTCCCATATTTTATTTGGGTTATTTTGTTGTTGCTGAATTGTAAGAGCTATTTATGTATCCCACACATTAACCTCATATCAGATATATAATCTGCAGATATTTTCTTCCATGCCATAGGTTGCCTTTTCACTTTGCTGATTGTGCCCTTTGATACTTCAGCCCACATTTTTAAAGACAAGGAAAATATGATAAAATGAAGAAAGAACTGGCAAGAATGATGCCTCGGGGCCTCATTGGGTGATTCTACCAAGTCCTTTGAACTCTGTTCTTGGATTCCAGTCTTCCTGGTGATGTTCCTACCAAGCCTTTTGTACACTGCTTGGTCTTTATCCCATTAGCTCTAGCCTGCTTCTAGAGAGAACATGCCCCATTCTAAGTACCATCTGCCTTTAACACCCCACCACTTTCTTGCTTCCTCCATGCCTGTGAGATCTGCTCTGTCATCCTGCAGTAGCTTCAGCCTTGGGTGTTGTAACACAGCAGCCTCAAATACACTTGCAACCTCTCTGTCATGCCAGGCAGAGACGAGTTTGAACTCTCTGCTTTTATGGCAACCTTCATGGTGGGACTGAGTGTAGAGGCGGTTTGCTGTATGTATCAGAAGTTCTCCGAAATTTGATGTATGACCCAGGAGGGCACCCAAAGCCGGTGATCTGTGACAACCTGGAGGGATGGGGTGGGGAGGGAGGTGGGAGGGGGTTCAGGGTGGGAGGGACACATGTATACCTGTGGCCAATTCATACTGAGGTATGGCAAAAAACCATCACAATATTGTAAAGTAATTATCCTCTAATTAAAGTTAATAAAGAAAATTAAAAAAAATTAAAATAGCTAAGGTGGTAAATGTTATGTTTTGTTTATTTTACCACAGTAAAAAAATTACATAGGTGGTAACTGGAAAAGAAAGAAAAAGAACATCATTCTATCACTTCCTGACTGTTGACAGGTCATTTCAACTCTCTGAGCCCCTCTTTCCTATTTGTAAACATGAGGATAGCACCTCCCCACCCCACTCTGCTGGGATTTGGTGAGCCTTGCTTGGGATAAAGCTTGTGTGGTGCTGAGCTCAGCTCCTGGTGCATCTCAGGAGAGCTGGGCTATTGGAAGTTTCTCCTTCTGGGCCCAGACCCTTCAGCCAGAAGGAAGCTCACCCAGCCAGGATGGGGTCCACACAGAAGCTGCACAGCGCTGAGAGGCAGGAACAGAAGTACCTCATCTGCCCTTGGCCTCTGGTAGCTCTGTGCCCCAAATAGCCCAGACTCTGTGAGAGGCTGGCACTGCCCAGCAGAAGGCCCCTACGTGTCCCTCTCTTGGTGACTCGTTTCTGTGGCTCTCAGATCTCCCTGGCCTGGAGTTCTTACTATCTTCTGACTCATTTCCCTCCAGCCAGAACTAAAACCTTTTTTTCCCTCACCTTCCCTCCCTTGGTGAGATTTCATCCTCAACAAGCCCTGTAGGGTCTACTTCCTGTTGGCCTGCACTGCCCTGACCCTTGTCCAAGCTGTTATCAGTTCTCTCCTGGATCAAGGATGTCAATGCCCAGGGCAAATGCTCTCCTTATCTCTTGCTCCAGGGTCCCTCCAGTCCAGTCTCTACAGGAGGGCAACAGGAATGACCTACCTTCAACTTGTATCTGTTCATCTAACTCTCCTGCTTAAAACTTGTAAATACCTCCCTGGGTGCTCTTCAAAGGGGAAGTTCAACCTCCTTAACTTTGCCTACAGGCCTCTGTGCTCTGGCTTCTGTCTAATCTCCACACTCAACAGCGCAGCCATGTTGGAGATCTTTCGGTTGCTCCAACTAACTTTTTTCAGGGCTTTCATGTATTGTTTCCCCCTAACCTGGAACATCCCTGCTCCCTCTGGCTAACTTTTCTTCATCTGTAAGTCTCAGTTAAGAAGTCACTTGCTCTGTGAAGGCTCTTCAAACTACTCCTCAAGCTGAATTAGGTGCCCTACAGATAACCCTGCCATTTTGCATTTTCTCATATTACTGTCTCCCCTAGCTAGACTTGGAGTTCTGTGAGGTCAGGAGCCATGTCTGTTTACCCCAGAACAGTACTCAGCATGCAGCAAGTTGTATGTGGTCAGAAGACTGAATCCCTATTTACCTCGGCAACGTGGTCTTCATCTCCTCACTCCCCTGCCCTCCACCTCACTGGAGGACTTTCAGACCCCCAGACACATTGCACATGGGCCAGACCCTTTGACTTTGTGCGTACTGCTCTTTCTGGCTGAAATGCCCCAGCTCTCCTCTCCCCCTCCCCCAGTCCTCCTTCACCAAACAAACTCCAACTTGTTGTTGAAACCTCGGCTCAGGTTTCATCTCAGTGAACCTGATGCCTGAAGGGGATCATTAAAATAAAGATTTATTCTCGGCAGGGTAATTCTTAGCTCATTCTTCATCATTAATGGTTTATTATTCTAGCTCCAATATCTAGCAGCCTTCATCACCCCACCCCAGAGGCCAGACTGCCCCTCCTCTGGGCTCTCCCATCTCCTTGCAGCACCTCCATTATAGCACTTTCTCAAGGCTTTGGGTGATGGGGTTTTGTTTGTTTGCTTAAGTCAGTTGGTTTCACTTGCTTTACTTTTGTTTTTTTCCCTGGAGAAGGTAGGAGGACATTGTGTGACCTTAACCCTTCTGGCTCCTTGTAAGGGGACCTCGGCTCATTTCTTCAATTAAAAGGAGACATAAATTCTGTCCCCTTCCCCACCCTTTGTCTTCTTGCAACCAGTGTACCCGCTCATTGCTGAGACAAACCAGGGCTGCTTCCCTTTCAGGAAGCATCATTTTTCCAATTAGCCTTTGATTAGAAGCAGTACCATTGCAGCTGGGCTGATTTTAGTGCCTGCTAGTGATAGGCAGCCTGGTCATACGGAAAGAGCACACACCCATGAGTCCCCAGTGCTAGCCCATCTCTGCCTCTACCCCAGTGTTTGAATGTGGGCAACTTCCCTTCCTTCCCTGGGCCTCACTTTCCTTCTCTTCTGAATGATGGTGGAGTTTGAATGCAATGTTTTGCTACTTAAAGTAAGATCTGTGCACCAGTGGGACTTCCCTAGTGGCTCAGTGGCAAAGAATTTGCCTGCAATGCAGGAGATGTGGGTTTAATGCCTGGGTCAGGAAGATCCCCTGGAGGAGGAAATGGCAACCCATTGCAGTATTCTTGCCTGGAGAATCCTCATGGACAGAGGAGCCTGGCGGGCTACAGTTCATGGGGTTGCAGAGTCAGACACAACTGAGCAACTGAGCATGCACACCCACACCACGCACCAGGAGCATGGAACATCCATAGGCAGCTTGTTAGAAATGCAGAATCTGCCCCAAACCTTGTAAACTAGACTCTACATTTTAACAAGATCATCAGGTGTTTCTATCCACAACAAAGTTTGAGAAAGTGCTGGGAACTTCCCAGATGAAAGAATCACTGAGGCTCTTGTTAAACATTCAGTTTCCTTGGCCACTGTCCTGGAGTCCTAATCAAGTGGGACTGGGATGGACTCCCAGAACTTGTAATTGTGACAAGTACCCCGTGTGACTCATATCCCTGGGGAAGTATGAGGGACACTGGGCGAGTGGTTTATAAGGGTTCTTCCACCTTGGACATTCTACAGTTCTGTATGCAGCTGGTTCATTACTGAGGATAATCAGTGTGTGTGTGTGTGTGTGTGTGTGTGTGTGTGTGTATATTTGTGTGTGTGTGCGTGCTCAGTTGTGTCCGACTCTTTGCAACTCCATGGACTGCAGCCTGCCAGGCTCCTCTGTCCATGGAATTTTCCAGGCAAGAATACTGGAGCAGGTTGCCATCTCTTCTCCAGGGGATCGTCCCAACCCAGGGGTCAAACCGGCGTCTCCTGCGTCTTCTGCATTGGCAGGTGGATTCTTGACCACTAGCGCCACCTGGGAAGCTGAGGAGTCAATAGTGGTACAGAATGCAGACCCCTAGGACTTACCCTTCTTTAAATCGGGTAAAGAATTTTCAGAAGCATTTAGGGCTATGCAGGTGGGGGATGGGGTGAAGGAAAAGGGATTACAGCAACTGAAGGCAAGTCTTTTTGAGTGGGGAAAATCAGCAGCCTCCAGTGTTCAAAGAGAAATTACCTGCTTACTCAACACTGTTTGCTTGAAGCAATCAGGCTTGATACAATCAGACTATCTGAAAGACCCTCTTGGAGCACTGAAAGGGAGGACTAGAGACAGAGGGGCAGCGTCTCTCCCATACTGGCAATGGGATCCAGGAGACAGGGCAGACGAGTTAACAAGGAAACCTAGGGAAAGCCTCTCCTGGAAGGGAATCACAATTTCTGAATCCTCAGTGTGGATGTGTGTCCTGACAAGGGATGTTTTCCCATTTGTTGAGTGTATTTATATATAGACTTTAAGAAACGTCTAAAAATGAAATCACATTTAGTTATATGTTTAACGAATCACCTTTATTTGGAAAAAGAAAAAAATTACATAAGATCAGGACTGCCCTGGAAAGTCCAGGATAGAAAGTGGCCAGTTTTTCTCCAAGTTAGAATTTGTTTTTCTTATAAATATGCCTTAAGTTCCGTTGCTGGTAGGTTTTGGCTACATCTGAGATTTAGACAGGTGGGGAGAATGTGGAAGGGCATTCAGAGGGTATTTTTCTGGGCAGAGAAAGAAGGGTAGACTCTGTCAGCAATAGTGAAGTGTGAATGAGCACAGCATATCCAGGGCTCGAGTCAGGGGAGGAGGTGGACAAGAAGGAGGCTGCTGAGCTGTCCGGAGCTGAGGACCAAGTCTGGTGACAAGGGAAGCCAGGACTGAATTGCTCAAGTCAGGGCTTTCCCTGGGTCGTATTCTCCCATATATCCAGTTGGCCCACCAAATCCTGCTGATTCTGTATCAACTGCCCTTTCCTCTCTGCCTCCACTGAGTGCTGCATGCAAAGTTGCTTCAGTCGTGTCTAACTCTTTGCAACCGTATAG
This sequence comes from Budorcas taxicolor, assembly GCF_023091745.1. NCBI lineage: Eukaryota > Metazoa > Chordata > Mammalia > Artiodactyla > Bovidae > Budorcas > Budorcas taxicolor. The sequence goes on from NC_068935.1 coordinate 19,597,109, forward strand.
ACTGTAGCCCACCAGGCTCCTCTGTCCATAGAATTCTCCAGGCAAGAATACTGGAGTGAGTTGCCATTTCCTTTTCCAGGGGATCTTCCCAATCCAGGGATTCAACCCACGTCTCTTACATCTCCTGCTTTGGCAGGTGGGTTCTTTACCAGTAGCGCCACCTGAGAAGCCCTGCCTCCACTTATCTGACCTTGATTTACATTCTCTCATGTCCTCATCTGGACTCTAGCAACAGCTGCAAAGATCCACTCTCAGTATGTCTTTATGTATGCAAGGTTTTTTGTTGTTGTTTTTTTTTTTTCCCTCAAGCTCAAAAGGGCTATCTTTCTCCAGAAAACTGAATATACAGAGATCTTATCAAAGTTAACTGCCTCTTGAGTCTTTGCTCTACTGGGCAAAGATGCAAACCCCTCTAACTTAAATGATCCATGAGCTCATAGATGCTACTTAGGTCCTCACTGAGTCCTTGTGAAAAGGAAGCGGAATTCACAAAGGTAGGGGTTCTCAAACTAGAGAGGTTCCTAGAAACTGCCAGTTGTGGTGGGTGGTTTAGTCACTCAGTTGTGTCCGAGTCTTTCTGACCTCATGGACTGTAGCCCATCAGGCTCCTCTGTCCATGGAATTCTCCAGGCAAGAATACTGGAGTGGGTTGCCATTTCCTTCTCCAGGGGAATCTTCCTGACCCAGGGATCGAAACCAGGTCTCCTGGACTAGCAGGCAGATTCTCTTCTGACTGAGCTATCAGGGAATCCTCCGGAGGGCTTATAAAAACAGGAATTGCTGGGCCCCACCTCCCCAGTTTTTGGTCCAGTGGAGGTGGTGTGGGACCTGAGGATTTGCATTTCTGGCAAGTGCCTGGGTGGTGCTGATGCTCTGTGAGCACTTGAAGATAAAAACCCATTTTTATCTCTATATCCCCATGGTCTTTGCATAGGGCCACTGTTGAAAGAGGGCTTCCCAGGTGGCGCTTGTGGTAAAGAACCTGCCTGTCAATCCAGGAGATTTAAGAGATGCGGGTTCAATCCCTGGATCAGGAAGATCCCCTGGAGGAGGGCATGGCAACCCACTCTAATATTCTTGCCTGGAGAATCCCATGGACAGAGGAGCCTGGTGGCTATGGTCCATAGGGTCATAGAGTAGGACATGACTGAAGAGACTTACCTTGGAAGAAAGTGACACTGTGAGAAATCAGCAATGAGAAAGGCCTGACGATATTGGGGACAAAGACTGGCCTGGCCTGTCCGATTGTTAGATCTTTTCTTTGGATTAGAATCACTAAGAAGTCCTCCCCATTTACTTTCATTGTCTCCACCAAAGTGATGGTCACGGGGCTAGTTGATAAAATACTGATTGGAGAAAGCATTCTTAATCATCTTAGTCCTTGGGAATAGCTAGGATACTGGCAGTTTGCTTCTCCAAACACAGGTCAGATGCAAGCTGCAGGGTTGACCCTCATGGTGAGGTTGGTCAAACTATTTTCCAGGATCTCTGCCTCCTCTTTCTGTGCCCTTTCCTCCCTCCCTCCCTCTCCATCAATCTCTGCACAAGCCCAACACCTTGTGTTCTGTTAATAAAATCCTAACTGAGAAAAACACTCAATTAGTCATTTATGCCTGAAGGTGAATAAGATACGTAGGTGTTCCCTCTCCTGGAGAGTAGCTGCAGATCAAATCTTGGAGAGAGAAGAGCCACACTGTCAAGGAATTGCAGGCAGCAGGAAAAAGTGTTTTGAAAGAAGCCATATGCAGGACTTCAGTCAATGATGAGGCAATTTCAACAGGGTGCTGCTGGCAATATGAAAGGCATGATGGGGTTCAATAACATGTAAAGAAGATGCCTTAATATAAACTGATTCTGTTGATTACATTATTTGCTGAGACCTCAGAATTTCCCCTCCTTTTCGCAAATGGGGAAAAAAAAAGTATTTTTCTTGCCTGTCTTGCCCCCTTTCTTTCTCTTCTTATCTTTTCCCCCTTCCTTTTCTTTTTCTTTCCTTCCTTTTTCCCTTCTTCCCTTTCATATGGGAGGAATATATGGTTGTTGTGGAAATCATTATATTTTTGCTTTAGATTTTCTTTTCTGTTAGTTTCAACCATCCTAACGCTTCTGAAGTTAAATCATGATGTAAAATTTTAGTACTTAAAAGTTTTTAATTGTCTCAAAGGCCAACCATTACCTTTGTAAACAGTTGGGGTCAGTAGTTACGTGACGTCTCAATAAAAGTGCTATACAATAAACTTCAAAGTCATTATAAGTTAAAAAAAAAAAAGAAAGAAGCCATATGGAGACTTTTCTTGGGCCTCTGAAATAATCGCAGTACTAGAAGTGACCACCTATTCTGATGACGTGGACTAACCTTGGCTTATGCATCATTAAACATAAAGAGGCCATTTGATTCCTGCTCAACTCCGGAAGGGAGATCTGAGACCTTACATGTTGTAAATGTGCAGTGCTGTTAATTATGGTCTTTCCATCCCACATTGACCCTCAACTTCCCTATCTATAAAATTAAGGGGTTGGACAAAATAATGTCTAAGTTTTTCTGCCAGCTTGGACATTTTGTGGTTGTATGATCATTGCTTCAATGCTTCAAAAAAAAAAAAAAAAACCAACAGGGAGCGAGAGAGAATGTCAGCCAGAAATATTGAAATCAAATTTTATTTTTGGAAAATGACATTACACACATCTTGCAAATGTACACAGAAATGAGCATGAGATGAAGAACAGAGCTTGAGAGCCAAAATGATTGCAAGAGCAGCTCTGTGGCTGCCCGGTACCGAATGCTGTGAATCTGCAGCATTCACAGTTCACAACACATTTCACACATGGAGAACTTCTCTAGACTTTGAAGTCCTCTGACCAAAGAAAGCCCTCATCAAATTGTGGAGGGAGGAAGAGGGATATTAACAGGCACAGGAGATGAAAAGGGTCTGCTCCAGCTGGTTTACATGGGCCTCACCAAACCTACCAGTCCAAGTGGGAACAGCAAACCATCAAGGAGGATGCCTTCTTGGAACACTGCTTTTGCATCTCAGGCTAAGAGCAGGCTGGGCATTGCCTGGGAAACTGACAGCAGTGCACATAAACCCGTGTCCCTGTCTTTTCTCACTATAACTATTCTAAAGGGGCAGCTAAAAATCCCTAAATAGCTGTTGTCTTTCTCTTTTCTAAAAAACAATTATTGGTCATTGGTCAAGCAGAACCTTCTGAGAGCCTCTGAATATCTCAACACTGCTGCAACGATAAGTGTTGCCCACTGTGTTTTGATTATGGGTGATTCTGAGAATTATTCAATTTGCAATGTCATCAAATGGCCAAAGAGGCTCCCAATTTGCCACTGACTTTTATTCAAAGGTGAGCTGAGTCTTTGATCGCAATGCCATTCCTTGAGAAATGGTCAATAACTGCTGAGAGACCATTGAGAAATGTCTTTCTTTCCTCCCCCTTTCTGGTTTGTTTGTTCTTTGCTGACTTTACTTGGCAAAAATTATTGGGCCTTAAATCAGTTATTTACAACCATAAGACATCTGGGAGCAGGGGGAGGGAGAAGGCAAGGGAGGGAAGAGGGACCACAAGGAAGAATATATTCTTTTCAGAGGTTAAAATGAGTTATTTAAGAAATGTGATGTACAATAATACCATGCATTTACTCTCCAAAGCTAGTCACTAGCAAGCTAACACCTCTAACACTACAACCACCAATTACAGCTGTTTTGCTACAGTAACTGAGTTCTAACTACAGCTATAGGGTAGAAAGGGTGGGCTGTTCCATTTTGAACTTTCTCCCTTTGAAAATGGCCATAAAAGCATTTTCTGTACAAGTTTAATGGCACAAAAAGGTGACCGAAAACATTGTAAAGAACTTACCACACATGAGAAATGCAAAATTCAATCAAAACATGCATTAGTTGTGTACAAGTCATAAGGGATCATTGGCTTCAAGCTGCAATATATTACAGGACCATACATTGGAGACATTTTGGTACAACCTCTTACTTGCTCAAATCCCTTTAAGAGAACTTAAAAAGAAATGGCATTGGAAAGGGCATTCCATAAGGTCTTGCTAAGCAGTGACATTCCCAAGGGCTATGCACCCTGTTGAATAAATTAGTACCTCCAAGATGGCTTCTTTAGTGCCATTAATTACTCTTATATGGATTGCCTGCATGGGATCATGAAGAATTGGCATCAATAGTAAATGTTTAGGTGGATTTAGTAACAGAAGGAAAAATAAAATTTAATTATGTGAATGCTTCTGTTTATATTGTGGAATTGCTAAACACCCTTAACATTTAAACCAATCCCAATCGCCTATAAGTTTAGCTTTAAAAAATTCAACATTTGGCAAGCCTTAGTGTTTATAAGATTATTGTGGAGAGCTTATTGTGTAACAGTAAAAGTTAAAACAAATTGCCCCCCACCCCACCCAACACCCCTGTCCAACCAAACCATATGACAGGAGAAATTACCTGTGGTCTCTCACTATATTATATTGCAGCTTTTAAAATTATGAGGAAATTAAACAAAATCAATTCATAGTATTTAGCTGGTATGAATCCATAGGTGGATTTTTCTGTTCAGCTGATTGTTTTTCTGAGCATACTTCACTGCACCACAAAATGGTGGACTAAAATGAACCACAAAGTATTCTGTACAATGCTTGGAAGGCAAAGACCCAAAGATATGTGAGCTATAATGAAACTGTGTGTGAGGATCTGCTTCGATGAATTACAACTGAAAATGTTGGAGAAAGGGCCAGGCTCGGATTGCTCCCCACCAACAGACTTCTAACGGGACTCTCGTAGTATCAGGGCTCGTTAATCTGGAAATAACTACTCATCACCAAGGCAAAATCACAGGGCTAAGAAGAGGTATACATCCAATACTTAGATAAGGAGGAAGGAAATACTAAAAGAGAGAGAAAGAGAATTGCAGAGGACAAAGGATAGATGTCTATAATGCGGGAAGTATAAAACTGAGAGCAAATATGGTGAAGTGGGGAGAGAAAGAAAAGACTGAGATACACAGGGGAGGTAAGGTAGAGAGTGGCAAAAAAACACATTGATTTCCTCAGATTATTAACCTCGAAATGAGAAGTTCCAATACTTTTAAGTCTTCATCTTAGTTTACAAGATGTTTGCTCTGACTTCTCTGTGCCATCTTTCCTCTCCCAACTAGACTGTCCTTCTCATGGGAGCAGGAAGATGCCTTAATTCCCGATGAGAATTCTATACCCCCCAGCCCCAGGCATCCAAGGTAAGACAAGATAGCTTCTGATTCCAGAAGATGTTGAAGTCTATAAACTAAGGAATAAAATGTTAGGCAGTTAGAAGGGGTAGGCGATTCAAGAGTCTTGTCATATGATAACCAGTGTCACACTAGGAGGCCTGAAAATAAGCAAGAAGCTTATTTACACTCAACTCAAAAGGTTGAATGTAAAGATCACACTAGAACTGTGGGGATGGAGACAAGTTTGGAGACCAGGGTAGGAGAGACAGAGGAAGAAGTCACCCTTTCCTGAAGAGATAGGAGGAGCAGAATTCTTCAGCCAGATATACTGAAAGATTGACTGATGGAGAAGCCTTCTTGTCTCTGAAAAGAAAAAGAGGAAGGGGCTAGGTGAAGCTGTTAAGTCTCAGCCCATAGTAGGTTGCCTGCTGGAGCCAGTGCTCTGCGGGTTTAGAAATGCATTTTCTTTCCTGAAGACGTGTCTTGCCTGCTGTGTAGCAAGAACCTCCAGCCTTGTATCTACTAGGGAAGTGAGTTCTGCTAGCCAGAGGAAGAAGAGAATTGGAAATTCGTTTTTAAGAAATGATTTGTGTTGTCTCAGTCCATTATCATGCCACTTAGAGCTGACTATGGGCAATCCATTGAGTGTCAACATCACCGGACTGGGTCTGCGCCACCCAAAGCCAGAGAACCTGCTGGAGATGTATCTCTAGCCAAAAGGTAGGTGAGTGGAATCAAGGCGGTATCCTTGTTCCAGGTGGTCATACCTGTAACAAAGAGTCAACCCTGAATGGGATTATCGAACTGTGGATGAAGCTACATATGGGGTCTCCTTCTTGGGGAGAGGCAGAGTGTAACAGCCTCAAAGTTCCACATCAGGAGAGAGACCCAGGAAGCCCAGCAATTGTAAGGCTCCATGGCTACATAGGAGGTCTCAGGTCATTTCTGGCATGTCAATCGCTAGGCCTTTATTCTCTCTAGGTTCCCAGTACTAAAACATTAAGACTCTAACCCCTTGCTACTCCCAGATGAGCTTCAAAACACAGATGGTTTACTTAGGAAGCCAGCCTAGGCCTCTAGGTCAAATCCCTTAATGCAATGGCAATACAAGAGTGAGGCCTGGTCTTAGAAATCCAAATGACTCCATGTGGCCAAGGACAGGTTCCAGTGGCTTTAAAAGAAAGAAATATGCATGTTTTTATTGCCGTGGTAAACCGGACAGTAGGGGGAGGTCATTCAAACACCACTATCCCACTGTGTCTGTCTGGGGAAGTCCCTTGGCACAGATGTTTTTGAGGAGCACTGAGCTGGGGGAACATTCTCATCAGTGTGCTGGAGCTCATCTTGGAGACATGGCATTTTTGTACCCTTGTCCAAGGGAGATGTGTGTGTGTGTGTGTGTGTGTGTTTAAGATAAGCTATTCAGAAATAAATATGAGGGGGATTAGGGACATGTCCATCCAGAGTACTAAAGGGACTAAGAAGCTGATGTAATTTTGTCCAAGGCAAACATTCGATTGCTGGCCTAAGACTTGGGTTGGGTGACTCAAAGAAGAATCTGGAGATTCAAACCTGCTCTTCCTGCCTTCTTCCGATAACAATACATTTCCTTTAAGGTTCCTTGATTACCACTGAGGGAGGAGGAGAAGCAAGAAGGAGAGAGAATTTCCAGAGGAGTGAGGTAAGCCTGGAAGGAGGTCTTTCAGAACTAAACTGGTGAATACCTAGTTCCCAGGAAGAACCTCACTGTGGGGAAAGCTACATGTTCAGACCCCATTGCCCTGGTTTCTGCCATGGAAGGCCACATGAGCAGTGTACACAACAAGATAAGTATGGTGTATACAGCGCATAGCTTGCTATTTTAGTGCAAATACAAGGAGTCAATGTTTAACATCAGCCAGGGTACATTTTAGTCACAAAGCCCCTTGCTTATACCTGGAAATTGTCTCCATCGATGCTGGATGGCTATGGGAAAACTGTGGATGAACACAACCACTGCAAGGTCAGGTTATTTTCTCTAGCTAGTCTCATCCCCATATTTTAAAAGAAATCATCAAAATACTGTAAAGTAATTAGTCTCCAATTAAAATAAATAAATAAATAAATAAATAAATAAATCATTGCCAGGGAATGGTGCTGTGCTGTGCTTGGTCACTTCAGTGATGTTCGACTCTTTGTGACCCCATGGACTGTAGCCCCACAGGCTCCTCTGTCCATGCGGATTCTTCAGGCAAGAATGCTGGAGTGGGTTGCCATGCCCTCCTCCAGGCCAGGGAATGGTAGCCACACTCACTTAAAAAATACTGAAAAGTCATCTCAGAAAGTCAGGATAAACAAAGCTATTATTTCTCCCTCCCTCTCTCCCTTCTTTCCTTTCCCTGCTCTAGGAACAAGAACCATTTACCTCAGCCTACAAAGACCAACCCATATGAGATGAGATGAAGTGAACTGACAGGAGAAACCAGTCTTCCCCCATCCCATTTGAACAGAGCAGGAGCTCCGGGGACTGTTCTGAGGACTCCTCAAGGTGGGCAGGGATCCCAGGTGCTTGATGGACAAGGGCAGCAACCCCACTATTCCTACTGGTCTTCAATGCCTGCTTCTCTCTGGGGACCTCTGCAGTCCATGTGGATGGGAACCATGTGAATATAGGGAGAAAGAGCTGTATTAGGTTGCTGGGTGGATTTCCCACTGAGATCAGGGCAGCAGCATATGGCTCCAAGATGCAACATGACCCTGGGAAAGAATTCTCAGCAGCCTAGTGGAAGGCAATACAGTTCAGTGGGAAAGGCCTTGGAATGAGAGCCAGGAGATGTGGGTTCTAATCCCAGCCCTGCCCCTAGCCAGCTGTGTGACCTTGGGGAAATTACTTTACCACTGCATCTCCGTTCCTGGCCTGAAAATGAGGAATTTGGAGTAATGATATGATCTGAAGAGTCCTTCCAGCTCGAAAACTGTATGATTCAGTCTAGGCTAATACTAAAGTCCATAAGGACACAAAGCAGTCATGCTAATGGCTATCCTTTCCAAAACAGTGAAGAGAAAAGGAACTTTTCTCTCAATTTACCCCTAGTTAACACTACTTATGAAGTTGTTCAGCCCAGCCCCATATATACATTTTCCCCTTCTTTGTCCCTATTTCTATTTCTGTAAGGGAGAAAAATCAGGAGGTAGGAACAAGCAATAGATGGATTGTGTGTGTGTGTGCATGTGTGTCTAAGAGGGAGGGAGAATAGGGGGAGTGGTGGCAAATCCTTGTTGACTGACTTGCTATTTGCTGACTGTGCAGAAGGTAATACAACGGGACATTTGTGGTAAAACTGGATTGGGTAAAATTGTGAATGACAGGACTGAAGGAGCTCAGTAACAACCAGATTTTTTCTCTTTTGCCTTGAAAATGGGCCAATTTAAAATGCAGTTGTTAAAGGCTTGAAGTTTGAACTAGACCAAAGTCCCCTAAATTGGCAGTACAGAAACATTTCCTGATTATTTATTTTTTTAAAAGATAGAAATTCTATTATTATTATAGAAGATAATAATAGAAATGCATTGATTATTATAGAAGGTTGAAAGATCATTCTGAGGAAAATATGGCCATTGAATATTTTCTAATGGTACATGTGGCACAAGCAAGGGAATGCTCAGAGAGGTAGCCTAGGGTGTGGACATGAGAAAATCTGAGTTTCTTCTCTGGTCCTGCTCTTCACCAGATGGTCATTTGGCTGCCTCCGCCTGCCTTTCATTTTAAATTGAAGGAATTGGACTAAATGATATCTAGAGAAAGACTGTGGGTGGAATCTTTGGGGAATCTGGTCTGCAATTTAGATACTGACCTCCTACCCCTCTCTACAGCCTCCAACCCAAGTACCAATTTTTCCCAGTTAACTACAAATTTTTCTGGGAGGCACTAAGCAAAACTTTAGCTTCCAGAAAGAAGTAGCGGGTAAGTAAAATGGGCTTCTTAATGATTTCTAACAGCTTACGAACAAAGGAGAGGGGGCAAAAAGAGATTCTCATACTTTGGGGTTTTTCAATGACCAGTTTTACCGGGAATCAGTACCACCATTATCTGGATTTTCCTTGTAGCTAAGGACATCTGAAGTTTGTCTCGGGGCATCTGATCTACCCCTTCCATCAGTGCATTTCCTCCTACACAGTGCACATCAGCAATGCCATAAAGTTGCCACTGATTCATGTCAGGGTGTCCTGTAATATCTCCTAAATATGAATCAGCTATGTGTGTGTGCATGCATGCATGCATGCACGCATGCATGTGCACGCGCGCACACACACACACACACACACACACACCCCAAGCTCATTCCAGTTAAAGCAAAGGAACAAATGCAAGCCATTCAATAGCCAAACAGCAGCTTGACTTTGAATGTTGCACCTTTCCAACTATCTGAACAATTACAATGAAATAAGGATATCTTCATATCTGCTAAAAGCAAACACAGAATTGGCATGCATGGCTTTCACTTAAATTTAGTTGTCTTTGCCATTATGGGCTATGATTATAGACAAAAAGCAGTGTTATGAACCTGTACCTCAAAGACTGAGAACTATTTCAAATGATCAGTCCTTATAGCAAAGAGAAAGGATTCTGTGTCTTCAGTATGAAATATCAGGAATATAGATAAAAAAGCTGCTTAAAATATGCCGTAACATTTCATTTAAAATATAATTAGAATGTCTGGTCCACATTGAAATTATTAATGTAAGCATAACTGTTAAAAAGTTATCAAAAGACTGATTCTATTGAATTGGCCTCTGCTATTCATTTTGTTTTTTTTTTCCTGGAAGTTTCTGTTTGGCAGTGACAGCATGGTTTCTAAACTACGTTATTCTTCTGCATTTTTTTTTGGTAAATTTTCTGCATGTGTTTTTTAGACAAAAGAAAAATCACCAGTTTATAAAAAAGGAGCTTGAAGAGTTTGCTCCTGAAATACAGACACAAGGTTTTATAAAAAGGATATTGGTTTCTTGCTATAAAAAGCGACTGAAAGGTGTCAGACCTGAAAACAAATTCTCACAGTGTTTTCAGTGTTGGCTGTTTACAAGGCATTCAATAGAACAGAGATAGATGGATACCGTACAGTTTGTGTCCTAACTCACTAGGTTAGACAGCTTCTTAGAGGGCCCAGGTATATGAAAGCCCCTCACCCCCAACTGTTATTAATTGCTTATTGACTCTAAATTGCCCCAGTGGAGATGTTGACAAGGAATTCACTGTGCTTTATAAACACTATTGAAATGTCTACAGTGTTTTCCAATTTTGCCTAGTCTCTTTAAGCTATCCTACACCAGGGTCCTAAGCCTTTGGTGTCAGAATGACAAGTTGCTGGTGTTTCTCCCCCTTGGCAGCCAGAATTAGCGCTAAACAACAAACTAGAGTTTCAATCAGGAGTGAGGTGTCAGGCTGGGGAGCTGCCTTGCTGTCCTCCCAGGATCCTCCAGCTCTCTTGAGATGGGGAGACAAGGGGCGCTTATGTTTGTCACTCTTGGATTTGCCAATGATTTTCCCCTCCCCACCCCCACACACATCTTAAGTGCTATGTGTGTAAACAACTCTCTGCAGAGGGAAGACTGTCACGGATGAGAAAAGCGAGATGGGGGAAAATAATGCAGGTGCCTAAGTATCCAATAGAAAGATCACGGACTAGTACATTTTGCATCCCTGGAAAGTTACCCCCAAAGGATGGTTATCAATCTATCTCTTACAACCGGTTAACTGTGGATCAGTGGCCCAGAGGAGAAATCACAGGAAAATAAACCCAACATATTACAGTGTGTTTTTAAAAGTAACAACAACAACAACAAAATAAAAATTTGAAAGCACCAATAGCCCTGTTGGACACTTGAGCAGAAGTACCCTATTGTGACGGTGAGCTTGCATTTGTACTCTGGACTCTCTCCTCCTTCACATGGAATCACCAAGTGAGTCTGAGTCATCCAAGGACAGAGGCAGGTACAGGTCCTGTAAGAAGATGAGAGGTAAAGGTAACTCTCCTTCTCTTAACATCTTGGGCTCTGCAATGGGCAAGATTATGTGACCGCTTTTTTTAAAAACTAACATTTTCTCTAATTGTTATTTTGAAATATAGATTCACAGGAATTTAAAGTACAAATAGGTAGCAATTTCCCCCAATGGTAACAATCTTGCAGTTTTCCATGCATTCATGTATGTGTATGTGTGTGTGTGTATAGCGTAGTTGTGTGTGACTTTATCATATGTGTATATTTGTATGACCATCATGACAGTCAAGATACAGAACTGTAGTCTCACCAAAGGGCTCTTGTGTGCTACCCCGTTACAGCCACATCCACTCCTCCCCTATCCCTAAGCCTTGGCAAACAGTGTTCTGTTTTCCATCTCTACAATTTTGTCATTTCAGATGTTATATAAATGGAAGCATACAGTATATAACCTTTTGGGATTGGCTTTTCCCATCAGCATAATTCACTGGAGATTCATCAAGCTGTTGCCTGTAAGAGCAGTTCACTCCTTTATACTGCTGAGCAATATTCCATGGATGTACCACAGTTTATTTAACCATTCATTGGTTGAAGGACATGTGGGATGATTCCAGTTGTAGGCTATTATAAATAATACAGCTATAAACATCCATGTACAGGTTTTTGTGTTGACATAGTTTTCACTTCTCTGGGAGAAATGCTCAAGAGTACAATTTCCAAGTTGTGTATTAATTACATGCTTAGTTTGGTAAAGACTGCCATATTAGGTTTTCCAGAGTGACTGTACCATTTACAGTCTCACCAGAAAAGTATTAGTGATCTAGTTTATTCACATTGCCACCAGTATTTGGTGTTTTCACCACTTTTTATTTTAGCCAGTCTTGTGGGATTGTAATGATATCCCATTGTGGTTTTAATTTGCATTTCCCTGATGACTAATGATGTTAAACATCTTTTCATGTGCATAATTGACATCTATAATTCCTCCTGAGTTCAGTTGAAGAAAACATTCCTCAGAAATGTTTTTTCATGTCTCTTATTCATTTTTAACTTGATTTTTCTTATTGTTGAGTTTTAACAGTTATTTTTATATTCTATATATGGCTTTGGTTAGATACATGGCTTGCAGTCTGTAGCTTATCTTTTCATAACTTTTGCATAGCCTTTGAGAGCAAAAGTTTTTAATTTTTATGAAGTCTAATTTGTCTAATTCATCATTTTTTCTTTTACAGGTTGCACTTTTTGTTGTAATATCTAAGAACTCTAGCCAAACATCAGAAGATTTCCTCCTGAATTTCATTTCTAAATGTTTTACATTTACAATTATAATCCATTTTTTAGTTAATTTTTATGTAACATGTGAGGTCTAAGTTGGGATTTTTTTTTTTTGGCCTAAGGATATCCAGTTCCTCTAGCACTATTTATTGAAAAAGCTATCTTTCTTCCACTCATTGACTTTCGTACCTTTGTAAAAAATCAGTTGTAGATATATAAGTGGATTCATTTCAGACTTCCAGAGAGCTGCCAGACCCTGAACAAATGGATAACTCAAAAAATGTACCCCGTCACCTAATTTCAATTTATTTCTTAATACTTTCATTTCCCACCAAGAACTAGGATTCATGACTCCAATACTGCCCCAAGTCTTGTCTATGTCTTGAGGAGATGGGATGATATAGCAAAGGTTTTTTCCACTGTTTCCAGAGCTCTATTTGGAGATCCTTGTGATTACTTGTAGACTTACTTCCCATATGGTCTAAATCAGTGCTTTTCAAATCTCTCTCATTCTCAGTCTCTCTCTTTCTCACTTCTCGTTTAAATTTTCTATTCAGATGAAATTTTTCTTGGAAGCCAAATACATGAGACAAATAGAAGCGTAGTTATTTTGGTCAAATCAGACATGGGGGAGGCAGAATCTCACCCATCTCCAAATGAAGTACTGTTTGAAAACCACTGTTTTCATTCACATTATCAGCAAGATACTGAAGGAAACTGGAAATCTGAGGGTCAAGTCTCTGGGTGATTAAGAGGCTGTCTTTGGTATAAACACAGAACTTCAGTAGAGAACTGTCTAAGAGAATTAGAGAATGCAACTTCTTGAGGTAAAGGAAAAAGTGAAGATGATGAATGGGGACAAGAATAGGGAGGAGAGGGACTTATTTATCTAACATTGAGAATGCTTTTTGCTGAGAAAGGATAGGAAGTCTGTTAGGCCACTTAGAATGGAAACAGAAGTAAAGTATACTCAGAAAGCTGAGGGTGTAGTTAAGTAGTACTCAGACACTGAGTAAGTCTTTATGTCTTGGTTTCTTCATCACAAAAATGCAGAATGTACAATCTGTAAGGTCTCTACCAGCTCTGAGGACACTCAAAGAAAGACTGAATCATTAACACATACACGCACGCACACACACACACTCACACACACACATACAACAAAGGCAACTGTAGCAAATGGATTCACTTCTCACCAACCTGCCATCCCTACACTGTAAATCAGGGGTTGGAAAACTTTTCTGTAAAGGGCTAGATAGTAAATAATTCAGGCTCTCTTTACTGGTCACATATGGTCTCTGTCACACACTTTTTTGGGGTTTTGTTTCTTTTACAACCCATTATAGATGTTAGAAACATTTTTTTACATTGGGGTGCCATCCAAAACAATCAGGCCATACACAAGATTTGGTACTCCTGCTCTGAATTACCAAACAAAATTTCTTAGAATACTGATAAACAGGCAGGGAGTACAACACTGAGGAGACAAGAGGAGAGCAATAAAAACATGTAGACTGGAGTTGGGGCAAAGTGGCATACTATGGAGTTGTATCTCTGAAGGGATTTAGTTCTCCAGAAATTGAGTAAAGTGAAAATTGGACATAGTCAAAGTATCTTTGAGCCTTAGACTTTAAGAATAGTGGAGAGACTCTCTGAAAATCTGATCCTGCATAAATGCAGTAACACTGGAAAAAATTGTCAAAATCAACTTTTTCAGAACTCCAGAAATTAACCAAAGGCTTGCAACAACCCCAAAAGTATTTCTTCAAGAAAAACGGCTGACTCTCAGTAAGAATACCAAAGTTTGTGGTGCTTTAACAGGTCCTATTTCTGTTCTCTCTCCCCAGCTCCAGGATGTCTTTGAAAACCAACAGCCTCAGAACTACAGTATCTGAAAAACAGCGATCTAGACACCACTAGAGGATGCAGAATGGAACTGGAGTTCCCCCAAATGCCATCTTTCCAGAGAACTGTCACTATTTGACCTGTCGGTTGATTCCCACTTATGGGGTTCTTCTTTATTTGACCTGACTCAGAGCACACTCACTGTGAACAGCCTTTACAGGGAGCATTAATCAATTGCAATTGTTTAAAATCACAGCTGCCTGATGTGGGGGAAACAGTTGGGGCAAATGAAGCTGCTCAAAACCTTAAAAGGAAAAGCTGGAGAATTCATGTTCATAGGGGACTTTGAAAAGCTCTGACAATATTCCCAGGAACCTCTAGGGCCAGGCACATGTTCAGGGTGTATTCTCAAAAAAGACCTGAGAAATTCTTAATCTCTCACCTCTGGTTGGCCTTGAAGCCCTGAACAAACAGCAAGTGAAGGCTAAGGCAAGCCGCCTGACAGAGCATTGAAATCAGGCTTCAACACACACACACACACACACACACAGCCCTTCAGCAGAGGCCGGGAGACTTACTGAATCAAAGTATTTAAGGAAATCTAGCAAAATTATCCTTTAAGAATGAAGGAGAAATCAAGGCATTCCCAGATAAACAAAGACAGAGCTAGCAGGCATGTCATATAAGAAATACTAAAGAGAATCCTCCTGGGAGAAATGAAAGGACAGTAACCCACATGACCCATATAAGTAACACACATAACCCACATAAGAAATAAAGAACAATGAATGATAAAGGTAAATATGTAGGTCAAGACAAAAGAAGTTATTATAAATTTATTTTTCTAACTCTTTTCTTCTATTATCCAATTCCAAAGACAACTGCATAGAAGAGTAATTATCAAGATGTGTTGGTGGACTTATTATGCATGAAGATGTAATTTGTATGTGAATAAGAACACAAAGGGGTGGGGGGTGAACAGAGATATACGATAGCAAAATTTTTATATCAAATTGAAATGAAGTTGATAGTAATCCAAAGTAGATTGTGTCAAGATGTTAATTGTAATCCCCAGGGCAACCGCTAGGAAAATAACTTGAAATAAAATTAGCAAAAATACAGCAAGGAAATGAAAACAGTATACTGGAAAAATACCTATTTAACACAAAAAGGACAAACATCCAGGAGTGAAGGAACAAAAAAGACATACACAAAATAGCAAATGGCAGATGTAATTACTAATTTACCAACAATTACATTAAACATAAGTAAATTAGGCACTCAAATGAAAAGGCATAGACTGACAGAATGGTTTTTAAAACATTCAGCTCTATGCTGTTTGAAAGAGACATAATTTATATTCAAAGACATAAATAGGTTGAAAGTAAAATGATGAGAAATATTTATCATGCAGTTAGTAAGCAAAAGAGAGCTGGAGTGGCTTATACTAATGTCAGAAAAAAATCGATTTTAAGGCACAATCTGTTACTAGAGACAAAGAAGGACATTCACAATGATAAAATATAATTAAAACATATCTTTGCTTTAACAACAGAATACCAACATACATGAAGCAAAAATTACTGAATTAAAGTAAGGAATAAAGAATTCAACTGTAATGGTCAAAAACTTCAATACCCCATCTTCAGTAATGGATAGAATAACTAGGCAGAAGATCAACAAGGAAAGAGAAGACTTGAAAGACAGACACTACAAGAAATTACACATCTAACCTATTCTGTCCAACAACAACAGAATACACTTTATTCTCAAGGTCCCATGTAACGTTCAACATGACAGATCATATGTTAGGCCATAAAATGAGTCTCAATAAATCTGAAAGGGTTTAAAATCATACACAGTATGTTCTACAACTACAGTGGAATTAAATCAGGAAGCAATAACAGAAAGATATTTGGGACGTTCACAAATATGTGGAAATTAAACAACACACTGCTGAATAGTCAGAAATCACAAAGGAAATTGGAAAATACAGTGAGATAAAGGGAAATGAAATCACAGTATACCAAAAGTTTTGGGAAGCAGCTAAAGCAGTGTTCAGAGGAAAATTTACATGAAATGTTCAGAAGATGCTAACTCGTAGAAACAGAGAGTAGATTAGTGGTACCAGGGATGTGGGTGGAGGAGAAAGAGGCTGTGACTACTAACAGGCATAGGGTTT
The DNA here is from genome assembly GCF_023091745.1 of Budorcas taxicolor. Lineage (NCBI taxonomy): Eukaryota > Metazoa > Chordata > Mammalia > Artiodactyla > Bovidae > Budorcas > Budorcas taxicolor. The sequence continues at coordinate 19,613,619 of NC_068935.1, forward strand.
CTTTTGAAGGTGATGAATACATTCTTGCATAACTTTGTGATTATTCTGAAAGCCACTAAACTGGGCATTTTATTCAAAAAGGTGAATTTTATCTCAATAACATGTTGTTCTAAAAAGTAGTACCTTTCAAAAATCCTTCACATTGACAATTGAATACTATATATTTCAAATTTACTTTTTAGTGTAGTTGAATTATAATGTTGTGTTAATTACTGCTGTATAGAAAAGTGACTCAGTTATACATATATGCTCTTTTTCATAGTTTTCCATTATGGTTTATCACAGGTTATTGAATAGAGTTCCCTATGCTGTACAGCCTTGTTGTTTATCCATTCTATATACACCAGTTTGCATCTGCTAATCCCAAACTCCCAATCTAACTCTCCCACCCCTCTCCTCCTTTGCAAACACCAGCCTGATATCTATGTTTCTGGTTCTGTTTCATAGATAGGTTCTGAATCTTGTTTATGTGATTCCTGAGCAGCTAACCCTATACAGCAATATGCATATATTGGTATATAGTGTATACAGTAATATTCAGTGTGTAGTGATATGTACAAATGTAAAATACAGTTTTGTAGTAGTTTTGCTCTATGACTACATTGTGACCACTGATGAATTCCATAAATTTACACATAAATGCAAGTCCACTGTAGTAGAAAGAGCACAGGATTAAGAACCAGGACAACCACCCTAAGCCTAACTTCCTCTTTCAGGATCTTTGCGTCTATATCTGAAAATTGAGGAAGATGAAGACTATGAGATCTTTATATTTTGTTCTAGCTCTAAAATTCTATAAAATATAACATATATTTTGCTTTTCTCTAGTTATACCAAAGCCAGGGGAAGGGAGGCAGGCCCTGCCAAGTTAGTGAACTCCCTGGGCAGTCTTCAGGCCAGCACACAAGGGTCTTTTCATGATGGAAGTCACTTTGAGTCCCACCACACTGAACACTGAACCACTGGACTTCAGTGTAGCTCTGAATCATTCATGTAATAGACACTTCAGTGTAGTTGGTTGGCTAGTGGAAATAATTATATGAGAAGATTGTTCCAGACTGTTATCTCAGAGGAAGAGGAGACAGGCCTGGGGTAGAAATGGGAGGCTGTGACTTGTAATGGGTGGGGTGAGATGTAGGCTATGGAGAAAATCCAGGGAACTAGGCCTAGGTATGAACTTCTGTACTTCTATCCTCCATCAATTTCTTTAGTATTCAAAATATATTTTCTTGTATGAGTAAAACACTGTTCAGGGAAAGAAATTATCTCAACATTCTGTTATTGTTGATTGATATGTAGAAATACAGAAACACACATATTGCTTAACAATACAAATAATTTGCACCTGAAATTCATTTGCTTAGTCCCCTGGAGCCCTACAGAACAAAATGTTTGTAACAAATACAGCTGTGCTGGCGATACTATTGCTTTAGAGAAAACAAAAACTTGGTCTCTGGTCCAAGAAGCTTATAGTCCAAAGGAAGTCAGAGAGAAGTTTTGAGAAACCTGGCTTCCAGTTTGGGTTTGCTTTTTCCCAAATGTGCCCTTTGCTTTTCTGATGGTGTGGCTTTGTTCTTGCTGATTTTTTTTTTTTTTTTTTGAAAGCTGGAATGCCCGTTCTCTTCACCAGCCATCAAAAGCCTACCCAGGCTTTAAGGTTCCAATGTCACCTAGTCTGTAAAGCTTTTCTGTCTCCCACAGTTGGATGTCTTTCCTCCTCTCCTTTGTGCTCTTGCAGTTTTTTGTTCACTCTTGATTACACTACCAAAATTCACTTAGAGTGCTGTCTGTGATTTAAGGTTCAGGACCCTGCTTTATTCATCAAACTATCTCTGTAAGCACTTCCAGGATGACAGAAGAAAAGAGTTTGGAAACAGAGGATAATGTATATTTAAATAATGTTTGTTATGTTTTCAAATACTATGTCAAATACATTTTCCTTCAATCTCCAGGCAACTTGGCAAGCAAACTGCCTCCAAGTTTAAAGCTATGATGGTGATCACTAATCTGGAAAATTTTTTAAAAATAAATGAAAAAGTTTCCCTGTGCTTCTAGGCATTTTTAACATCTTTAATATGGTGTGTGCATGCGAAGTCACTTCAGTCATGTCTAACTCTTTGCGACCCTATGGACTATAGCCCACAGGCTCCTCTTTCCATGGGATTCTCCAGGCAAGAATACTGAAGTGGGTTGCCATGCCTTCCTTTGGGAGATCTTCCTGACCCAGGGATCAAACCCATATCTCTTATGTCTCCTGCATTGGCAGGTGGGTTCTTTACCACTAGCACCACCTGGGAAACCCCCTTTTATATGGTAACTTCTCTGAAGGGTTGAATCATACTGGGGTTGTCTTTATGACTGGGCACTTTCTTTTTCTCATCTGTAAAATGGAAACACTAATCTGCCTTATCCCTTTTGCAGGGTTATCACAAGGGTAAATGAGAAAATGGATATGCAAAAAAGATAAAGCAGGATGAAAATGCAAAATGTTGTTCTCATTAACTATACAAGGATTTACTTCATGTCCATATTGCAGCATTTGAGTATGCGGACTTTGGCTAACCTCATCACAGCTGCATTAAAAAGGATTCTCCATGAGTTGCTTAAGAGGAGAAGCCAAGCAGCTGATTACAGCTTAGGGCCCTGACACAGCCATCAAAAGTAACCAAAGGGATGCTGGGACTTCAAGTTTGTTTCCAATTGTGCAGAAGGAAAGTCATGGCCTCAGCCACCTGCTTCCTGTCTCCACCATGACTCACACCTTTCAGGTCCACTTGGGTGGAATTTCAGATGAAATCTGCTCAGGCCCACTGCCCAAGGACCTCGATGGTGCTAAGGCTCAGGTAACTGTGAAAGGAGGATCAAAAAGCTGAGCCTGAGCCCCAAGAGGACTGAGTCAAGGTCACAACACACTTTTTAGCTTATTTAGAAAAACCAATTTGTCCTCTATCACTGGTAGTGTAAGCATGAGGCTACTGTTTCCGATAGCATGCACCAAGTGAGACACAACATCACTTCTATGACATTTCTGTTCCAAACACAGTCTGAATTTAACCACAAGGAAACATCAGACAAACTTAAATCAAAAGACATTGCACCAAATAATTAGCCTGTGCTCTTCACTTCTATAATATACTTCCCTAAGAGATTTTTGAAAAGACTGAAGAACTTTTCTGAATCAAAGAAAACTAAAGAGACATGACCACTGAGAGCAATGTGCGATCCTAGGTTGGATCCTGGACCAAAAAAAGAATGCTCTTGGGACAACTGATAAAATTTGAATATGGATGAGAGAGCATATAACAGTATTGAATCAATGCAAACTTCCTGATTGTACCATTGTACTATGGTTATGAAAGAAAATGTCCTTATTCTTAGGAAATACAGATTGAAGTATTTAGAGGTAAAAGAGCATGATGTATGCAACTTAATTTCAAATGGTTAAAAATTTAGTAAAGTGTATGCATAGTGAGGAGGGAGAAGACCCACAAAAACAAAGTAAATGGGGAAAATATAAACAACTGGTGAGTCTTTATAAAGAGTACATAGAAGTTCTCTGTATTATTCTTGCAACTGTTTAATTTGAAATATCAAAGTAAAAAGTAAAAAATTTATGAAAACTATACCAAAATCTAAATGTTTTTTAAAGTTTGCTTTAGAAAATTATATAATTTGTTGCTTAATGTTGGTTTCATTAACTGCCATAAAAAGGGCAATTTTTCAAATATAAATTTATTTATTTTAATTGGAGGCTAATTACTTAACAATATTGTATTGGTTTTGCCATACATCAACATGAATCCGCCACGGGTGTACACGTGTTCCCCATCCTGACCCCTCTTCCCATCTCCCTCCCTGTACCATCCCTCTGGGTCATCCTAGTGCACCAGCCCCGAGCATCCTGTATAATGCATCGATCCTGAACTGGCGATTCATTTCACATATGATATTATACATGTTTCAATGCCATTCTCCCAAATCATCCCATCCTCGCCCTCTCCCACAGAGTCCCTAAGACTGTTCTATACATCTGTGTCTCTTTTGCTGTCTCATACACGGGGTTATCATTACCATCTTTCTAAATTCCATATATATGCATTAGTATAATGTAATGGTGTTTTTCTTTCTGGCTTACTTCACTCTGTATAATAGGCTCCAGTTTCATCCACCTCATTAGGACTGATTCAAATGTATTCTTTTAAAAGGCTGAGTAATACTCCATTGTGTATATGTACCACTGCTTTCTTATCCATTCATCTGCTGATGGACACCTAGGTTGCTTCCATGTCCTGGCTATTATAAACAGTGCTGCAATGAACATTGGGGTACACGTGTCTCTTTCAATCCTGGTTTCCTTGGTGTGTACGCCCAGCAGTGGGATTGCTGGGTCAAAAGACAGTTCTATTTCCAGTTTTTGAAGGAATCTCCACACTGTTCTCCATAGTGGCTGTACTAGTTTGCATTCCCACCAACAGTGTAAGAGGGTTCCCTTTTCTCCACACCCTCTCCAGCATTTATTGCTTGTAGACATTTGGATCACAGCCATTCTGACTAGCGTGAAATGGTACCTCATTGTGGTTTTCATTTGCATTTCTCTGATAATGAGTGATGTTGAGCATCTTTTCATGTGTTTGCTAGCCATCTGTATGTCTTCTTTGGAGAAATGTCTGTTTAGGTCTTTGGCCCAGTTTTTGATTGGGTCGTTTATTTTCCTGGAATTGAGCTGCATAAGTTGCTTGTATATCTGTGAGATTAGTTGTTTGTCATTTGCTTCATTTGCTATTATTTTCTCCCATTCTGAAGGCTGTCTTTGCACCTTGCTTATAGTCTCTTTTGTTGTGCAGAAGCTTTTAATTTTAATCAGGTCCCATTTGTTTAGTTTTGCTTTTATTTCCAGTATTCTGGGAGGTGGGTCATAGAGGATCCTGCTGTGATTTATGTCGGAGGGTGTTTTGCCTATGTTCTCCTCTAAGAGTTTTATAGTTTCTGGTCTTACATTTAGATCTTTAATCCATTTTGAGTTTATTTTTGTGTATGGTGTTAGAAAGTGTTCTAGCTTCATTCTTTTACAAGTGGTTGACCAGTTTTCCCAGCACCACTTGTTAAAGAGATTGTCTTTTCTCCATTGTATATTCTTGCCTCCTTTGTCAAAGATAAGGTGTCCATAGGTGCGTGGGTTTATCTCTGGGCTTTCTATTTTGTTCCATTGATCTATATTTCTGTCTTTGTGCCAGTACCATACTGTCTTGATGACTGTGGCTTTGTAGTAGAGCCTGAAATCAGGCAGGTTGATTCCTCCAGTTCCATTCTTCTTTCTCAAGATTGCTTTGGCTATTCGAGGGTTTTTTGTATTTCCATACAAACAGTGAAATTATTTGTTCTAGTTCTATGAAAAATACCATTGGTAGCTTGATAGGGATTGCATTGAATCTATAGATTGTTTTGGGTATACTTATTTTCACTGTATTGATTCTTCCAATCCATGAACATGGTATATTTCTCCATCTATTAGTTTCCTCTTTGATTTCTTTCACCAGTGTATAAAACACTGGTTTTCTGTATATAGGTCTTTTGTTTGTTTAGGTAGATATATTCCTAAGTATTTTATTTTTTTCATCGCAATGGTGACTGGAATTGTTTCCTTAATTTCTCTTTCTATTTTCTCATTATTAGTGTATAGGAATGCAAGGGATTTCTGTGTGTTGATTTTATATCCTGCAACTTTACTATATTCATTGATTAGCTCTAATAATTTTCTGGTGGAGTCTTTAGGGTTTTCTATGTAAAGGATCATGTCATCTGCAAACATTGAGAGTTTTACTTCTTCTTTTCCAATTTGGATTCCTTTTATTTCTTTTTCTGCTCTGATTGCTGTGGCCAAAACTTCTAAAACTACTATGTTGAATAGTAGTGGTGAGAGTGGGCACCCTTGTCTTGTTCCTGACTTTAGGGGAAATGCTTTCAATTTTTCACCACTGAGGATAATGTTTGCTGTGTGTTTGTCATATATAGCTTTTATTACATTGAGGTATGTTCCTTCTATTCCTGCTTTCTGGAGAGTTTTTATCATAAATGGATGTTGAATTTTGTCAAAGGCTTTTTCTGCATCTATTGAGATAATCACATGGCTTTTATTTTTCAATTTGTTAATGTGGTGTATTACATTGATTGATTTGTGGATATTGAAGAATCCTTGCATCCCTGGGATAAAGCCCACTTGGTCATGATGTATGATCTTAAAAAGGGCAATTTGAAAAATAAAGTGATACACTGAGAACTCAATGATACAAAGAAAATAGCGAGGCTTTGACAAGGCTGCCATCTGTAGCTTATTCTAGTCTTTCAATGGTGAAATTTGTTTTTAGAATGGAATCTAAAACAAAAGCAAAATGAAAAACAGCAAAGAACGCCCCCCTAAAGCCTGAAACCCCAACCAGAAGAAATAGTTTAGCAATGCATTCATCCAGTGGGTTTATGGGTTGTGGAGCCTCAGCCTAAATGAACTGAACTTATCAATTAAAAAGTGGAAAGACTCAAGTGTATGGGCCAAATAAATGCCTAGACTGCACCCCCACCCAGCCCTTTGAGAAAGGTACTGGTGGAAGGTACTGGGATAGGTCACACTTCCCAGAAGGAAAGTAAGGGCAGAAATGCATGGAACAAGGACATAGTAGGAAACAGTGGAGCATCCCTATGCGGTTCTGTGTAGACAATAGAACAACCAAAGTAGGCTATTCCTCATCCTGGTATGTCCACATGAACAAGCCTTGTTGCTCAGAAGAATCACTGAAAGTTGAATGCTAAAGCAGTTCTCATCCATCTCACAATCTCGGGGTAACATTGGCTACACAGACAGTTCAGCAGATCCTCCTTTGTTAAAACCAAGTAGCTCAAGAGAACAATCCAAAGGTTCCAGCCAGGGGCACTAGCAGAAGTTAAAAGAGTCATTAAAGGAATGGAATGAGCATTAGGAATTATGGTGCAGGTAATGGTCGAGTTAACCAGGAAATTAAAATCCTGATGTAGAGAAAGGGAAATTTAAATGGGTGTCAGGTAGTGGTGTGCTGTTAAATGGGTAACAACCAGCTTTCTGTGTGAGAAAACAACAACTCTGATTTATAGCATTTGCTGAATTCCATGGTGTAAATATTCCCATCATGGCTGAGCTCTAGTTACTAGAGTTGGGAAGCAGTGTACACAGTCAGCTCTCATGAGCTAGTGTAAACCAGCTCCAGTAGACCAAGGGTCATAACCTTGGTTAGGACCTTATGTCTACTGCTGCCTAGCCATGTCACCCCAGTAAGTAACTTCACCATTCTGGGTCTCAATTTCCTCATGTGTAAAATATCAATCCCACAAGATCATTGAGGAATCAAACTAAACAAATTTACCTCTGTCTCAGATCTCTTCTACCTCTTACTCTCTATGGTTCCGTGATGGAACTGGCCACGTTGGTGGCTTTTTGCCTTTCTCCATCTCATGCCAGGTCTTGTGAGCCAGGGGAACACAAGAGAATCCTAGAGGAAGCCACTCTATGGTGTGGTAATCAGAGCAGAGGGCTTCTGGTGGCTCAGCAGTAAAGAATCACCTGCCAATGCAGAAGATGAGGGTTTGATCCCTGGGTCGGGAAGATCCCCTGGAGAAGCGAATGGCACCCTGCTCCAGCATTCTTACCTAGAGAATTCCATGGACAGAGGAGCCTGGTGGGCTATGGTCCATGGGGTTGCAAAAGAGTTGGACATGACTTCGGGAGTAAACAACAACAATCAGAGCAGAAACCACATCCATGTGGCCTGAAGTGAGGTGGAAGGCAATGGCCACTGCATATTTTTGATACAGAAGAGATTTCTAGGTGGAAATCAGTTTGGAAAGTGGAGGTAGAGAATTTCTACAACATCTCTTATTTTAATGGTATATTTATTGGGGCTAACTCAGAGGTGTAAAGGGTACCTAAGGTCAGTGCAATGAATATATGCCCTCTCTTCCCACAGTGTACCAGAATTGGCCTGAGCATGAAGAATACACAGTGAAATTAGGGTCTGTTCATATTTGAATGTCCCACGAATCTAAAGGGAGTAACTCAGGACTAACTTTCTTTATGACCTTTACTGGACCTAGGAACTTAAGTTGCCCTCACCATCCTGTTTGCTGTGCCTCTGAATCAGAGGGACAAAGCTCAGTTTATCCCTTGGGCCATCATTTGGTGACATGATTAACTCAGAATGGGGGTATCTGGGTCCTTCATACCACTTCCTTTTGGGTAAATAGAATTAAGCCAGGGGCCAGAAGAATAAACACAATGATTGGAAGCTTGACCCCTGCTGGGATTCCTGAGGCTTCAAGCTAATGGACCAAAAAGTCCAAGTGAAAGGGGGTTTAGTAAGGTATAAGAGACATAATACCTTGTGCTTCCGGAGGCTGCCAGGACTGGTGGGCGTAGAGATGGGAGACTGCTTAGACTTGGGGGTAGAGAGCTGGCTGCTGGAGGTTCCGTTTGCTAGCCCAAGGCAAGAGAAAAGGAAGGGAGAAAAATCAACAGCATACAAAGGAACATGTTATCCTTCCCCTCTGAAGACACTAAGAACATTCAAACGCGCTACACAGATGACCAAGTGATTTGATGAGTAGAACAAAGGTGAAAAGAAACACATTCCTCAGAAAGGCAAGAACTACAATCCTCAGTTAATTAGATCCCCTTGTGGTGCAAAGCAGTAATCTAACTCCCGCCCCCACCTTCTCCCCACCTCACCTCCTTCCAAGTACTTCCAATTACAGGGATCTGGTTCTTTTCAAACCTTTTTCATATTCATTCCCAAGTCTGACCCTAGCAGCATCTCTGGGAGGTAGTCCGGGAACATGTTACTCTGTTTCAATTTTATAAATGACATTAAAAAGGCATGAAGAGGTCATATGCCTCACCTTAAAGGGGAAGGCATCTGAGTGATTTGGGCATGTCCCCTCTGGTGGCAGATGATGTGGTGCAGGACAGCCCTATTATCTATCTCTTCCCCTCTCTATTTTCCTGCTCATCTTTCCCCCCACTCTCTCTTCCCTACCTCATTATGGGTACAAAGACCAGAAGGAAAAAAGGAGAGAGAGAGAGCTAATTAGGAAGCAGAATGGAAAAGAAAATGGAGGAGAAACAGTGTGAAACATAAAGAGAGGTGCATACAGCAAAATGGGCAGAGGAGAGAATTGAGAATGAGAGAGAGATCAGAAGTGAAGGAGACGAGAGACAAGAGGTTGCTAGGAAAGAGAAGGAAGTAGTTTGAAATCAGGAGAAAGGCTTACAGACAGAAAAAGGATGATGGCATTAATAGCCAGAGTCAGGGTGCACCTCCATTTGTCTCTAGTCAGTAAAATGTTGAAAATGAAATGATTTAGTGTTTAACATCTCTATATTCCATTGTTGTTGCAAATTGTCTTATATTCCCTTGCTGACCAGATTTTTAAAAGATCCAATCATGTAAAAAGAAATGTGGTGCATTGAAGTGGAACAATTAAACAGCTTTCAAAGGGAATTCATGTTCAGACATCTCATGCTTAAGTTAATTTATTTTAAAATCTAAGGACCTACATTGTTCCTCAGATATTCTGAAATGTGCTTTTTAAAAAAGGCAAATATCCCAAGGGCACTGTGGGGAGAGGGGAGGAGAAGAGAAAGAGGAGGAAGGGAAGACAGGAGAGAGCGGGTAGAGAGGAAGAGAGACAGAGAGAATAGGAAATTGAAAAAATTGAGCAGGAAGATGGCCTGAGAGTGTTGCTGTTGATCCCACAGGTAAAGCTTAAACTGATGTATCATGAATATTTCCTGAAGATATACTTCCTCTGCACCACTTTGGTAATGTTTCCCTAGGTTCTGGAACCTTCACATCAACTATAGAGATGAAAGAGACATCAGTGTGGTGGTAGCTGAATTTATCCAAGTGCAAGTGAGCTGAAAAATGGGCACTTAGGCATCCACCATCTGGTTTTACCTGTGTATTCACTTGTCTTTAACCCACTCACTGAGAGGCCTTTCTCCCTGTCAGGGCTTCCTGGGAGTCATTCATTAAATTGGCCAGTAGTTCCAGAGTACTTTCTCTAAACTGAGCCAAGAATTAGACACTAGGGTTTCAGAGATGAGTAAGTCACTTCAAATGGGGAGGCAGATAAGAATACTGTAGAATAAGTGCTATGACAGAGCCAGACAAGTGGTGTTATTGGAGCCCAGCAGAGATGCTTGGAAATCAGGGAACTAGGAGGCAAACAAGAGGAGGCAACACCTGAAAAAAGTCTGGAGAGATGACTCTAGAATAGACAAATCTACAGAGACAGAAGGTCCAATAGATCAATGGTTGCCACAGGCAGGCCAGCAGGAAGCAAGGAGGCTGGAATGGAGAGGGTCTGCTAACAGGTACCAGGTTTCTTGGCGAGAGGTGGATGAAGATGTTCTGGCATTAAATACTGATGGCTGTACAACTCCATAACTAAACTATCAACATCCAGTGAATTGTACATTTTAACTGAGTGAATTGTTTGTTATGTGAATTATATCTCAATAAAGCCATTAAGAGAAGAGGAATTGGAGCTAGTTAGGCAGAGAGAGTAGAAAGTGTAGTCTAGATCAGAATTTCACTGGGAGGGGCAAAAGGAATGGCAGCGTGAAAGAATACAGTACATTGACAGAAGTACAAACAGCTCCAAATGGCTCAAGCATACATGCCAGCAGTGAGTTCTGAGAGATGAGACTGGAGTTGAGGATAAAGACCAGACCCTGGGGGCCTCTTGTGAGGACTTGAGTTAAGTTTGGGTTTGATGTGTGAAAGAAATCATACATTGTCAAATGTACATTTGATAATATATCACAAGTTTGAGACCATCAAAGTTACATTTAAAAACTATGACTCTAGTCGTGGTGGGTGGACTGGATTAGGGTGGGGTAAAGGTAGAAGCAAAGAGACTGGTTGAAAGACAATGCATTCATCCAGGTGAGAGGTGGTGATGGCTTAAATTAAAGCACTGGAGAGGTAAAGCATGGACTAGGAGAAGAAAAGAGACCCAGAGGTCAGGCAAACTTAGGGTGTTATGTACACATACGATGCAAGCCACCCAAAGAGGAACATGACTTGTACCAAACAGCACAGAGACTGGGGGAGGTAGGCTTTGCCAGGGCACTAGGCTTTCTGGTGAATAAAAGAGACACTTTGGAAGAAGCAAGAGTCCATGGAGACAACGTGGCAAAGGAGTCAAATACTCTGCAGGAAAAGGAAGGAGTTACTCCACCACCTGCAGTGCCTCAGGGTCTCCAAGCAGGACCTGGCCCCCTAGAATTCAAGATGCAGAGCAATCTTGGTCATGAATGTGAACTGACATAATGCAAGTCTTTCAGAAGAGCCCTGACCTCAGCCAGGAAGTCTCAAAGATGTAGGTATCCCCAGGTAAGTTCTGCCATTTTGTTCTACACGGTTGCTCTGTCCTTGGGCAAGCAAGTTTCCCAGCGTTCCTCAGCCATGGTACAAGAGGATGACTACTATACTTCCAGTGTGAAAACTGTCTTTTTTACCTACCCTTTTATCCAGCTTTTTACCTGAGAATGAGCCCACTGGTCTTGCCAAAATGTGGGAAATTATTAACCACAGCATGTCTGCATGGGAATCAGTTCCCACTTATTGGCCATAGAGCTACACACACAGGTTGTTTTTTTTTTTTTTCTTTTCAATTTCTAGTTCTTTTCTCAACATTCTCTGTAACTCTCTCACCCCAAAATTTTAGAGCACTAAGGTTCCATCTATACCTCTCTCTCTATTCTCTGTATGTCTGTGTATGTTTATGTATGTTCCACTGCCACTCTCCCAATCAATCAATCTCCAGATCAATCTTAAGCTACCTGCAGATAAAGGATTTAGTTTTGTCATCAGCATTCAATAAGCATTTTGAAAATCAGTTTTTAACCATTTAACTACAATTAACAATTTAATTGTTGGGGAAAAACACGGCAGACACTTTCCCAGACTTTCATGATGGAGTTAAACCCAAAGATGGACACAGAGCAATGAGAAAATGTAAACACGAACAGGCAAAGGTCCCCCTGGAGTAGGAAATGGCAACCTGCTCCAGTATTCTTGCCTGGAAAATTCCATGGACAGAGGAGCCTGGCGGGCTACAGTCCATGGGGTCACGAAGAGTCAGACATGACTGAGAACACACAGCACACAACTCAGGCAAAGGTCAATTCCCTACAAGCTGAAGGAGCTCCTACGTCTACAGAGGACATAAAACATATTCTTATATGCATTTCTTCTATGGGTTCTGTGGGAAAAAAAATCTGGAAGAGTGCCATTTGACTTGAATTATGAAGCCAATTCATATAAATGTCAAGTAAAAGAAGTAGCAGGAAAAGATGAAAATAGGGTTTGATGAACCGTGCTTAGTTTGGGATTGGCAAATCCACATGGAAGGCTGTCGCACATCATTTTGAGCGTGACTGGAAATAACACCAGTTTGATAACCCTCATTTTTCCTTTATTCTGCTCAGACATCTTTAGCTTCTGTCTTGGAGGTTCCATTTCTCAGCTGCAATTTGAGAATGTACTGGGGGAGTCTTCGCCATCTTTCACTGGTCTCTCTCATTTCCCTTCTCATAACCACAGCCTTGCTGTTGGCATCTTTTATTTACTCATATTCCAAATCCTTTCATCCCTTTCTTCTCATTGCACAGTTCATTTTTACTCCTTTACAACAAGGCACATCAGGAACTTTTCAATCTCCTAGGCTGCTTTAACAATCTTATCAACAAAAACCAGGATAATAATGCTTATTTTGTGTTTGTGATAAGCCAGGAACTCTTTTTCTCTCTTTCTCGTCTCTCGCTCTCTTTCCCCCTGTCTCTCTCTCACACACATACACACAACCTCGTCTAGTCATATTCTAATTTCTGATAGGGAAACAGAGGTTTGTTCCAGTTAGAGACAGCAAATCCTGTGTCCAGGATTTGAACACAGGTCTTTCTGATTCCAAAGCCTATGTATGTTTCGGTTTGTTTTCAGTTTTTGCTACATTGCTCTTCCCTTTTCACACTTTGCTCCTGGAGCTCCTTCCTGTGACAACTTGCTGACATGGGTAGGAAGGAGGGAGAAGAGTTGTAACAGAGAAAAAAAAGAAAGAAATAGGAGCAAGTAGAAGCAGACACCAGAGCTTACACCCATCTTCTAGGCTTTTTATCCTACTCAATCTAGTTTAGATTGGAAAGTGATTAGCAAGAGCTATCCTTCATTCACCCTGCCAACATTCATAGACAATGTCCTGAAACAATAGCAGAGAGAGTGGCCAGCCAGCCATGTAACTACCCTCATGCCACAGAATCCTCTGAGAAGATGGTATCTGCGTCCTGTCTGCCACTTCCCTCAGCTTTGCAGCATAATTGCCAAGCTTGGCTTGGCACAATCTTGGCTTACTAGCTTCTCTGAAGGCTCATGCTTGCCCATTTCCCAGTGCTTGTCTTTAAATCCTTGGCTCCCTCAGAATGGAACAAGACAAGCCCCAACAAAAGATGGTGGGTAAGGTAGCTAAGTTGAATTAACTAGATTTATAGGGACCTAAATGTGTAGGGGAATAGGAGCTCCCAGGAGTCAAGAACAAGGTAGAAGGAGTCAGTTCCCGAAGAACAAGGAGAAATTTCAGTTTCTGGCATGGGTGGCCAAGGGCAGAGTATTGTCACTAGCCTGGCAAATTGATGCTGAGCTCTTAGACTCTGAATTCCCTTGTCTGGAGGCTGGACTGCTTCCTGGAAATCAAGATGCAATCGTGTGAAAGGTGGGTATAAGTAGCCCCAGGTACAGCGATTAAAGATTTGTCTGGGCAATGAGTTAAACAAGTCATTTACTTTCTGGGTTCAAGTTTGCATGGTACAGGAAGAAAAGGGTCAGTTTGACATGTGCTTTTCACCCAGCCTTTGACTGGAGAGCAAACTGATTTAGTATTACTTCTCACTTAGCTCTGGCTTTTCCCTCCCATTCGAATCTCCACATTTGAGCTCAATTCAAAATCAAGTCTGCTGGTTTGGGTTTGAGGTCTATTTTGAAATACTGCTCACTGAAAATAAATAACTCAGTCTACAAAAAAAGCTATGACAATAATTTCAGAGCCACCTTTAAAATTGCAGATGTATTTCGACAATTGTTTTCAAAGCATTTTGCACTATATGAATTCACATGATTCTCCTGATAACCCCAAGAGATGGTAGCCAGGAATTAATGGTCTCCTTTTAATCATAAGAAGAGCCTCAGAGAGTTTAGTACTTGCTTAAAGGGTATAAACTGCTTCTTCTCAATGGATGGTGGACTTCAGGATTTGCTTACAGATTTATTTCAAAATTCCCCCAAAGTTAGCATATCACATACCACCATGACTTTTCAGTGATTGGTTCTCTGTCTTGTCTTTTCTAATTTCCTAATGTCTTGAAGAGGGAGATCTCAATATACAATTCAGTCACTTCCTCATTCTTTTCTCATACTGAGATGCTCTAATGTTCCTTCCTTCCAGTCCAAAGACACCCTGGTTTCTTCCTACTTATACAGGGAGGTTTTCTGGAAGGCCATCCAAGTAGAACCAAGGTGGTTTCAACTTACTTCAGAACAAGGCCAAGAGACTGAGCCTGTGGTTTTCATACATTCATTCCAAAGAGCCCTTGGGCGGGGTGTGTGGATTGGTTTGGCTAATTATTTCTGCTCAGTGGGAAAGCTTTTGTCCCTCTCCCCAGACTCATCTAATAGGGAAGCAAAAACTAAGGGCCCAACAACAGTTTTTCACTGATTTGATCACAAGCCTGGTTCTCAGGCCAAATTCAATCATAGGTTGTAAGACTCTGTAACTTCGGAAGTTGGAATTTGAATTTTAAATCAATTCCCTTCAGAGTCTTGGACAGCATGCAGTGGTGGATTTTTTAAATAAAGGAGAAAAGTAAGAATCTTCCCTATAGCAAAAAAAACAATGTGTACCCATTTCTGCACTATTTTGACACAGATCAGTTTCCTTCAAGAAGAAGACAACTGTAAGAAGACTGATAGATGTGCCAGGATTGTTTCCTCTGACTTGATAAAGCTGACAATATTTATTTCTAGCTGAAGGTGGTTTTGCTGAGAACATGTTTCTGGTGGAGCAAGCTTGTTGTCAACACTCACTCCCAGTTTTATGGGGCAGGAACTAGAAAAAAACTACACTGCCCTTAATCTGTGGAAAGAACATATGCTTTGGAATCAGTCAGGGTTTTAAACCCGGGCTGAGCCATTTCTTAGATGTGTGACCTCAGGTGGAACCTACCCTCTGTGAGTCTGTTTCCTCATCTGTAACATTTGAATAAAAATAATGTGGATGCCAATTCTTGTTGTTTTGAGCATTACATGACAGACTACATATAAAACACTTAGTCAAGTGCCTTAGCAGATAGAGAGGGCTCAATAATGACAGCTTCCTTTGCTATTACTACTGGCCACTACTAGAAATGGAAGGAATTGAAGCATTGAGTTAGGAAATCCCCTTCCATGGTGTGTGATTCATCAACTTAAGGAGGCTGAGGACTAATTCTTTGGCTAGCAGGTCAGACAGTAGAAGACTGAAGTTTTCCTGAGTGAAGCCCATTACTTTTTATTTGTGCAGGTTATGGCTGTGTTCCCCAAAGCAGAGCCCTTGGTTCTCGACTCTCTCAGCAGTACCATGGGGGTAGGGTGGTCAATGAACTCCATGTGGAACCATTGAAGGTATCGGAGCAGGGAAGTTATACAATGGCTGTGTTTTAGGATGAAAAATGTGGTGGCACCACAGCAAATGCCTACGTGGATAGAGATTTGAAGCAGAGATACTATGTAAGAGTATGTTGAGCAATTCAGGCATCAGGTGATGAGGGAAAGGAAGGGATTTTTTTGTGAGAAAGGTGAAGATGTTTTAAAGGTTCAACAACAACAACAGGCACAGGATATGGTAGACATGAAGGGCTGAAGAGTGGGAAGAGTCAAAGATAATGCCAAGGTGCTGGGCCTAGGGAATAGAATTGATTCTATTGTCAGGGGGTTGGGGAAGGGAAATATTTTTGTTTTGTAGACACATTGCATTTGGCACATGGAGGCGGAATTGTCTGGTCAGCATTCATGGCGCTGATATCCAGAAGGAAGGTGGGGGCTGGAGATGTAGGTTCAATGGCAGCCTGTCTGTACCTCAATATGCTGTACTCATTACCACCTCTGCTTTTTTGTTCATGTTTTCTCTGCTGCCAGAAACATCCACTTCTTTATCAACTGAAATCTTCCTTCAAGGCCCAGTTCTTTCAGGAAGCCGTAACACCCTAGCCCACAGTAAGCTCACTTTCCCACAAACTCCAATACTTCCAACAGCACTTACTGCCTCTGTCTCTCATGTACTCGGCATCTAAACAAATCATTAAGTCTCATTTTCAGCACCACAGTTCAACGGTTAAATTGTAGAGTGTGGGGCCAGATTGCCTGGGTTCAAACCCCAGCTCTACTACTTCCTAGCTGTGTGGTCCTGGGTAGGTCAGTCCACTTCCATATGCCCTAGTTTCTTCATGTGCAAAATGGGGACAATAGCACCTACCTCATAAGGTTGTTGTAGGAATTAAATTAGTTAATATATGTAAAATGATTAGAATGTTTGCTTGACACATAACTGTGTGAGTATTTGTAAATAACAATGTTTGTACTCCACCCAAAATTTGGAGAATCACTTGTATTTAAACACAAATCCCAATGTGCAACATGTTGCTAGGACTCCTACTTCAGGGATATGGGTCAACACCACCACATCCCACGGCCTGTGGTGTGTTCTGGGCCCCCATTATACTGCTTTTCCAACCATTTCCTAAGCAATGGAAAAGTTGCCTTAGATATAGGACAGTTCTTCCACTTCAACTAGACATAAGTCGTGGTGTTAGAAAGAACCAGAATGGGGGAGGAGGTAAGGGAAGTCTTTTTCTCTTCCTATGGCTTCACCAAGGGCACAGACAAAGAGCACCACTTCCCCTTGGATGGACAGGAGGGGAGCTGATGGAGGGTCTATGATGGGAACTGGAAACAAAGGTGCTTAATTTATGGCTGTGTTCTATGCTGCACAAAGAGAATGTCACACATACCACCCCCACCCCTGCCTCCCTACAGCCCTTCTCTGAAAGCCGAGGAAGGTAGAAGGAGCAGAGAGGCAAGGGCCATCCAAGAGAGACTGTTTATTCACCACTCTGGAGCTTCTACACCCTGCCTCAAGGAAAATGCAAGGATTGTTTGCATGGGAGTCAGGAGAGCTGAGCTCTCATTCCTGAGTCATAAATAGATATTGGGAAGACTGCAAGATTTACTGAACCTCTTTATATCTTTGTTCTCCAATCTAAAAAAAACCAACTGGATATTTTCTTTTCCCAACTTAATTTATGGTGCTATTATGAGTGACAACTGAGATGATGGATTTGGAAATATTTTGCAAAGTGCAGAGCATTTACGTCACATAAAAGATCACTATCTTGAACTTCTCTCAGATGCAGAAGAAGGATATTGTGTGTTGAAGACCTCCTGGAGAAGAAAATGGCAACCTACTCCAGTACCCTTGCCTGGGAAATTCCATGGACAGAGGAGCCTGGCAGAGCAGGTTATAGTCCATGGGGTTGCAAAGAGTCGGACATGACTGGGCAACTGAGCCCACACACTCAGTCACATGTGGCAAGTGAGCATTTGAAGTGTGGCTAGTCAATTGAGGTGTACTGTAAGTATAAAATACAACCCCATTTCAACGAATGTAAAACACCTCAATAATTGGTTACATTGGTTACATGACAGAATGATAAGATTTTGGATATATTAAATAAAATAAATTATCAAAACTAATTTCACCTGTTTCTTTGATCTTAAATGTGGCTATTGGAAAATTTTAAATTACATACAAAGCTTGCATCTGTGGCTTGCATTTTATTTTTATTGGACTGAGTTGGTACATCCAGTCACGTTCAGGACAGTCAGAGCATTCGGTTTCCTCCATCTTAGGCAACCCAAAGCAACCTGTTTAGTTCAGAAGAGAAGGACTCCTGGATACAGTAGTCCCATGGACATCCTCCCTCCAACCTGGCTGTTTTGTGGTCCTTGATCTCCCCTTTTAAAAGATGTATATTTTGGTAGAGAAGACATTCATTCTCGGGATTTTGGGAACAGGGAAGATTTGACTTTCAGGAATAGGTGCTCATAGGTTGGGGGACAAAGGGTGGGGAACATTGGGTTGCTACAACAATGACTCACTGTTGAAGAATAGCAAACTAATTATTACATTACAATCCTCTCAGCCTACCAGGGTGGGTAATTAGCTTCCTTGGAGGCTCCTCAAAAAAAGAAAGAAAAAGAAAAGATTCCTTCCCAGCATCTGGCTGAATTTGTCCTTTTAATTCAATCCAATCCAATTCAATTGGGAGGTAGTTGCATAAAGAGAGAAATTAACACATTAAAGGCTGAAATAAAAATAGAGAGAGATGCGCAGAAACATCTTCCTTTAGTTCTGAAGCCAGCCTTACCTTTGCCCATCAAATAGCAAGTCCTGGGTTAATCAAAATGGAGTACTGCATAAACTTCCTTCACACATTCCACAGGAGTCCTCTGGGCTCAGGTTTCACCTGCTTTCCACACAGTCCCTTGCCCTACTTTAAAGACAACCTTGGCTAATGGGACTTATATTCTCAGAGTCCATCAGCTCTGTCCAGCGAGAATGAGCGCTCCTTATAGCTATATTATATAGACAATCAGATTTTTCCTTAACTCAAGTTTAGGCTTAGCAACAGACATCCCATTTGGGGCAATACTGCCATCAATATTGGCAGGCAGGAGTGGGACTGAACTCGAGGGGAATAAAGTAGAAAGATTTTGATTTATTCATGGGCAGAAGAGGAAAGAGACAAGTTAAACACTAAGGAACAAAGAATCAAATTATGATGCACATTACAGACCAAATAGCATCAATTTACTAAACCTCAATTCAAACTGAACGCAGATATTAACTGAATCATGAATTGGACTATATATATATATATACACATATGTTTGTAAAGCTAGAAAACTTGTTCAGACCAAAATCAAACCTACATATTTTCTAATGAACTAGAACATCAAAACATTCCTTTAACTGAACCTGAAATGAGCCAATGTTTCATTTGGTTTGAATCCCGACTAAAGAGGAACATTTTTGGCTTTCATTTGCCATCAAAGGAAGGTAGTTAAAATTCCCTGGAAATGGCCTATCTTCCACAACCTTAAGTTACTCAGGCTAAATGAAGAAATGTGGATCCATCCACAAGTCTCAGATCCAAGACAGACTGACAGAGAACAGAAACAGGGCAGTATTACCAAGTCCTAAAAAAGAACAAAGTATTTCAGCTCAACCCAATGCCATTATTCTTTAATGAAGTAAGTGTTAGTCGCTCAGTTGTGACCACCTCTTTGCAACCCCATGAACTGTAGCCTCCCAGGCTCCTCTGGCCATGGAACTCTCTAAGCAAGAATACTGGAGTGGGTAGCCATTTCCTTCTCCAGGGGACCTTCCTGACCCAAGGATCGAACCCAGTCTCCTGCATCGCAGGCAGCTTCTTTACATCTGAGCCCCTAAATTAATCTGTATATGTTTTTCGCTGACAGCTCAGAAAACCTTGATGCTTTATGAAAACCTGTGTATTGTCTATAGCTCATCCTTCTTATTATCTAATTCTGTGGAATCTGGTTAACAATTCTGGAAATAACTTATAACCATGGAGAACGATTTTTGTCTAGACATGCAAGTTCTGTCTTATCCAAAATGGGAACCAAGTCTTAGAGAAGGTAAGAAACTTGAACCAAGTCACAAAGCTGGGAAGTGGTAGAGTTGGGTTTTCCTAGAGGGATGTCTCTCTTTCCTCTTCCATATCCTATCCCCCTACGCCTCCCAGCTCGGAATAGTCCTGAGTGAGGAGGAGCTGGAAAAGGGAAAATGGGTATGTCAACTCCAAACTTTACCTAAAGTACTGGTTTGCCTGAGATTGGCTTTATCCCTGTGGAATGTTCACTGAGCAGATGTCCTACTCTTGACCCTAAACTCCCTTTTACCTTTGTGGGCTGAAATCATGTGGAGGCCCTAAACACATCATCTAAGATGAGTGCAAATGTTCTGAAAATTGCCAGAACATGAAGGCTGGCTAGATTAGAGTCTGACTTCACTTATGTTCATGAACTATCTGAAATGAAGATTTAAATAGTCTCTACTGAGGATACCACTTTAGGTGTTTTTGTTTGTTTGTTTGTTTTTTACTGGTAAGAAACAAGGGCTGTTAATAATTCTGATACCAAGTAAGGTCCCATTTTTCCTACCTCAAATTGGTTACTTTGTTTATCTTGTATGTGTGAGTGCATCCTCATTCCTTCTCTTTAGCAAGGGACTTTTGAAAGAAAGAGTTCAAGACCTAAAAATAGGTCTTGCCTGTTTAAGCCTAGGTTGGGATCTATTAAAACTCAATTTAATACATGTTCATTGAGTCCTAAATGCATTCCTTCTCTGTCTCCAACACATTATACTCAGTGAGGTGCATCTATTTTAGAAGGGAAATTCTGTAGGTAGCATGTTGGAGATCAATTATTTGACGTATGTATAAACTGTGTTTAATTACAGGTAGTCGTATTCATGTGTGCTGGGTAACCCAATTGGATACAGTCTGCAAAGAGAATCTACTTACTTCAAACTTTTGCCACCCCAGCCTTTCTAACTAATGGATTATGTGATGGCTTAAGAACAGGCCCACAAATTCTCAGATATCTTTCCCTTCAAGAAATGGAGGCTGCAACCCCTTCCTTGAATGTGGGCTGATCTTAGTGACTGCTTCCAATAAAAAGGCTAAAACAGAAGTGACAGTATATGGCTTTGGAGAACAGATCATAAAAGGAACCACATCTTCTTTCTTCTTCATTCTCTTGAATCACTGTCTGGAAGAAGATCCTGCCAATGGCCATCTTGGAAGTTAATTCTACCATCCCAGTTGTGTCTTCAAATGACTGCATCCCCTGACACCTTGACCTCAACCACATGACAACTACGTGAAAGATCCTGAACCACCCGGCTAAACCACCCCAGAATTCCTGACTCACCAAAAACATGAGATAATAAATGTTTGTTAGTATGTTTTAGGGTGATTTGTTTTATAGCAAGAAATAAGTAATACAGGTTAAAAATCCCAGAAATAGCCAGTGATACTCTGAAAAATTGATTAGCTAAGTGATTATTGCCAGATTTTATGAATATTTTTATTTATGTATTTATTTGGCTATACTGCACGGCATGTGGGATCTTAGTTTCCTGACCAGGGATTGAACCAGTGCCCCCTGCAGTGGAAGGGCAGAGTCTTAACCACTTGGCCACCAAGGAAGTCCCCAGACTTCATGAATCTTGATCAAGTGTTTCAAGTACATTTTTTTGCAAGGCCCTGCTTAGAACCTTTACAAACAATTTCATTCTCAATCCAAGTGTTAAAATCTAAGTCTTTATAGTTTGAGCAATATGAATTTGCTTACATAGTTTCATGTGCTATTCTTATGTTTAACCAAAATATCACAAAACAGCTGTATTTTTAAAAATTCCTTCAGCAAGTATTACCTACATGTCTACTGGGTTTCTAGCACTGTGCAGGGTGAAATAGGTGCTCTTGTGCTTTACAAACACTGTTAACATCTACTAGGACAAAGGTACTGTGCTCAGCACTAAGAATACAAAAATGAACGTGACACCTTGCCCTTGAGGGACCCAGGATTTGGTTGAGGAAGTAAATACATACAAGCAAATACATACTTTACAACACAGCTGTGACTATTACCCCAGAGATATGAACAACATGCTATGATATTGTGGAAAATGGAACAACTATTTCTACTTGAGGTATTGAAGGATTAAAGTTTTCAAGCAAAGAAGAGTGGTGGGTTTGAGGGATGGCATTCCAGGTGCAGGAGAACAGGGTATGCAAAGACATGAAGGTATGAAAAGCCTGAGTTGCCTCTTCACAGTTGGGTTCCTTCTTCCTGAGAATAAAGAGATGCCCAGTGATAGGCATGGTAAGATGAGGCCAGCAGGACCAGCTGTTTTTCTAGGCCATGGACATTTCAAAGCCAAGAGAGGTTGCTCAAGCTGCCTCAAATTGAAGATGTGATAAGGAGTGCTTTTGTTCTCTGCCCCAAGGCTCTCTGGCTAGAAGAATTCTCATGGTGAACCCTGAGCTTTGGGAGGATAAATGTGTAAGTCTTCTGGATCATAGAATTTCGTATCCATGAAGAATTCAAATTGTCAGTGCATGAGTCTACTGAGCTTCTACACTTGGACTTCTGTGGCCCTTTCGCTTTTTAGATCAGTGCCACTTAAAATGTGGGTGCAAGGCCTTGCACCAGAATGTAAACCAACACACTGCTGCCTTTATCAGTAAAATCATACTATGAAAAAAGAGCTGGCTGAAGTAAATGGTTTGCTCAGTGGCATGATTTACATTTGGCACCAGCTCCAGTCTCTTCACAGACTGATAAATAGTTCATGCGTCAGCAGTGATCCCTAGACCCCTAGATCACATTTTTTACATCATGAACTATCCACTAAATAAAATCCTATATATCAAATCTCTTTATTTCCTTTGGGAACCTGACCTATATGTCCTTTACTCCTGTGAGAATGATGCAGTTTATTTTGTTTCCCTTTTTGTTTTGACTTCTAAAAAATTCAAAGTTACATTTAAAGCTCAAGGGCATCTACCATGTTGACACTTTGAGGTAAGTAGCTCTTTTTTTTTAACCTTCTTGTTTTTGATTCTGATTTTCTATTCCAAATTTATGTTTGACTTGATTATATCACTGACGATGCATTTGCTGGATGACGTTGAGAATAATGGCAATGAAGAGAACCATAACAAACAGCATTACAGCAAGCATGGAAAGTGGGCCAGATTTCTGGTCTGTACCCATCTGAGTAGAATCGGGGTTGTAGCTGTATCTCCATGAGGCCAAACAAATTGAACTGGTTAGTCTCTGAATGGATAGGATTGGTCTCACGGAGACACAGTGGTGTTCATGAGGAACTCATTCCTCTGCATGCAGAGGGTACTGCCCTCCATAAATGAAGTCAGCGTGCACAGTTAGGAGAAGAGCACTCACCGTCTTGGTCGTTACCTGAGTCAGCTGGAGACTTGCTCCGGCGCGTGGGGCCAGGGCTCTTAGCTGAACTCTTCTGAGGTGTTGGGGATGCCTTGGGGCCAGCTGTGGCTGATGGGTTTCCCTTCATGACTCGGCATTCTGGTGGAAAAGGACACAGATGGCTTAGTAGAGCTGGGGAGAACCAAGACTCAGCATGTTACCAACTTCTGGAAACTGGAATAAGCACCTCATGCCAAAGCACTTCATGTCTCAGGACTACAAGGTGGTCCTCAATGTTTGAAGGAATGATGGCTCTGGAGAGAGAGGCAAGGGAGAAACTTTCAAAGGCACCTGGGCTAAGCCAGATGTTTCAACTCCTGGATCATGGAAACAAGGGCAGGAGTTGAAAAGTAGTCCGAGCAGGTAATTAAATAGTCAATAGTCAATCATTTTTGGACAACTTAGTCATGGCTCAGAACAGCACCTGTTGACAAAATTGATTTCCTTGGAGAAGAGATTGACAGCTCAGAGGTTGCAGCCACACAGATGAAATATTCATGAATAATTTAAAGGAGGGGGTAGGCGCCACTATTTATTATTCATCACATGTCATTTATTGCAATAGGCATATTAAGGACGCCATGTCATTTTATAAGTAAGCAATACTACCACCACCACCACCACCACCACCACCTTGCATTTATAGAGTTCTTTATGATTGTCAGTCTATCTCATCATAACCTGTTCTCCTGGTTTAATGCATAAATGGACCAGTAGAGACTATGCCACTCATGACTTACAGAGAGAAAAAGGCCTTGGGTGTGTAGGAGAGTCTGCCAAATGTTTCTGCTACTCCCCCAAGCTCAGTCTGACATGTTTGGAGTACCCTTTCTATGCAGGTCATTCAGCATCCCTACCATGGTAATTTGGGACACTGATGGTGCTAATATGTTAGGAGGATTATTATAATCATTTTGCTGATGAGAATGCAAAGAGCTTAAACCTCTTGCTTAGAGCCACAAAGGAAGAAAACAGCAAATAAGGATGCACAGTCAAGCTTCTTGAGTCCCAGTCTAGAGCTCTTTCCACTATCTTTCTCCAACCTCATGTGATCATGCTCAAAGTGGAACCAAACAGCTAGGCACTGGGTTATCTCTTCATTGGACACCACCTCATCACCTTCTACTTAAAGACACACCAAAAATATTGGTTCTCTGAAAGATTAGGAGATCTTTTCTGGCATATTAAGCTTTGGTGGAAACTGAATTAAGCAGAAAGCTCATTTTTGTTTTTTTTTTTACTTCTTGTTTTGATTGACAAACTTTAGTGATCACTGTCCAGAGCTGGAGACATACAAGATACAAGAAACTGGACAGTCTGGGATTTGTTTACCTATTTTATGGTCATCTGCCTCTTCTCAAAGGGAACACAGCAGAAATGCCACCTCTTTCAGGGTCCTTGTCACTTGAGCTGTTTGTAAAGTCTGTATTAGTGCAACTTGATACTTTCCCCATACTTTTCTCCTCATGATTGGGAAATATGTTTTGAATGTGTTTTTCCATCAGGATCATCCCCTAACTCTGTGACTGTGTGAGCTAATTCACCAATAACTTACTCACAGAGCTTGGACTCAAGTAAAGGGAGATGGGCAGATGTTCACCTCCTTCCTGAGATTCACAATCTTCTGGAATCTTGAGTCACAAAGTGCGAGGAATGGGGCAGTAAGCCAGGAGGTAGGAAGAGGGAAAATGTTTGACACTAGGAACACAGTGGAAAACAGTTCTAAAATGGAACTACCAACATAGGCCAAATAGCTGGAGGATGTTGACTAGAAAAAAATATATACACATACAATAACTAACTTCTGACTCCAAATGTTCCTTCCCATGGTCTGATTGAGCCTGTCAGCCCAGGTGAAATAATATATGGTTCAAGAAACACGGTCACTATGGTGGCAGACAGTGAGGTTTATTGGGTTTGGAGGGTCAATGCATCTGAGATAGGCAATCAACTTTCACTTAGTGGCTCCTATATCCAAATATATGGGACAGAGGGACCACTCATGGATGTTCTCCAGGTCATATGAACCCATGAAAATCCTAAGGTATAGAAGGAGTGAGAACAATGAAACAATAAAATTCAGTGGTTGTCCTTACCATTTTCATCCAGAGAAAAGTCATCCTGAGCATAGCGAAATTTTTCAGGACCGCAGGCAATAAACACATCATCATCACCAAAGAAATCATGGAGACAGGTTACCTACAGAGAAAGCAGAGACAGTGATTTGATATTCGATGGTCTTGTGACAATGAACTTCATACATCATTTTAAGTCCCCAGGGATCTCCTTTTTCTCAAAATACCAGGCTCATAGTCTGCACCATAGCCCCTGGCGAGTAAAAGATACACAGAGTGCCATTTTCTTTTCATGGTGCATGTGTGGTATTTTATTTCCATCTTATCAAGAGTAACTTCAAGACCATGTCAAATGGAATGTTCCCCTCTGAATAAAAGTCAGCAAGTAGATAGCCCTGTAAATGTCACCTTTCCTCAGAGCTTCATAGATGGAGTGTTGCTAACTCAACTCTGGAGTCAAGGGTGTAGGCCAAGGAAGATGAGAAAGATCTTCCGCAGCTTGAGGTAGACTGACTCCGTGGCTGACTGAGATGTGGAAGTCCCTCTCTCCAGCTTCATGAGTTTTGAAGGAAGGAGACCAGGTTTCAACCTCTCTGGACCCACCCAAAATTGGACCTTTTCCTAAAAGTGTACCAAAAACCTAGTAGTGGCCCAAAATACCATCCTTTCCTGAAGAAAAGGGAGGGAAAACCTGTCCTGACCACTTAACATTTAATCAAGAGCAATGGGCCCCTGTAGGCATGAGGCTCTGCTGGTAAATTCATGTTCCCAGGATCCTTCCCACCCTCTTGTGTCCTATGCGTTGCTGCTTCTCCACAGTAGAGAGACAGTCCCCCCAACTCCTTTCTGCACAAACAAATGAGGGTCCCTGGGAAAGTATGCTACTCCCTGCAGTCTCCCCACTTCTCAGCTTTCCTAATTACATTTGATAATTAGTCCAGCACACCAGGGAAACCCCAGGAGAAACCATAGAGTCAAAACATTCTTATCCCAATCCTTAGCTTGAAAGTGTTCAAAGCTTCTAATTGTTTTAAGCTACCCATTCAAGCTGCTTTCAGTGGTTTTCCAAAGGCACAGTGCTCACAAACTAACAACAGCTTGCTGGGTGCAGAGAGCAATATGTTACATTTGAAAAATGTTTATATTAATAACATCATTCCCCACCCAGGATCTATTCAATCCCTGTTCGCCCAGCCAAGATGATTGCAAGCCTTACACAAAGCAAGAGAGGCTTAAAGATTATCCCCATTGTCTCAGCCTCCCAATCACCCAAAGGATGCCAAGAGAAGGGAGGGAGACTTGGAGCACTGCCAAGTTTGCTCCTATTAAGCCTCTTCCCACCCTGGGTCCTGATCTCATCAAATAGGCCACCATCCTTCTTTAGCCCACTCATCCTCACCCATTCATTCCACAATCATGTAATGACAAACAGAGCTACCACTAATTGAATGCTTACTCTGAACAGGCACTCTGCTAAGTACTTCCAAAACTGTCATCCCATTTACTCTCCGTCAATGTTATTGTCATCACTATGTTACAGATGAGAAGACTGAGGTCCAGAGACAATAAGTAAATGAGTCAGGTGGAACGTGAAGTCACGTAAGTACAAATTGACGTGATCCTAACCTGTGCTTTTAGCCACTCAGTAATAAAAGCACTTACACGTGGTTCAGGCATTGGGGAGACAAAAATGAGTAAGACTTAGGCCACGGACTTCATGGAGCTCATAATCTGATGGATGAGATACACTGAACTAGAGCATTTCAATATTGTGTCAGGAGTGCTAGGAATATTTGCAGGTGCCATAAGAGCTATTTAGTACCACATCCAAGTGACCCAGTCACTAGCTGGCATGTTAGTTCAATAAGCAGCCTGCATATTTCCCTGGTGGGTTTCCAAGGTGGCTCAGTGGTAAAGAATCTGCCTGCCAAGGCAGAAGGCGCAAGAGACGTGGGTTTGATCCCTGGGTCGGAAAGATCCCCTGGAGGAGGAAATGGCAACCCACTCAAGTATTCTTGCCTGGAAAATCCCATGGACAGAGGAGCCTGGCAAGCTACAGTCCATAGGGTCACAGAGTCAGAGATGACTGAGAGAACACACACACATATTGTCCTGGTAGTAGAGACAATTATAGAGGCTACACACATGGCTTCGAACCCTTTTGCAGACTCCCACTGACATCTTGGACTAACTTTGAAACATTGTATGTCTCTGAATTATTTATGCCCCTGCTGCCTCTTGACCTTGAAGATCTCTGCCACACTCTGTATCTGAGGTTGCCCCTGACTGGCTTCATTTAGTTGTGGTCATGAGTGAGGGAAGCCTCTCCCTTGGGTACCCCCCCATTCGTGGTGTCTAGCATTTAGCACTCTGTTTCAAAACCTGCCTGTATTTTCATGAGTACTCACCTATTCCTTCCCATTAAATCACAGGTCCCCTGACTGTAAAGACCAAATTTAATCCCTCCCTCTGTATCTTCCCAAGGTTCCTGGTAGAGCACTTAATCACATAGTAAGAATTTAGTCAGGGTTGTTTTTGCCTCAATTGAAAGTACAGAAAATAAGAAGGAGGCTTTGAAAGGGTACAGAAAGGCAGAAAAGTAGAAACAAGAACTCAGCAGTGACAGACAATGCGACCTAGCATTCAAAGGTTTTGACAGGTAACAGAAATACAAAAATTTAAGAACAAGAAAGGAGCAATGACTGTGAATTAAGAAGTTATTCTTTGTATCATTATGCCAATTACTTTGAAGACAGATGAAATGAATCATTTTTAAAGGAAAACACAAATAAAGAAATTAGCAAAAAAGAAATGGAAAACCTCAACTAACTACTGGTCATAAAAAGAATTTAGTAAATACTTCAAACGGCAACCCTTCCCCCAAAGGTACCAGACCATTCATTTTGGAGGTACTTGTGAAAATCATTTCCCCAGGAGAAAGCCCAAAAGCTCAAAAGCAGCCATTGTGTTGGCATGCCATGCTATCCTATTGTAGAACAACAAAGCCTTCATGGATTGCTCTTGGGGTTGCTGTAAAAATGACCCACCCTTCTCCAACTCCAAGCCTCTCTGCCCCCACCCAGGCTTTGGGAAAGCCTTTGGATAACCTCTTCTCTGGGGAGCTTCTAAGAAAGGCAAAGCCCCTATGCTTCTGACAAACTCACAATGGTGTGGCTGGCTTCAAACACGTTCATTTTGCAATCCAGCTGTTCAGCATCAGGTTTCTTGCGTGATCCCACCCCACATTTTACTGGCTCCTGAATGTAGACAAATTCACATGGTGCATGTGGATACCCAACTTTCCCAAACGCCTTGGATACTGAGACACAGCAAACCTTCCCTGCTTGGTTACAGAGTTGGGAAAATAGAAAGCCCACCATGTTAAATATGAGGAACCCAAAAACATAGAATGTCAAAGTGGCTGAAGGACACCCAGATGGATCATAGCAGAGCTGAGACTAGCACTCAGGTATCCTGATTCAATTCAGGACAAAACAAATCAATTGCCTGAGAGGACATGCCCCTAAGCCCTGATTTCAAAGGTTTGTATACAATGCCCGATATATATTAGAATGTTTTAGTGGATTGAAGAAAGAAAACATCTTCATGGATCACATTTTTAATCTATGGATAAGAAAACTCCTTTTCATTACCATAACTGGTAACTGAGTATGCAGTAGAGAAGGACAGGAGGAGGAAAAGAACAAAGAGGAAGAAGGAAAAAAGGACGGGAATGGAGTGTAAGAAATAATTTCCAAATCAAACTCACATTCATATCTGCTTTTTAAAATTTCATTCAGGGGCTTCCCTGGTGGCTCAGTGGTAAATTGCCTGCAACGCAAGGGACATGGGTTTGATCCCTGGTCTGGGAAGATCCCACATGCCTCAGAGCAACTAAACCCATGCACCACAATTACTAAGCCTGTGCTCTAGAGCCTGTGAGCTGCAGCTACTGAAGTCCGCATGCTCTAGAGCCTGTGCTCCGCAACAACAGAAGCCACCGCAATGAGAAGCCTGAGCTCCGAAACTAGAGGGTAGCCCCTGCTCGCTGCAGCTCAAGAAAAGCCTGAGCAGCAATGAAGACCCAGCACAGCCACAAAAAAAAAAAAAAATCTGTTTGGTTAACATAATACAAATACACTTTAGGTCACGTTGCAAATATCTAATTTTGCAAGCCAGTTTTTTTTTGTGATAAAACTTCTGTCGTGAAGGGGCAATGAAAGTGGTAAAAATAATAATCATTATGATACCACTTACAGAATCCTCAGAGATCAAGGGTCTTGCTGACATCAGCTTTTGTTTGAAACACACTTGGGTATTTAAGTCAGAGAAGGGAACACAAAAGCATGACACCTGTCTGTGTAATTAATCAACTGCCAGCACAAAATCAATAAAATCAATCCACTCCTATTAACATTAAACCATTTATTCCCTGTTCTTCCTTAAAAAAAAAAAAACCAA
Organism: Budorcas taxicolor; assembly: GCF_023091745.1. Classification (NCBI taxonomy): domain Eukaryota; kingdom Metazoa; phylum Chordata; class Mammalia; order Artiodactyla; family Bovidae; genus Budorcas; species Budorcas taxicolor. The sequence goes on from NC_068935.1 coordinate 19,643,362, forward strand.
ACCAGCATGAGTTGGGGGAAGAGAGGCTAGCTTGGTTGTGCATTAGCATGAACAATAGACTATATGGACCATCCAGCGGCTTCAATGTCGAAGTACAACTGGGGAAATGGAGACAACAGATCACTGTGTGTGGGCAGCCTGAATCCATCAGCTGCATATGGCAATTTCACTCTGTGATTCGATATAAGCTTGATTAGATTTTCCATCCACATATTACAGATGCTGGCAATTATTATTAGTTCTCATACATGTCTGCTGCTGGTAGATTCTACATTTCACTATCTAACTGTTCAGAAAGAAATGTTATCTCAGGAATTGAGGCCTTGCTTGTCTATGAGACTCACTTTCAACATGCAAAATATTTTCATTGAAAGTTAAATTCCACTAATATTCATTCATAAATTACTTACTGTGGCAAAGGAACTATGTGAGAGATATAGAAACATACAATAAAAGGCCCCTGTGTTCCGAGTTGACAGCATAATACGGAAGTCAGAACCTCACAAATAATTGGACTACAAGGCAGACTGTTAGCACTATAGAGGCACTCAGAGCAAGTGGAGTACGGGAGACAAAGAGAAGAATTCTAATCAGGAGAACTGGGGAAGGCTGCCAGAGAAGACGACATGAAGTCTGACTCTTGGAGGATGGTTGGCATAGAGATTGATGAGAGAGGAGTAAAAGGTATTCCAGATAACTGCAGAAATAAATGCAAGGAAGCAGGAACCTGCCTTTTCCTCTTTCCTTTTAGCCCTGGAAAAAGAACTGAATCTTGTCCTCTAGAGACACAGAGATTCTAACTCTCTATGGCACAATTGCCCAGACCCATCTGCCAGCCTTCTGCACAGACAAAACATTCAGTTGTCGACTGGTGGAGTTCAGGGTGAAGAGAAAGTGTCTATGGGGAGAGGAGTGTCCCCAGTGGTGAACAACAGGGAACCTTGTGGCGAGGAAGTCAAACCACACTGATTTCCTGGTCTTGCCAACAGTGTGCCCTGCCCATAGTGTGGTTGGCAAGCTTTCCAAAATGAGTTAATGAAAGATTCAGTAAACATTACGGGTGAGGCTTTTTCTAAAAGTTACTGCTAACTCTCATTCTGGAACATTTCCTGCCTGCCTGCCTTGGATGGGCTCCAATCACAGGCTGGCACAGGGTTGGTGTGGTGATCTGAGATGCTGTTCCTTATCTCTAGACTCCTATATTCAGCTGCTTGCTTGATAGTTCCACTTGTTTATCTGAGAGGCATCTCAGATTTAATAAGCCCAAGACGGAACTCTCATTGCTCCCTCTCCAAACCCTACTTCCCTTTCCGCTTTCCTCATCTCATGCACTGGTACCACAATTCCCCTAGCTTCCCAAACCAGAAACCTGGGAGTCACTTTCGACCAGACGTCACATTTTACCTTTGTCCATTGTCACTCTTCTAGTCCCAGATACAATGCAGTAGCCTCGTAACCAGCCTCTGGACACCCATTCTTGGCAGCACACCCCCACCACCCAGTAGACATACACTCGCAACTCTTCTTACTGTGGGCAGAGTAATACTTAAAAAATTTAATAAGGCATATCACTTCTCTGTGAAAAATCCTCCAAAGCCTGTCAACCAGAGGTAGAATAAAATTCACTTTGTATCTTGGCTCTGTATTATCCAGTCTGTTACATCACATGTGCTAGCTAGCTCTGGTCACACTGGCCTTCTTTCTTCTTCTCAAACACATCAAGAACTTTCATGCTTCAGAGCCTCCCTCTTGCAGGTCCCTCTATGTAGAAAGTACTCGTCCCAGATAGTCACAGACCTAGCTGCCTCTTCACCAGCAAATCTACCCTGGTGACCCAGTGGTTAGAACTCAGAGCCTCCACTGCTGGAAGCCTGGGTTCTGTCCCTCATCAGGAAACTAAGATCCCACAAGCTGAGGGGCTCAGCCAGAGCAAAACAAAAACAACAAAAATACATATGAAAAAATAAAATACCATATACTATATTTAAGCCTGAGCAACCCTCAATTTGGGGCTTCCCTGGTGGCTCAGAAGGTAAAGAATCTTCCTGCAATGCAGGAGACCCAGGTTTGATTCCTGGATTGGGACGATCCCCTGGAGAAGGGAATGGCTACTCACTCCAGTATTCTTGCCTGGAGAATTCCACGAACAAAGGAGCCTAGCGGCTCCTCTGGGGAGTGACAGTCCATGGGGTCACAGAGTTGGACACAACTCAGCAACTAACACTTTCATTTTTCAGCCCACATGCCATCCTCGCTTAGAGTTTCAGATCTTTTATTTAGCCCCACAAATTAGTCACTATTTTAAATAATTAATATTGTTTAAATTTATCTACATACATGTTTGCCAGTTTATTTGATCACCATTTATTGTTAAGCCTCAGGACTTTCTTCTGAGGCCATTTTAAAATTATGTACCTGTTTGACCTTCCTACCTACTCTTATCTTCCATATCTCAGTCTCACCATATTTTCCATCTTCTTAACTCTTAGGGCAACATTCTGGAAAATATCTCCAAATCTGAGGTTTGCTCTGTCTTCAGATATATTTAACTTGCTGTTTTAACCCACTCAAACAGCTTCAAATTTCAACAACAATAATTTTGACTTTTAGAAATTCTATTTTATTTTTCTACCCAGATTTTCCAGGTCATAGGTGAGTCCCTTTTTCTTATCCCATTTTGATTACATATTTTGTTTATCTAAACAATCCATATTAAGTTCCTTTAGGTCCTTACCTGATCATTCTAGTATCTTCTGTCCTAGAGAACCGAAATCTGTTGTTTCTGCTAACTCTCCCTCATGTTGATTTGTTTCCTTGTGTGTTTGATACTTTTAAAATGTGGAGCTCCCACTTGATTAAGTTAAATCTTTGGGACCCCTGAGGGGTCTAGATTGGGGATGCTTTCCTCTGAAAAAGATGGCAATTTATTTCTGCTGGGTGCCAGGGGCACTAACAATGTGGGGACACTTTTTATTCACCTATCGTTTCCCTAGTGACATGAATAGTATGAATTTGTTTTAGACCTGAGCCAGAGCAAGCTTTGGGCTGCAAATTCTCAAGTGAGTACTTCCAGTAGCACCAGTCACAGCCGCAGTAAGAGTAGTGCTCTTGTTTATTTTGTTTCTTACATACGGTCATGACAGAGACAAACAGTTTATGTGTAGGTCTTGGGAGTATTCGCTTTTAAGGGTCCTGATTAATGCAGAGATTGCAGCTTCAGGTCCCTCACTTTTCAAGGACCTTGTGTCAACTGAAAAAAAAAATACAGTCCCTGCATAACACAAGAGTATGAGTCAAGTTTATTCAGTATCTTACTGAGGACTATAGCCCAGGAGACAGCCTCTCAGACAGCTCCGAGAAATTATTTTAAATAGGTAAGGGAGGAGGTTAGCAGATAGGTGATTTCAGGGAAGGAGGTATGTGCAACTACGCACACATCTTGGTAGAAAGTTGCTGCTAGTCACAAGGAACAGATAGTTAATGGTTTTAGTGCTTTTCTAAAAACAAAAAGATGCAAGAAGCCAGGTTCATAAAAAGTTGCTGATGAAAATAATCTACCTGAAGGCTTGATCTGCCAGTTTCCTGGAGCACTGAATGCCTCATCTTGATCTCTGTCATGAACTCCATTTAGGGTGGGTTGAAGGTCAGTGACTGAAGTGGCTAATGACTCCCCTTGTAGACCCAGATGATAAGTACATTCTTTAGTTTGCACCTGCATGTCCTGCATTTCCGATAATATCTAAAGCACTGGCTCCAATTATGGGGGTTTTACCCTCAGGGACGCTTAAACTTTTACATAGTGCCTGCTGTTCTGGTTTTTAAATCTCTTGCCGCTTCCCTCTCCTGGGTTGTTTTTTTTTTTGGTTTGTTTTCCCGAAAGCTTAGAAAAACATTTTAAAAGTGTGTTGCAGGTTCCTCAAAACACTAAACATAGAATTACATACAACTGGATTCCTGAAACCAATTTCAACTTCTGAGGGTGTGTGTGTGTGTTTGTGTGTGTTTTGTTTGTCCATACCGCCAATAAGTAAAACCTGGATACCAGCATGGTGTCCTACAGTTCAACTCAATTATGACACTATCTGGAGATAGCATCAGATTCCACTGGTTAAGGGTTCAGTCTTACAAGACTGCCCCTAACCCCTCAGAGATAAGTCACAAGCCCAGGTTGTTGTTACCTATACTTCTGACCAACTGGCTATAGGTCAGGGGTTAAATTTCTTCCCATTGGAGTAAACAGAGCAGACTTGTTTGGGGTCTTCTAATGCTGGGGAACCAGCAGGAGGACACTTTGACCCCATCAATGTTGGCCTCATTTCTTAATGACCATCTAAAGATTTCCACCTTCCTGTCTCCTCTTTGTTTCACTCCTATGAATATTTACTTTATACATCTCATTTCTCAATAACCATTTCAAAATGTTCACCTTGTTGGAAAGAGTCCCTTGACTCTCCCCTCAGCCCCTCTCTAATCCCTTGTTAATTAACCTAATGATTTAATTTTTTTTTTTCTTTCTTTATTGATTGTGCTGGGTCTTCGTGGCTGTGCGGGCTTTTCTCTAGTTGGGGTGAGCAGGGGCTACTCTCTAGTTGCAGTGTGAGAGCTTCTCATTTAGGTGGTCTCTCTTGTTGCAGAGCACAGGCTGCGGGGCACGAGGACTTCAGTAGTTGCAGCACAGGGACTCAGGACTTGTGCTCCTGGGCTCGAGAGCACAGGCTCAGTAGTTGTGGCACATGAGCCCAGTTGCTCTGTAGTATATGGGATCTTCCCAGACCAGGGGTCAAACCCATGTCTCCTGCATTGGCAGGTGGATTTTTTACCACTGAGCCACCGAGGAGCCCAAACCTAATGTTTTTATTAACAACTGTAATACCCCTGCAGGGAAACTGAGGCAGAAAATTCCATAAGGCTTCCAGAACTGTTTTTGTAAGTTTTGCAACAGTAAGATTATAAGGGGTATCCATGTGAAAGAGCCCTGGATAATGGGCATAATCAGCTAATGGATATTCCTGTCATCACAAAGCCAGTCCTCCATGGCTTGCATACAAGCATCAGCTGCTTAATCTGGAGCACTCTACTTGACATTCACAGGGGGAGATGGACAGCCCTTTTTTTCAGGGTAAATGGACCTTACAGTGCACTTTACCCAGTCCACCAGACTGGCTGTTCCCTTGGAAAGAACCTGCTTTCTGTCTGAATCACATATAGACATTGGTGATTGTTTCATAGTGACCTGTAGGTCCTGTGTCAACGCAAGCATGCTCTTCCACTAAAACCAAAGACAAAGACACAGTTTCTAAATTAGTCACTCTCATAATCCATTTTGATAAAGATTTTTCAGGAAGCTGATGATACTGATTCATAAAATGAGACAACTCCTTCACACTACACTTCCTAGTATCAGTAGTTTCTTGGTTTTTCCCTCTTTCCATGCTGACTACCTGTCTTGGTAGCCAGAGGTCTTAGAAGGTACTTTTTGTTGTCCTTGCACAATTTTTAACCTTGGTGGTGATGGTGGTGGTGCAGTTGCAGCTCTGAGTCACTGAAATCTGCTTTTTGTCTAGCATCAAAATCTGACACAATATTCTTGTTTACTTTTATTTTATCTACTATAGATCACAATAACCAAGGGAGTGAATATTTTGCCTCTGTCTTACTAGTTTACTTCCTTATGCATCCAGTGACTAAATTCCAAGAGTTGGATCCATCTCTAAATTCCACTGGTAACTTTTACCTTTAGGAAATGATTGCAGCATGGTGGCTGCTCTGTACTGTGGGTGACCAGATGACCTTTGATTCCACATTGTTCTCCTATCCTTTTATCCTTTTTCTTTCCAAATCACAAGTTTCTGTGAGCCAGGGCTCTTTTAGCAAATCCCACTTCACTGACACCAGTCATCAATCCTTAAGTGTGTGTGTTTGTGTGTGTGTGTGTTGGCAGGGACGGGGTGGTTTCCCACACTAACAAACAACTCTTGGACACCAGCTGGGTGCTCTACAATTCAACTCAATTCTCACACTACCTACTACCCAGACATAGTAACAGATCCTACAGGTTAAGGGCTCAGTGCCACAAGTCTGCCCCCAACTCCTCCATTGCCTATGCCAATCACAAGTCCAGGTGGTCATGGGTACTTCTAAATGTTTGACTATAAATCAGAGGTTCCCAAGACCTTCCTTGTGTTTAATTTGCTAGAGTGGCTCAGAGAGCTCAAGAAATTATTTACTTACTAGATCACCAGTTTATAATAAAAGAATATAACTCAGAAACAGCCAGATGGAAGAGATGCTTAGGGCAAGGTATGGGGAAAGGGCATAGGGTGTCCATGCTTTCTCTGAAGGTGTCAATCTCCCTTGCTGTCCATGTGTTCACCAACCCAGAAGCTCTCCAAACCCTCTCTTTTGGGTGTTCATGGAGGCTTGATTACATAGGCATGATTAATTAAATCATTGGTAATTGGATATCCTTTCATTCCCCAGTCCCTCTCCCCTCCCAAGAGGTCTGGGTGTGGGACTGAAAATTCCAACCCCTTAATCACATGACTGATTCTCCTAGCAACCAGCCCCCAACCTCAGTTGCTTTCTAAAAGTCACCTCATTGACATAATAGAAACATCCTTATAGCTCTCACCATTTGGAAAATTCCAAGAATTTTTAGAGTGCCTTGAAAAAAAAAAAAACAACAACAGGGACAAAAACCAAACATTCATTTCTTATTATGAATCACAATATGAATTATGAACCACAGTTCAGTTCAGTCACTCAGTCGTGTCTGACTCTGTGACCCCATGGATTGCAGCACACCAGGCTTTCTGGTCCTTCACTATCTCCTGGAGTTGGCTCAAACTCATTTCCATCGAGTCAGTGATGCCATTCAACCATCTCGTCCTGTTATCCCCTTTTCCTCTTGCCTTCAATCCTTCCCAGCATCAGGGTCTTTTCCAATGAGTCAGCTCTTCACATCAGGTAGCCAAAGTATTGGAGCTTCAGCTCCAGCATCAATCTTTGCAATGAATATTCAGGATTGATTTACACTAGGATTGATTTCCATTAGGATTGATTGGTTTGATCTCCTTGCTGTCCAAGGGACTCTCAAGAGTCTCCTCCAACACCACAGTTCAAAAGCATCAATTCTTCAGTGCTCAGCCTTCTTTATAGTCCAACTCTCACATCCATAGATGACTACTGGAAAAACCATAGCTTTGACTATATGGACCTTTGTCAGCAAAGTAATGTCTCTGCTTTTTAATATGCTGTCTAGGTTGGTCATAGCTTTTCTTCCAAGGAGCAATCGTCTTTTAATTTCATGGCTGTGGTCACCATCTGCGGTGAGTTTGGGGCCCAAGAAAATAAACTTCTGTCATTGTTTCCATTGTTTCCCTGTCTATTTGCCATGAAGTGATGGGACCAAATGCCATGATCTTAGTTTTTTGAATGTTGAGTTTTAAGCCAGCTTTTTCATTCTCCTCTTTCACCTTCATCAAGAAGCTCTTTGCTTTTTGCCATAAGGATGGTTTCATCTGCATATCTGAGATTATTGATATTTCTCCTGGAAATCTTGATTCTAGCTTGTGCTTCATCCAGCCCGGCATTTTGCATGATGTATTCTGCATATAAGTTAAATAAGCAGGGTGACAATATAGAGCCTTGACATACTCCTTTCCCAACTTGGAACGGCTCCGTTGTTCCATATCCAGTTCTAACTGTTGCTTCTTGACCTGCATACAGATTTCTCAGGAGGCAGGTTAGGTGGTCTGGTATTCCCTTCCCAACTCTTTCAGAATTTTCCATAGTTTGTTGTGATCCACACAGTCAAAGGTTTTGGCATAGTCAATAAAGCAGAAATAAATGTTTTTCTGGAATTCTCTTGCCTTTTCTATGATCCAACAGATGTTGGCAATTTGATCTCTGGTTCCTCTGCATTTTCTAAATCCAGCTTGAACATCTGGAAGTTCATGGTTTACATACTGTTGAAGACTGGCTTGGTGAATTTTGAGCATTACTTGGCTAGCGTGTGAGATGAGTGCAATTGTGTGGCAGTTTGAGCATTCTTTGGCATTGTCTTGCTTTGGGATTGGAATGAAAACTGACCTTTTCCAGTCCTGTGGCCACAGCTGAGTTTTCCAAATTTGCTGGCATATTGAGTGCAGCACTTTAACAGCATCATCTTTTAGGATTTGAAATAGCTCAGGTGGAATTCCATCACTTCCACTAGCTTTCTTTGTTCATAGTGATGCTTCCTAAGGCCCACTTGACTTTACACTCCAAGATGTCTGGCTCTAGGTGAGTGATCACACCATCATGGTTATCTGGGTCATTAAGATCTTTTCTGTATAGTTCTTCTGTGTATTATTGCCACCTTTTCTTAATATCTTCTGCTTTTGTTAGATCCATACTGTTTCTGTCCTTTATTGTGCCCATTTTTGCATGAAATTTTCCTTTGGTTATCTCTAATTTTCTTTAAGAGATCTCTAGTCTTTCCCATTCTATTGTTTTCCTCTGTTTCTTTGCATTGATCACTTAGAAAGGCTTTCTTATTTCTTCTTGCTATTCTTTGAAACTCTGCCCTCAGATAGGTATAGCTTTCCTTTTTTCCTTTGCCTTTAGCTTCTCTTCTTTTCTCAGATATTTGTAAAGCCTCCTCAGACAACCATTTTGCCTTTTTGCATTTTTTTCTTGGGGATGATCTTGACTGCCTCCTGTACAATGTTACATATGTTCGCACATTGTTCTTCAGGCACGCTGTCTGTCAGATCTAATCCCTTGAATCTATTTGTCACTATCACTGTATAATCATAATAGATTTGATTTAGGCCATACCTGAATGGTCTAGTGGTTTTCCCTACTTTCTTCAATTTAAGTCTGAATTTTGCAATAAGGAGTTCATGATCTGAGCCACAGTCAGCTCTAGCTGCTGGTCTTGTTTTTTGTTGACTGTATAGAGCTTCTCCATCTTAAACGGAAAATAATATAATCAGTCTGATTTTGGTATTTACCATTGGGTGATGTGCACGTGTAGAGTCGTCTCTGGGAAAAGGGTGTTTGTATGATCAGTGTGCCCTTTTGGGAAAACTCTGTTAGCCTTTGCCCCACTTCATTTTGACTCCAAGGCCAAATGTGCCTGTTACTCCAGGTATCTCTTGACTTCCTACTTTTGCTTTCCAGTCCCCTATGATGAAAAGGACATCATTCTTTGTGTTAGTTCTAGAAAGTCTTGTAGATCATCATAGACCCATTCAACTTCAGCTTCTTCAGCATTAGTGGTTGGGTATAGACTTCGATTACTGTGATTGGAAACAAACAGAGATCATCCTACTGTTTTCGAGATTGCACCCAAGTACTGCATTTCAGACTCTTTTGTTGACTATGAGGGCTACTCCAGTTCTTCTACGAGATTCTTGCCCACAGTAGTAGATATAATGGTCATCTGAATTAAATTCACCCATTCCAGTCCATTTTAGTTAATTGATTCTTAAAATGTTAATGTTCACCATAAGGCCCAGCAATTCTACTTTTAGGTATATATACCAAAAAAGTAAAAGTAGTAACTCAATATAAACTTGTATGTAATGTCCATTATAGCATTATTCACAATTTCCAAAATGTAGAAATAAATATCCAACAGATGAATGTATAAACAAAATGTGGCATATACATACAATAGAGTTGTACTGTATTGATGTATTCATACAATTCAGCCACAAAAAAATGCAGTTTTGATGCATGTAGATTGGACTTTGTAAACATTATGCTAAATGAAATAAACTAGATACAAAAGGACAAATATTATATTTAATTCTACTTAGGTGATATATATAGAAAAGACAACATCATTGAGACACAAAATAGATTGGAGGTTACTACAGGCTAGGAGAAAGGGGATTGAGGAGTTATTGCTTAAAGGTAATAGAATTTCTATTTGGGTGATGAAAAAAATTCTTGAACTAGGTAGTAGTGATGATTGAACAACACTGTGAATATAACTAATGCTACTAAACTGTACATATGAAGTGGTTACATGATAAATTTTTATAATATACATTTTACCAGAATTAAAAACATTAATCATATAGTATACACAAACTATTGAATTTACTTTAAATGATGAGTTGTATATTATATAGATTATATATCAATACAGCTGTCAAAAAGAAATGTAAAGAAAAAATTTTCTATAATTTATCTAGGATTTAGTTGTAGCAGGAAGATTTGTAGCATACTTAGTCTGCCATATTGCAGAAGCAGAAGTCAAATTTCACCTATTCAACTGTGAAGTCTTCCTTATCTACAAGTCTAATAGAACCACCACCACCAGCTTCACAATATAAGATCTAAGTGAGTAGAGCCTCATCTGTCTTGTTCACTGTTGTATCTCCACTAAGTTTAAAGTGTCAAATATTTTAAAAAATATTGTTGTAATATCTTGTAATAACAAGAGTAGGAAAAGTCTAAGAACCATGATAATTAAAACTTAGTGTCATAATTAAGGATATTAGAGTATAATAAGATGATTCTAGACTACTAGTGACCATTAGCACTACTTATTAGAGAAAATCGTAAGAGATAAAAGATTGACTTGTTTACTAAATTCTACATCTATTTGTGTTCTAATTATATGCATTAAGAAACACAATGTCAATGCCCTCCCCGACTAAAGACCATTTCTTTAAGCACCTTAGTTACCCTATGGGTTTTATCTTTTCTCTCCCTTTCAACCCATCAAAGCATGCATTTCTTTTCTTTTTTTCAAGAAGTTTTATTCATGCATATTTTTTTCATTTAAAAAATTATTGAAGTATAGTTGATTTACAATGTTGTGTCAGTTTCAGCTGGATAGCAAAGTGAGTCAGTTATAAATATACATGGATCCACTCGTTTTTTTTTTTTTTAAGATTCTTCCCCCATGTAAGTCATTACAGACTATTGAGGCGAGTTCCCTGAAAGATACTTGAAAAGTTCTTGAAGGCACTGACCATGATTTGCCTTGTGGTACCTTAGGGTTTCCTTGGTGGCTCAGTGGTAAAGAATCCACCTGCCAATGCAGGAGACATAGGAGGCTCGAGTTCGATCCCTGGATCAAGACGCTCCCTTGGAGGAGGGCATGGCAACCCACTCCAGTACTCTTGCCTGGGATATCCCATGGGCAGAGGAGCCTGGTGGGCTACAGTCCATGGGGTCGCAAAGAGTGGGACATGACTGAGCAAAGCACGGCACACCTTAGGAAACAGTGTGGACTGGCTGATTGGGCAGGGAAGGATTGATAGTCTCTTCCCACTATCTTGCGCCACCCTCTGGAAATTCTCTGCAAGCTAGTTTAACTACTCCTATGGCAAGTCATATTAAGGTTGACTCCCTCTTATCCTCCAGCACCAGATCTGATTGGATCTCTCTTCTTTTCCTGGTGAAGAGTGACTAGTCCTTAGAAGCTCTTCTCACAGGTGTCTAGGAAATAAAGTATCATGTGAAACTCTAGGAATAAATCACACTTCTGTCAACTGACTCCTTCCACTGGTCTTGGACTCAAAGCCAATGGTGACTTTTCATCCCACTTATTCTAGAATTTCCCCCCGGAAAACCCAGTTAGACTGAAATCTAGGCAGCCAGATCTCTGCTGGGCTATTAGCCCTCAGGGTTATTCTTTTCAACTTTCAAAATAATTTTTCTTTGAGTGGTGAGAGGTCATAATGACCCCACACATCTTTTGGTATATTGCATTTGTCAAGTGATATCACCTCCATTACTTCATTTGGTTCATCAGCCTCATGTTTTATTAATGAAGCATGAAAGCCCATCAGGATTAAGCAACTTGGACAAGATCACATTGCTAGTTAGTTACAGAGCTGATACTAGAACTCCAGATTGCTTTTATTCTGCTACACTGGGTATCTAAGCTAAATGGCAAAGGTACTCATTTCCTACATGGGGAGACAGAGGTAAGGAAATACAGTAGGGGATCCTGGATAGTATGAAAAAGAAATGTGACCTGGGAAGGAGAGCCATAGAAGAGGACATGGGAAGGAATAAGACTTTATCCTCTGTTTTACCAGGCGCTAGTGTGATTTAATAACCTGAGCAAGGCTGTGCCAGATCCCCTGGAAGCCTGGCAACCCCTCAGTGCTAAAGGGTGTTTTTCCCTTAGCTTTTCTTTGCCATTTTCCAAGAGTCTCTGTGTCAGCTCCCACTTGGGGCCTCACAGGGATGAGAACAGCTGCAGAGGCTCTGGAGTTGGGCTGCTGAGTCCATGCCCAAGACCGACACCTGCCCCTCCACAGGGCCCTGGGGACAAGTTGGCTCCGAGAAACAGGGACGAGACAGAACTCCATTCATCAGAGGGAACTGGGATGGAAAAACCCTGCCTGATCCCTTGGCACCACTAAGCTCTCAGGTTGGCCCTGAGCCCCACACAGCACCAGATTCTGTTCAGTAGGGTCAATTAAGAGAAGCAAGTGTACTTATAGGGCCCACTGCAATCATCAGTTGCATGTTAACAGTTATCTGGTGTCTACTGGGCACAAAGTAGAATGGGAATATGGCTTTGGAATTAAGTAGAGGAAGGAAGGGTTTGCATTTTTATTTATTTATTTTTTATTGAAGGATAATTGTTTTACAGAATTTTGCTGTTTTTTGTCAAACTGCAACATGAATCAGCCATAGGTACACATATAATCCTCTCTCTTTTGAACCTCCCTCCCATCTCCCTTCCCATCCCACCCCTCTAGGTTGATACAGAGTCCCTGTTTGAGTTTCCTGAGCCATACGTAATTTCCACCTTGGTTCTAAGGTTAAAGCTTAGACTCAACTTGAAATCTCCAATAAGTTGCTATCTCTCTGGGCCTCAGTTTCTTCTCCTATAAGGTGAGCATGCTATTCTAGAGCCATTTGTGGTCTATGTTTCTTTCTGTTATAAGCCTTTTTGAGAATTTGATTAAAACTATGAATTTTCCTCCCAGAAAAATACATGTGTGTACAGAAATAGCTAATTTTGCACATAATGTAGGGAGTTTGAGGATTTCCCTGTGGCCAATCTATAGACCTTAAGTTTAGAACCTCTGGACTAGTTGATTTCTGAGGTATCTTCTAGCTCTGACAGTCTACAAAACATTCCAGGTTGGACACGGTTAATAAGCAGAGGCATCAGGGCCAGAATGCTGGCAGCTGTCATGGAATCCCAGAGGCTTAACTGTACCCCCCTTCCCAGGCTTCCTGAGACTCCAGTCCAAGGGAAGCAAAAGGATATAAGCTCATTCTCTGCAAACTTAGTCCACGGGAAGCAAAGGGGTGCAAGCTGATTTACAGCAAACCATAGTCTGGAGTAAGCATCAGACAGTTGCCTCCCAGGATGCTGGAATTTAGCAAGGATACAAACTTTGTGGGAGAGTGTAGGCACGAGACTTGTGGCCTCTAAATGTTCCTCTGTAGTTGGTTGTGGATAAGACAAAGAGAATGCATGGTGCAACTGGTAGGGAACAGATAGCTTGATTATAGATGCTCAGAGGTGGTGACTTAGGAGCTAACTCTCCACACGGCTGCACAGAATACTAACAACCAGAAACCTACTGCATTTTCTTCTATAATGTTCAATCCTTTATAAGTATATATTTTACTACAATAAAAAGTCAGGGGAGAAGTAAAGAAAGAGATTGGTGGGTATATCAGTCAGGATATTAGTAAAAACAAACAAACAAACACATGACATAATCAGAGTAGATAGAGTTTAATAAAGGCAACGGATTACAAAAGTATGGGCAGGGTATAAAGAAACCACAGGACATGCTGAAGTATCTCAGGACTAGTAATAATGGGATCCATTACCACCCTTAGAGCTGAAAGATAGAGGAGAGGTAATAGATACCAGAACCCAGGAGAGAACATGACAATTATACAAAGAGAGCTTCCTGATAGGAGCTGTGACCTTCAGTGAAGGGATGACCAGCACCCTTGCTGGCAGGGTACCAGGGAATAAACAGCCTAACCTCACTGCTCTCTTCCTTGCCAATGTTTCCCATTGACCAAACACAACTGGAATTTTGGAGACAAGGGAGCCTGTTGATATGGGGCAGCCTCCCAGGGCACAGAACAGGGTGGAATAGGGTAGAAAGGAGAGAGTAGATCTGGAGAGGAAGGCCTAGAGAGTAGGTCTGCTGCTGCAGGTAAGAGAAAAGAACTGTTATTATAGCCTTGACTATGACATCTATCTGGTGGGCACTGTGACACTTGGGGAAGGATAACTGAAGATGTGTGAACTATAATTAAGTGATAATACTAATATAATTTTGCATTTGTAAAAGCTCTTCCATGTTGCATACTGCTTTCCATCCCATTGTCTCTTTGGAACCATATAGTTACCATGGAGGCAAACGGGTAGTTCTATTTTACATGTGAGGAAACTGAGGTTCAGCCAAGGGAAGGTGATTTGTAAGATCAAATATCTATAAAGAGGGAGAGACTAGAACCTAGGTTTGGACTCCTGGTCCAAGGTCATTTCCACTATACCCTGTCCACAAAACTGTTCTGACAGGCCTTCAGAGGACTCTTACTTCTGACAGACATGAAAATCCACCACATGAGCAAAAATGAGGAAAAACAGTGCATAGACTTCTTCCTTACTCTTCAAAAAAAAAAAAAAAAAAAAAAAAGGTGGTAAGAAAACAGGCTGAGTTGGAAGACAGAGAAGCGGGTACAATATTCTTTGCAAGTATTTCCCAGAACAGAGGTTCTTAGACCTAGTTCTTACCAAATGACCCCAGTCAAAGTTCTCTAGCCTCTCTCCTTTATTCCTAGCCTCTGGGTGTTCCACCTCATCAGTTATATACTTCCACTGTAAATGATATGGTTGAATGAAAGTAAAAAGAAATGGAAATGAAGAAATTAAGTTCAAGGCAAAATGAATACAGGAACTTAACATGTTTTTTAGAACTCATTTGCAAAAAGTATTTTCACATTTGTCCCAATTTGCATGTAAACCAGGAATGAAAACCATGAGGAAATCTACCCTTCAGTTTGCAATTAAGTAGGATTTTAAGAAAATTCTGAGGGCTTAATATTCTTAGGAACTGCAATAGTGCCTAATGGGAGAGATGAGCCTGGCACTGGATGTGAAAGAACATGTGCTGGGATTAACTTCCCGACAGATCCTTAGACCTGCTACCTTAGATTTCCTGCTCTGAAGATAATTTAGAAGTCTGTGGACCCTAGAAGGCTTCAGACCAAAAAGCTTTCACAATCCATAGCTTCGAGAGCAGTGGTTCTCAACCAAGGGCCATTTTATCTCCTAACTCCCCAAGGACATTATCTGGAGACATTTTTGGTTGTGACAGGTTGGATGGATGCTACTGACATCTAGTGGGTAGAGGTCAGAGATGCTGCTAAATATCCAACAATGCACAGAACAACTCCACACAACAGAAGAACTATCCCTGCACCAAACATGTCAATAGTACCAGGGTTGAGAAACCATACTCTAGGACATTTCTTGACAGTCAAGGTAGCACCTTTGCTGTGACCACCACACTCTCCACTCCCCACCTGTAAAGATGGCTTCCTTACTCCCACCTATGGATCTCAGGCTGGCCACTCCCTAAAATCAGTTCAATTTTAGCAGGCTTCTGGGTGAAAGCCGAATTTATCTCATTTTCTAGGGTGGTATTGTTGTTGTTACCATTGTTCATCGCTGTTTAGAGTTTTTGACACTTGGCCTTGCTTTAACCCCAGTAAGAAGCTTATTTCCTAGTTCCTAACTGTTTTTTTTTTTTTTGGTTAATGACTCACAGCCTGCCTAGACCTCTGGTTTTTGCAAAGTTCTTGGCTCTTCTAGTCCTGGAATCCTTCACAGGCTCTGAGGTCCAGCTTCATCCATGGTTCCAGTACAACACTGCCTTACTCATTCCATTCTGGGACACCAAATAGGGTTTGGACTGGTAATTACACTAGACCTGCTGCCTCTTGAATCTGTGTGAGAAAGTTGCCAACTCCAGGAAGGAAAAGACTCAATGAAATATCAGCAAGAGGTCCTCTTGCCATAACTGTCAAAGAAAGCTGTAAGAGAAAGAGAAGATGTACTCTGGGGCAATACATTTCAGAAGACTTCTGTGTCAGCTGGCTTAAGCAGAGACAGAAAGATGTCCTACCCAATGTTGTTTGAAATGTATTTAAGTGTGCACTTCATATTTGAAGGGGAAAAAGCTGAGGATAAATTGATACCTTACAGTTGCTATAATGTCTGATTTGGCAATTTCTCAAATGTCAGGCTCATAGGCCTAGAAAGGAGTATAAAGAAGGAATTCGAAACAATATAAAAAGTATGAGGATTATAACCGTGAAGACAGTAGCACTATCTGCTGTTTTCCTAACAAGCCTCCATTCCTGAATTTTGAGACTTGGAGTGATATTGCACCAAGGGATTTACTTCTAGTTTTGGTTCAGTCACACATTGCAATGTGATCATGACCATCACTTACATACTCTATACCACAGATTCCTCATCTGAAAAATGGAACTAATACTACTTTGACTGCTTCATAGTGGTTTTTTTTTTTCAAATTCAGAACAAAAAGAGAAAGTGTGTATGAAAATGCCTTGAAAAGCACTAATGCTATATGAATGCAAATTATTATAATTATTTTACAAAAGCTGTGTGACCTAAGGGGAAATAAGGTGGGGCCAAGAAAAGTTGGCAAAATTTAACACAACATGGTAAATCAACTATAGTTTAATAAAAAGAAAATTTAAAAAAAGAAAAGCTGGTAAAGTAAATTAGGTTTTGGCAAAGAAACAAAAAACAGAGAGAGAGAGACAAAAAGAGACACCCGATACAAACTATCTTCACCCTATTTCATAGCACTCAAGAACTAGAAGGAAAATCCATTGTCTTTCTCTGCCCTTTTTTTGTGAAGAAAATAATTTATTGACTCAGGGAAACACAGAGCACTTTACTTTCACATTCTGTGCATAGTAGTAACTACCTTCTTTCATAAAATCTCTGCAATACAGGACTCCCCAAAATTATTTGGCAATACATTCCAGAATCAACTCTTCCATCAAAAAATTGTTCTTTGTTCTGACTGTGTTTACTTCCTGAATAGCACTCACTGAATGCTTGTGAGAAGGCAGCCACCATGGTAACTGTCAGGGATACAGAAAGGAACAGACACAGCTCCCATCCTCAAGGAGCTGCTAGTCTGGTAGACATTTTTGGGTTGAGTCCCTTCTGTCACAATTTAGTTTTCTTCTTGCATCTGACCTACATTTAACGGCCTGAAAAATTGACTTCTGGACCTTGTTTATACAAGCATTTAAACTGCATAGCCATTCCAAGTTTTTACTCAAACCAATTGCTTTTTGAGTCTGTTAAGATTGCGAATTTACACAATTAAATTAGTTCCCTTAAGAATGGGGGACATCATCCAAGTCAAATGTACTGGCAAGGAACACCGACTGGTTGCTGGGAAAGGATCAGTTGCCTGCAAATTTCTGATAAGCTAAATCATGCTAGAGTGTTCATAGCTTAATAGTGCATCCCACCCAGCCTTGGAGGTAACGCCTAGAGAGGACCATAACTGAACCCTTAGGAATAAAGCTCTAATAGTAGACAATTCATACTCCTTAAAATCTGCTGAAAGATATTTGAGGGCTTTTGATGGTCCCTTGAAACACTCTCTTCATGTAAACCATCTTTAAAGTTGTTTCCACCTTTTTCTTGCCATTCACCTTCCCATTACACAAATCACCATTTTTTTAATGAGCCAAATCGGTTCAAACTCAGCCAAAAGTCAAATGCATAAAGAAGTAAGGCTTATATCCATGCTAAATGAGTGCTTCTATGACAACCCTCAAGGAAGCCAGGAGACAAAATGCTTCTCTCAAGATATCCAGGAGGAACAGCCGGTGAAAGTCCTGTATTCTCCCCCTCCTCACAAAAAGGCTTTTCTTTTCCCTTCTTCAAATCCATTCCACCTCCCACACAGAGAGGCAGGACTAGTGGCAAGTTTAAGCAGGAATGCAAATTGAGGGATGTGTACAGGAAGACAGAAATAGACTGTATAAAATGGCAGCCCGTGTGATCGCCTGGAAGGAGATCAACTCAAACCTTTCCACTGAGAGCAAAGCAGCTTCTGTTTACATTTGTCCCTTGCATGAGCTGCTGGGATCAGGAATCGGGCTTTCAGTGGTTTATAGCAACAGGGCACAGCCCCTTAGAGGGCTGAAGGCCCACTTCTCACTGTACCTCGGACCAAATAAGTAGTAAGATTCACACTGACAGGGACAAGAACCTGAGCTGGGCTGAACCTGCATGATAAGATTTCCCAGTCCCAATAAAAATCAGACATGCTGCAGCTTCTGCAAAGCAATCGCAGTGCTGGGTGGGGAGACAAGCTGCAGTCACAGCAATGTCATTTTCTTTGTGTGTACACAGATCAAGGGTCATTTAACTAATTCATAGTTGGAACAGGGAGTTTAGATGAATTTCATTTTCCGGTCATCGAAGGTTAGCCTTTTTAAAAATTCACTTACATTTTGGTTCCAATCTTATTCAAGAAAAGCCTTCTTAAAACGAACAAACAAACAAAAAAAAAGCCTCAACGCCGGATTTTGGCTATTTGCCACTCTCTTATTAAGGTGGTGGTTTAGTCCCTAAGTCGTATCCGACTCTTGCAATGCCATGGACCAGGCTCCCACCAGGCTCCTCTGTCCTTGAGATTCTCCAGGCAAGAATACTGGAGTGCATTGCCATTTCCTTCTCCATGGGGGTCTTTCTGAGTCGAACCCAGGTCTCTTGCATTGCAGGCAGATTCTTTACCAACTGAGCTACGAGGGAAGACTTATTAAGGCAGAAGATTTTACAAAATTACTGCAACATCTTTAAGATCATTTCCTTGTCTTCTCTCAGTGTCTAGCACAGGACTGGACACATGGTAGGTTCAGAAAAAATCTGTTGCTTTTAGTATTCTAATGAATCATCATTTTACCGTACTTTTTGTGTGTATCTACATAGCTGATATTCTTTTTCACATATATACAGCTGCAGTGTGTCTATTATTAACCTAATATCTGTAATTTCTTGCAACTGTTTTGTTTATTTTCTCTGTCACTAACAGTCACTGACCTAGGTCCTCATCTGGAACTCAAGGGCAGATGTGCATTTTTCTGGTCATTTTTGTGCTGAGGTTACACTTTAGCCATCCAAATTCAGCTCAGAGGAGACAAACTGGAGCAAGAGGAGAACATGGAGCCAAGAGAAGGGGAAGGGAAGAGAGACAGGAAGAGCCATCTGAAATGCTTGCTGGGCCAAGGTTCAGAGAAAACTGCCTCCCTAGACTTGGCTGTCTTTCTAGGCCAGGCCTCTGTCAATAACACATTTATTGGCCATCCTGACTTCAGCCTCTGATTTGCCCAATTCAAATAGACATTTTCCAAGAAACAGCTCTCCTAGTCATGGCCCCTGACCATTACAAACAATGCTGTTGAAAGGTCCGAGTGAAAAGGGCCATTTTCTCCAAATGAGTCACCACCACCTGGAAAGTTCTTGGAAAATGGAAGAGGCGCCAGAAGACTAAAGATGAGAAAATGTTGTCCTAGTTTTTGAAAAGGGCAAGAAGTATATCTCAGAAAATACAAACCAATAATTAACTTGATGTTGGTACCCCCCCCCAAATATCTTAAAAGGGTTATTAGAATATTGTTTGTGAATACTCAAGAGAAATTATGATAGTAGACACAAACAGGGGTTGACACAAGCTATGCCCGCTTTACTTTTCTTTTGATAAAGTAGGCATCTCAGGGTGTGGATGCAAAAATACATTTAAAAAGATACTTGAGTACTGACTATGCCCTGGGCCAGGGCTGGCAAAACATTGCCTCCTGAGCTCATGGCTCATGCCTCACAACACTCTTGCACTGAGTTCCTACCCAGCCTCACAGTCTTCCTCAGTAGATAGTCACCACAGTCCACCTGCTGACCCAGGCTCAGGTCCTGGGGATGCAAAGAATATATAAGACCTGAAAGAATTCATAAAATAGCAGAGGAAGTATGTTATTTAATACAATTATACTGTATAGAAATGGGGCCTGTCAACATTGCTTAAAGGATGAGGAATTCGGACATAGTAACATTTCACAGTGCTCAGCCCCTCAGTCATGTCAACTCTTCATGACCCCGTGGACTGTAGCCCATGAGGCTCCTCTGTCCATGGGATTTTCCTGGCAAGAATACCGTAAGTGGGTTGCCATTTCCTCCTCCAGGGGATCTTCCCCACCCAGGGATTGAACCCACATCTCCTGTGTCTCTTGCATTGCAGGCAGATTCTTTAGTGCTGAGCCACCTGGTAAGCCCCAACACTTCACAGAGGAGGTAGCAATTGAAATGGGTCTCAACTGATGAATAGGAATTCTCCAGGTAAGGGAGGAGAAATGCCACAAAAATAAAATGTGAGTCTGAAGTTTTTGAAGTTAAGTCTTGGTTATGTATTTGTTGGTAAATTGAAGAACTGGGGGTTGAATATCAGTACAAGTTAAAGTCCTATTTCAAGGGCCTTGCCAAAACAGATTGATGTTGGATGACAGAATCAAGATTTAGAAAAAAGTTTAAAGGCAGGACTGATGGGCCAAAACAAAGGATTTCTAACACTCCTTTGAGTTCTAGGAGAGAGTATATTTACGGCATTTAATAAAGTTCCACGTTTAAATCTCCAAAGTCAACAGTATAAGATGGAACAAACTGGATTTAACAGTGGCCCTAGGATTTTAGTTGATCTTAAGGTTAATATGAGTCATTAAAGTGGGGGATGGCTAATAGTGAGGAATAGTATGACATCATTAAAAGATCTATGGAATGGAAGTTAAGAGACCTAAAGTTTAGTTCTATCAGTTTTGCTAAGTAACTGTGTGGCCTTAGTGAGTCATTTCTCTTCTCTAGTCTACATTGTCTCTGAAGAAGGTGGACTCAATTCATGGTTTCAAATGTTCTTCAGACTCTCAGGAATCTCCTTGGGCTGGCTACTTGGGAAACAAGAAGGAAGTTGAAATGATAAAGGTTCTATAACCTCTCACCCTCCTTTCGTTTCAACAAAGAGAAACTTCACAGTTAGCTGTTTCAAGGATTAGGGTTCTGGCTAAGACTTCATTTATAAAAGGATTCCATTGCAATAAATAAATAAATAAATACACAAAGCATTTAGCTTTAACACTGCAATGTGTAGCTTCTCTATGTTCTGCAAGGGTCAGACAATATCTGAACTCTCTTCCAATTTGGACGTTATGCTTTAAGAGGGACATTTACAAAATGGAGTGCAATTAAGGAAAGATGACTCAGGGTGGGAAAGGTATATATATTGAAAATAATTGAGTTGCTTATCTTGGAAAACTGAAGATGTAGAGAGTATGATAAACATACTCAAATAGCTGGGTGGTTATCCTATAGAAGAAGGAATTGTCTTATTCTGTTTAGTTCTAAAAAATTTAACTGGAACTATTGGACAAAAAAATTTCAGAAGAGATTTTGATTTATAAGAAGCAACTTTTAAAATGTAGCTTTACAAAGTAATGAGATTACAATAAGAGTAGAAAATGAGGAACAAATTTTGCAAAATAAGAGAAAAAATTATTACTGTTTTCATACTGTATGATTGTCTACTCAGAAAATTAACTAAAAACCATTTGCTCCAGAACGAGAGTTCAGCAAGGTGGCCACAAACAAGATCAATTTACAAAAATAATAGTTTTCTGGACTCCAGGAATAGTCATTTATAAACAGTTATAATAAAAGCATTCCACTCACAAAAGCAAGCAAAATTATAAGATACCTTGATATCAGAGGATGAGATGGTTGGATGGTATCACCTACTTAGTAACAGAACAACAACAAAGGATAAATTTCAGAAATGCACTGGACTTACTTGGGTTGAAAACTATAAAGTCTTTATTGAATAAAATAAGAGATTTTCATTTAAAAATAGGTTTTAAACATTTCAAATCTCCCTAAATATAGATATAAAATTAAAAGCAATGCAAATAAAAGTCTCAATAGAACATTTATGAAAATTGACAAACCAATTCTAAAGTTCATATAGAAGATAAAATGTACAAGGATAGCAAATGATACTGGGGGGTAACTCCCAAGAAGTGGGGACTTATAATATCAGATGTCAAAATAGACTATACTATTTGAAATAGGGTAATATTAGGACAGGAACAGAGAAATTAGTATATAAATGAAACTTACAGATGAATTGATAGTTAAGATGAAATTTCTTGTCAATAAAGAAACAAGTAATTATTTCATAAATTTGATTGAGACCTTGCCTATCTATTTGAAACAAGGTAGACCCTTCCTCCCAGCTTACACCAAAAATACACAAAAAAGATGAACATAAAAGAAAAAAAATGTTTGAAGAAAATATAGAAGAATACTTTTTATCATCTTTGGGTAAAGAAGGCCTTCTTCAGCAAGACCCAAAACACAGTAGCCATAAAATAGAAACAGTAATAAATTTGATTTTGCCAAAATTAAAATATTTTAATTTCATTTTCTACAAAAAAATACATAAATAAATACGAAATTCTATTTATGCTTTTGGGTTGTTTCAATCACCCAGAAATGATAATGAGCTAACATATTATGTGTGTTTTTTTTAGACGATGAAAAGCAATGAGTTTCTTGCTTGGGAGATGTTCAAAGTTTAAAAGATAACTTACAATAAGAAGAGGTTTTATTTTGCATGGAAAATGAAAGTGGGTGATGAGTAAAGTCTTCGGCCCTAAAAAGTTTCATGCTTCTAAGAGGGGAAATTGTCAGTATCTTTAAAATAGCTAGACTTCAAACTCTTGCTTTTATTTCTATACCTTTTGAAGTTTGGTTTTATTAATTTCAGCTAAGCTCTTAAACTGTTATTATAAACCCAGTCTTCAGGTCCACTGGGAACTATCTCCTTATAAAATGTGAAACATAAACCAATCCCAAATACCCAGCTAAGGAAATAAACAAGTTATTTTCCATCAAAGGTTCATTTGTAGCTTCTTGTTTCCTCTATAACTGATTTCAAATCATTTGTACCTTTTATTTACAGCAAAATTTACAGCTACAATACACAATGCTAATCCAGGGTTTACCCTTATCATATCTGACTTGTTTTTGTCCCTGGGTGAACGATGGCAAACATGAGCATGAAAATGAAATTAGTGATAACCAAGCCAACTGCTTTATCTACGTCTTGAGTTTAAGGGATTAGTAATGGTCTCCCTGGAAATCTCTGGGTTTTATGAAAAAGAGGTATTCCAGTCAGTAGCCAACCGTGGAGGTGCTGTGGTAAAAACATTCATGATTTCAGCTTGCTCTCATTTCTGTATCAGGATCCTGGGTCATATGGGAAAGGCTAGGGATTCAGTTAGAATCTTCTTTTTTCTGTCAATGGGACAGAAACATAAGAAAGGCCTTGCAAGAATTCACAGTAATAGATAAGAGGTCAAGAAAAGGATTGTGGGAAAAGAGCAGGGTTTGAAGAGATAAAATGGAATGGTTGAGAAGAGGTGGAGAAAGCATCACTACTTCATAAGAATTCTCTAGAATCAAAGTTTGAGTCAAAGTTTGTTCAAAATGCCATCTTTGTTCCATTTCCAGCATCTACATTACCTTTCATCCTTTTCTCCTTCTAAGTCAATTCTCTTTGAGAGACACTGAGTGATATTTTGGCAGATTTTAGGAGCAATTATGATACAAGAAATGTACTGGTATGTCCTTGCTTCAATTTTAATATAGTTCCCTGGGGTATTCAGTCCCTACCTCCACTGGCCATCTCAGCTATACAACTTGCAGGCACAGTTTTACCCTTAGGCCCCAAGGAGCAAGATAGGCTTGTGCCTGCTAATGAGCATTTGTTGTGGAGAAGACAGTGGCGTTGAGATCACAGGAAAATAGTAAACTATCAAAGGTAGGCTTCATTCAAGATCACTCACAACCTTCCTAGATGAAAGCACTATTGACAAGTTAGGGGATCACTGTGGCAAGTGCGTACGTGCTTAGTCACATCGGTTGTGTCCGATTCTCTGAGACCCCATGGACCACGGCCCTCCAGGCTCCTCTGTCCACGGGATTTTCCAGGCAAGAATACTGGAGTGGATTGCCATTTCCTTCTCCAGTGATAAAGTATGAAGTGAGTGAAGTGAAGTTGCTCGGTCATGTCCAACTCTTTGCAACCTCATGGACTGTAGCCTACTAGGCTCCTCCATCCATGGGATTTTCCAGGCAAGAGTACTGGAGTGGGTTGCCATTTCCTTCTCCAGACTGTGGCAAGGGACAACCTTATACAAAGGCAGACTCACAGGGTGAGATGTCTCTCTGGGATGAGAGTAGAGAGATGGTAAGATGCCCTACCTTTGAAAAATGCCTCTTCCCACGTATGTGTGCATGTTTAGTTCCTCAGTCATGTCTGACTTTTTGCGACTCCATGGATTGTAGCCCACCAGGCTCCTTTGTCCATGGGATTTTCCAGGCAAGAATACTGGACTGGGTAGCTATTCCCTTCTCCAGGGGGTCTTCCTGACTCAGGGATCAAAGCCAGGTCTCCCACTTTGCAGGCGGATTCTTTACTATCTGGGCCACCAGGGAAGCCCCTGCCTCTTCATATACTCCTGCCTGAATACCTGGCTTTTCTTCATTTTAAAAACATCTGAATCACAACTTTTTGGCTTTTTAAGTCAAAAAATTATCTTTAGCACCTATGTGGTAGATGCCATGCCAAGTGCCGGGGGTACACTGATGAACAAAAACAGACATGGGTTTGGGCACTCATGTTACTTACATGCTGGTAGGGCAAACATATTGATTAAATGGCCACCCAAACAAATGGAAAATTACAACTGTGGTAAGGCTACCAAGGTGAGCTACATGATGCCTATACAAAGGAATATAATTTACACTGCTTGTCTACCTATCTACCTTCTTATCTGACTCCCCCATCCCCTGCCACTGACTTAGAAAAGAAGACCATCACCATAGTAGTTGATGGTAAGGAAGAACTTCACCTGCCTAAACTCAGACAAAGGTGCAGAAGTCCTTCCCCTTCCCCTAATACCTCTTTGGAACTGGTGAGAACATCTGCTCCATCACAGATACAAGCCAACTGGGAGACTGATAAGGCAGAAGATGTCATGTACATGTGAGACAGAAGGATGGCAGCCAAGCAACACGTTGGTAGTGGTGATTTGAAATGGTTTGTATTCACAGTCCCCTGGCAAAGATCAGGACCCCAGTGGACAGAGTAGGAGGGTGTATGGGATAGAGCAACCAAAAGAGCAAAGAGGACCACTCAAGAGCCAGTTTTGGCTGAGACTCTGGAACCCCCATTTGGTGATCTTGAAATTCACTAGGACTAATCATTCATCTTCTTCACCACAAGGGCCATAGCTTACAAGCACTCTGGTTTCAAATAATACTCAAGAGTTTTGAAGATGCTGTACATCTAATTTTATTCCTTAGTCAGTATGTATCAGATGTTATACTTTTCCTGCTTTTCCTTGCCACATTTCTTTCAGTTTATGCCTGAGGGTGGGCAGGAAACTCGTTGATACAACTACTTATTGGGAGTGGTCACAATCACCCCACCCCATCTTTGGTTTTCTCATGTGGGCTAGACAACAGATGTTCTTAATGAAGATTAACTGAAATTTAATGGTCCTAATTGCCATTTGCACGGGCAGCAGATAACATTCAGTTCACACGCTGCCTTTCATGCTCCTTTATGCTTCATCACATATCAGATTTGTATTTGACTGGAGCGAATCTGACTGGCAGTACCTGCTGGCTATTCAGTGTCAAGATGCTGGCGTAGCAAAGGCTCACAGTCCAGGGAAACACAGAACTGGGGTGAGAATGGGCTTTGCTAATTTGTTTCCTAATATAGCTATGCTCTTGAGTTCTCAGTAATGGCAAAAAGGGGTCATTTTGGTCTGGATCTGTGTTAGGGAGAAAGGACAGACAAGACACTCGGTAGACTGATTTCTGTGTTTTTGTGCAACTTGATCCTGCTCTCTTCTGTTTTTTAAAAAAAACTATTGGAAAGGTCTTATAAAAGTGAGCAAGGGATGTGAACATCACTGAGGAGAACATATGATAGATTCAACAAATACATGAGGAAGATGCTCCATCTCAGCGGTAACCAAGGAAATCCAAATTAAAACTAAAACAAAAGAATTACACTATTTCTCAACTATCTGATTGGCAAACATGAAAAACAAACTGTCGGGTTGGCCAAAAGTTTCATTCAGGTTTGAACCCAAAAAATATCAAGTGTTAGTGAAGTTTTCAGGAAATTAAATTTGTTGGCTCTCTGAAAGGCAATTGCTTGTAACTGATAAAATTTTAAATGTGTGCTTTTTCCATAACCCAGCAATTTTTATACCCTTTTGGAAACCCTGGCAAGCATGTTCAAGGAAGCATGTACAATGCAGCATTTGTCATAATAACCCCAAACTGGAAGCAAACTAAATGTTATTTAGTAGGGAAATGGATAAACTATAGAATACTATGAATCTATAAAAACCAATGACACAGTAGATATATTTCCATAGTTACACACAATATATGTATAAAAGTATAGATAAAGCTCTGAAAAGTTGTAGCCACAAAACTGGTGATCTCTGGGAAGGGGTCTGAGGTGGAAGAAACCAGATTGGTCAAAGGCATCTTCACAGTTTTATCTTTAATACTGTAATATTTTACAAGCACAATGTGTCCAGATATTATTTATGTAATTAAAAATCAATTTAAAATTTAAAAGCAACATAGTTATGTTAAAGAATTTACAGACCAGAGAAAAGAAAAAAATATGCATTATCTTGCCACCTAAACACTTCCCTATGATAACTATGATGTGTATCCTTCCAGTATCTTTTTTTTCTTTTCAGGAGATATGGGAGGAGCTTGGACAACAGAGAAAAGATGGGTGTGAGGCATGAGAAATGAGGATGGAGCCTGATGAGACTGACCCTGATAGTTCAGACCTGAGTGTCAGGGCTTCAAAAATCCAGTTGCCTGCGAGTTTAGAACAGCACTTTCATTCAGACTGGCAGTTTTGTCCCCGGAGAGGATGCACCATTCCTGGAAGTACTGAAATGCCAGGCCGATGCTTGGAGTGCATGGAGCAAGCTCCTATTCCAACTCCCTGCTCCAAAAATCCATTTAATATACTGTCCTCAGATAGAGGACATATCAGGTATTAAACTGATAAGAGCAGATACTACTCTTGATCTTATTCAAAAGACTGATAAGCGATCCAGTATCTTTTTAATATTTCACATAGTTGTGATCTATAATCTGTATCCTGTGCCTCTAATACAGTCATCTGAGTTGGATAATTTTCTGCTGTGCAGGGCTGTCTTGTGCATTGTAGGATGTCTAGCAGCATCCTCAACCACTATCCACTAAATGATAGCAGCACTCCCACAGTTGTGACAATCAAAAATATGTCTAGACATTAAATGGCCCCTAGCAAAATTGTCCCTGGGTTGAGAACCATTGATTGAATACATCATTAGCATTATGTCATGAAATGAATCTTCATAACCTATCCTATGTTTCCAAACTTAAATCCAGTGAGTTGTCTCTATTCTGTTCTCAGCTCCCTGGCCTGTGGATTTCAACCCTGGCCTTTAGAACTTGACCTTGGTCTCTGACTGCTCCTTTTCTAGGTAAGTTGACTTGGGACTCCTTAACCCAGAACTGTACTCTGACTTATCACCACTAAAGCAATTAGACAGTAAAAGCCAAGTCTCTTCCCCTGACATCTGTGGACTAATGTTCAGCTCATGGGACAGGGAACAGGGAGAGCAATCAGGAAACCCAATAAATGACTGTAGAAAGTAATCAGTCCAGAGACACAGCTGTGGGTCAAAACCACTGGGCTAAGGGCCAAGGCTGAGAAGAGGAAGCCAACTAGATTTTACCCCAGAATCAGCTCTCAGAACAATCAGAAGCATGGTTCCCTGGCTAACAATGCTTGACTCTTCCTGTCTGTTTTATTTAGATATTTTCCAGGCCCCCAGGGCATAATCAATTCCGAGACCATGGAAGGGATGGCATCTGTGCTTATATTCCAAATCGATAAGGAGAGGTTAATGCCAGAAGTCAGGCTTACTCTATAAAGACACATTTACTAAGCACCACGTATCAAACATTGCTAGGCGTTGAGGATGCCAAAATGACTCTGAATTGCTTTTGTCTAAAATCTGTTTGCCACGTGATCGCCAGAAAAAAACTTCTCTCAGGAATCAAAATGTAAATCTAGTGAGAGCTCCCTTCAGTTTGAGCCCTTAATTAGACCACGTATCACCAGTATTTCACTTTGCTTCTTACAAGGGCCTGGGGAGTGAAAATTGCATTATGAGGTTCTGTGGCTCCGAGACCCCAATTCAAAGAGAGGACTGAGTTCATTTCCAGAGCATAGGGAGGGTGGTATCAGATTTCATCCTGTTAGCTCACAACATGGAAATTGGAATTTCCTGCTCCCTACACTCCAAAAGTGCTCATGTGGCCCAGGTTTCTGCAGCTCTGAGTGAAGTTGGAGGAACCTCCTCTTGTGTCCCTGTCTGTCTGGCCCCTCTCTCCTGTGCCCCAAGGGAGTGCAGACAGGTTGAGCACTTTATTTCCTCAGGGGCTGGATCACTTCCCTGTCTGCCCATCTGGCCTTTTCCTGACAAGATGTTCCCTGACAATTTGAGATCTGCAGACACAAAGGAAACAGAGCCAAGTGAGACTGACCCTGGTGTGAAATCTGGAGAGATGATAAAATATCCTCGTAGCAGGAAAGGGAACGTGGCAGGATACGCCTTGTAAATAACCCACTGTCTTCTCCAGAGTGAGATGAGTTCAATCAGGGGAGTTTCCACAATGCTTTCTTGAAATTTGGGGTTTTATTGTACCCAGGGTCAATCGCAGGCCAAATGCTGGACTGCCTCCTATTGGAGTCCAATAGAGATAATTCCTTGGTGTGAAATACATATTTAGTAACTGCACTGAATGCCTATTTCCTTTGTCTTCTGGTAGTCTTTCCTTTGTCCTAGGTTTCTCTTGCACTAATGGGGCCTAAGGGAGTCACAAATAACAATGTGCTGTGTAGTAGGTTACTCAGTGGCTGCTGGCAGCAGGTTCACGATACTGGGTCCCAGGAATACCCCCTTCTCAATTTATATTTCCAAGTCCAAGAATTACTGGTCACAGCAATCAGGGGAAGCTTAGAGCAAAACTGAGAAAAAGACCAATTTGTTTTGTTAGCCCCCAAACTCCTACTTGTCATTCCTTTCCTAGGACAGCCATTCTTTTCCTGACTTGAACAAGCCATACTGTCCTACTCCTAAGACCCTTTATTTATAGCAAGATGTAAACATAATCTTGCTAAATAGCTAAATACATTATTTTTCCTTCCAAGGCATTTCCAAGACATAAGTTGGAGGGTGAGAGAGCTCTTTATTACATTCAAAACCATACTATTGATACTTGCGTGTTCAACTCGCATGAGCTCAGCCGTACGAATAGGGGATCTAGGTTCCACGCCCTGTCATTTCTGTTTTCTCAAACACATTTATTGAAGTCATTTATTGAAGTGACCCTGCCATTTATGCTTCATCTGTGACATGCCAAACTATTAAAATTACAGTGGGTTCATGGAAAGCCACATGTGGAGAGACAGGGGTTCTCCCTCTGTGGTTTTGGAACCTTTAGCCACCAGGCTATATTAGATAAGTGTGGTTTTAACTTTGCCTCTTCCAAAACCATAGTCTCCATTTCAATGAAAAAAATATCCATTTTTCTTAGGCCTCAGGTCTTGCAGCTCTCTGTGGAAAACAACAATGGTCCAAGTGGTCTGACTGAATTTAAAGACCTTCCAGAACCACAGGGTAGTGCCAAACCCTACGCTTTATTAATTATGCCATGATTATTTTATCTTAGGGGACCTGACTCTTTTTGTTCACTACATTTGAATATTTCCTGGCTCCTATCAGTCTAATGTTGGAAAACGTTGATAATAGTTGGGGTTACTGGCAACTGGATTCAAGAGAGTAGATATGAATTTATGGAGAATTGAAAATTGAAGAATCCCGATTACTACCCTGTATCTCTTGTTTCCATGTTTCCATCCCTGTGGATGGAATCATCTTTTCTCTCTTACATGAGGTTCTCCAAGGTTCCCTTAAGAGTGAAATAAAGTAAAAATAAAAATTAAAGAAAAATAAAATAAAAAATAAAAAAATAAATAAGTGAAAAGTGAAAGTGAATTCGCTCAGTTGTGTCCGACTCTTTGCGACTCCATGGACTGTAGCCTACCAGGCTCCTCCATTCGTCCATGGGATTTTCCAGGCAAGAGTACTGGAGTGGGTTGCCATTTCCTTCTCCAGGGGGATATTCCCAACCCAGGGATCAAACCCGGGTCTCCCACATTGGAGGCAGACCCTTTTACTGACTGAGCCACCAGGGAAGTCCACTAAGGTTCCCCTGGTTATCTCTTAATCTGTATCTCCTAATGTAATTCATATATTTATGTATTTTTATAACAGCTTTATTGAGAGATAATTCACATGCTATACAATTACCCATCTAAAGTATACAATTCAGTGGGTTTAACATAGTCACAAAGCTGTGCAACCATGACCACAATCAACTTTAGGATACTTCCATCACTCCAAAAAGAAACCTTAGGGATTTCCCTGGTGGTTCAGTGGCTAAGACTCTACACTCCTAAATGCAGGGAGCCCAGGTTCAATCCCTAGTCAGGGAACTAGATCCTACATGCTGCAACTAAGAGTTTGCATGCCACAAAGATTGAAGATCATGCATGCCACAACTAAGACCCAGTGCAGCCAAAAAAATAAATGATAAAAATATTTAAAACCAAACAAAAGAAACCTTGTACCTATTAGCAGTCACTCTCAAAATCCCTCCAACTTCCCCAGCCCTAGGCAACCAATCTATTCTTTCTGTATACTAGTTCCATATATTTTAACAAGAACTTTTAGAAAACCTGTATTATCCAAGGGAATGACTCCCAAAGGGGTACTTTCTGGTGTGTGGCAGGTCCACAAAAGGAAGCATGTGGCACAGTGGTGGCCCTATGGTTGGCACATGTCAAATCGCGCCCATTTCCAAGAGTCAAAGGTAGTGGGAAAAGGTACCCTGACAGCTCAAGCCAGCACAGCTGGAGGATCCCCCTCTTTGGCCCAGTTTCTTCTCGTAGGTCCTGGGTCTTCAATCCTTTACTACAAAGCTTCCTTTCTGACAAAGGAACAGGTAAAGTGCCCCCCAAACCCCCACCACATACACACTTACCCTGCTCCAAAGATTTCTAACAAGAAACATTTTAAGTGATCCTGCTGCCATCCAAGGGGGAAGAAGTATATTTTGTGAAGATGCATCCAGTTTAATGATACCCATTCACATAAAAAGATGCCAAAGGGCATTCCTTTCTGACCTTAAAGAGGTTCATGACAGTGTTCTGCCCCAGTAGATACTTTCCTCTGTTGTTCTAATAGCCAACGGTTTTTCAGAAGTGCAGAATCTCAGACCTCACCTCAGACTTCCTGAATCAAAAGCTGCACTTTCACAAGATTCCTATTTGACTCATAGGCACTTCTGAGAAGCACGGGTCTACAGCAGAGTTTTTCAGCCTTAGCACTACTAACGTTTGAGACCAGATAATTATTTCTTGCAGGGGGTGGGGGAACTGTCCTATGCATTAGAGAGTTTATTAGTATCCCTATACCTACTGGATGCCAGTAGCACCCCTCCCACCACGTTGTGACAAACAAAACTATCTCCAGACATTGCCAAATATCCCATTGTTGGGTGGGGAGGGGGGAATAGATTACCTCAGATTGAAAACCACTGGTCTATAGCATGCTTTATTAATTTTCAGTCATTCAAGTATAACCTTCAGAATTTTTTCCATCTCCACATACACTTTTTTAAAAACTATTTTTTGTCCATACAAATTAGCCTCATCCTAAATAGTAATAGTGATGAAATAAAAGGACAGATGTGCCATTTTTTCTAGTACATCTAAAGCCAAATATAGCTATTAGAATTTGAAATGCTTATCTAGGAAACCCATAAATATATCATGCATCATGGGTGGAGTGTCTACCAACTTTTAGAAACCCTGGCCCTGAGTATAGTTGTGGAGTAGGGCAGGTCCAAGGCATTGGACGAATTTGGGTTGCCAGGAATGTTAACAGGGTACATAGTGCTTGGAAGTAGAGAGAAGCCATTAAAAGCAAATTTATTTCTCTACTCAACTTTGTTTCTGGCCAGGCCAAAGTAGTAGGTTTAGCTTTTAGAACATTACACCTACCTAGATTATTTTAGAGACTCCAGGAGTAGCCGTTTTCACTTGATCTAGCATATGGCTAATTTCATTTCCCTCCAAACTACTGGTGACTACACTGGTTCCCCAAATGACTCCACTATAGTCTGACACAAATTTCACACAATGCTTCTTTGGCCATATGTCAGTCTAATTAAAGAG
Source organism: Budorcas taxicolor (assembly GCF_023091745.1). NCBI lineage: Eukaryota > Metazoa > Chordata > Mammalia > Artiodactyla > Bovidae > Budorcas > Budorcas taxicolor. Next base: position 19,675,866 of record NC_068935.1, read on the forward strand.
TCTTTGCTTCTCCTGGCAGAACTGCCTTTCATATTCAGGGGAGATAATAATCCCATCTTTGAGTTACATCAATGATAAAATGACCTGGTTCACTGCTTCTCAGCTGAATCAGCAGCCTGTGACCCCTGGCACATTGATTGCAGAAGGAAATATTTTTATGTGACTTTAATGTATGGGTCATTTACAACATGAGTTCCTTCCCACATAAAAGCCATTATAGATCCATGAAACTTGAACAGGGGGAAGGGAGAGAGGGGGGAGGTGACAGAAAGGGAAAGAAAGGGGAGGTGAGACACAGAGAGAAAGAGAGAGAGAGAAATTCTATGTAGGGTTGGCAGCAAATATATGCTCAGTGCACTTAGGAAAGCCCACAGGCTGAAACTCTGGGATCCTGGGGTTTCTGCTCCTGCTCCTCTAGAAGAGACCTAAATGATGCTTGTTGATAACACAATCTCCCACCAGCTCCTTAAAAATAAGAGGCGGCAAGACAAGAGCTAAAATCCAAGCAACTTTGGGCTCACTTTTCTATGATCCCACAATCTGTGTTCAGCTCTAAGTGTCTGGTCTACCACTTAGCCAGAAGTTGAGTGTCTGCCTCTCCAGCAGCTGCAAAGTAGAGGCCTTGTTGTTGCTGTTCAGTTGCTCAGTTATGTCTGACTCTTTGCAACCCCATGGACTGTAGCTTGCCAGGCTCCTCTGTCCATCCCCAACTCCCAGAGCTTCTCAAACTCATGTCCATCAAGTCGATGATGCCATCCAACCATATCATCCTCTGTCGTCCTCTTCTCCTTCTGCCCTCAGTCTTTCCCAGCATCAAGATCTTTTACAATGAGTCATCTCTCTGCATCAGGGCAGAACCTGGGGCTATGATCTAGTGGATGGGAATGCATGGGAGAGGAAGGTGGCTTCTACCTATAATTTACCTGATGCTCTTCATTATAGTTCTTCCAAGTGCTGCTTTCAGTTAGAGGAAATGTTTGCAGTTAGGGGTAGAGGGTACAGAGAGAAGGAGGGATGGGCTATCACTGACTGACGTTATCAGGACGCTTTCAGTTTTGAACCCAGGGACACTTATTGTGAGTTGGCTTTGAGAGTCCAGAGTACACTGTTTGTTTTAAAGGCCCTTGAGATTCACCTTGAGAGTTTTTTTTAAAAACCTACACTTGGGCTCCCTTCTCCAGACTAACTTACTTCTGAAACTGAGGGGATCCTATTCATCAGCATTTTTAAAAAGCTGATTCTAATTTATTTTCCAACATTTTATTATGAACATATTCAAATACATAATAGTCTGTGTCTCCTAGATCCTATAATCAGCATTTGCTATATTATTTTAACATATACCTGTCCCTCTATCAACCCATCTTATTTCTGGATATGTTTCAAAATAGGCTATAGACACTTCACCCTTAAATACTTCTGTAAGCATATAATTAATTAGAGTTCAATATTTGTTTCATTCAGTGAAATGTACAGATTGTAAATGTAACATTTGATGAGTTTTGACAAATGCATGTACCTTTTATCAAGATAAAAAAAAAAACATGAATCTTCCCAGTGAACACTCACCCCCACACCTGAGGGGCCATCAGTGTTCTGTTCTGATTTTTTCCAGATGATTTCAATTTGTAGCTGAGGTGGAGAACCCCTTAAGGAGAGACACAAATTCCAGCTCCCCAGCCCTTTGTAATTGCATCAGTAGAGCTTATTAGCTAATAGCGCTGGAGTCAGCTAGCTTGAGGGCAAGTCTGGCTCAACCAATTGCTATTTGTGAGATTTCAGGCAAGTTAACCTGTATGAACCCCTGTTTCCTCACCTATAAAATAGGGATCATAATAGTAGCTATCACACCAGGTTGATTGGAAGACCTAAGTGAGATAACATAAATAAATTAGCAATAAAGTTAATGTTAATTAAGTTAACATGCTTACAATTGGCTAGGCACTGAGCTAATTGCATGGATTATCTCATCTAATCCTCCCTACTGTTAGGATCCCCATGATAGATAGGAAAAGAGGCTTATAATGGGGAAGTACCCTGCCCAGAATCACACAGTTAATACTTGGAAGAGCCGGAATATAATCCCAAAGTGCTTTGATCTCAAGGATCAGAGTCCCACACCGTTAACTAGTACACTTCTGCCTCTATGCCTCACACATATAGTAAGAGCTCAAAAGTGCTGTATATTGTATTGCACATTGTATCATATAAATTTACCATTTATATTGTGTTCAGTTACAGAGTACAAATGAAGGAATGGAAGCTTTGACCCAAGCACAGAAAAAGCTTAAATATCTCATCAGCCCAACGTTGCTGGTCCACACCTTGGCATGATCATCTGTATCTATTGTGTTCCTGATAATGTCCTTTCCGTGGTGACTCCGAGAATCATCAGCAATAAGACCAGCCCCTGTACTGAACAACACACAAAGGTCCTTGTGAAAACATCCCTCTGGAAGAAAGAACTAGGGGAAGCGCTTTTTTCCCATTAACACATTCAGCTCCCTGGCGCTCTGTTCTGCAGCTGTCTGAGTGCTGCAGTCGCTCAGACAAAGAGCTTGCTGGAATATCAGTGACATCATCCACTTCAGCTCTGACAGACTTGCCAGGAGCTGCGTGATTAACATCTCCACGGTACCAGAGAATAGGCAGGGCTCACTCAAGCTACACTATGCTACTCTTTCTCCTAATGAGAACCCCATTAAATTGGACAATTATCCACACCCTATTCAAGGTGGCTTTTTATGTGCAAACAGAGCCCATTTTCTTCCAAAGTAAGGCAGCATCACACAGAGCCATCTTACTCCTCAGTCTTCCTTATTGGGCCACTCCTTTCTAACAGGCTGGATGATACTGGTTGGTTGGCAAAGGGAAGAGAGTGGCATGCTCTGGGCAGGGAGCAGATGGGTGTCTAGCAGTCAGCTCTGTAGCCGAGCCTTAAGAGGAAGCACAGTAACAGCTGAAAACAGAACAGTACTTCTTTTATCACCATCAGAAATCCTATGAATGGCTATTAAATCTATTTCAAAGCTTTGGAAGCTCTGTTCAGCAGGCAGGCAGCAAAGGGAGAGGGAACAAGATGAGAAAGGGTGCTAAAACTTCAGGTTTGGTGCTCCTTTGGAATCTCAGATTGCCAGGCTTCTTTTAATCATGTGATGGCTATGAGGGACCCTTCCACCAGGGACGGGAAATAGCTGGCAATTTAGTTAAACAAGTGCCTGGGGTTATGATGAAGTCAGCAATTAAGAGGTTCTTTCCAATAGAGGAAAGCTGATAACAATGCAATGAAGTGAGATTCTCTGTTAGGAAGGTCAGTGTTCCATTATCACAACACCCACGGAGTTAATGTCCCCAGAGAATCATTACTGTGTATTTGATACAAGTTATTGAACTTGTGGCGAAAACACACCAAGGTTGGCCTTTCTAGCCAGTATCCTATTATCCTTCTGGTCCCAAAGCGGCTGAGCATTCCATTTAATTATAGAGCTGTAGGAACACAGGGAACAAGTTCAAGACACCAGAAATACCTTCCCTGGTTCCTAGTTGCATGTGCTACCTGCTCAGTCACTCTGTTGTGTCCGACTCTTTGTGACCCTAAAGACTGCAGCCTGCCAGGCTCCTCTGTCCATGGGATTTCCCAGGCAAGAACACTGGAGTGGGTTGTCATTTCCTTCTCTAGGGGATCTCCCCGACCTAGGGCTCGAACCCATGTCTCCTGCATTGGTAGGCAGATTCTTTACCACTGAACCATCTGGAAAGCCCTCCTGATTCCACAGAAGGGGAAAAAAAATATTTGTGTGAATTTTGACGAATAAAACTGACTCAGTCCTTTAGGAAATTTTGCCTGTGTGGATACTCTGACCTTCAATCCAAGGAGTCACATATCTTAGGGAGTGCTCTAGTCCTCTCTCAAGGTTATTAGTACACAACAATGGTGTGTGCTGAGCCAAGAAATAGGAAAAACTAGTTGTATTTACTCTTGTTTCTAGGAAAAATTGTGGTTTCTGGGACAAATATCTCAGACTTGCTAAGAGCTAACATTAGGCAGCATCAACTCCTGGCTGAAAAAAGAGTCCAAACTACCATGCATGGCCTAATTGGATCCAGGACCCTCAGAAGTAAAACAAATTTTAAAAATCAATAACAATATTAATAGATGCCAATTTTGAGTGCCTACTATACACCATGGACTCTATGACAGCTATGTTTAATTATCACAAGAGACTTCTGAAGTAGGAATAGTGTCTGGGATATTGTATACTCAATAAATACTACCTAGTATTATTGTACCCATTTTACAGATGATAAGACTAAGGCTCAAAGAGGCTTAGTAACTTTCTTAGGGTGACAATCTATAATTGACTGTGACACTTTAAAGAGATTTGGAATTGGATACATCCTGCCTTATTCTCTCCTAAACAAACCCAGGCTCATTAGAGTAACAGCCATGGGCTCCTTGCATCTGCCCTTTTCCTACTTTGACCTCTGATTTTAGAGTCCATAAAATTACACTGAAATTTGAGAGTAGATGCCTATGTGGGATATATCACCACTATGGACACAAAGGAGTTCTCTCTCAAAGTTATTAAAGTAGAGCCTATGCCATAATGAGAACCCCAAAGGAGGCAAAGAAACCAAGGCCCATTGGGCAGGCTGGGAAAGAGTGTTAGGGTTAGGCTAATCCCCTCTACAGTCATTATGTGATTCCTACTATCCACCCACTCAAGCACAGTCCAGAGTAGATTTAAGAAGCTTTCTGTGAATAGCCTACGCAGCACTAAGCAGCATTCTTGAGTTTCCTTACCCTTCAAGTTGATTGATGGTTAAAATGATTTGTGAGTCCTACTCTTGATTGCTAACTTCCTATCTTAGGGTCCCTCCACTCATTTACATTTACAGTGCAGTACCTGGAAAATGATCTGTTGCTCTTAAGTAAACACACACTTTACACAGAGTCCTCTCTATCAGAATAAAATATAGTTACCCAAGCTAGGAACACCTTTTTCTGCTACTCACTGGAAAAACACCAGGGAAAGGCACTGGCCTATAAAACAATATAATTGCCTTGGTCATCTTGACTAAGTGGCATGATGTGATTATCAAATTCATTAGGTTGTCTCCAGTGGGAAATGAAACAAATGACAGACTACTACAACAATCCAATTTCCCCTACTTTGCCTATACTTGCCACAAAGATTTCCAAAGTTAGAATTGACAACAATATTCAGCACCATGGACAACACCACTAGATGTTAACTGTGAGAAACAGGGTATGGGACACATTTTAGCTCCCTGAGTTTCTCTTTATTCTGTTTGTCTCCCTTAGCAATCAGGTATTTAGAAAGATAGTGGAGTGGGTTTGATACTGTTCTATAGGAAGAACCAGGAATGAAACAGGGGAGGGCTTTAGAAAACAGAGTTTTAAGGAAAACATCAGAATTGAAGGCAGCCATGGCTCAAAGAACCAAGTGGATTGAAATGTGTTCTTAGCTAGTTATTCCTGCATTATCAACACTCCCACAGACATAGCCTTTAATCTAGTGATGAGATGGAGCGTGCAAACAGCAATTGGTAGCCTTGCTTATCCTTCCAGAAACCTTCACCTTGACACTGGTCTTTTGGCAAAATGGTCCTTAGAAGTCCCTGCCTAAGAAGGAAAGGGAATGTAAGAAACTAAGAGAGGCTATATAGATTTCTGTACTATGAAATACAGCCCAGACAAACTAATTTGGAATAAACCCCTATGGAGGGTGGGAATGAGGAGAACACGCCATTTCAAATAATCAGCTGACCACTGGGTCTTGCCAAACAGTGAACTGAACTAATGAAAGTGAGAGCTGAAAGGACCTTTATACATTCTCCAGCTCAGTGGTTCTCAAATGTGAGCTTGCATCAGAAGCACCCACAGGGCTTGTTAAACCAGATTGAGGGCCCCACCCTTAGAGTTTCTGATTCAGAAAGTATCATGTAATCTGGTAATCTGCACTTCTACAAATTCCCAAGTGGTGCTGATGCTGCTGATGGAGGCGGAGCACACTATGAAAACCATGTTCTAGTCCAACCTCTTTCAGAGCATAGGAAAGTCAACAGAAGCCCTAAAGAGCAGTGACTTGTCCAAGGTCACACAGCTGGTTACAGTCCATCTACTGAGTCCTACATCCTGGGCCTCCTGATTATCAATCATGTGTTTTTATTTCAGAGCATGACAATCATATTTAGTCACTATAGTAGCATCTAAGGGAAAACTATAAAGGAAGGTGATCACAAGAGAAATGGATTCAGCCTTTTCTTTGCTTCAGTTTCTAGCATACTTGTCAAAGCAGTGCCAAGCCAGGTGTGGGGCTTGACCCTCCATAACAGCATCAGAATGGCTCTCTCTACTTCGATTACTCTTTTGGTATCAACCCCATGCAAAATTCACACCAAATTGATTGCATACTAGGTAGGATTCCAGATTTAGCAAATAAAAAGACAGTTACATTTGAGTTTTTCAATGTTTATCTTTAACTCAGCTTGTAACTGGGTGTTCTGTATTTAATCTGGCAACCTGAATCCTGAAATGTGAAACTGCCAGGCAGTTTGAAAAAGGGAATTACCTTCTCAGCTCATGGTTCAACTATGTCCTCCCCCACCCAGACGCTAAGAGGGTAAGAAACACCTGACCCCTCCACCTCCTGCCTCCACCTGCTGCCTGCCAAGCTTGTTGGGGCTCTATTGAGACACAGTAGAAAGGCTGTGATTTGATGAACAGCAAAAAAAGAAAAAAGCAGCAGCAGCTGAACTGGTATCCTCCAGCATTTTTCATTTCTATGAAAAGTTTGATTCTGGTTTCATGCCCTGTGATTAACCAAAACAAGAGGAAGACAAATAAAAATTCTGTACAGCTGTTTCACACTGACAGACCTGACCTTCCCAGCTGAGGGTTCTTTGTGCTGGGAAATTGTTACCTAGCAACCATGCCTTGCAGCTGCCAGACTCCAAACACTGAAAGCATGACTTACAGAAAAGAAGCAAGGAGAAAAAGGGTGGGGTGGGGACTGCTTCAATCTGAGCTTTGTCTTAGGGTCTAATACTATATTCCAGAAAGAGAAGACAAGCAGGAAACGAAACCCCCTCCTGCTGTGATTCAGTTGCCAACCAGGCTGCTTGAGCTCAGCTTCCTGTCACCTCCACCTGCTCTAGCAGTTAACTCTGGTAGGTTTGAGGGAGGAATGGGAATGAAGATGCTTCCCAGAGATGTCAAATATTCTGTGTGGTACACATGGTTCTTACTCTTTGGCAATGGAGCACATCTTCAATGCACATTTTTAATAATTAGGCATTTTGTTCTCCTTCCTCATCCTCCTTCCTTCTCCTCCTTCTGTCTCTCTCTCTCCCATCTCACCCTCCCTCCTTCTCTTTCTTTTAAAATTACAAATAGAGGGGACCTCCATCTTTAATTTTTCTAACTGCAGAAGATGAAGGATTACTAGTTCAATGGGTTTCAAATATTAGCATTTATGTGAGTCACCTGGTCAGCATCTTAAAATGCAGAGTTCTGAATCCCATTCTCTAGCAAATCTGATTTAGTAGATTTGGGTGGGGTTCAGGAAATCTGCATTTTTAACAAGTTCCCCACATGGATCGAGACTATGAACAACAAAATATTGGTTAGTGGTGTCTTTGACATAAAGGTTTTTCAAAAAAATTTATGCATTCAAACAGTATTCTTCTTAACACCCAACAATCTCCTATAAGAGATAACCATCTTCCAACTTCACATGTCCAATGAGGTAGTGGCTTAGTTTCTGTCTTTAGGCACGGAGGCCTCTTTAGGAGGCTTCACTAGTTTGCCCCTAATACATGCCCAGTTGTCTCTCTCTAAGCATCCATTTTGTCTCTGTCGACTGCACTGCCCATTTGAAGACTTCCCGCTGGTTACATTGTTCTTCAGTTATTCAGCTCACAGTCCTTTAGCAACAGCAAAAGCAGAAATTCAGATGCAAACATAGACCCCACATGCTAACTCCATCTTAGCTGTTCCATCTCACTCCCATAGATGTTCATGTAGTAGATTTCTATTGCTGTATAATAAATTTAGCAGCTTTAAACAACACCTACTCATTATCTCACATTTTCCCAGGGATCTGGAGTCCCTGCACAGCTTAATTGGGACCTCTGCTCAAGAGTTGCACAAGGCTACAATCAAGGTATCTTCTGTATTGCAGCTCTCAGCTGGGTTCTGGGTTCTCTTCCAAGCTCACTCAGGTTTGTCATTAGAAGAGTTGTTTGTAATTATAAGACTGATGTCCTGATTTTCCTGCTGACTGTCAGCCAGGGAGCACTCTCAGCTTCTAAAAGCCATGTGCTCAATGGGCACTGTCACATGAAATTGGTTTACTTCTTCACAAGCAAAAGAAAAGCTTTCTGACTTCTCCCATCTGTGACCTCCAGGCCCTCTAATATTTTTACTTCAACTCTGTCATTCTGTGTGACCACTAGGAGCTACTGTGTTTCAAATTTAAAAGAGTGAAGCATTGCATACTGTAATATATAATATTTTAGTTTATAAGAGTACATTGTAATTCATACATGAACTATATTACTGAATTTGAATATTGTAAAAATAGAAACTTATTTTTAAAACTGACAGCTTTAAAGAGAGAAAATTTACATACCATATAACTCACCCATTTAAAGGGTACAATTCACTGGTTTTTAGCATATTCACAGAGTTGTGCAAATACCATCACATCAATTTTAGAATATTTTCATTACCCCCCAAAAGAAACCCCATACCTATTAGCAGGCACTCCTCATTTCTCCCCAAACTTCCAACCCTAGGCAACCACTTACCTACATTCTGTTACTATGGATTTGCCCATTATGGACATTTTACAAAAATTGAACCATGTAGTTTTGTGCCTAGCTTCCTGAACTTGCCATAATATTTTCACAGTTCATTCATGTTATGGTATGTATAAGTATTTCATTTCTTTTTATGACTGAATAGTATTCCAGTCCATAGATATAGCATATTTTGTTTATCTTTTCATTCATTGATGGGCATCTGAGTTGTTTCCACCTTTTGGCTATTATGAATAATGCTGCTATGAACATTTGTGTCCAAGTTTTTCTGTAAACATGTATTTTCATTTCTCTGGGGGTATTCCCCTAAGAGTAGAATTGCTGGGTCATATGATAACTCTATGTTTCCAGATCATTTCCAAAGTGTATGTGTCATTTTACATTCCCACAAGCAGCTTTTGAGGGCTCTAATTTCTCCATATTCTTGCCAACACTTTTCATTATCTGTCGTTTTGATTATTGCCATCCTAATGGGTATGAAGTGGTATCTCATTATGGTTTTAATGTTCATTTCCCTGATGGTTAATGATGTTGAGCATCTTTTCATAGGCTTATTGGTCATTTGTATATCTTCTTGGGAGAAATGCCTAGTCAAACCCTTAGCACATTTTAATCAGAGTATTTGTCTTTTGTTTGTTTTTACCATTGATTTGTAAGAGTTCTCTCTATATATTCTAGGTGCAAGTCCCTAATCAAATATGTTATTTCCAAATATTTTTCCCATCTTATGAATTATCTTTCCATTTTCTTGATAGTATCATTTATAGCACAGGTTCTTAATTGTGATAAAGCCAAACTTTTCTTTGGTTGCTTATATTCATGGTGTCATAGCTAAGAAATAATTGCCTAATCTAAATTCAAGATTTATATATGTTTTTTACAAAAAGTTTTATATTTTTTACTCTTATATTTAGGCCTTTGATTCATTTTGGTGAATTTTTTGTATATGGTATTAGATGGGGTCTAACTTTTTATATGTTTATGTTTTGCATGGATGCATATCCATCTAGTTCTCCAAGCATCATTTGTTGGAAAGAGTATTCTTTGCTCATTGAATTGTCTTGGTGCTCTTTTTGAAAGCAACTGACTGTTAAGTGTGAGGGTTGATTTCTAGACTCTCCATTCTATTCCATTGATCTACATGTCAGTCTTTATGCCAGTACCACACTGTTTTGATTAATGTAACCTTGTGGTAAGCTTTGAAATTAGGAAATGTAAGTCCTTTCATTTTGTTGTTCTTTTTCAAGATTTTTGGCTACTCTGAATCCATTGAATTTCCCAATAAATTCTAGTATTAGATTATTAATTTCTGCAAAGAAGCCGGCTAGGGCTTCCCTGGTGACTCAGATGGTAAAGAATCCATCTGCAATGCAGGAGACCTGGGTTTGATCCCTGGGCAATCCACTCCAGTATTCTTGCCGGGAAAATCCCATGGACAGAGGAGTCCATGGGGTCACAAAGAGTTGGACACGACTGAGTGACTAAGCAGCACAGGATTTTGATAGGGATTTTATTGAATCTGTAGATCAGTTTAAGAATGTCATCTTAAAATTATGCCATCTTTCTCTTTTGAACTGGTTTATAATATCTGGCTCATTCACTGATTATACATTAAATAAATAAAATAGTTAACACGTGTTCATTTCTTTATCTGTGCAAGAGTCCTGACTTTAACCCCTTTTTGAAAAATATCTTTGAACACCTGTAGTTTAGAGTAAGTGTATTTCTTCCATTTCATAGATGTGGGAACTGATGTCCTGATAGGTTAAGCATCTGACGTACAGCTGGAACCACAGCCTAAAGATAGAACTGCTTCTGAAACCCAGGTTTTCTGACTCCCAGTCAAAGATGATTTCACCAGACCACACTCTCTTCCTTTGTTTCTTAATTAAAAAAAATTAAAATGGCATAAATTATGTTGTTGAAATAATTCTGTTAAGTTTCTGCTTGGAACATAAGTTCTCTTCCCCTGTTTCCCCTTCTCCAAACTCTTTATTAACAATAAGATTTTACTATGCCAATTTTGTGTCCTTATGCTTTATCTGTATATTTATTATAGACGAATTTATCAGGTTTGAAATATTTGTGTAGCATTTGTTTCCTAAATCAAAGGTATCTGGAGATTCCAAAATTTGGTGCAAAGTATTAGACAGAAGACAGTGTTAAATGAAAGTACCAGTGAAGCATAGTCCATGGCACAGGAAACCCCAAAGGAACATACCTCATAGGAGAACTTTAAACATAATTTGGGTGGTGGAGAATTATCTGTGTATAGTGATATGGTGAAAGGTTCTTGTGGTGGTGGGTAGGGAAGCTGTCATGGAAGACTGTAGAATTGTTCTCAAGACTCAAGCAGGAGGCCATTTGTTCTGTTACATGAAGAAAACAACTCTGTCCAGAACATTTCAAAACCATCCTCTTTAGAAAACAAGCTTATCTTATCCTTCAGTTTTGTCTGTTCAAGCAAAATATTTCATTGTCTAGCATTTACTTGCAATAAAAAATGTCTGTGTTGAGATGTAAGTCCCAGTAACTGCTTGTCCAAAGCTGTAAGTCCTCAATATCCACTTACTTTGAAAATCAGGCTCTGTGTCAAGAAAAACAAAATTCAACAAAGAAGAGGCCTCCAGTTTCAGCTTGCATGAGAAAAGATATAAAGTTCTTATTTATAATCCATTCCAAAGGGTTTTTGATGATGAAAGAATATTATTATGTTTTCCTCATGTAGCCTTTGATTCTTGAAATGTGCATGTAATCCAACTGCCTGCCAGCAGTTGATAAGGCTTCTGATATATATAAATTCAAAACAGAGGAGTTTAGCTATGTCTCTCTGACAGTCACTGTATGCTTTAATTCAAGCAGATGAATAAAACCTGGACAGGTTTAAGATTTTTAAAGAAGGCTTCAGCTTGTTTCACATCTGTGCTTACAGTACCCTAACTAGCATGTAGTGAATATCTGAGATGACTTTTGCTTGATCAGTCAACATGATATGGGGAAAGAGTACTGACCTAGGTGTCAAGAGATCTGGATTCTAGTTATGGCCCTGCCATTAATCAGTTCTGTGACCTTGGGTGAGTCACTTCACCTCACTGAATATTGGAGCCTGTGTCTATCAGAGATAATCCATCTGATAATCCTTGTACACTATCTCACAGAGTTGTTGTGATGATTAAAACAAATAACAGAAGTGAAAGAACCTCTAAAGTATGACGCACCGGACACATTTAAAATGTTTTTATTACTATTAAACTCACATCTTTCATCTTTGGATTTTTCATTATCCGCAAGTCAATCAGTGTGATACACCACATCAATAAACTGAAGAACATCTTTCATCTTTTATCAGTGGAATATCTACTAAAGCTTAAAGACTTAGGTGAACTACTTCAGAATGCAAGATCTAAGAAAAAGGGGCAGGATTTGCTCAGAACCATAAATTTTCAACATACGTGATAGTTTGCAGAGCACTTTCACATATACTATCTCATTTAAGACACACAAAGCCTTATTCATTAGGCAAGGCAACGGAACTCTTCAAGGGCAGAGGATTTATCTTACTCATCCTAATATATTCCCAACATCCAATGGAATGCCTGAAAAAATCAGTGTTGAATTCATGTTATTATTTCTATCCCCATTTTATAGTTCCAGGGAGAGTTGGGGACACAGCTGACATGTGAACTCAAGTTTTCCAAACCCATTGTGTCACTCCCTTGTACCTTGGATGCATGCATGCTAAGTCGCTTCAGTTATGTACTAATCTGTGCGATGCTATGGACTGTAGCCTGCCAGGCTCCTCTGTCCATGGGATTCTCCAGGCAGGAATACTGAAGTGGGTTGCTGTGCCCTCCTCCAGGGGATCTTCCCAACCCAGGGATCGAACCCTCATCTCTTACGTCTCCTGCATTGGTAGGTGAGTTCTTTACCACTAGTGCCACCTGGGAAGCCCCCCGCCCCCCGTACCTTACTACTAGTATTATTTATAGTAGCAGTTGTCAGACTTCAGGGAAGATCAGAATCACCCACAAAAATTGTTGGAACTCAGATTGCTGGGCCTCACCCCAGAGTTTTGGATTCAGTAGATCCAGAGTGGGAACTGAGAATGTGTTTTCAAACAAGTTCCCAGATGATTCTGATGTTGCTGGTCCAGGAACCGCATGCTGAGAATCACTACCCGACAGTCTTGTTTGTTCTTCTGATCAGCAGCATCAGCACCACCTGGGAACTTGTCAGAAGTGCACAATCTTGCGTATAAGTTCAAGTTGGACAAGCACTAGAGAACAATGAAGTCAGTGCCGGCTGCACATCAGAATCATTTGAGGAAACAGACTCATTTGAGAATACAGATTCTCAAGCTCCTCCCTGGAGGGGAGGTGTCTGGGTGACTCTGATGCACAGCCACTTGGGGAAACACTGCTCTGGACTAGTGATATCCCAATATATTTTTATCACAACTCCCTCACTTTCCCCACCCCCCCTCCCCACATCTTTTCCTCCCAGAAGCTTCCCTGGGTGATAAAAGAGCCTGGCAGAGAAACATTTTACTGAGGTACTGGAGTGGCTTTAGCAACTGGTACTTGCCCAGATAAATGGCCTAAGCACTGATTTTTGTAAAAACAATAATCTAAACACTGAGGCACACTGAGGGGTAAAGTAAGTGCAAGGTGGGATCTGCAGTGGAGATAGACTTATCACACCTTTAAAAAATTACAAAACAATGAATGATTAACTCCCTGACATTCTCAGTATGATTTATATTGAAATAGGATATGTGAATTGAAATAGTCAAGAAAGTTTCACAAAAGAGGTAGGCAGTGAGACTGCATAAAAATTTATCTTACATTTGAATCGTTTTTTTCCCTACGAAATCATTCAACCAATAGTGTCTCAGACAAATAATATAACTCAACAACAAAATATAACTCAATATAACTCAACAACAGGAGCTAAACAGGGGAAGTAGAAAATGCACTTAACACCCGGCCTCACACTCTGGTATAGAAGGATGAATTACAAAGAGTGGATATGATGGAATAAAGAAAGGGTGGGAATGGGAAAATGTATCTTGAAAGGAAATTACCCTGACTTTCCATCCTCTGCAAAATGAAGCATCTTCAAGCTCAGTGCGACCCGAAGTCTCCCAAACCAGGAGCAAGTGAAGGCCCTTCTAAGAAAAAAGGGCCCGATATCATGCTAAAACCTCATTCCAAACCTCTTCCTCTGCTTCTAGGGATGACTGTGCCCCAAACAGATGATATAAGATGGAAATAAGCTATAACTAGGCTAATCAGCTCTCCCTGCTATGGATCTATGAACTCCTACATTTACACTATGCTTATGCTTCTTCTTGAAAAACTGTGACTTTTTAGGGCAATGTTTGCCATCATTGGAAGGACTGATGTTGAAGCTGAAACTCCAATCCTTTGGCCACCTGATGCGAAGAGCTGACTCATTTGAAAAGGCCCTGATGCTGGGAAAGATTGAAAGCAGGATGAGAAGGGGACGACAGAGAATGAGATGGTTGGATGGCATCACCAACTTGATGGACATGAGTTTGAGCAAGCTCCGGGGGTTAGTAATGGACAGGGAGGCCTGGCATGCTGCAGTCCATGGGGTCTCCAAGAGTCAGACATGATTGAGCAACTGAACTGACTGATGCCATCTTTGGGCTTTTGTGGTGGCTCAGCTATAAAGAAACTGCCTATAGTGCTGGAGATGCAGGAGACATGTGTTCGATCCCTGGGTTAGAAAGATGCCCTGGAGAAGGGCATGGCAACCCATTCCAGTATTCTTGCCTGGAGAATCCCATGGACAGAGGAGCCTGGTGGGCTACAGTCCATGGTGTCGCAGAGTCAAACATGACTGAACACAGACACAAGCATGTGTGCCATCTTTATTTACCAATGATTCAATTTAATAACTGGAATGGAACGTTTACTCATTTGCTAATTTAGGGAGACCTGGAAAATAAAAGAGAATGTCCTTCTAATGTAATTTAATGACAGAGGGGATGTTTGGCCTGCTTGGCAATGAACACTTTCTGATTCTGTTGATAAAATAAACACATGAATAATGTGTTATGTTATTAGGAGCACTTTCACAGTTATATTGATATCCAAGGTCCCTTTTACCTCTAAAGTTTTATGATCTAATATTATCCTTCTAATGACCATATGAGGTAGGTTGAACAAGTTCCCTAACCTGCCCTGGGCCTCAGTTTATTCATCTATAAAATGAGAGGGTTGGACTAGAACAACGGTTTGCAATCTTGGCTGAACATCGTCTTACCTGGGGAGATTTAAAAGATAGTGATACTGTTACCTGGGCCCACTTCCAAGGATTCTGATATGATTGATGTGCGGCCAGGCCTGAGCACTTGAACTTCCAAAAGTTCTCCAAGTGTTTCTAAGGGGCAGCCAGGACTGAAACCCCCTGAACCAGATGCGGTCTAGGCCTTCTCCCATTTGACATTCTGAGTCTGAATGTTATTTGCATTTTTTTTTTGGATGAGGATACCGAGGCACAGAGAGGTTAAATGACTGCCAATAGTTAAAAAATTAAGTCAGTTCTAAGATGGGAGATAGAACTTACATCTTTCTACTTCAAAGCTTAGACCTCTATTTCAGGCTGGCTTCAGTTTACCTAATGTCCAAACATGTATGGTCCTTAAATTAACCCTTCTACCTTTATGTATAAAAATCCAGCATTTCAGAAATATCACCCTTGGGCCATTTGGCTTCCTCTGTTGAGTTCACTATGAAAGTGAAAGTTGTGTCTGACTCTTTGCAGCCCCATGGAATAGTCCATGGAATTATCCAGGCCAGAATACTGGAGTGGGTAGCCTTTCCCTCCTCCAGGAGATCATCCCAACCCAGGGATCAAACCGAGGTCTCCCGCATTGCAGGCAGATTCTTTACAGCTGAGCCACCAGGGAAGCCCAAGAATACTGGAGTAGGTAGCCTATGCTTTCTCCAGCAGAGCTTCCCGACCCAGGAATCTAACCAGAGTCTCCTGCAGTGCAGGTAGATTCTTCACCGGTTGAACTACCAGGGAAGTCAGCTGAGTTCACTATACCCTCTTCTCTATTAGAAGGCCTGCCCAAATTTTCTTCCACCTGTCCCTCATCTAAGTGTGCATTCATTCCTTTAGTACTGGCTCAGCTGATAAAGAGTCTGCCTGCAACGCAGGAAACCCAGGTTCGAACCCTGGGTCGGGAAGAGCCCCTGGAGAAGGAAATGGCAACCCACTCCAGTATTCTTGCCAGGGAAATCCCATGGACAGAGGAGCCTGGCATACTACAGTCCACAGGGTTGCAAGAGTCAGACATGACTGTGTGACCAAACCTACCTACCTACTCACTAAGTCATTCTCTACTCTCTCATTCATTCAACAAACATATTAAGCGTGTACCATGGTCAAGATACTGTTCTAGGCCCTGAGGATATATCTATGAACAAGACAAGGCCGTGCCCTCAACAAGTGTTTGTATTTTATTCTACAGGATTTAAGGCTTTATTCTCAGTATGGAGCATGTCTGCCTAACTAGATTGTATCTTATTGGTTCTGTTTCTCTGAAGACTCCTGGCTAACACAGACCGTACAATAAATATATTGGGCTTTATGATCCCAACCAGTCTCCACAGTGTATTTTTCTTCTTTTTAATTTTTAAACCTATAGTTTGCAGACCCTTGACCTATTGTATTGTAAGTAATGGAAAATCACATTCTCCTTTGTTTTCCAAAGGGAAGTTTCCTAGAGACTGCAAGCACTGTCTCTAGGAAATCCTATGGATGGAGGAGCCTGGTGGGCTATAGTCCACAGTTCACAAAAGAGTCAGATATGACTTAGCAAATAGAGTGAAGTCGCTCAGTCGTGTCCGACTCTTTGTGACCCCGTGGACTGTAGCCCATCAGGCTCCTCCGTCCATGGGATTCTCCAGGCAAGAATACTGGAGTGGGTTGCCATTTCCTTCTCCAGGGGATCTTCCCAACCCAGGGATCGAATCCAGGTCTCCTGCATTGCAGGTAGACGCTTTAACCTCTGAGCCACCAGGGAACTTCACTTCTTTCTAATTCTATTTCACTCTGATTACTTTTGTTTTGTATCCCCACCAGTTCTGCCTTTTGTGTGAAGATTCCCAGGGTCTGTATCTTTGCATTTATGCTGTATGTGCTAACATATACAAACCCAGCTACCCCACACCATTCTGTTCTATTTCAGGTCAGGACTTGACAAGGGCAAGGGCAGTATGGAGTTGATGCTGTCATCCTCGAAAGCCACATTCAGCTCGGGGGATGGAAACATATTGATTTAAACAGAATTTTTGCTTTACAAGAAGGGAGGGAGAGAGATTGCTCAATCTGAACTCAAGGTCTCAGCAAGGTCCCTGTGGAGTAGCCAAACTCCATACCACTCAGTGAACTGAACCAGAGCCAGGACTATTAAGCCAAGTGGGGCTAGGAGTTTTTAGCCTGCTCAGTAACAACTATTTATTTCCTCTACAGTGTGAGTCACAGCCTAGTCCCAGTTGGAGGAAAATCCAAAAGCAAGAGTGGCTATGTAAAGTATACCCCATGGGTGGGGGACCCCTCCAAGTTCTCATCTTCTATATCAGTTCTACCCAGTTCCAGCCACCATCAGTTTTCAGGTGGCGCTCATTAATAAACTCTTCAGCAGCCCATGTGACAGCAGTGGTAGCATTCTGAACCCCATTCCAGGCTGTTGCTATGGAAGATTACGGTTGGGGTTGAAAAAGAGGTGTCTATATCGATTACCACTAAAAACAGACATGGGTTAAAGCCAGCCCCAAGCCTGTTTTCTCCAGTTGAGCGGCAGTAATCTATCTCATTGTTAATCAACTTCCACAGCCCCTTTCACTCAGCTGCCTTCTGCGGTGCTGCAGGCTAAATGACAGAAGCAGTTCCAGCCTGGAAATGAATGATGCCATTCGTCAATCCCAGAAGTCTCTCTGTAAAGATGCTGAAGAAGCAGATTCCTATTCCCAACACTTATCCACCAGGCCAGAGAAAATGCTGACTAAGGACGAAATTTTATCATGCTTTGTAACAGTGGGTAAAATATGTTAGAACTGAACTAGGAGAAGAGCTCTGCTTGGTACTTAGTTATTCACTGGGAGGTCTAAGAAGCTACCGCTCTTTAGTCACTGCTTAGCTCATGTGAGCTCACAGTGCCAGCCTAGAAAATAGCCCGTTGTATCTAGGGCTGATTAGGTGGGCTTCCCTGGTGGCTCAGTGATAAAGAATCACCTGCCAATGCAGGAGACGTGGGTTCGATCCCTGGGTTGGGGAGATCCCCTCAAGAAGGAAATGGCAACCCACTTCAGTAATCTCGCCTGGGAAATCCTATGGACAGAGGAGCCTGGTGGGCTATAGTCCATGGCTCACAAAAGAGTTGGGTATGACTTAGCAAATAAAGTGAAGTCGCTCAGTCGTGTCCTACTCTTTGTGACCCCGTGGACTGTAGCTCACCAGACTCCTCTGTCCATGGGATCTCCGGGCAAGAATACTGGAGTGGGTTGCCAGTTCCTTCTCCAGGGGATCTTCCCGACCCAGGGATCGAACCCAGGTCTCCTGCATTGCAGGCAGACGCTTTAACCTCTGAGCCACCAGGAAAAGCCCTAGCAAATAAACAACAACAATTCATTAGGTACACTAGGCACAGTGCCTAGGACTCACCACATGTTTAGGAACCCCTGTTTCCCTGGTGGCTCTGTGATAAAGGAATCTGCCTGCAATGCAGAAGCCGCAGGAGTTGTGGGTTTGATCTCTGGGTCAGAAAGATCTCCTGGAGGAAAAAATGGCTACCCACTCCAGTATTCTTGCTTGGAGAACCCCATGGACAGAGAAGTCTGGCAGGCTATAGTCCATAGGCTCACAAAGAGCCAGACACAACTGAAGTGACTTAGCACACATGCACAAGCATTATTTAATTTATTTTAAAATCAGAAAAATATTAGATTATACAAAATATTGAAATATATAATATTAATATATTCATACCAATGTAGTGGCAATTATTTTTTAAGTGGAGAAAGGGGTCTAGCGAGACAAAAGTTGCCTAGGGCCCACCAGTCATCATGCATCTATAAGTTTACCAACTAGTACTGGAGATCTGAAACCTAAAAGGTAGGATGGCCCACTGGAGAACCCACACTTCTCTTAATCAGAGGAGTCCCTGGGAAAGCACAAACATCAATTCCCAGCAGGCCACAAGCCAAACACTTGAAACTTCAAGCAAGGCAAGGCCCCATCCTCTTTGCAAACAGCAAGAGGAAGTTCACCTATCAACTGCCATATTAAATAAACTGTGGAGGCAAAGACTGCCAGAGGGAAGCTTTTTATCAAGGCTGTAATGTCTCTGGTGAGTAAGACCAGAAATGTCCTGACATATAAATATTTATATACGACTTCATCAGATGAGACAGCCCGTACTTAAAAGAAACAGGGCGCAGCCATGCATAGGCAGACATAAAGAGACTTCAGGAGGTACTGGTCTCTGCCCCCAAACCTCTTGGAAGGGATATTATCGTGCTGAGCGAGCTGTTCAGACCCCTAGGGTCTGCCAAATTGTTGCCAGTTGGAGAAGCCCAGACTTGGTGCAATAGGAAGTATGCAGCCTACATAAATGGCAAGCACCACTTAGGGCAGTTAAGTCTCATCAGTGAACCTGTCTCTGATTCCTTACTCTGCAGCATGGGCTAGTGGAAGGAGTACTGCTTTATTCAGGACTAAATCTCCTGTGAAGGTTCTAAACCTGGCAATGGAATTGACGTTGCTGACTCTTTATCATTCTTGTTAGCGAAGCCGAACTTGAATTCCTATGACCAAAAGGATTCTCCTAATCACTTACAACTCTGGGGGACTTTTGAAACATCTAGACACATCTCCCTTTTGGTCAATTTCTTCTTTTCCCTCTCAAGTCTATATCAGAGAGAAGTGTGCTCAAGCCCTACACTGAACATGGGTAAAAAGGTGTTGCCTTCGTGGTGATTGTTGATACTCTATCTACAAAGGCTCCCATGCTCCAGTTTACCACCCCTGTCAAAATGTAATGGTGCCTGTTTTCTCTCCATTTAATTACTCCTGTGGGCCTTGAAGGTTTGTTGTTGTTTTTTTTTTTCTTTTTAAGCTTCTCTAATTAAAATGCAAATAAATACCCAAGGCAGAGGCCATTGATTCCCAAAGTGCATTCTACCATATGGTCAAAGTTTTTTTATTTTTTTCTGAATGATAAGTTTGGTGTTCAAACAAGTTTGGGGAACACTGGTCTAAACAAAATCAAGCAGGTTTCTCTATAGAGGGCTTATTGGAGCCTTTTTTCAAGAGGGGAATATACTGTACAATGTTACTAAACTTATTTGATCAAAGAACTTCTGATCAGACTCAATCCAGTTCAGTCACTCAGTCGTGTCCGACTCTTTGCGAGCCCATGAATCACAGCACACCAGGCCTCCTTGTCTTAGTATTACATGTAACACAATTTTGGAAATGTTCTATAAACTGATAGGAGATAACATTATAGTAAGGAATGATTTCCTTACCAACTGAATCTGTGAGCTGAGATGGAGGCTCTGAAAAAATTCTAACTTATCTGCTGCTGCTACTGCTAAGTCGCTTCAGTCGTGTCCGACTCTGTGCGACCCCATAGACGGCAGCCCATCAGGCTCCGCCATTCCTGGGATTCTCCAGGCAAGAACACTGGAGTGGGTTGCCATTTCCTTCTCCAATGCATGAAAGTGAAAGTGAAAGTGAAGTCGCTCAGTCATGCCCGACTCTTAGTGACCCCATGGACTGCAGCCTACCAGGCTCCTTCGTCCATGGGATTTTCCAGGCAAAAGTACTGGAGTGGGGTGCCATATACAGCTTAAAGTTATAAGGCAGGACAGGGCACAATAGATAAATGGCTAGCTCTGCATATTAAAATGCACACATGACATAAGTTATACCAGGAGGGCATTTTGGTAATGACATATAACACAGGAGCTGACAGAGAGGAAAGCCCTGGGAATATGAAACGTTGGACAAGCAAGTTATGATAGATCTGGAGCATGGGAACTGCCAAAAAGCATCAAATCCCATAGCCTGACCCACTCATGACTCCATCTGCCTACATGCCTCTGAGGACCTTCCTGAGCCAGACTCTGCCCTCTGATCGATTGGAAAATTTTGCCTCCTATAATCAGCCATAATGACTGTTCGAATGACCTGAATTTGACTGGTTTAATAACCTAAATTGCCATTTGAAATAGACATTTTCTGTCATATTTGACACACTTGCACAGTCCTATCTCAAAACTATTCTCTTAGCCTCTCTGGACACATCATCTAGTTACCCACAGACCTCTTTATCAATTCCTGGGCTCCTCCTCCTACTCATCCCCTTAATGCAAATATCCCCCCATAGTCTTTTCCTGGAACTACTTCTCTACTTGCATTATTTTAACCACCGTTGTTTGCAGATTATCCCCAAATCTACATATCTCCAGCCCAGGCCTCTCTCCAGATGCCAAACCCATATATATCACTATATTCTGGAGATTCCACTCAGATGTAGCAAGGCATCCCAAATTCAGTACATCTAAACTCTGTTTCTTGCCCTGGATTTCCCTAGTCTAGTGAATGGCTCTACAATCTACCCATAAACCCCAGAGTCACCTGAATCCTCCTCCTTCCTCACCTATGACAGGCAAAATTATAAGAATGACCCTTGCCCTTGTATAATCTCCTCCCCTTGAATATGGCAAGAACATGGGAACATGATATGTTATTTTTATGATTATGTTATGTTATATGGCACAAAGGGACTTTTCAGATATAATTAGGGTTAATAATCAGTTGACTTTGGGTTCATCAAGGGGGAGATTACATAGGTAGCAACAATCTAATCACATGAGCCTTTCAAAAGCAAGAGTTTACTCTGACTGCTGGCAGAAGGGGAAATTAGAGAGATTCTAAGCCTGAGAAGGATTTTATGTAACTGTGTTGGCTTGAAGATGGAGAGAGCCATGTGAGAAGGATGTTGGTAGCCTCTAGAAGCTGAAAATGGCTCCCAGCTGACAATCAGCAAGGAAGTGAGGACCTCAGACCTACAGTTCCAAGGAACTGAATTCTGCCAAAAATCTGGATGAGCTTGGACCTAGGTTCATCCTCGTGTGTGTTGAATCACTTCAGTCATGTCCGACTCTTTGTGACCCCATGGACTGTATTCCACCAGGCTCCTCTGTCCATGGGCTTCTCCAGGCAAGAATACTAGAGCGGGTTGTCATTTCCTTCTCCAGGGGATCTTCCTGACCCAGGGATTGAACCTGTGTCTCATGTGGTTCCTGCAGTGCAGGCAGATTATTTATAGCTGAACCACCAAGGAAGCCCAGATTCATACTCAGAGCCTCCCAGTAAAAGCCTTGCCCATATGACACTGTGACTTTAGTTTTGCATGATCCTAAACAGGGAACTCAGTCAAGGCTGCTTTAGCTCTGATCTATAGAACTGTGAAATAATAAGTGGCTGGTGCTCTAAACTGCTACATTTGTAGTAATTTAGGTGACTCAGTAGAGAATATGCCTGACAGTGCAGGAAACGTAGGAGATGTGGGTTTGATTCCTGGGTTGGGAAGATTCCCTGGAGGAGGAAATGGCAATCCACTTCAGTATTCCTGCTTGGGAAATCCTACTGACAGAGGAGCCTGTGGGCTACAGTCCATAGGGTCGCAAAAGTCAGACACAACTTAGCGACTAAATAACAACAATGTCCAATACCACTGCCTGGGCTTAGATCCTTCTATTTTCTTTCCTCTACTACCACACAGTCTTCTACTTGGTCTCCCTGCTGGTTTTGTCTTCCTCAAATCCAGAACAACAGTGTGACTAACCCAAACTGCAAATCTGATCACACTGTTCCTTTGCTTAAAATCTTTTAGTGGTTTCTTTCTCTACAGGATAATATCCAAGCTCTGTAAGGTAGTTTTTACAAGTTATTCCTGAATCTTTCCCTTGACTTCTTCTTAGATTCATCTTCTGCCATGTTTGCCTTGCACTATTTCCTGTAACACAGTTTATCAGTCATAGCCCTCCTGCCATTTTGGGTCAGATAATTCTCTGCTGCAGGGAGTTGTTCTGTGCATGGTAGGATGTTAAGCAGCATCCCTGGCCTCTTCCAACTAGATTTCAGTAGCATCTCACCCTCATTTGTGACAACCAACAATGTCTCTGAAAGTGAAAATGAAAGTGTTAGTTGCTCAGTTATGTCTGACTCTTTGTGACCCATGGACTGTAGCCCACCAGGCTCCTCTGTCCATGGGCTTCTCCAGGCAAGAATACTGGAGTAGGTTGTCATTTCCTCCTCCAGGGGATCTTCCCAACCCAGGGATCAAACTCACATTTCCCTGCGTCTCCTGCATTGCAGGCAGATTCTTTACCATTTGAGCCACAAAGGAAGCCCTCAGTTCAGTTCAGTTCAGTCACTTAGTCGTGTCCGACTCTTTGCGACCCCATGAATTGCAGCACGCCAGGCCTCCCTGTCCATCACCATCTCCCGGAGTTCACTCAAACTCACATCCATCGAGTTGGTGATGCCATCCAGCCATCTCATCCTCTGTCGTCCCCTTCTCCTCTTGCCCCCAATCCCTCCCAGCATCAGAGTCTTTTCCAATGAGTCAACTCTTCACATGAGGTGGCCAAAGTACTGGAGTTTCAGCTTTAGCATCATTCCTTCCAAAGAAATCCCAGGACTGATCTCCTTTAGGATGGACTGTTTGGATCTCCTTGCAGTCCAAGGGACTCTCAAGAGTCTTCTCCAACACCACAGTTCAAAAGGAAACTCTAGATAACGCCAAATGCTCCCTTAGGGGCAAAACTGCTTCAGATAAAGACCACTGAGCTAATAATGTATAGAGGATTGTGGTGGCTCTCTACAACCAAACTTCTTTTTTTCCCCCTTAAGAGCTAATATCACAAGACCTGGAGAGGGTAGAATCTGTGATATCAAAAATAAAAGAATTTTAAATCTAGGAAAAATAGATGGATTGGGTTCTGGAGATCCCTTTTGGTATACTTTTTTAAAAGAAGCTATGGTGGTTAGGGAAGAATCTGTAATTCTTTGTAGTAGAAGTTCCTTCTGTTTAGAAAGATTCTTTGATGCTTGAGAGTTAGAAAGGGCAGGGTGGGACTAAGATAAAAAGAAGAGGGAAATGACTTCTTTGTATTTGCTCTAGCTTTAAGGAAATTTGTTAAAGGGACCCTCATATTTCCTTCTAGTGTTCCCTTAGGCAAGAAATCTGGGCCAAATCTCTATTAAAAAAAAAAAAAAAAGACTGTCAATTTGTTTGCTTGGAGTAGTCTTTTGGGTACATGCTTTAGGAACATGAATTTGGTGATTAGGCAAGAGGAAAAACCCCAGCACCCAAGAATTCTATTACTAGGTATATCTTCAAGAGAAATAAAAATATATGGCCACTCAAAAACTTGCACACATATGCTCATAGCAACATTAGTAATAATAGTCAAACGATGGAAACAAAACAACTCAAATGTCCATCAACCAATGAATGGGTACATAAAATGTGGTATAATCATATAATGGAATATGATTCATCCATACAAAGAAATGAAATCCAAACATATACTAGAACATAGATGAGCCTAAAACATTATGTTAAGTGAACAGAACCAGTCACAAAAGACTACATGATTCATCTGCATAAAATGTCCAGAGAATGCAAATCTATAGACACAGAAAGTAGATTAATGATTGCTTGGGGCTAGGAGAAATAGGAGGTAGAGGAGAGGTAGCTAAAAGTTAACACAATTTATTTTTGAGGTTATGAAATATTTAAAAATTGACTATGGTAATGCCTGCAACATGTCTATGAATACACTAAAAAATCATTGAACTGTATATTTTGAATGGGTGAAATATATGGTATGTGAATTATATCTTAATTAAGCTTTTCCCCAAAAAAGTAATCCAAGAAATTCTTGGCATCTCCCTACTCCGCAGGCCCAATCCTGTGTAACACCACCCTGAAGGGATACGACGGGGGATAAGCAAGTTTGGATGGGTGTGGGTTGAGACCAAGAGTCTAGAGCATGGGGGGCACTGCCAAGGAACAATAGGTCCTTTTAAGTTCTCTTGAGCCCTCTTATGTTTTTCCTACTTAATGAGGCTTAGCCAACCTCACTGTTATAGCTTTGGATTGAGTTACTGTTCCAGAACATCTATACAAGAGAAACTTCTGTGCTGTTAGTTCACATCCAAAGTTCTTGGAAGAGAAAACTTCACAGAATTTGGCTGCTAACTTTTGAAGTCAAGGTACTTGCCAGATATATGGGTCACTGCTATTTCTAACTCTTGGATTAAACTCACATTAAAAAAAAAATCTGTCTTATCTTTTCAACAAATGGTGCTGGAAATGTTGGATATACATTTGCAAAAAAAGAAAGACCAGAAAGAAAGAGGGAGAGGGAGGGAGGAATGAAGAAAAGAAGGAAGGAAAAAAATTTTGACCCTTAACTCACATGATACACAAAAATTAATAAACTGGATTTCAGCAAAATAAAACAATTCATTCTTGAAAAATCAAGACAGCCATTAAAAAGATGGAAACACGTACTACAGACTGAGAGAAAAATATTTGGCAATTATACATGTGATATAAGACATATCCAGAATATATAAAAAATTCTTATAACTCAATAATAAGGAAATAATTTAATTGTTAAATGGCAAAGATCTAAATAGACATTTTAACAAAGAAGATACACAAATGTCCAATAAGCATGAGAAAATATATTTGATACCATTAGTTATTAGGGATAAGAAAATAAAAAAAAACACAATGAGATACCATTTTATATCCACTAGAATGACTCATTAAAAGATAGACAATAACAAGTGTTGGCAAGATGTGAAGAATCCTCATACATTGCTAGTAGGGATGTAAAATGGTACAGCCATTTTAGAAAATAGTCTGGCGGTTTCTTAAAATTTTAAACATATACATACTATGCAACCCATCAATACAATTTCTAGGTGTTTATCCAAGATAAATAAAGACATAAGTCCACATAAAAATCTGAGCATGAATGTTCATAGCAGCTTTATTCATAATAACAAAAGGTTGAAACAACTCAAATTTCCATTCAATAATAAATAAATAAAATGTAGTATATCCTCTTATAATAATATAATATTATTCAGCCGTAAAGAGGAATGAAATAGTGTGATGCTACAACATGATGAACTTTGGAAACATGCTAAGTAAAGAAGCCAGCCACAACAGATCACATGTGGGATGATTTCATTCATATTAAAAGTCCAGAATGAGCAAATCTGTAGAGACAGAAAGTAGATAAGTGATTGCCTGGAGAAAGGGGTGGTTGGGGGATTGGACCATGATGTTTAAAGGGTGTATAGTTTCTTTTCATGATGATAAAAATTGTCTAAAATTGATCCTGGTGACAGATGCACAACTGTCTGAATAAACTAAAAGCTATTGGACTGTGCACTTGAATTGGGTGAGTTGTATGGTATGAGGTTTATATGCAGGAGACCTGGGTTCGATTTCTGGGTTGGGAAGATCCCCTAGAGGAGGGCATGGCAACCCGCTCCAGTATTGTTGACTGGAGAATCCCATAGACAGAGGAGCCTGGCGGGCTATAGGCCATGGGGTTGCAAAGAGTCAGACACAGCTGAGAGACTAAGCACACACAAAGGTTTATATCTCAATAAAGCTATTTTTAAAACTGCATTTGGAGACAATGAATTGTCCTTCACTTTGAGGGAATGGCAATAATGGAAAAGATGAAAATAAAGAACTAAAAACAAGAAGCCAGTTACTTCAAAGGTTGTTCATGGAATCAACTCCCTAACAAACTCCCACTTAACGATTCTTCTGATTACTTAAGAAATAGCTCTGATGCTAGCCTCTCCCATTGGCAATATTCCTTTTCTGCACTGAAAACAGCACCACTATGTTGAAGACACCTTAATAATGGCACTGTCAAATGCTTGGAACAATTGGCAAGCTGGCTTTTATCTCATTTTGTTTCGTGATTCCTCCACCCTCTGCTTCTCATGTCATCCACATTGTTAAGAAAAGGAAGTCAAATCAAAACTACATTTGAAAGTATTCTCTGGTTATGTCATCACAGACATTGA
The DNA here is from genome assembly GCF_023091745.1 of Budorcas taxicolor. NCBI lineage: Eukaryota > Metazoa > Chordata > Mammalia > Artiodactyla > Bovidae > Budorcas > Budorcas taxicolor. Next base: position 19,702,890 of record NC_068935.1, read on the forward strand.
AAGATCTGAATATAACAACTGTGTAAATCCCCTTAGGAACCATCCTAGAAAATAACATATCCACCAAGGTGATTACTACATCAGTTTGGAGAGACTAGGAGCATAGAGAGGTGGAGGGCTTTGAGAAGAATAGCAGCTTGGTGAAAAATACCTAAACAGAAGCAACACTGTAAGAAGACTACTCTGTTAACATGGAGCTAGAAATACTCTTGTAGGTCATGTACTTATCTCAAAAACTGAGGTCCAGAAAAGAGATTTGATTGACTCCCAAAACATATAACTAGTGGAAAATAGAGTGAAGACTAGAATTTAGGTCTTTGAATCCCACTTTCAGGCTCTTTCCATCTGCTGAATGTTGGATATTGATAGACTAGTCAGCGTGAGATACTGGAATACTGTGTCAAAGTTTTGATTGAAATGACCAAGCCCCAGCTCCATCACTGCTCAGAGCCTACAGCATTTCATCAACAATAAAACTCTAAGATAATAAATTAGATCTGATAGAGTGCCTGATGAACTATGGACGGAGGTGCGTGACACTGTACAGGAGACAGGGAGCAACATCATGCCCAAGAAAAAGAAATGCAAAAAGGCAAAATGGCTGTCTGAGGAGGCCTTACAAATAGCTGTGAAGAGAGGCAAAAAGCAAAGGAGAAACGGAAAGATATACCCATTTGAATGCAGAGTTCCGAAAAATAGAAAGGAGAGATAAGAAAGCCTTCCTCAGTGATCAGTGCAAAGAAATAAAGGAAAACAACAGAATGGGAAAGACTAGACATCTCTTCAAGAAAATTAGAGATACCAAGGAAATATTTCATGCAAAGATGGGCTCAATAAGGGACAGAAATGGTATGGACTTAACAGAAGCTGAAGATATTAAGAAGAGGTGGCAAGAATAAACTGAAGAACTATACAAAAAAAGATCTTCACGACCCAGATAATCACAATGGTGTGCTCACTCACCTAGAGCCAATCATCCTGGAATGTGAAGTCAAGTGGTCCTTAGGAAGCATCACTACGAACAAAGCTAGTGGAGGTGATGGAATTCCAGTGGAGCTACTTCAAATCCTAAAAGATGATGCTGTGAAAGTGCTGCACTCAATATGCCAGCAAAGTTGGAAAACTCACCAGTGGCCACAGGACTAGAGAAAGTCAGTTTTCATTCCAATCCCAAAGAAAGGCAATGCCAAAGAATGCTCAAACTACACACAATTGCACTCATCTCACATGCTAGTAAAGTAATGCTCAAAATTCTCCAAGCCAGGCTTCAACAATACATGAACCATGAACTTCCAGATGTTCAAGCTGGTTTTAGAAAAGCAGAGGAACCAGAGATCAAATTGCCAACATCCACTGGATCATGGAAAAAGCAAGAGAGTTCCAGAAAAACATCTATTTCTGCTTTATTGATGATGCCAAAGCCTTTGACTGTGTGGATCACAATAAACTGTGGAAAATTCTGAAAGAGATGGGAATACCAGACCACCTGACTGGCCTCTTAAGAAATCTGTATGCAGGTCAGGAAGCAACAGTGAGAACTGGACATGGAACAACAGACTGGTTCCAAATAGGAAAAGGAGTACGTCAAGGCTGTATATTGTCACCCTGCTTATATAACTTATATGCAGAGTACATCATGAGAAACGCTGGACTGGAAGAAGCACAAGCTGGAATCAAGATTGCCGGGAGAAATATCAATAACCTCAGATACACAGATGACACCACCCTTACGGCAGAAAGTGAAGAACTAAAGAGCCTCTTGATAAAAGTGAAAGAGGAGAGTGAAAATGTTGGCTTAAAGCTCAACATTCAGAAAACTAAGGTCATGGCATCCTGTCCCATCATTTCATGGCAAATAGATGGAGAAACAGTGAAAAAAGTGGCAGATTTTATTTTTTTGGGCTCCAAAATCACTGCAGATGGTGATTGCAGCCATGTAATTAAAAGACACTTACTCCTTGGAAGGAAAGTTATGACCAACCTAGATAGCATATTATAAAGCAGAGACATTACTTTGCCAACAAAGGTCTGTCTAGTCAAGGCTATGGTTTTTCCAGTGGTCATGTATGAATGTGAGAGTTGGACCATAAAGATAGCTGAGCACCGAAGAATTAATGCTTTTGAAGTGTGGTGTTGGAGAAGACTCTTGAGAGTCCCTTGGATTGCAAGGAGATCCAACCAGTCCATCCTAAAGGAAATCAGTCCTGAGTGTTCATTGGAAGGACTGATGCTGAAGCAGAAACTCCAATACTTTGGCCACCTGATGTGAAGAGCTGACTCATTTGAAAAGACCCTGATGCTGGGAAAGATTGAAGGCGAGAGGAGAAGGGGATGGCAGAGGATGAGATAGTTGGATGGCATCACCGACTCAATGGACATGAGTTTGAGTAATCTCCAGGAGTTGGTGATGGACAGGGAGTTCTGGCATGCTGCAGTCCATGGGGTCGCAAAGAGTCAGACACGACTGAGCGACTGAACTGAACTGAAGATGATAAATTGCTGAAGAAATAACCAATCACCAGACTATACTTGGTCCTTTCTTTCCAGAAGATCAGTATATTTGATGTTGGGCCACTTCCATCATAAGACCTATTTTTTGAGAGGAAAGGGGGCTATACCACATGGTTTGTGGGATCTTAGTCCCTTGGCCAGGGATTGAACCCAGGCCCCGGCAGTGAAAGTGCCAAGTCCTAACCACTGGACCGCCAAGGAATCCCCTTAAGCCTGCTTTAAAAGTACAAAATCTATCTTTGTATGAGACAGCTTGAAGTCTATACTACATATGGCAAAGTCGTTTGCAAACTATCTCTTTTCAAAGGGCCCAGCCTGGCTCCACTTCTCTGCTCTTTTCTAGTTCATGCTCAAGACAATCCTCTCAAAACCTGTCTCCAGGAATCCAATTTGTAGAAGGTTGAGAAGAGGGAACTTTTGGTAATACAAACATTACCTTTCCAGCCTGGTTTTGTTCAGTGAAGGTCAATGATAAATGACCTCCCTTTGAGGGCATAATTTATGTCCATGTGGCCTTTTCTATTGAGCCCAACGTTGACTGACAGGACATAGCGCTAGGAGGGGAGAGAGATTGGCTATGTGAGACCTGAAGGCCAAAGAGTATAACTAAGACCAGATGTGGCTGGAGGGGGCTGAGATGTGGGGGAGAGGGGAGGGAGATGGAGAAGAAACGCCTACACAAGCAAAATAAAGATATATCCACCTTGGGAAATGCACTCAACATTTCCAAGGTTAAGTCCAACTAGTCTTCCTGTGTTGCCTGCAATTACCTTTGTGCTTCCCGCACCCAGTTATTTAGCATAGCAAGATGGAAGGAGAAAGTCTTTCCTGGAATACTTAACAGCAGTTCAAATACCCTTTGTGCTCTCATTTTCCTATTCTACCATCTTATTATTCAAAACATTTCTTAAAATTCCTGTTCTAACTTCCAAAGCTCTGGGTAATCTGGGAATCATTTAAAACTATTTTCTGTTATTCTGAGACCTAAAATTCCTGGTTCAAGTAGTTGGTACTAGAAAGATATAGACAGAAATAGAAAATAAATTCCTCTAATTTTAAAAGTTGGCCTAACAAAGCTAACACAAATACTAAAGGCCATACTTATCCCTTAGGCAGGCATGTTGAGGCCATAGGGAATCTGTGACTGTATAGAACCTGGACGTGAACTAAGCTGAGACTAGAGATCCCCGTAAGTATAACCTGAAAATGGATGGTGTGAGAAACAGCTGCAGCTGAAAGTCTATCATTAAAGCTCTGGATCTCTAACAGAATCACCATGCCCTGTGCTTAATGGAAATGACTTCAAGGGTAGACCATGTATCTACTGAGCCACTACTACCAAATGAGCCAGAAACTTGGGTTCTAGTTTTTGTGTGTCAATGACATTTAACCATAAAGGGTCAGCATGTGGCTTGATTATAGAGATTAATAGCTGGATAATTTAATATGTGAACCGTGAACTTCCAGATGTTCAAGCTGGTTTTAGAAAAGGCAGAGGAACCAGAGATCAAATGGCCAACATCTGCTGGATCATTGAAAAAGCAAGGGAGTTCCAGAAAAACATCTATTTCTGCTTTCTTGACTATGCCAAAGCCTTTGACTGTGTGAATCACAATAAACTGTGGAAAATTCTGAAAGAGATGGGAATACCAGACCACCTGACCTGCCTCTTGAGAAATCTGTATGCAGGTCAGGAAGCAACAGTTAGAACTGGACATGGAACAACAGACTGGTTCCAAATAGGAAAAGGAGTACGTCAAGGCTGTATATTGTCACCCTGCTTATTTAACTTCTATGCAGAGTACATCATGAGAAACGCTGGGCTGGAAGAAGCACAAGCTGGAATTGAGATTGCTGGGAGATATATCAATAACCTCAGATACGCAGATGGCACCACCTCTATGGCAGAAAGTGAAGAAGAACTAAGAAGCCTCTTGATGAAAGTGAAAGAGAAGAGTCAAAAAATTGGCTTAAAGCTCAACATTCAGAAAACAAAGATCATGGCATCTGGTCCCATCACTTCACGGGAATTAGATGGGGAAACAGTGGAAACAACGTCAGACTTTAATTCTGGGGGCTCCAAAATCACTGCAGATGGTGACTGCAGCCATGAAATTAAAAGACACTTACTCCTTGAAAGGAAAGTTATGACCAACCTAGACAGCATATTAAAAAGCAGAGACATTACTTTGCCAACAAAGGTCTGTCTAGTCAAGGCTATGGTTTTTCCTGTGGTCATGTATGGATGTGAGAGTTGGACTATAAATAAAGCTGAATGCAGAAGAATTGGTGCTTTTGAACTGTGATGTTGGAGAAGACACTTGAGAGTCCCTTGGACTGCAAGGAGATCCAACCAGTCCATCATAAAGGAGATTAGTCTTGGGTGTTCATTGGAAGGACTGATGTTGAAGCTGAAACTCCAATACTTTGGCCACCTGATGCGAAGAGCTGACTCATTGGAAAAGACCCCGATGCTGGGAAAGTTTGAGGGCAGGAGGAGAAGGGGACGACAAAGGATGAGATGGTTGGATGCCATCACCAACTCGATGGACATGGGTTTGGGTGGACTCCGGGAGTTGGTGATGGACAGGGAGGCCTGGTGTTCTGTGGTTCATGGGGTCGCAAAGAGTCGGACACAACTGAGTGACTAAACTGAACTGAACTGAATTTTGTCAACACACTGCAACCACTCCAGGAATCAAAAGAACAAGCTCACCTAAGAGTGAACTAATATGTATCACCATCTATCCCTTCATCGTATTTTCCCTGAAGTGAAGTGAAGTGAAAATTGCTCAGTCGTGTCCACCTCTTTGTGACCCCATGTACTGTAACCTGCCAGGCTCCTCTGTCCATGGAATTCTCTAGGCCAGAATACTGGAGTGGGTAGACATTCCCTTCTCCATGGGGTCTTCCCAACAGAGGGACCAAACCCAGGTCTGCTGCATTTCAGGTGGATCCTTTACTGTCTGAGCCACCAGGGAAGCCCTGGCTGCCTAGAAATCCATTATAGCCCCTGGGAGTAGCCAGGGCCCTACGAACTACTCCTTATTCCATTATCAATTTCTTATTGAAGTGAGGAATAAATTGGGACCTCATTCTATTAGTGATGGTTAGCTTCCCCATCTGAGCTTCCCTGGTGGTTCAAGTGGTAAAGAAACTGCCTGCAATGCTGGAGGCCTGGGTTCGATCCCTGAGTCAAGAAGATCCCCTGGAGAAGGAAATGGTTATCCACTCCAATATTCTTGCCTGGAGAATTCCATGAACAGAGAAGCCTAGCAGGCTACAGTCCATGGTTCGCAAAGAATCAGACACAACTAAGTGACTAACACCTGGACTTTTTTCACTTCAGCTTCGCTGTCTACACAGACCACAAATATCTCAAAGGAAACTGGTCTTCTACATCAGCAAAACATAAGCCCTAAAAAGATCAAAGGCTCCAAAAGCACGTCCAAACAAAATAAAAACAGAGAGAAAGAGATGAGAGCCATGTCCAGATTGCTTGTCAATCATTAGAGCCAGTCAGTCAAATGGTACACATGAGAACAGAAGCAACAATAAATCAGGTATAATCAACTGGGCTGTTTTAACTGGTGATTATTTAAACAAAGGGGCAGAAAACTACTTGATTTGGTCCATTTGGGATCCAGTTAAAGCAAGACTGAAACCAAGTGATGGTCCTGACTTCATGATAAAAACATTCCATAACAAATAGCCTGGACCATACTTCATCATTTCTGCCTGGTGCCACTTTTAGCCAAAGACAGGCATGGAATCTCAGCCAAGCAAGTCCAAGTCATTGCAACGCATGTGCCTTCAGCATGCACAGAGGAAGGTCATATTCTCAAGTAGTAACAATACCTAGTAGTAATCAAAGTGACTGACAGGTGTTAACATGAGGGCTGTCATCACTAGAATTGGGAAATGGGCTGGGCTCCAAAATTTTGAATTTGGCTCCCACTTTCAGTATGCTCAGTCCCTATTTTGTAATTAGTAGGTTTTGTCCTCATACCCCTAAATTCTCTTATTTAATGTCCTTACTGTAACCATATAACAATGTTTGATTTATGGGTTACCCTATGTATGACAATCTTACCAGTGAGGTAAGAGCAGTTAGTTCCTAATCATTCAGCATATTCTATAAACAGTATTTCATAATGCTCTCTCTCTGTCTTGTGTGTGTGTGTGTGTGTGTGTGTGTGTGTGTGTGCATGTGTGTGTGTATCTGTGTATTCCATGAACTATGTTTGTGGTTAAATAAGATTGAGAAATATGGTGGTTCGATCGCTAAGTTATGTCCAACTCTTGCCGCTCCATGGACTGTAGGCGGCCGGGCTCCTCTGTCCATGGAGTCCTCCAGGCAAGAACACCGGAGTGGGTTGCCATTTCCTTCTTCAGGGGATCTTCCCAACCCATGTCTCCTGCATTGCAGGTGGATTCCTTCCTGACTGAGCTATGAGGGAAGCTTCAGATTGGGAAATACTGAGTCTAAATTAAATGGATTTCCTTTTTGCAGGACTTCTCAGAACATTTAGAGTGCCAGTGGGCAATGTGAGTCTCTAAGAAAGGTACATAAGGTGCAGCATTTCACAATCTTATTTGACCACAAAACCCTTTCATGAAGAGCTTCTGGGAGTGGGGAAATGGGTTCAGTCCTCAGAATATACTGTGGGAAAAAACTTCTTTAAAAGTCTGCCCTCAGTGACTTCTAAGTAAGTAATAGGAGCTTCCCAGGTGGAATATGAACCCCTTTGGAAGCCGGCTATGTCTTCTGATAGACCTAAGTATAGTCTGGTGCTAGTGGTAAAGAACCCACCTGCCAATGCAGGAGACCCAAGAGATGTGGGTTTGATCCCTGGGCTGGGAAGATCCCCTGGAAAAGGAAATGGCAACCCACTCTAGTATTCTTGCCTGGGAAATTCCATGGACAGAGGGGCTTAGTGGGCTACAGTCTATGGGGTTGCAGAGTCAGACACAACTGAAAGACTGTGCACAAACCACCCATTCAATCAACAAACATTTATAGAGCATCCACTGTGTATCAGGAGGTGAGCATTTAAAATAAAGATTAAAATTCCTTTAACTTTGCATGATGGAGAGAAGTTTACAGAAATATCATTAGATTGGGACCAGACCTTAAAAGATGACCCCCAGGGGTCAGAGTAGGGAGAGGGAGACAATTTAAAGAGAATGAACAGTAAGTGCAGAGTCACTGATGTCTGCCAAGGCATTGTTCTGCTCCCTTGCACACTCCTCCCTGACGTGTCTGTACACACACCATATCATACTTTGACATTTTGTAAAGTGTTCCCCAAATAAATGGGAACCCATGCTTGAAAGGAGTTGGAAAGCTTGCTATTGGATGAAAATCCACCATCACTGGACTGGAGCTTGCTTACCTAGGAGGTGGAGGTGTCCTTTATTATTATTATTATTATTATTATTATTAGGAACAATCCCAGAATGGCAAGGAATGCATAGCCAGCAGAAGGCACATCCCATAAAATGCTGGAAATTTGTGGTAAGAATGATAGAAAGGTAACGTTGAGGAAAGAGAGATAACATTTATTAATACATATTTAAATTGTCTGACAATTTACATATTTTATCTCACTTCATGATGAATTGTATGCACACACATTTATATCGTGTGTTTTGATTTCCAGACTGCTTTCATATCCATGATTTCATTTGATCTTCATGAGAATCCTGTGAGCATGGAAAGGGCAGATGTGATTAGCCCCTTTGTGCAGAGAAGCGTGAGCCTCAGAATAGTTACCTGATGAGCCCAAGGTCACAGAGTAAGTGGCAATATCCAGATTAGAAACTATGCCTTCTAAATCCCAGTCTGATATTCCTGGTTTGTATTTGTCCTGTACTTCTTCAAGAGGCTAAAGGTACAGGGAAACGGAATTATGCCTAATGTTAGAAAAACCTTTCTAAAAACTCCAGCTGTTCAACAGTGAAATAGGCTTTTATTAAATTGAAATGGTTGTAGATTATATCCTTGCCATGGAAGGGAGATTAAATATCATGGCTTCTAAGGTCACCCTCAACTCTAAGATCCACTGATCATAAAATTCCTAGGCCGTACTTCTCTGAGGTGAGGTTTCTGATGAGTATTCCTATTCCTGGATAGCTCCTGTTCAATATATACTTGGTCCTCAAAAAACAGATACTCTTTAGACAGATACTTAGGAGTTAGAACTTTTCGCACTGCAGACAAACCCATTGCTCTGGTACAACCAACACAAATCACATACAACCAATACCTCCAGGTTTCTCTCAGATCACAAAATGGTTGGGAACAGATAGAAGGCACACATTTATCCAAATCACCATGTACGTGAATTTGCATTTTCCCAGCAACTTAAAATCTTGTAGTGCACAGTATATAATAGAAATGATGGAAGGAGACATAGCTCTGCATTTGAATACTCATAATTCTGATATAGTGAATCAATTTTTTTTTTTTTTAGAATCTATATAGTTCAAACACAAAAGGTATTTTAAGAGGTGGAAAGTATGGACTGATAATAATCCACACTTGTCTTGTCTGATGATGGACCAGGATCCTCTTTAGAGGCAACGGAATCAGCCACTGTTCCACTTTCCTTGGAACATTTTTTGTCATATATTTACAGCTCCCCATGCTCAAGAGAATGGTGCATCTGTCAGATGGAGACGCCTGGCTGCATTCTTTCCCAGATATTAATATAGGTGGTACTTTAGTACCATAACCAGTGACATGCAGAACCTGATTTGGAGAGGAACAGATGTCAGCATCTTTCTTGGGCTAATTTTAGGATCCTGAAATAGTCCCTTTCTCACAGAAACCATCAGTGGAGCCAAATTAAGACAGCTATGTCCCATGGAAAAGAGAGGAAAAAAATGTAGTCTTGTGTGAGGCAAAGACAACAAACCAGGGACTTCAGTGCTTCCCCCATATATGACTCCTTCCATAGAATACGGTGGCCACTTCAACTTCTTTTCATCAGAATGGATGTTGAGTACCAATTTAAGAATATCAGACAGGGAATGAGTGCACAAATCTCATTTCCAGTCATATACATTGAACAATCAAGGTTGCCTCATGTAATAGCTAAATTCATATTCAAAAGAGTATGCAGTACCTAGGTTTCAACACATCTTTTCTTAGCAGATAAGGAAGCTAATAAGTGACCATTCTACTTGGTAAGTCAGAAGCAGACTGCATTCCAAAGCTTCAGATCCCTGTTCCACTGCATTGTCTGCCGAATGGACATTTCTTCCAAATGAGACATAACATATCAGGTAGGGATAATGAGAGGTGGAGGAAGGGTCTTCCAACCAAAAATGATGTTTGAGGTTTAAGATGGTCAACTAAGGATTCAGAACAAATGAAGAGTAATTTGGGGGAAAAAAAAAAAAGTGCCTACCTGCTTTCCATCCAGAGTGTAGAGTTTCTTGACAACCCCGGTCTCCAGTTTGATGGCTTCAGTGATATCAGTGAGGACTTGCTCAAAAGAGTGGGCTGTCTTCTTGTTCAGAAGCACACGCACAGCCTTCCGAGGCTTCACCCCACTGCGGATGATGGTCACCAGCTTGGGGCGCACAAAGTCCTTGTTCTCTCTGGCCTGGGCACTGTTGCTGCTGGCCAGGGACTGAGGGGCTTTCATATTGGCAGATGTCTTCACATTGACAGACCAGTTAGGATTGACATTCTTGGTGTACTCCACCTTCTTAAAGAAGTTGTCTGAGGAGCAAACATAGCTTTCCCCTAAGGGAAGAAATACATAGTGATTAATAGCAGGTATATGGACTATTCTAACAAGACTAATAGACGCTGACCTTGGAGTAGGACTTTTGGAGAAATGATGATAATAACAAACTTCATGTGCCATTCCTAATTAGGCTCTCTAACAGTTTGGTCATTCAAATTCAAGGGCAAGTAATCAGCAAAATAGTCTTCATTATAATGGCATACTTAGTGAAAAATCCTATAAAGCTAAGGGTCCCAAGGACAATGAATATATCTAAGTATAATCTACCAAGTGGGGTTCTCAAGCTTGACATTGTTTTACTGGAATTGAAATGTCTATTAACTTCTAGGATATGTGTTAATGTCTAGGGGCATTACTGAAGTGTTTTTTAACATGTCTCTGTTTATTTTTTTAATTAATCTTTTTTTAAAATATAAATTTATTTATTTTAATTGGAGGCTAATTACTTTATTGTATTGGTTTTGCCATACATTGACATGAATCTGCCACGGGTGCACATGTGTTCCCCATCCTGAACCGCCCTCCCACCTCCCTCCCCATCCCATCCCTCAGGGTCATCCCAGTGCACCAGCCCCGAGCACCCTGCCTCATGCATCAAACCTGGACTGACGATTCATTTCACATATGATAGGATAATTGCTTTACAGAATTTTGTTTGCTTCTGCCAAACATCAACATGAATCAGCCATGGGTAAACATGTGTCCCCTCCCTCCACAACCTCCCTCCCGTCTTTCTCCCCATCCCACCCCTACAGGTTGTTACAGAGCCCCTGTTTGAGTTCCCTGAGTCATATAGCAAATTCCCACTGGCTATCTATTTTACATATGGTATTGTAAGTTTCCATTAACATGTCTCTATTTCTTAATGTTCCCATTCTATTTCTGGACTCACAGCCCCATGCCTTTGTTATATTATGAATTGGGGAGAACTTTCAAAATTAATTAATTTATTCCAAGTTAAAGTGACCACAGTAACCTTTCATATTGGGCATACAGTGCAAACTGGCCAAGAAGGCAGACTGTACTTTGGACAGAGTACATGGTTAAGCAGCAGAATACTAAAATGTGAAATGTGTGCATGTGTGTGTGTGTGGTGCATGTATGTGTATAACTGTGTCTTCTACTGATCATCCCCACAGGCAGGTAGAAAAACTATCTAAATAATAACCTGGACACACACACAGACAAACGTTTCACACTATTTCTTGTGTTTGCAGTCTAGTTCTTGCTTGAGAAATGCTTTCCCATTTTCACTACCCCCTCCCCATCTTTCCATCTTACCGAATGCTACACACTAGCTCTATGTGTTCAGGGCCATCTTCACCAATGCTCACCCTTGGCTGCCACAAGTAATGAGGTGGAGATGTGAAAATACATTATACAGCCTGATTATGGATCGGAGGGATCTAGCGCACGTTTCCCATTTACCATGGGCTAGAGGAAATGACTGGGCTTCCCCAGTGGCTAAGTGGTAAAAATCGCCTGCAATGCAGGAGATGTGGGTTCGATCAATGAGTCAGGAAGATCTCCTGGAGAAAGATATGACAACCTACTCCAGTAGTCTTGCCTGGAGAATCCCATGGACAGAGGAACCTGGCAGGCTATGGTCCATGGGGTTGCAAAGACTCAGACACGACTGAAGCGACTGAGCATGCATGCACAGGGGAAATGACTAATTCAGCGGAAGAAAGGCAGAGGCCAGAGGCAAGAGGAAGGGATTAGACACCTGGACCTAGAAGCTGGAGAAATGAAGAAAAGAGGAAGGCTCAGCTTGGAGAGGGAGAGACTATTGGAAAAGGTTGAATTTGTCAGGTAAAACACATTAGTCTCAAGGTATACGGAAGTTCATCCAGAGGTTGAGCTGCAGAAAATCAGTGTGATTTAATCAGGTTTAACTCATCAGTAAAAATGTTTAATAAATAAATCAATCAACCCAAGCTGGTGCAAAGAAAGCATTAAACACAATTATAATCTGATGGCTCTTCTTCCTTTGGTCTCAGCAGGAGAACCGAGCAGACATTCAGCTAGGCTGATAATTCACTCCTTGTGCAAATATTGATTGTTGTGCTATAGCACCAAAGACTTTAAGTCATATTAATTAATAAATTTCTCAGTTAGTGCTGACAGAAGATTCAGTCAGATTCTCTAGGGCACCTTTGAGGACATTTAGATGTGAGTGTGGAAGGGGAAGGTAAACTTCTAACCCTGTTCTGAGTCCCAGGAGTTGCTAGTGTTCTGTCTTGACAAAGAGACCAAGACCTGGGTTTGTAGGTGAGCACAGGCCCCCTCCTACACTCCGTGCCTGCATGCACAGCTAGGACGGGGGAAGTCAAAGACCTTAGCCAAAAGAAACCCTAATTTCTCTGGCTCCCACTGGCCAATTCAATCCAACCGAAGTGATTACAGGGTTTGGTCTTTAGTTTTTGACTTAAAGGATGAAGGGACCCTTTCAATTCCTCCATATATTTACAGCCATTATTCCCCACATGCTAGAAATGGCCTCTTGCCTTACCACTCTCCCAGATGCACGGCACCTTCCACGAGGTCACTGCCTTCGAGTCAGATGTTTTCCATAATTTGTCATGTACTTTAAAACTCTGTCAGACAACTGGTGGTGTGCAAATGTATGAGGCTATAGATTTATGATTTCACTCATCTACAGTCTCCTCTGGAGAGTCAGCTGTGTAGCCCTATTAGGACTCTAGACTTTTTTTTGCTTCCATCTCTTAAACCTCTTAAGCCTCTGAACTATGAGTATGATTAACCACCCCAGATGAAAATGAACACGATGGCAGACAGCTATAGTATCATATGGCACCCAAGAACTTTTCCGAGGGCCCAGCTCTCAGCCAAATCTATGTTGAACACTTTCCAACAGTACATTTTAGTCTCTCTACTCTCTTTCCTTTTGGCCCCGATATGAAGTAATGGAAAAAGAGCAGCTGATGTGATGTCAGTCAGAATGGGGTTCCCCAATATTTTCTTGTTGTGCACCCTTGGGCAAATTACCTAACTCCCCTTCACTTCAGTTATTTGTCCGCAAAGTAGGGATGATGATAACAATATCTACTTCTGAAGGCTGAGCCCACAGCCTGGTACCTAGTAAGCACTTGATAAACGCCGGCCATCACTATTATTAAGGCCCTAATCTGAAGGAATAAAGAGAGAACTAGAAGAGCAAAGAGGGAAAGGAGGAAGAAAGAGTTTAGAGAAAGGAAATGAAAAGAGGAGGAGTAGAAGCTGAAGGAAAGAAAAGAGGCAGCAGCAAGGGCAGCCATCTTGGAACTGCACCGTAATCCATATAGAATATGAGCACTGCATGGGACTCATGCTTCCAAGATAATATTTCCTGAGGCTTGAGAGAAGGCCTTCGATTGCTTCAATGCCAAATGTGGTAACTTTATGGCTAACACCAAGCAAATCCACTTGCTGCCACCGCTGGCGCACACTGAGGGCAGAATATTTTTAAAGGTTATCTTTTTCTAGAGCAGTTTTAGGTTCACAGTAAAATTCAGGGGAAGGTATAGATTTTCCATAGGACCCCTGACCCCATAATGCATACCCGTACCCATTATCTGCATCCCCCAAAAGAGGGCAGGATGTTTGTGATGGTGGAGGGGAAGTCAGGCAGACCTAGATTCAAATCCTACCCAACCCAACAAGTTGGGTTGACCTCGGGCAAATCATTTAATATCTGAGTCGCAGCTTTTCTGTCTATAATGGAAGGTATTGTGCTAGGTGACATTTCAGTTCCTTCCAGCCCTAAAGGTCTATAAGAAGGAATTTTCTTCTCTTCTCCATCCCAAACAGGCTTTGGGAGACAGAGTTGTTATGGTAATGGCCTGTTAAAGAAATAGGTGCCCGCCACTAAGGACTCTCCTCTTCCAGAAAGATAACAAATGAGCTGCTTCTCTTGATCAAAGTTTCCTTGTTCTGATTTTGTGAGCATCTGCAATGTGTGCTGCCAGAGCTCGATGCTTCTTGCAGGTCCAGCTGCCAGGCACTTGGAGCCGGGGTGGGGGGCGGTAGGAGGCAGGGGGGTGGGGGATGTTGCACCTTTACACAGCTGAGTCCTACTCCTGTCACAGCTTCCAGGAGCCATTTCCCACCCGCTGGAAGTCGAAAAGGAAAGCTGGCTTCAGAGCCAAGCAAGGTGACAATTTGCTGGAATCGACAATCTGCTTCAGGGCGAGGGGGTAAGGAAATGAAGTCATGGAAGCAAAGCTGAAAGGGCAGGAAGGGAACAAGCTGTGGCCTCAAGATGATCTAATGTCTACCTCTCTTCACTTTCAGGAGGACTCCATTTCCAAAAACATTAAATATGTTTATAGTTTCTCAGTGCAAAAAGCACATCTGTCTGGACTTTCTCCTCTTTTTCCGGGCTTCCTCCCTCTAGAAGGAGAATATTAAATGGCACTTTATCGTATTATCAGATCTATTAGTGATATATCACTCTCCCAGGTATCTTAAAATCCTCCTCTTCGGCAATGTGCTTGCTTTAGTAGTTAGAAGATAAACTAGTGAGAAAGTGGTTTCACTTCATTGGAACAAATGAGCTATGGCAAAAAAAGTGGATCATAGCCAGTGTCACCATACAGATCTTTCAACAAGGCTGTACCAATTTAAATATTTTGTCCCAAGATCTGCATAATAATGCTCAAGATGGTACCATGAAGATTGATCTGGTACTTACATACAAGAAAGTAGGGAAGGAATTAGACAGTACATAAGGGAAGAACAATTCTCTAACGAAAGACTAAACAACAAAAATGCCACTCTTGGATTTCATTCGTTGATCCACTGGTAATGCAGCTCATACATATATCGCCACATTCTGTATGGCTTCACAAAACCTTTCATGTAACCAAGGAACTGTGGGAAAACTGACATCAATAACCTGACTTTGGTCCAAAACAGTCCCCTTACTACTTTCAGTATCTAGCAGCAGACAGTAAGACTAGAGAGGCATTAGACAAAGGAGTGCCACAAGGCCATAGTGATTATTAACCAATTGGTTTCCATTTTATTTTATTTAGGCTAAATATTTCATTATGTGGCCATTTGGAAACATAGTATGTTCTATGCTTCATTATGTCTCTAAGATAAACAAGTCAAAAAACAAAAAGATTTCTGTATTCCCAGGAATACCCACTAATGTAGGTAGCTAAAGGAGACCATCAAGATTATTTACTCTAATACTTTCCCAAGTTTAACTGCTTGTAAGGTTCACTTGGGGAAATCTGTAAAAACACATGCTGGGGATTCTGAGTCAATTCCTGGGTGTGGCCCAGGAACTGATATTTTTCTAAAGCCCTAAAAGATTCTGAAAAGCAGGCAGGTTTGGGAGCCACTAGCTATTCCAACCTCTCACTAGCATTATTATTATTATATCATGAACGATAATAGTCCCTTGGAGCTGCAGCTTTACCTTGTCAATGTGTTTCCATATCTATTATCTAATTTTATCCTCACAATCACTCTAATAGATACAGAAGGCAGGTGTTACTAGTCTCATTTTACAGATAAGAATATTACAATAGATATACAAAATGTGCTCTATACTTATGATACAATATTATTCCTTTAAGAAAAGGAATGGAGACTTCCCTAACAGTCTAGTGGTTAAGATTCTGTGCTTTCAAGGCAGAGGGCTTGGGTTCAATCCCTGGTCAAGGAATTAGATCCCACATGTCACCCAGTGCATTCAAAAAAGTAAAAGCTTTTTAAAAAGAAGTGAAGTATTGATACATGGTATAAGTTAAGTGTTATTCGCTCAGTCCTGTCTAACTCTTTGCAATTCCATGGACTATAGCCCACCAGGCTTCTCTGTCCATATAAACTTTGAAAACATTTTCTAAGTGAAAACAAGCCAGTCACAAAAACCACATAGTATATGATTTCAATTTCTATAAAATATCCAGTCTCAGCAGATCTGTAGAGACATAGGCAGATAAGTAGTCATCTAGGGCTGAAGAGAATACAGCAAGTGGGCAGTGACTGCTAATTGGTACAGTGTTTCTTTTGGAGATGATGAAAATGGGATAAAATTAGATTATGATGATGGTTTCACCACTTGGTAAATTTTCTAAAAATCATTTAATTCAGTTGGTGAATTTTACAGTGTGCAAACTAAACCCTAATAAATTTGGGTTTTTTAAAGTTGTTTTAAAAAGACAGAACATTAGTCACAGTGATGATAAGGAGAAATCTGTAGTCATGTAGCTTAACCAGCTATAAACTAGGATGACTCAAATATTGGGTTGGCCAAGAAGATCATTCGAGTTTTTCAGTACCATCTTAAGAAAAACTAAAACTTTTATGCCAACTCAATAGTAACATCTACCATTACTGGAATTTTCAGGTGGCGCTAGTGGTAAAGAACCAGCCTCTGCCAAGGCAGGAGAGCCGGTTTCGATCCCTGGGTCAGGAAGATCCGCTAGAGAAGGAAATGACAAACCACCCTAGTATTCTTGCCTGGAGAATCCCATGGATAGAGTAGCCTGGCAGGCTACAGTCCATGAGGTCACAAAGAGTCGGACATGACTGAGTGACTAAACTACAACCCTTTATTGAGTACTGCTAATGTGCCAGGCAGAATACTAAACAATTTATAGTCATTGTCTCATTTAACCCTCAAAGCAGTTATGCCCACTTTACAGATGAACAACTGAGGCTTGGGAGGCCTAAATGGTTTCCCCAAGTTCACACAAGCTAGCAGGTGGCAGAGCTTGGATTTGAACCAAATCTGATTCTAAAAATTTATTTTCCTGTTATAACCTTCTGCCTCTAAGACAAGAACCCAATGAATCTGACTCTTCCCCCAGGGATCTTTCCAAACTTTTCAATTTGAAGTCTCTTGTAAAGCAACGTGTAAATTATTTGTTTTAATCATTCATTTAACCTCTTCCAAAGGTGAACAAAGTAAAAGACTTTTATTCTCCATTCCTACATGAGTAGTTGCAAAAGGACAAAAAAAAAAAAAAAAAGGGGGGAGCGAAAACAACTGCCCCCCCCCCTTTTTTGGTTGTACCATGCAGCATGTGGGATCTTAGTTTCCCCACCAGGGATTGAACCCCTGGTCCCTGCAATGGAAGCACAAAGTACCAACCACTGGACCGCCGGGGAAATCCCAAAGACCCCTTTTCTTTATCCTCTTCATATCTGTGTATATTCCCATTTGGCGCAATGGTGATGGAAAATTGGTCACAGTTCTCAGTGCTATCCCAGGAATACCCTAGAGTTTCTTTGACTGAATCGCAGTACTTAGGACTGAGAGGGCATTGAGGGCACAGCAGACTGTGACTGTAAGTGACATGTGAATAAATGCAAATGAGCCTTAGTCACAGTCTGCATAAATTTACGCTCTGCACACTCACCAGAAATTCACCAGGAAGTACTACTACTGCACCCAAGAATGGTAAATGAGAGGAGTCCAATCTAGCAGAACTCAAAAGGATCAAGAGAAAAGAAAGCTGCAGTCTTCAAAATTGTATTTATTACATATATTCAGCTAAGATTATCACAACACACACCACAATACACATATATGTATGCACGTGTGCACACACACACACACACACACACACAAATCCAGGACGGAAAATCAATACCAAGGGCCACTCTTTGAGCAAGACATGTTAAAAATGTATTTGGGGAAGAGAGGAATCTGTGCATGAGATCTCTCACATTAGACACAAAAACACTGTAATCCTTGCTCCAAATACAATGGCACTTGATTCAGAATCCTGCCTGAGCATCTATGGTGGTCTTTAAAAGACAGCAGCTAGTAGAAATGTGGACATACTGGTGATTCAGGTGCTTTGTTTATGAAAATTATTACACAGAAAACACTCCCCCCACCCCAATTTGACTGAGATGTGGATTTTACAGTGACAAAGGACGCAAGCCCTATCGATTACTCTGTTGGACAGCTCCCTGGATCCAGCTTCTAGTCCTTCAAGTCTGCCCGGACTCTCCTTTCTTTTACGATATTTGCTAGGATGGCCAATCCTTCAATGTTCAGAAGCCTAGGATTAACCTCTTCCTGGCCCTCCAGCACCTGATCAAATAATCAAGCCCCATCAGCATTGTTTCTCAAGGTCCACTTGGAGAAAAACCTCAGACTTGAACCCTGCCTGAGACCCAGATCTGGCAGCCATATGGGCACCGGCTCTTATAAGTAACTGGCCCCAAATCACTTGACCTGACTTGAAAAACAGCAGCTCCTTGCGAGAATGTGCTCTTGTACAAGGGAAGCCCTCATGCTCCTTTGTTTAGGAATACAAGAAACCTAGAAGCAGTGAATCAGAGGCGGGGCACTGCCTATCAAGTCCTTTAATGTGCTGTTTCTCCTTCCTTGCCAGCTGTTTCAAAATTTGGTTTCCCTAGAGATCTGCCTGTTCTAAACTCATCTGCTCAGGGGAATGGAAAGAATGAGGAGGGAGGGTTGGAGAATGGGAAGAAGTTTGGTGGGGGGGGGGACATTTTCATTATCACAAGGACTCTTGAAGGACTCCTAAAGCTGTCCTTTAAAGTATTGTCAGGTGAAACCAATCACACATATTACACCCATGAAAAAGTGGGGTGGGGAGGCATCCTCAATATACTTGATTTGATAAAGTGAAATATTAAGAACATGTCCCCAGATCTATTTATCTATATGATCATGAAAAAGACTTCATGGCTGAGCAAGTTTGGGCAAGAGCTGGAGTTTTCCTTGTTTTTGAGTTGAGTGCACAGGTTGTCAGGATTTTCAGCAATCTTGTCATAAAATTCAATTGCAGAACCAAAATCTAGAAATCTGTTTAAATACAGATTTAGGTATAGCGGGTCAGTTCCTATTCTAATAGGAATAGTGTTTATTAAAATACCAGACATACCTACAGCTTTATTTGGCATTTCTCTTAATGACCTCAGCCTGAGGGACACACCCTGAAGTGGGCTTTTTAGAAGCAACAGCTGAGCAGTGACCACTTACCTAAAAGTATAATCCTTTGTGAATACGTTGGGGAAGTCCAGCTTTTAGGGTGCACGTTTCCATGAGTTGCCATTCACAAAGAGTCTCTCCGCAGTTTAAAGGATATAAGTATACAATGTTTTCTTTCTCTTAACCCAACCAAACCTCCTTCCTCATTTTACACCCCTAAGGATTTTATGGTCTGCCTCAATAGTGCTCTTTAGAGTTGACGATGAACAAATTCTAGAGTAAACGGTACAATTCAGATTTTTCTTTGTATACCCTGGGAGATCAACACAATGCATCCTCACAGTCAGCCACACTTCAACCCCAGCAGAGACAAGCCCACGGAGGGTAATGGCTAATGATTCTGACTATGCCTACAGAATCAGAAGTCTCAGCAGCACCCTCATGTTTTAACAAACATAGTTCCCAATTTCTTTTAATCAAAGCCAAGAAATGTAACCATAAGTAACAATAACCCCTCCCACTAAGGGCCACCACCCACTCCTCGAATTACCTTCCTCCAGTTCATCCATGCTTCCAATTTTCCGGGATCCATCAATGGTGTAAATGTAGCGCACTCCCTGAGGCAGGTTGATGTTGTCAGACAGAGATCGTGTCAGGTCAGCCAGCAAGGCATCGAAGCTGCGAAAACGGTCAGAGGACACAGCGTACACAATCCCCTTGAAGTAGCGGTCCCCATTGCGGTAGAAACGTACCTTCTTGGCTTTCTTCTCGTTGCTTAGTGCCTGCAAGGTTCGGGTTCGGTAGAAGCTACAATGGGCGCTGTGAGTGGGGCTAGGTAGCCCGTTCATCCGCGAGCCTCTCATGTTCCTGGATGTCTTATCTCTTTCGTCAAAATGTCCAAAATCAAGTTCCATATTTTGGTGGAACCTCAGAGACCTGAGTGTTGGAGAAAAGCGGGGAGGCGGAGGGGGATGAAAGGAAGCAAAGAAAAGGGGCGAGGAGGGGGAAAAAAGAAAGGAATTCAAATATTAGCGAGATCCAGATCTGCAATCTGCTGCTTGTGAAAAGAACTGGTTGAAAAAAGCCCGTGACCCATCTGCTGCTTGCCCCTGACCTGCAAGAATATTGATCTTAATAGAGAAGAGGGAGGGGCTGGAGGGGTGCTGGTGGTTGTGGGGGTGGGGGTGAGAGATGCAGAGGGAGGCACTTTGGGCACTGTTCCAAAGAGAGGAGAGGGAGGGATTTTGAAATCGCTTAAAATAATGGGACTTACTGACAGTGGCTCCTATCAAATTGTAACTTCAGGGTAAATACATTAAAACTGGCATCTGTTTCCTCACACATGCCCACATGACTAACGGTTGTAAATGAATCCATAGCCTGACAAAATTCCCCTTGAAGGGAACAGAAGGACCTAGCCAAGGTTAGCATCTCTAGCTCAGGAAGTGATCTTTGCATTTCAGTGAAATAATTGTAAGGGTAGTGTTTTAATTTTATTCCAAGCCCCCTTTCCTACTTTAATGTGTGCATCCCCTCCCCCCTAGAATAAAGTAGGATTCTCCTTTAAAGCCACAGCCTCTAGGGAACAGCCAGTCTTTGTGCTATTCATCAACCCCCTTCCCCACCAAGCTGGTGCAGCTATCTGACATTCATAAGAAATAAGCTGGGAAAAAAAAAAAAAAGGATTACAAAAATCAGTTATTTAACAAGTTATTTGTTCTGCTTTAGCCCTGGTACCATTTGGCCACAAAATCCTTCCTCCCACCCCCTAGCCCCCCGCTTTCTCTAGGTGCTCTACCCTCCATCAACGATGCAGCCCCATCTCTTAATGGAATATTTTAATTGTGTAAAGATTCTCTAATGAGTCCCCGAACAGCATATGGGACCTTTAGAAGCAAGCACACCTTCCATTGTTCTGGGTTTCTACACTGAATGAAGGGGCATTTCACCCTCACAGCAGGCAGCACACCCCAAATTTGTCTATTGCCTAGGTGTGTTAGCTGAGGCAAAAGATAGTCATCTGTCAGATTTACTTTCCCCCTTTCTGCTGAAAGAATGAAAGAAAGAAAGGAAATCACAATATGAAACCAAATACAAAAGAAGCCCCCAATGCTAGCAAAGGTAGTGACAGCCTAGGAAACAAACTATTAACATGCATTGCACAGACCGGGATAAAAGGACTCACAAAGCATGCAGGGCTCAGCTGCTACACACTGCCACATTGAGATATTTGCAGGGGACCAGGAGGACAGGCAATAAAGGAGGACTGGTGCCTAGCAGGTTTGCCAGGCTCGGTCCTTCTTTTCTTCCAATGTCACCATGACCTGTGCTGAGCTCAGCATTGTCTCTGTCAGACAACCTGCAGTGTAAGAGACCCCACCTCCTCCAAACAAGTAGCAAGCATCTCCCCAGGCATGCCAGCAACATTGGGCTTTGCTTTAGAATCTGGGGTGGTATTATTCTAAAATCAATATCACAGTGAAAACAAAAGAACATCAAACTCACTTTTCCAATGGAAAATCCCAGGTAGAGGCTTAGGGAAAAAATCCAATAGAATAAGGCAAAAAAGAGGGAGAAGAGAAAGAAAGAGAAAGAGGACACACCGAGAGAGAGGGAGAGAGCGCGCACTTTGCCTTGTGCTTTTTCCCTTTGACATCTCTTACGTTCTCCCTGAAAATCACTCAAAATCACTCGAAAGCCCCACTCACCGGTTTTCTGCTGGTTGGGTGGAGATGCTGAGAGAAAGAAAACCAATCTCTCTATGCCTTTGTTGTCTGAGCTCCAAGCAAGAAATTCCTGCCAGGGTGGATAGATGCCTTCTAGGTCCTAGTGCCTTGTCCAGCTTCTCCCCTTTACCCAGGCTTAGTGAATCCCCCAACCTCCTTTGATTAATTACATGCTTTTTTTTTCAATTCACAGGCTGCATTAACAGCTAGAAAGGTTTCATTTAGAACCAACAGGAAATTGCAGGGTAGCAAAAAGATTGCACAGGCAAGTTCAGAATGCCCTAATGAGCAACGTGCTAGTCTTTTCTTTTAGGCAATTGGCAATTTCACTTGGCCAAAACCTTGGCCTACTCTGCCTGGGGGCCAGACTCAGGCAGTCGAATCAACCTTCTTAGAAATTGTAGCTCTCTTCATTTAACGTTCTTGACAGAAAAACAATCAAATATGTGAATTCTTTATGGCATTTTAGTTCATGCATCCAACAGCTAGTTGTTTTGAAATGAGGTTAGTGGAGTAGACTAAGAAGCAGTAGAAAAGGGACAAGACAAGGGAAAATCATTCCAGAATATCATGGAGGATGAAGTTGAAGATGGATCTCAAAGACGTTTTAGCTTGGTGGAATAGTTTTGTTCATGGGATCTACAGAGAGTTTCAGAGTTCCAATCTAACCCAGAGACCTTTCTGTGTGAAGTGAGCCCAGTCTGATGGCTACAAGAAAAGTATTAATAGCTCTCTCTTCAAACTGCCTATTTGTTACTAATTGGCTTCTTTATATCAAATATGTTATACAAAGCCAGGAAACATCCATATTGAATTCAAGAAATCAGGCTGAACTATAAGACAAGAAAAGTGAGAAACTCCAGTGGGGGTGGGTTACCATCTTCAACTGAGGCTCCACGCATTAATATGCAGTGGCTTTGAATTATCATTGTTCCATTTCTGCTAGGCTTCCAGGAGGCTCAGAGATAATCATGTGCTCAGGATTGATATTTTGTCTGATTCTTAATGTAATTAACCCTCCTTTCTAGATATAATGTTAGATGACCTATAATTAAGCTCTTGCTATGCACATGTTTTACTATAAACTGCCTTAAAGTGGGAAAAAAAAATATGATTTTTCTTCTCTGGAAGGTGCTAGCTCAGCAAAGCCTAAGCAATCTATCTTAGTTGGGTGGTCAGCATCAAGTGTGCCACCTGCCCAGTCAAGTCCTCCTAACACTTTGCTGCTGCTCTCCTGGTTTCTAAATAAGTACTTCAGGGGACAGCATCTCTGTTTTCTTCCATTTGTTTCTGCCTTACATTGTAGCCACCTCTTGGGAACACAGGGTTATTCAGGTCAAGGGCAGAAAAATATCAAGGAATAGAAGCAGGAAAATATGGAAATTCTAACCAATGGCTGTGACTTCCTGGTCCAGCAAGGCCAATATCTTAAAAATTGTTTTATTTCATGTAGTAAACATTCTGTAAATACACAACAACTGATTTTGCATCAGAATTCAAAATCATTTTATTTCTGGTGAAGATATAAAAATGGATGGGACACTAAAACAAACATAAAGGATTTAGAATAGATCTTAGAGAAAATGTCCTCATGGTCTAAGCTTTAAACACTAGTGTGGATGCAAAATCCAAGAAGACAGTCTAGGATAGATGACTGTTTGCTTTATGTATACCAGAGAGCAAAGGGTGAATGAGATCAATGTTTCCCATTGTGAGCTATGTGGATGTTAATAGGTGTTCTTTAAGAACAGAAAAAAGGTTCCTTGGTCATATACGTTTGAAAAGTGGTGGGCTAAATGAAATTTGTTTTCTTTATCATAAACATCTCAGGGCCTTTAATATACTTAAAATATGGTACAAGTCTCCAAGAACGGAGCTTCCCCAGTGGCTCAGCAGCAAAGACTCTGCCTGCCAGTGCAGGAAACGCAAGTTCGATCCCTGGGTTGGGAAGATCCCCTGGAGGAGGGCATGGCAACCCACCCCAGTATTCTTGCCTGGAGAATCCCATGGACAGAGGAGCCCAGCAGGCTACAGTCCATAGGGTCTCAAAGAGTTGGACATGACTGAGCGACTTAGCACACGCACAGGCTCCAAGAAGTCAGTTGAGTATTAAGGGCTTCCTGCCTTTTTTTTTCTTTTTAAACTCAGGATCTTTTTTTTTTTTTTTTCTCCCAGAGCATTCAATAGACTTATGGGAAAACCTTTTACAAAAACAGGACTAGATTATTTCACCAACATAATTCTTCTCAAAGAATTCTCAGCTACCAATCAAAACTTTTTGTCTCACTTCCTCAGAGGAGAAGGAACACGGCAGAAAACAATGTCTCAGGTACGAGTCCAGGGGGAAAGTGCATCTTTCTGTATGGAAGACAACTCTGAAGATCAAGGGAGAGTCATGATTGATGGTTCACTGGAGTGAAGAGAATGAAGAAAAAGTGCAGCAACCCCATTGTGGGAAATATCCCAGTAAGACCTTTTGAGTAAGTTCAGTGTGCCTACCCAGTACCACCTGAAAGCTGCAGTGTAGAAAACATCAGTCCACTGCCCCTGAAGAACTTGAAGATTCACTGAGAAGACAGGACAAGAATATGTATCTTGCAAAAATCATGAAGGAGAAGGGCTGTGGTCTGGGTTAATCAAACTCAGCTTTAGGATCAGGATCAGGAAATAAGACCATCATCCATCTCACACACACACACACACACACACACACACACACACAATCATTAGTTTACATTACCTATCAGAAACACAATTACCTATCAGAAACATCCATCTAGGGTGGAGTGGGATGGGCAGATAGGAAGTGAGGTTGGAAATATATACAAACATTTTATAGGGACCAAAAATTATGAAGTACATAGTAATAAAGCCAACAAATATGTGTAAGATCTTTATTGAGAAAATCGTTAATACTATTAAAGAACATAACAGAAGCTGTGAATAAATATAGAGCCAGACCATGCTCATAAATGGCAAGATGCAATGATGTAAGGGTGTCAGTACTCCTCAAAGTAATATATATATAAATGTGTGTGAAAAGCTCCAGTAGAAACTTCAACAGGAACTTTTGTGAAATTCACAAATATCAGTTAAATATCTTTTATTATGCCCCAAATATTCACATAACACCTCTTTCACTTCTTTAAAGTGAAATATCAACTTTCAAGTGAAATATCTTCTTTTAAGTGAAATATCAACCCCAAATATCAACTTCTCAACAAGACCAACCCAGATCATCCTGTTTAAAGTGACAACCTTCCTCCCAACCCAGCACTCCAACTTCCTTTACCCTGCTCTGTTTTTTCTATAACACTTATCATCTTCCAACATACTATATAATATACCTATTTATTATGTTTATTATATATCTACCCAAAGTAGAATATATAAGCTCCACAGGGCAAGCATATTCTAACAGCATTAATGAAATATAATTTATAATGTTAATAGTAATATTTTGTTCATTTTTAATACTTATGCAAAGTACCTAGAACAATGATTAGCACATAGTAAGTTTGGGTATTTGTTTAATTGGACAGAGTAAAGAAAGCAAAGAGTATTCACTAGATGATATTGGGACAATTAACTTTTGCATGGAAAAAATTAAATTAGATCCCCACTTCATGCCATACGTAAAAATGAACTCCAGATGTTTTAAAGATGTGAATATAAAGAACAGGGCTTGAAAATTATTAGAATAAAATGTTAGAGATTCTCTTTAGTTCCTTGTGACCAAAGATTTTATTAACCAATATGCAAAAAGCAGAAATCTTATAGGAAAATATTGGTAAATTTGATTATATGAAAATTAAAGCTTCTGAAAGCAAAAGATGGCATTAAAACATTAAAACATAAGTAACAGACTTAGAAAAAGATATTTGAATCTTACATAACTGACATAGGATTAATGTCCTGATTATATATATATGTATATATATCATATCAATTATAAAAGGTAAAACTTCAGTAAAAAAAAATAAAGATATGCACAGATCATTCATAAAACAGGAAACCCTAATGGCCAATGAACAAGTAAATGCATGCTCAACCTTACACATAACTAGGGAAATCCAAGTTAAAACAGAAATTGCATCTTTTACAATTAGATTGATGGAAATTTTTAAAGTGAAAAAGTGAAGGTGAAATTTAGTCACTTAGTTGTGTCTGACTCTTTGTGACCCCATGGACTGTAGCCCACCATGCTCCTCTGTCCATGGAATTCTCCAGGCAAGAATATTGGAGTGGGTTGCCATTTCCTTCTGCAGGGGATTTTCCAAACCCATGGATTGAACCCAGGTCTCCTGCACTGCAGGCAGACTCTTTACCAACTAAGTAACCAGGGAAGCTGCTAACCAAGTATAGGCAAAGACAAAAAGCACCTGGAACCCTCATTTATGTTGGAATAAACATAAATTAGTACAATTTTTAAGAAACGTTTTTGGTAGTAGTTGCGATGGACCTCGCAGAAGCATGGCTGGGAGGAGCTATCCCACACCCGAGGCCAGGGGCAGCGGCAGGGAGGAGCAACCCCACGTCCAAGGAGCGGTGGCTGCACGGGTGCAGGAGGGCTGAGAGGAGCTACTCCACGTTGAAGGTCAGGAGGGGTGGGGGTGAGGAGGTACCACTCGTTCAAGGTAAGGAGCAGCAGCTGCACTTTGCTGGAGCAGCTGTGAAGAGATACCCCACGTCCAAGGTAAGAGAAACCCAAGTAAGATGGTAGGTGCTGCAAGAGGGCATCAGAGGGCAGACACACTGAAACCATAATCACAGAAAACTAGTCAATCTAATCACATAGACCACAGCCTTGTCTAACTCAGTAAAACTAAGCCATGCTGTGTGGGGCCACCCAAGACGGACGGGTCTGTGAGGTCTGACAGAATGTGGTCCACTGGAGAAGGGAATGGCAAGCCACTTCAGTATTCTTGCCTTGAGAACCCGATGAACAGTATGAAAAGGCAAAATGATAGGATACTGAAAGAGGAACACCTCAGGTCAGTAGGTGCCCAATATGCTACTGGAGATCAGTGGAGAAATAACTCCAGAAAGAATGAAGGGATGGAGCCAAAGCAAAAACAATACCCAGCTGTGGATGTGACTGGTGATAGAAGCAAGGTCCTTTGTTGTAAAGAGCAATATTGCATAAGAACCTGGAATGTCAGGTCCATGAATCAAGGCAAATTGGAAGGGGTCAAATGAGATGACAAGAGTGAACATCGACATTCTAGGAATCAGTGAACTAAAATGGACTGGAATGGGTGAATTTAACTCAGATGATGATTATATCTACTACTGTGGTCAGGAATCCCTCAGAAGAAATGGAGTAGCCATCATGGTCAACAAAAGAGTCCAAAATGCAGTACTTGGATGCAATCTCAAAAATGAAAGAATGATCTCTGTTTGTTTCCAAGGCAAACCATTTAATATCAGTTATCCAAGTCTATGCCCCAACCAGTAATGCTGAAGAAGCTGAAGTTGAATGGTTCTATGAGGACCTACAAGACCTTTTAGAACTAACACCCAAAAAAGATGTCCTTTTCATTATAGGGGACTGGAATGCAAAAGTAGGAAGTCAAGAAACACCTGCAGTAACAGGCAAATTTGGCCTTGGAATACAGAATGAAGCAGGGCAAAGGCTAATAGAGTTTTGCCAAGAAAACGCACTGGTCATAACAAACACCCTGTTCCAACAACACAAGAGAAGGCTCTACACATGGACATCACCAGATGGCCAACACTGAAATCAGATTGATTATATTCTTTGCAGGCACAGATGGAGAAGCTCTATACAGTCAGCAAAAACAAGACCAGGAGCTGACTGTGGCTCAGATCATGAACTCCTTATTGCCAAATTCAGACTTAAGTTGAAGAAAGTAGGGAAAACCACTAGACCATTCAGGTATGACCTAAATCAAATTCCTTATGATTATACAGTGGAAGTGAGAAATAGATTTAAGAGACTAGATCTGATAGAGTACCTGATGAACTATGGACGGAGGTTCATGACATTGTAGAGGAGACAGGGATCAAGACTATCCCCATGGAAAAGAAATGCAAAAAAGCAAAATGGCTGTCTGAGGAGGCCTTACAAATAGCTGTGAAAAGAAGAGAGGCAAAAAGCAAAGGAGAAAACGAAAGATATAAGCATCTGAATGCAGAGTTCCAAAGAATAGCAAGAAGAGATAAGAAAGCCTTCTTCAGTGATCAGTGCAAAGAAACAGAGGAAAAGAACAGAATGGGAAAGACTAGAGATCTCTTCAAGAAAATTAGAGATACCAAGGGAACATTTCATGCAAAGATGGGCTTGATAAAGGACAGAAATGGTCTGGACCTAACAGAAGCAGAAGATATTAAGAAGAGGTGGCAAGAATACACAGAAGAACTGTACAAAAAAGATTGTCACAACCCAGATAATCATGATGATGTGATCACTCACCTAGAGCCAGACATCCTGGAATGTGAAGTCAAGTGGGCCTTAGAAAGCATCACTATGAACAAAGCTAGTGGAGGTGATGGAATTCCAGCGGAGCTATTTCAAATCCTGAAAGATGATGCTGTGAAAGTGCTGCACTCAATATGCCAGCAAATTTGGAAAACTCACCAGTGGCCAAAGGACTGGAAAAGGTCAGTTTTCATTCCAATCCCAAAGAAAGGCAATGCCAAAGAATGCTCAAACTACTGCACAATTGCACTCATCTCACACGCTAGTAAAGTAATGCTTAAAATTCTCCAAGCCAGGCTTCAGCAATACATGAACCATGAACTTCGAGATGTTCAAGCTGGTTTTCGAAAAGGCAGAGGAACCAGAGATCAAATTGTCAACATTCACTGGATCATCAAAAAAGCAAGAGAGTTCCAGAAAAACATCTATTTCTGATTTATTGACTATGCCAAAGCCTTTGACTGTGTGGATCACAATAAACTGTGGAAAATTCTGAAAGAGATGGGAATACCAGACCACATGACCTGCCTCTTGAGAAACCTATATGCAGGTCAGGAAGCAACAGTTAGAACTGGACATGGAACAACAGACTGGTTCCAAATAGGAAAAGGAGTACATCAAGGCTGTATATTGTCACCCTGCTTATTTAACTTTTATGCAGAGTTCAGTTCAGTTCAGTTCAGTCGCTCAGTAGTGTCCCACTCTTTGCGACCCCATGAATCGCAGCAGGCCAGGCCTCCCTGTCCATCACCAATTCCCGGAGTTCACTCAGGTGTATACGCAGAGTACATCATGAGAAACGCTGGGCTGGAGGAAGCACAAGCTGGAATCAAGATTGCCGGGAGAAATATCAATAACCTCAGATATGCAGAGGACACCACCCTTATGGCATAAAGTGAAAAGGAACTAAAAAACCTCTTGATGAAAGTGAAAAAGGAGGGAAAAGTTGGCTTAAAGCTCAACATTCAGAAAATGAAGATCATAGTATCTGGTCCCATCACTTCATGGAAAATAGATGGGGAAACAGTGGAAATAGTGTCAGACTTTATTTTTGGGGGCTCCAAAATCACTGCAGATGGTGACTGCAGCCATGAAATTAAAAGACACTTACTCCTTGGAAGGAAAGTTATGACCAACCTAGATAGTATATTCAAAAGCAGAGACATTACTTTGCCGACTAAGGTCTGTCTAGTCAAGGCTATGGTTTTTCCAGTGGTCATGTATGGATGTGAGAGTTGGACTGTGAAGAAAGCTCAGCACCGAAGAATTGATGCTTTTGAACTGTGGTGTTGAAGACTCTTGAGAGTCCCTTGGACTGCAAGAATATCCAACCAGTCCATTCTAAAGGAGATCAGCCCTGGGATTTCTTTGGAAGGAATGATGCTAAAACTGAAACTCCAGTACTTTGGCCACCTCATGCGAAGAGTTGACTCATTGGAAAAGACTGTGATGCTGGGAGGGATTGGGGGCAGGAGGAGAAGGGGACAACAGAGGATGAAATGGCTGGATGGCATCACCGACTTGATGGACATGAGTTTGAGTGAACTGTGGGAGTTGGTGATGGACAGGGAGGCCTGGCGTGCTGCGATTCATGGGGTCGCAAAGAGTCGGACACGACTGAGTGACTGAACTGAACTGAGTATAGTTAGAAAATATATATCAACTTATAATCCAGAGTTTCCATTTCTAGATATCCATCCTATGGAAATCCTCACACATGTGCTCAAGGAGAGAGGTGCAAAGATATTCAAAAAAGCATTATTGAAATGTCAAAAAGTGAAAACAACTGAGATGCCTATCATCAGCTTACTAATTTGATTAGCGGTTATTTATACATTGAATGCTACGTACAGTGAAATAGAATAAATGAATGCTAAGTGTAAGCAGTGATGCACAGGTTTCTTTGCAGCCATAAGATTTTATTTATCTGGAAACGAAATGCCCAAAAGTATAACTGCCGTGTCATTTGAAAATTATATGCTTCATTTTATTAATGTGAAGTGTGAAAGTGAAAGTCACTCAGTCGTGTCTGACTCTTAGTGACCCCGTGGACTATACAATCCATAGAATTCTCCAGGCCAAAATAGTGGAGTGGGTAGCCTTTCCTTTCTCCAGGGGATCTTCCCAATGGAGGGATCGAACCCAGGTCTCCCACATTACAGGCAGATTCTTCACTAGCTGAGCCACAAGGCCCAATTAATTTCTTATTAATATAAGAAATTACCAGACTATTTTCCAGAGTGGTTTAATATTTTATATAACCCACCAGAAATATAAGAGAGATGCAGTTTTTCTGCATTCTCACCAGCATTTGTTATTTTTATTTTAGCTATTCTACCAGATGTGTAATGATATCATGTTGTGTTTTAAATTTGCATTCCCCTAATATATAATGGTGTTAAACATCTTTTCACATGCTCATTTGCTATAACTGTATAGCTTCTTCAGTGAGATAACCCTTTGTGCCTTTTGCCCATTTTCTAATTGAATTGCTTGCTTTTTATAACATTGAGTTTTGAGAGTTTATTATATAATCTAGATCTGAGTCCTTTGTCACACATGTGGATTTGCAAATGCTTTCTCTTAGTCAGCTTGTCTTTTCACTCTCTGTTAAGCAAATTAAAAAAAATTTTTTTTAATGTGTTCATGGTTTTTGTGGTTTGTGCTTTTGGTATTATGTCTCTTCATGAAGCCTAGTCCTGAAGTTTTCTCCTATGTCATATTCTAAAAGTTTAAAGATGTGCATTTTATACTTAAATCTGTGATGCACATTGAGTTAATTTTTTGTGTCAGGTATGAGGTTTAGATTATAATTCATATTTTTTTGTCTATGGATATGCAATTGTTCCAGCACCATTTGTTGAGAAGATCCTCCATTGAATTGCTTTTCCACCTTTGTTGAAAGTGAACTGAGTATATTTTTGTAAGTTTATTTCTGTGTTCTCTATTCTAGCCCATGGATTTATGTATCTATCCATCCTACAATATCAAACAGTCTTGATTATTGTAGCTATAAAAAAAAGTCTTGAAATCAGGTAGACTGATTTCCTAGTTTATTCTTTTTCAAAATTGTTTTGGCCACTCTAAGTCATTTACATTTCCATACAAATTTTAAAGTAATCTTGCTTATATCTATGAAAATTCTTGCTGAGAATTTTTGATAGGGATTGCAGTAAACCTATATACCAATTTAAAGAGAACTGACATGTTTACTATATTGAATCTTATAATCCATGTATGTGGTAAGTCTCTCTACTTATTCAGATCTTTGATTTCTTTCCTTAGTGTTTAGTAATCTTCAGCATACATGTCCTATATGTGTTTTGATGGATTTACACCTAAATATTTCTCTTTTTTAAAAGATTATAAATAATATTTTATTTAAAGTTTTGCTTTCCGCATATTCATTGTTACTACATAGAAATGCAATTGATCTTGTATTTGGCAATCATGCTGAATTCACTTACTAGTTTCAAAAGATTTTTATACTTATCCTGGGATTGTCTTCATCGATCATCGTGTCATCAACAAATTGTTGCTGTTGTTTTAGTCATTGAGTCATGCCTGACCCTTTTGTGACCCCATGGACGGTAGTCCGCCAGGCTCCTCTCTCCAGGGGATTTCCCAGGCAAGAATATTGGAGCAGATTGCCATTTCCTTCTCCAGGGGATCTTCCTGACCCAAGGATCGAACCCATGTTTCCTGAATTGGCACGTTGGTTCTTTACCACTGAGCCACCCAGAAAGCCCCATCTGCAAACAGAGATGGCTTTAGTCCTTTCCAATCAGAATGCCTTTTATTTCCACATTTTGCTTTAGGCAAAGCTTCTAGTTCTATATTGAATAGCAGTGGAGAGAATGGGCATTCTTGACTTGTTCCTGATCTTAGCTGGAAAACATTTAGTCTTTATTGTTAAATGTGATATTAGCTAAGAGATTTTGTTTGTTTGTTTTTTGGTAGATGTACTGTATCAAGCTGAGTGAGTTTGTGTATTCCTAGAGTTTTCTGTGGTGGTTTTTTAAATTAAGTCATGAACGGGTGTTGAATTTTGTCAGATGGTTTTTCTACATCCGTCAATTTGTGTGATTTTTCTTCTGTAGTCTGTTAACATGATTGATTACATAGACTGATTTTTCAGAGTCTGTATAATTTTGCATGCTTTGCTGTATTTCTTAATGATTTTTTAAAAATTTGAATCAAATATGAACTAAGGTAATTTTCCATATTATGTCAAAATAATTTTCAAAATTACACAAACAAGTAAAACTTAAGCAGAGTGCTAGCAATCAGGTAATCAGGAAAATATTTGGCAGAGGAATATATAGCATATTTAGGCAAAAAAGAAGTATGTTAGAAAGTTTTACAAAATACTCTTCA
The DNA here is from genome assembly GCF_023091745.1 of Budorcas taxicolor. Lineage (NCBI taxonomy): Eukaryota > Metazoa > Chordata > Mammalia > Artiodactyla > Bovidae > Budorcas > Budorcas taxicolor. The sequence goes on from NC_068935.1 coordinate 19,735,632, forward strand.
CTATGATTTAATTGATCTGGTGTAGGTTTGAAGCATTAGTACGTTTTAAAGCTACCTTGGTGATTCTAATATACAGCCAAAGTTGAGCACCACTGGTATAGAGGAAAAGAACCTAACAAGGTAGACTTTGGAGTCACATCTGGGTTCAGACCCCAGTTCCATAGTTTATTAGTTATGTGACATTGAGCAAGTTAGTGGAGTCTATTTATAAAACAGGGATAAAGAAATAACCTCATATCTTCCTTGAACCACTGCTATTTTCAGTTTCTTCACTTGCTCTATTCTACCTGACACAACAGAAAAATGATTCAATACATAGTCATGCTTGAAATCACTCTTGGTGGGCCAAAAACTGAGGAACACCTTAGAAGATGTTTTGGTTAAAGAAGGAAACCACAGTTCAGGACATACATAGGAGAGCAGTGGAGAGTATTCTTATAGGTAGTAAAAGTATCCCAGGAGTTCTCCATGTCAAAAGGTAAAACCTATGGCAAAAGAGTGGTCTTAGAGGCAACTACTCAGTATAACAGGAAGAAAAGCCAGAAAACTCTCCATTCCTTTTCCAACCAGATGGACCAGCAAGCAGTAACAGAGAGATTTGTCTTCAAGTGAAAGCAATGAGTATGGGAGTTAGGATAGTGGGATAGTCTAGTATCATGAGTGATAGGCAATGGCAAAATAAATGACAGTATTAATGAGAAATAGAGAGGTACACAGATTCATCAAGGCATCCTTATTTTGGCATGTTCTCCACAACACACACTTTGATTGAAAACAGCAGATAGATATTTTCCCTCTATTCTCTAAAACAGGTTATATAAATGGAAGGAACAGACAGTCTAAGAAAAATCTCAACTATGGAATGCAAGAAACCTGAGTTCGATCCCTGGGTTGGGAAGATTCCCTGGAGAAGGAAATGTCAGCGCACTCCAGTATTCTTGCCTGGAGAATCTCATGGACAGAGGAGCCTGACCGGCTACAGTCCATGGGGTCACAGAGAATTGGACATGTCTTAGTGAGAGAAGCATATAATAAGAATCACCTAACATTTAAACAAAGCAAATGCCATTAAATAGAGATAATGTGCTCAACAAATGAAAGGACTTTCATTAGATAAGTAGATCCTCAGGACATCAGTATAAAATAATAACCTCAGAATGATAAAGAAAAGATATTACATCTATGAAAGAACAAGTAATTATGAATAATAATAGGTAAATATGAAAACAAGGGCTTTTAAAAAAATAAATAACATAGGTGAAGCTAATAAATGGACTGAACTAAGACTTGTCATGGATGCAAATAGAAATTAAATCATAGATCTAGAAAATTGGACTGAGGCATTTACCCAGAGCATAATATTAAAGGATAGGAGGATGAAAAGTAGTAAAGAAAAAATGAGAGGCATGAAATATAAAGAAATCGAGAAATTTCTGCATTTGTCTAAAGGGAGTTCCACTGAGTAAAAATGGAGAGAATGCATGGGAATCAATATTTGCAGATGAAATGGCAAACAAATAAACAAACTACTCCCTAGAATTGAAGTCACAAATCCTCAGATTGAAAGGACCCTGTAAGTGCCAAGGATGATAACCTGTTTTAAAAAAGAGAACAGTAATTTTTAAAAAATACTCGAAACCTGGATACACCACAGAGAAATTTTAGAGCATAGAGGATAACATGAAAATACTGAAATCTTTCAAAGAGAAAATAAAGACCATCCACAATGCACAAGGATAGGTTTGACATCAGACCTTCCATTAGCCAGATCAGATTGCAGGACAGCAATGGAGCCATGTCTTCAAACTACTGAGTGAAAATAATGTTGAACCTAGGATTTAATACCTAAACAAACTATTATACGAGTGGGATGGAGGAATAAAGGTGTTTTGGACAAAAAAGAACCCAGAAAACTTACCACCCCCAGAAACTCTTGGAATGAATTATTACAGAATATACTTAAGCAAACAGAAAAATAATTCATATAAAGTAATGATGTTAAAGAAATAAAGGTTAATCATTTATGTATTACATAAATAATATGTATTTAGTTATATAAGTGACTAAAATTAATTTCACCTATCTCCATCTGGGAAAATGTTTGACAAGTGTCAGGTCAGTGAAAGGTGTCACCTATAAATGTTGCTTGAACCGAGCAAAACTGTGTTCTCAATACATTAACAAAGGGAATGTGAATCCTTATGTACTTTTTCCAGAAGTTTAGAAGAGTGATGGTGCTTGTGGTCACTGGCCTAATTTAAGTCCCAGGAAACAACTAGAAAACTTGCTCATCTATAGCCAGTCTCTGGGATAATTTATGGACTAAAATATCCTTGTATGGATCAAAGTGAAATAAGAAAAAAAATGGACCTACAATAGAATACTCAAGAGTTTAATTCCACAGAATTTTTACTGAGTTTCTTCAATGCACCAGGCTCTGTGCTATATGATGAGGGGTGACATGACAAAAAGACAAAGATAAAGTGGAAGATCCCTTGCTTTTTATTCTCAGTGAAAATTTTTTCTTAGAAGCCCCTCAGCAGATATCCCTTCAGGTCCCATCTCCAGTATTAATCCCATTTCCATGCAGAAACTTACTACTGACAAGGGGAATGAGATCACTGACTGCCTTCAATTAATTATAATTCACTTCCTCTGGATAAGAAAGAGTTCACTGCCCTCCACCACCATTATGGCTACACAAAGGAAGGTTAGAAAAAAAAAAACTGGAGTTCTGTTAGTGAGGAAAAAGTGGAAGTTACCAATAAGAATTGCTAAAGTATTTAACATTTCTGAACCTCATAGTGGGGTCATCATCATAGATTTTTTCCTTAAAGAACAATTGTGACTGTTAAATGAGATAACTCTTGTCAAGTGCTCAATAAATGTCAGCTATTAATGTTGTGGTTGATGCTGTTTGGTTTTAACTCATTATCTATCAATAGCTTGTTCTTTCCATATTTCCCTTATGTTGCTCACAGTTTGACATCAATGCCTCAGAAGATGGCTATAGCAATTCTAAGCATCACGTGCAGATAATGTTTTTGATCTTCAGTTTCTCTACCTGTAAAACAGATATAATCATATTTACCTCATAGATTTGTTGTGAGGATTAAATAAGATCATTCATATATAAACTCAATAAAGTTAGCTATTGTTGCTGTTATTGACATAAATACCCTCTTGACAGTGCTTGGCATAATATCAAGCTCAAAGCAAGTGTTCAACAAATGGTAGCTCTTGTTGTAAATAAACATGTGCATATCTGTATAAGAAAGAGCTGGCAAATCTCCCTGATCTTGGGTTAAGTCAAACCTTCTTGCACACAACATCAAAAGCAGAAATGACAAAAAATAAATAAATACATTGGATCTCATTGAATTAAAAATACTTGTGCTTCAAATGATACCATCAAGAAGGTGAAAAGACAACACACAAAACAGGAGAAAATATTTGGCAAATCATATAGCTGACAAGGAATTTGTATATAGGATATATAAAGAACTCTAACAACTCAAAAATTAAGAAACAAATAATCCAGTAAAAATAGAAAAGGCAATGAGAGACATATCTCCAAGTAGGATACACAAAAGGCCAGTAACCACATGAAAAGATGCTTAACATTATTAGTTATTAGGGAAATGCAAATCAAAAACAAATGAATATGGGACTTCCCTGGTGGTCAATTGGCTAAGACTCCATACTCCCAAGGCAGGGAGCCCCAGTTCAATCCCAGGTCAGGGAACTAGATCCCACATGCCACAACCAAAGAATCCCATGTGCCACAACAAAAACTGAAGATCCTGCATGCTGCAACTAAGACTTCATGCAGCCAAATAAATGAATAAATAAACAAGTATTATTTAAAAAAATGAGATACTACTTCATGCCCACTAGGAGAGAAGAATCATAAAGGCAGATAATGAAAAATGTTGGCAAGAATGTAGAGACATTACTAACCTATAACGGAAAAGAATCTGAAAAAGAATATATATGTATGTAACTAAACCAATTTGCCATACACCTGAAACTAACACATTGCAAATCAACTATACTTCAATAAAAATTTTAAAAAAAGAATACAGAAAAATTGGAACCATTATGCCCTGCTGATGGGAATGTAAATGGTGTAGCCAACATGGAAAACAGTCTGGCAATTCCTCAAATGACTAAACACAGAGTTACCATATGATTCGGCAATTCAACTCCTAGGTATATACTCAATAGAAATGAAAACATGTGCACAGAAAAACTTGCACACAAATGTTTACAGCAGCATTATTCATAATAGCCAAGAAAGGTAGAAATATCATAAATACCCATCAACAGATGAATGGATAAACAAAATATGTTACATCTATGTGATGGAATATTAGGCAGCCATAAGAAGAATACAAATACTGATACATGAAACAACATGAATGAACTATGAAAATATTATGATAAGTGAAGAAAGACACAAAAGGACATATATTGTATTTGTCCATTTATATAAAATACCCAGAATAGGCACATCTTTAGAGACAGATTAATGGTTGCCAGGGGTAGGAATAGGGGAAAATGGGATTTACTGGTAATGGGTTTGGGGTTTCTTTATGGGGTGATGAAAATTTTCTAAAATGGATTATGATGATGATTGCACAACTGTGAATATACTAAAAACACTGAAGTTTACAAATAAATGGGTGGATTTTATGGTATGTAAATATCTCGATAAAACTATTTTTTTAATGGATCAAACCTTGTTAGAAATACAAAGATGAATAAAACAGTTCTTGCCTTAGGGCACTCATATTCATAAGGAGGGCTAAAAAGTGTACAAAAATAGCATTCCTGAATCCATTTTATGTCCCCACCCTCATTTGTCTTTCATTCCACTTTTAATTTGCAGTATCTATTTGTATTCAATTTATTCTTACAAATCACTTAAAATATTTTCTGGAACTAGGTGGGTATTAAGTAAACAAATGACCTCAAACAGTGACAATACAGGGAAGAATGTGTTCAGTGTCATAAAAGAGGCACTGCTGAAATGCTATGGGAAGAAGTAAAGAGCATTTCGAAAGGGGAAAAACAAAAAGTGCTTTCCCTCCCAAACTATCCTGGTGACCTTACTCTCCTTATGAGCCACAGAAAAAAGAAGTCAGAAGTCATAAAATGGATCCCAGAGGGACATGAGCAGAGCCTGTAAGTAGATGTATGTGCAAATGTTATGAACTCTGAGAACATGGATTGTGTTTAAAGATTTCATTCTCTGGAGGATTGGGCTCTGCTGGACTGTATCATGAGCTGCAGCTAACTCAGTGGTAATATGAGGAAACTGATGCAAGCCTCTGTAGCTGGAATGTGCCTGCAACCTGCACCTGATGAGCAATGAGCATGTGGAAATGTGAAATTCTTGGACCATTAGGCAGGCCTACTGATGAACAGCCCGATACTGAGAGGTGAGTTTTCAGCATGGCAGCTTCTGGCTGAGCTCAGCTGTTGGTGCAGCAGGCACTGGGCTCCGTGCTCAGAAACTGTCAGAAGCATTATAATTAAACCTCCCTGCCTCCCCCTGACCAAGGCTGACAGCTGTGAGAGCAGAGCTGCTAGAAGAAGCACTTATATCCTTGAATCAATTCTGATCCAGGAAGGGGGTGGGAATCATTCCACCTCCACAATTTCCACAACAAAGGGCACTTCTATTCCTGGGAAACCCATGAGTCAGAGATGCCTAAGGCATCTTGAACAAAAGAAGTATTTCTTCACATTTGGAAAAAGGTATGACAGCTACTTATAAACTTCTATATACATATCTTATGATCCAGCCATTCAACTATTCGGTATTTATTCAAGATAAATAAAAACATATATCCAAAAAAACTCATATATGATTTATTAGCTTTATTAGCCCAAACTGAAACAGACCAGATGTGCATCAAGAGTGGATTCGCTAACTGTGATCTATTTGCAAAATGAAATACTACTCAGCAATAAAAAGGAAGGAACTACTGATACATGCAACAGAGATGAATTTCAAAAATACATTAAAGTCCTGGGCTTCACTGATGGCTCAGTGGGAAAGAATCTGTCTGCCGATGCAGGAGACATGGATTTGATCCCTGATCTGGGAAGATCCCACATGCCATGAAGCAACTAAGGCTGTTCACCACATCTACTGAACCTGTGCTCTAGAGCCTGAGAGCTGCAACTACTGAAGTGACTCACACCAAGAGCCCATGCTCCGCAAGAGAAGCCACTGCAGTGAGAAGCCTGTACACCACAGCTCGAGAGCGGTCCTTGCTTGCTGCAACTAGAGAAAAGCCCGTGTAGTAATGAAGACCCAGCACAGCCAAAACTAAATAAATAAATACAATTATTTTTTAAGTCAAAGCTTAAAAAAAAGACATCTTACACAAAAGAGTAATATTTCATTTATATCAGGCAAAATCCATGGTGGAAAAAAAAATTAGAACACTGATTATTATGAAGGGAATTAGGAACAGGGAATAATTGGAAGGAAAACAAGGGAACTCTCTAAGGTGATGACTATGTTGTATCACTTCATAGAGATTTAGTTTCCAGAGGCACATGCATTTTTCAAAACTCAGTGAATACACATCAAAAAGAAAAACTGAATGGAAAATAAACTGAGAGATAAGTGTCATGTTGAGGGGAAGGGGAGATATGGGCTATTGTTATATTTTATTTTTTTTAAGTCAACAATTAAAAATGGCAAAAATCTTGAACATTTTACTGAAGGATATGCAGAAAAGCAGATGCTTCCACTCTAATGGCAGAAAGTGAAGAGGAACTGAAGAACCTCTGGATGAAGGTGAAAGAGGAGAGTGAAAACGCTGACTTGAAACTGAACATTAAAAAAAAACTAAGATCACGGCATCCAGTCCCATCAATTTATGGCAAATAGATGGGGAAAAAGGGAAAGTGGTAGCAGATTTTATTTTCTTGGGCTCCAAAATCACTGCAGACGGTAACTGCAGCCATGAAATTAAGACCCTTGCTCCTGGGAAGGAAAGCTATAACAGATAGCATATTAAAAAGCTAAGACATCACTTTGTCGACAAAGGTCCGTACAGTCAAAGCTATGGTTTTTCTGGTAGTCATGTACAGATGTGAGAGCTGGACAATAAAGAAGAGCTGAGCACCAAAGAATTGATGTTTTTGAACTGCAGTGCTGGAGAAGACTCTTGAGAGTCCCTTGGACTGCAAGATCAAACCAGTCAATCCTAAAGGAAATCAACTCCGAATATTCATTGGAAGGACTGATGCTGAAGCTGAAGCTCCAATACTGTGGATGCCTGATGCAAAGAACTGACTCGTTGGAAAAGACCCTGATGCTGGGAAAGACTGAAGGCAAAGGAGAAGGGGGCGACAGAGGATGAGATGGTTGGATAGCATCACTGACTCAATGGACATGAATTTGAGCAAACTACAGGAGACACTTAAGGAAGGGAAGCCGGGCATGCTGCAGTCCATGGAGTTGCAAATAGTTGGACATGACTTAGTGACTGAACAACAACAAATGCAAATAAGCACATGAAAAAATGTCCTGTATCATTTTCCATTAGAAAAATGCAAATTAAAGTCACAATGAGATTGCAAGCAACTGGAACTCTTGTATATTTCTAGTGGGAATGTGAAACTGTACAGCCACTCTAGAATATAGTTTGGTAGTTTCTTACAAAGTTAAACATTCACTTACCGTATGACTGAGTCATCCCACTCTTAGGTATTTACCCTAGAGAAATGAGAACTTCTGTTCACACAAAAATCTGTGTATGCAGCAAGAGTGGTTTGTCTCTACTTTATGATGTCTGGGGCCTCAAGTGGAAAGTCTTGAATGGCTAGGGATGACTCAGAGGCCTGAGGACTGGAAGCACCTAGGGGCTTCTTCACCCACATGACTAGCACGTGAACCGGGATGACCCAAATACTGCTTAGTGGAAACTATAGTTAGCTATAGCACCTACAAACGGCCTCTCCATGGGAGAGTCCAGACAGTGAGTGTTCCAAGAGATCCAGGTGGAAATTGTGTGGCTTTCTCTGACCTAGCCTTGGAAGTCATACAGTGTTACTTCCTCCACATTTTGTTGATTACTACAGGTCACTGAGGCTAATCTCAGACTCAAGGGGAGAAATATTAGACTCTACCTATTGATGGTGGAGTGGCAAGGTCACACTGCAAGAGAGTATGTAGGGTAAGAGATATGGTGTCTCTATCTTTGAAGAGTATAGTCTGCTGCAGCGAACAAATAAATTAATCTATGTGTAAGTCTAAATAGCCTTGGTTACAAAATCCAACAGTAACAATAACAATTTGGGATGGTAAAAATAAAATGGAAATACAATATTTAATAGCAATACATGAAAAAAAAAAACCTATGCATGAATGTTTATAGCAGCTCTGTTCATAATCTCCAAAACCTGGAAACAATGCAAATGTTCTTCATTAAGTGATAGATAAATGAACTGTATATCTATATAGTGATAGAAAAGAATGATGGAGAAGGCAATGGCACCCCACTCCAGGACTCTTGCCTGGAAAATCCCATGGATGGAGGAGCCTGGTGGGCTGCCACCAGGTCGCACAGAGTTGGACACGACTGAAGCGACTTAGCAGCAGCAGAAAGGAATGAACTCTTGATCCTTGCAACAAATTGGATGAATCTCAAAGATATGCTAATTGTTCAGGAATTAGTGATGATGGCTGGGTTTTGTAAATGTACTAAAAATTTACCAAAAACAATGTATTGTATACTTTAAAAGGATGAATTTTATGGTATGTAAACTGTATGTCAGTTAAAAATTGGAGAAACATAATTTTCAGAAAAAGGTGAAATCATGGCTCTCAAATCTAAAAATGAATACATGTTTAAAGAATGAAGGAATTGATTTGCAAATAAAGGCAAAACTTTTTTCCACAAAAAGGAGGGGAGTCAGGCAAAACTTTTGGATAAGACAGAGTTTGAATATCCATCAATTATCTACAATTATGAAAGCAATTTTGCTCTTTGCAAAACTGCTCAAAGACAACGAACCAGCCTGAATCAGAGAGCCTGGAAGAGTGTGCTACTGAGCATATATAATTTTCCATTAAAGGACAAAATTTTATCTACAATGTGTTATAGTTTATAGAAATGTATACATCCCAAGTCAACTTAATGCTAATTTAAAGTTTTTTAAATGAGTATTATTACACAGTGACTTTTTGATAACAGAGGACTAGAACAGAAATGGAATACCGGATAGGAACCTGTCAAAGTTGTCTACATTAAACACAATGGAAGCCAGTGTTACGGTGGAGCCTGTGGACAATTACTACTGAGTCCAAGCTCCTTCTGCTCTATACACTACAGGCCAATAAATCCAGGAGTTGAAGTGTTGAGGCAAGGAGCATGACTTCATTTGGAAAGTCATTGATTGAGAAAGTGGCAGACCAGTCTCAAGATAACCATCTTATGGAGGTCTGGATGGCAGGTTCTTTTATAGAAACGAGGTGAGGAAATAAAGTTAAAAGGCCATTAATCTTGCAAATATCTCCTAGAATGGCAAGCCTCAGGGAGTGGATGTGTTAATTTCTTCCTTCCTGCCATTCACAGGTGGACAGGGCCCTGAACAAAAGCACTTTGGTTTAATACTCAGACAGAGGGGCAGGGTTCCCCTAGGCAGGCTTTTTTGCTCCTTTTAGTGAGCAAAAGCAATGGAAACAAAGGTTAACGGTAAAAGATCCAACATGGAGTCAGAATTGGCTTTTTCCTGCAGTACAATGAGAAAAACTGATTTGAGTTTGTGAGGGTTAATTCACACAGTCAAAGTAATTTTTAATACAGTAAGGCCTGCTCAAACAGAGTAATTTATGAATTCAGAGGAAGCACATCCAGGGATGGATGTCCCTTTTCCAGACCACTCTGTGAGTGACCATCACTTTCCCCACCCCCATTCATGCAACTGAAATACCCTAGGGTATTTCCTCAAATAAGAAACATACATTAACAGACACAAAAATACAATTATAGCAGCTTTATGCATAATAGCATAAGACTAGAAACAAGGCAGGTGCCCATTAACAGAAGAATGGATAAAAGGTGGTGTATTCAAACAATGAAATACTACTTAGCAATAAAAAGGAAAGAACTACTGATACGTAACAACAAGTATGATTCAAATGCATTATGTAGAGTGAAAGAAGCCTTCTATAAAGAGTACATACTTTGTGATTCTATTATATGAAATTCTAGAAGGGGCAGATCTAAGCACTGGCACAAAAATATAAGAATTCTGGTTACCTCTGAAGGGCACTGAGGGCAGGGAATATCTGGGAAAGAGTATGAGTGAGATTTATGATGATGCTATTCTGTATCTGGACAGAAGTTTGGATTACACATTTGTATATATATGTCAAAACTCAGCCAACATATCACTAAAAATTCATACTTTTGTTGCATGTAAGTTTCACATTAAAAGAACAAAAGAACCTTAGGAAATTACTGAACTCTAGCTAATAACTTGCATTCTGAAATGATCTCAAAGGAGAATCTCAAAATGATAAATACAACAGATTGATGTCTGTATTAATAAGGTGGCTAGATGGAAAGTATATTATAAAGCAAGTATAATAAAATGAAAACTCTAGAATCTATATGGTGGGTATACAAGTGTTCACTGAAAAATTATCTCACCTTTTCTGAGTCTTTGAAAGTTTCCTAATAAAACGCTGGAAAAAAATTAACAGGAATCTTCCCCTCCCCTCCCCCAAAGCAACAAGATACTTCAAGAATCCCAGTCAGCAGGGCTCATTTAAAACTGAAACACATCACATGATTTCAGCCTTAAGTAAGAACAAGGTGAAATAAGAAATTAATCAAGGGCAAAACTTGGTGTCTTTGCAAATGATTTTCAAGGCTTGGATTTATTGTTTAGGAGGGAGGTAAGCACTCATTCCTCAAAAGAATCAGCATTTCTAGAAGAGAAAAGGGAGCCAAGTGCCTATTTTCTGGATTCATTTGTAAAGCTGTGTGGGCAAGTGCAAAAAAATAAAAACAGAAAAAATAACAACAACAACCATGCAGAACCATATCCCCGGAGTCTTTCTCTCAGTTCCTAGTTTATGCACTGTGTATTTTATCAAGGATGTAGCAAAGGGCCTCCTGCTCCCTCTCTGAATCTTCCAAATTCTATCCCTGTCCTTTTCCCTAGATTGAAACTTGAAATCCATTTACAGATCCTAGCCTTAAGGTAAGGCTTTGATCCCAGCTAGATGCAGGAAAGACTGTATAACGTAATTGTAAAATCTAAAGGCAGATACAGGGATGTGGTGGGGTAGGGTGGTATAAGAGTCTGGTGGGGAGGTTGGTTAAACAATCTGGGAGTCTTGTGGGAAGGGCGAGAAGAAGAAGGAGGAAGGAGAAACCACTTTGATGATCCCCACACATCTGCACAAATAACCCAAATTAATACACAAATAATATAATTTATATTAAACAAATTCAAAAGTTGTTTAAAGCCCAAAGGAAAAATACATTCTGCAATAATATAGTCACTCACATATAGTACATCTCCATCCAGAATGGAGATATATCCATCTATTTCTTTCTATGCATTCTGAGTTTTTAAATTTAATTTTTTCTTTTGAGATAATTATAGATTCATATGCAGTAGTGAGAAAAAATGCGGAGAGGTCTCATGTAACAATTACCTAGTTTCCCCAAAGTTAACATCTTGCAAAACTATAGTGTAATATCAACACCAGGATATTGGCATTGATACAGTCACGAAACAGAAGCTTCATCACTGAAAAAAATCCCTCATGGCGTTCATTTATAGCTTCATCCACTTCCTTTATATATCCACCCACACAACCTCTGGCAATCATTAATCTGTTCTCCATTTCTACAATTTTGTTATTCCAAGAATGTTATACATATGAAGGATATGTATGTAACCTTTGGGCTTGGCTTTTTTTCGCTTAGCATAATCCTCTGGAGATTCATCCAGGTTGTGTGTTTCAAGAGAGAGTCTCTTGTAGAAATATATAGTTGGATCATGTTTCTTAAGTCCATTCTAGAGTTTAATCCCTTCGTTTGAAGTATCTGCTGATAAGGAAAGGCTTCTGCCATTTTGCTTTGTTTTCTATATTACCATAACTTTTCTGCCTCATTGCCTCCTTTACTGCCTTTTTGTGATTCATTTATTTTTCTAGCATACTGTTTTGATTCCTTTCTTGTTTGTTTTTATGTATATTTTAAAGTTGTTTCTTTTACTGGTTACCTTGGGGAATTACAATCACCATCTTAACATTTTTTTTTATAATTCTGCCTCCCTGACTCAATAGCTACGTGACCTTGGGCAAGTCTATGCTCCAGTTTCTTTTTTTTTTTTAATTAAAAAAATTTATTTACTTATTTTTGGCTGTGCTGGGTCTTCATTGCTGCAAGTGGGCTTTCTCTACTTACAATGCACAGGCTTCTCATTGCGGTGGCTTCTTTTGTCAGGATGCACAGTCTCTAGGCACAAAGGCTTCAGTAGTTGCTGCACATAGGCTCAGCAATTGTGGCTCAAGGAATCCAGAGTACAGGCTCAGTAGTTACAGCGCATGGGCTTACTTGCCCACAGCATGTGAAATCTTCTCAGAGCAGGGATCAAACCCATGTTCCCTGCATTGGCAAGTGGATTCTTAACCACTGGCCCACCAGGGAAGTCCCCATCTTAACTTTATAACAATCAGGTTTGAATTAATAACAACTTAGTTTCAATAGTATAAAAACTATTTTATATTTAAAACTCTTTTACATTTTCATACTCTATGTTGTTAGTGTTGTACCTTATACCTTTACTCACTGTATGCCCAATACTATTGATTTATAACTATTGCTTTATTTACTGATTTTTTAAATCATACAGAAGGAAAGATGTAGTTTCACAAAAAAAAAGTGCAATACTATTGGCTTTCACTTTACCTACGTGGCTATTAATATGTTTATCTTGGAATACATTCCATAGTTCATGATGTATAATTTTTTTTATATATTGCTTTGTTCTTAACTGTTCAAGGGTTTTTTCATCTATATTCATGAAGGATATTGATCTGTAGTTTTCTTTCTTCCTTCCTTTCTTTCCTTCCTTCCTTCCTTAGTGCTATAACTTTCCCTCTCAACACTGCTTTAGCTATGTTCCACAAATTTTGACATATTGTCTTTTCATTTGCACTCATTTCTTTATATATATATTTTATTTCTTTTGGTCCCATGGATTATTTAGAATACGGTTGTTTACTTTCCAAGTATTTGTTGCTTTTCTGATTATTGTGATGTTGTTAATTTCTTGCTTGATTCCTTTGTGGTCAAAGAATACATTTTGTATGATTTCTACTCTTTTTCTCTGAGTGCTTTCAAGGATTTTTCTTTCTCTAGTTTTCATTACTTTAATTATGATGTATCTTGGCATAGACTACTCTGGGTTTGGCCTGAGGTTCACTTCTTGAATCAGTAGGTTTATGTTTCTTGCTAAATTTAGGAAGATTTAAGCCTTTATTTTTCAAAGTACCTTTCAAGGCTTGATCTCTTTTTCCTTTGCTTCTGGGAGTCTGAAGACACAAATATAAGATCTTTTGCTGTAGTGCCACATGACCGTGGCTCTTTTTTCAGTCTTTTTTCTCTTTGTTGCTCAGATGATAATTTTTATTGCACTGTTTCCCTGTTCACTGAATCTTTCTTCTATACACTGCACTCTGCTGTTGAGCTATCCAGTGGAACTTTTTATTTCAGTTACTCTATTTTTCAATTCCAAAATTAAAAAAAAATTGGTTCTTCTTTGTAACTTCTATTTAGTTGCTGAGATTTACTGTTTCTTAGCTGAAGCTTTCCTTTTTAAAGATGATTTGATTTAACAGTGTTCAAAATTATGTTTTGGAGTGGTTCTATAATGGTTGCTTTAAAAGTGAAAGAAATGGTCTCTTGTAGACAACATATATAGGGGTCTTGTTTTTGTATCCACTCACCCAGTCTTTGTCTTTTGGCTGGGACAAGACCCCTATATATGTTGTCTACAAGAGACCCACCTCAAAACAAGGGACACATACAGACTGAAAGTGAAGGGCTGGAAAAAGATATTCCCTGCAAGTAGAGACCAAAAGAAAGCAGGAGTAGCAATGCTCATATCAGAGAAAATAGACTTTAAAACAAAGGCTGTGAAAAGAGACAAAGATGGACACTACATAATGATCAAAGGATCAATCCAAGAAGAAGATATAACAATTATAAATATATATGCACCCAACATAGGAGCACCACAATATGTAAGACAAATGCTAACAAGTATGAAAGGGGAAATTAACAATAACACAATAATAGTGGGAGACTTTAACACCCCACTCACACCTATGGATAGATCACCTAAACAGAAATTTAACAAGGAAGCACAAACTTTAAATGATACAATGGACCAGTTAGACCTAATTGATATCTATAGGACATTTCACCCCAAAACAATGAATTTCACCTTTTTCTCAAGTGCACACGGAACCTTCTCCAGGATAGATCACATCCTGGGCCATAAATCTAGCCTTGGCAAATTAAAAAAATTTGAAATCATTCCAAGCACCTTTTCTGACCACAATGCAGTAAGGTTAGACCTCAATTACAGGAGAAAAACTATTAAAAATTCCAACATATGGAGGCTGAACAACACACTGCTGAATAATGAACAAATCACAGAAGAAATCAAAAAAGAAGTCAAAATATGCATTGAAACGAATGAAAATGAAAACACAACAACCCAAAACCTTTGGGACACTGTAAAAGCAGTGCTTAGGGGAAGGTTCATAGCAATACAGGCATACCTCAAGAAACAAGAAAAAAGTCAAATAACCTAAATCTACATCTAAAGCAACTAGAAAAGGAAGATATGAAGAAGCCCAGGGTTAGTGGAAGGAAAGGAATCTTAAAACATAGGACAGAAATAAATGCAAAAGAAACAAAAGAGACCATAGCAAAAATCAACAAAGCCAAAAGCTGGTTCTTTGAGAGAATAAATAAAATTGACAAACCATTAGCCAGACTCATCAACAAACAAAGGGAGAAAAAATCAAATCAATAAAATTAGAAATGAAAATGGAGAGATTACAACAGACAACACAGAAATACAACAGATCATAAGAGACTACTATCAGCAATTATATGCCAATAAAATGGACAACTTGGAAGAAATGGACAAATTCCTAGAAAAGTACAACTTTCCAAAATTGAACCAGGGAGAAATAGAAAATCTTAACTGACCCATCACAAGCACGGAAATTGAAACTGTAATCAGAAATCTTCCAGCAAACAAAAGCCCAGGTCCAGACGGCTTCAGAGCTGAATTCTACCAAAAACTTAGAGAAGAGCTAACACCTATCCTACTCAAACTCCTCCAGAAAATTGCAGAGGAAGGTAAACTTCCAAACTCATTCTATGAGGCCACCATCACCCTAATACCAAAACCTGACAAAGATGTCACAAAAAAAGAAAACTACAGGCCAATATCACTGATGAACATAGATGCAACAAGTTACTTCAGCTCAACTGAGCCTTGTGTTTGTCACCTATGACTTAAGGATAATGTTATATGCCTCACAGGGCTGTTGTGAGGCCTAAACTGGATGAGTGTAAAGTGGCAGAATGACTGGCACAGGAAGTGATTGACAGTAAGTAAGTGGCACACACTGTAACTCTCGGGAGAGAGAGAAATCAGGGACGGAAACTCCCTCCTCCCAGCCAGAGTAAGAGCTCTGGTGCGGATCAAGAGTAAAATGAAGTTCTGGAGTCCACAGAGCCACACAATTAGACCACCCTGCTAGGGGTGGAATATAGGAATTATAAATAGAACTGGCTTAAGGCAAACAAACCCTTGCTTTCTTTTGGCTCCCTTGGAGCCCTTCTTTTCTGCATAGCTTGTTTTTATTCTTTCTGATCCCAGAGGGCTGGAGCAATAAGACACCATTCCCAGAATCTTGGAAATTTGGGCAGGACCAGGGTACAGAGACAGAGAGTGGGTGGCTTAGCCCATTTAGGTCTTATAGAAAAGAGAGGGTTGATGAGAGACAGAGGGAATGGCAGAACAGTTTTCCTTATGGCATCCCTCCCTTCCCCCTGTTAGCCCAGGTTCTAAGATCCAGTGATGGGAGATATGGCGAGGGCCATGGAGAGGGGGACCAAAGAGCCTCCTCAGCATCCTGTTCAGCTTGATCTCCTGTATGAGCTCCATGCAGGAGTGGGAAAAGGGAGTCCTTGGCTGCACACGCAGTCCAATCCAGGATTGACTAAACAGTGTTCCCTCAGTGCTATTTATCTCCTGAGTACTGTAGAGGTTTTGAAAAATGACCAAAAAACCACTGGAGCTCCTCCCATCAAGATGTGGAGTCTATCTTCCCCTCTTGGAGTCAAGGTGGCTTGTAATGGCTTCCACCAATACAATCTGACAGAAGTGATATTACACTACTTCTGATGTTAAGTCCTAAAAAACCAGGCAGCTTTTACCTGGTTCTTTTAGGATAGTCTCTCTGAGGGAAGTCAGTTGCCCCTTAAGAAGTTACATAACCCTGAGATTGCCATGATGGAGAAGCCACATGTGTAGTAGGCACTTTACGCAATAATCTCTGTTAATGCAGTCTTCTAGCCACTCCCACCAAGGCACCGGACATGGAACTAAAGCCATCCCATCCATCACTTAAGTATCTTGAGTGCCCTCATCTGACATCACAAGGAGCAAACATCCCAGAAAAGCTCTGCCCAAATTCTTGAACCACAGAATCCATGAGCACAATAAAGCTGTTGTTGAGCCACAAAGCTCAAAATGGTTTACTATGGAGCAACTTATACTGAAACAAGAACTTAAAGTCAGCAGATGGTTAGTTGAGGTTTGAGGGACCCAAGATACCCCACCCAAATCTCTCTTTTCCTATAGAACATGACCCTGGCTTGGTGGTGATGCTTCCCTGCCACCTCATTTTAGCTCATTTTTTAAAAAAAATAAGACCATAGCCAAACACTAAGTGGTGATAGAGCCAACTTGACCTGGTTCAAGAGATGGACAAGTAGAAGAAGAAAAAATAAATACTGGGGGTAAAGTTAGTACTCCCTAGGTAATTCTGTGAGAAGGAAATGCCAGGTGGACTGTGATCAGCTTCTGAATTTGTCCCTAGCTCTCTTCATCCTGGGAGAATTTACCTCTGTTTGCTCCAGCTCCAGGGGGACAGTCAAAAATGTTGGTTCCTCCCACTGTCAGCAGAGCTGCCCTCTCCTGTTGCTTCACATGGATTCATTTTGAAAAACTAGGAATGGTGATAATCATGACCATTCCATTTCAGAATCCTCGGAAGGGCCCGTGAAGCTGGTGCAGACCAAAAGGAGGAGTTGGAAATGGCCAAGGTAGTCAGTGCCTTACCACTTGGATTTTCAATTGTAAACTTTGCTGATCTGAAGGAAGTCTAGGTGTTTTAGAAGAAGTTGTTTCATGCTAAAGAAGCATACAAGATCAGGTGTGCACTGTTCATTAGAATTCTAGAATTTGGAGGCATAAAGACTCTCAGAGTTTTTCTAGTTCAATTCTCTCATTGTACCCAGGAGAAAACTGAAGCACAGAAAGCAGAAGTGATTTGGATACATTTTTTAAGCCACTAAGTGACAGAAGCAGAAAGAGAAACCTGGTTTCCCAAGTCCTAATCCAGAGTTATCCTCACCATACTTGACATCAATGCCTCACAAACTTTCATGTGCGTACAAATCACATGGGGATCTTGTTTATCTTGAGAAATGCCATAAGGGTCTGAGACTGCATTTGTAATAAACTCTCAGTTAATGTCAATGCTGTTCATCCTTGGACCACACCTTAAATTAGCAAAGCTATTGAGGATAATTAGAGGGAGAAGCTAACAAATCATCTTTCTCTTGAAGTGTCAGCATCACAATCACTGTTTTATCATTTGCATCTTTTACTACATGATTATTTTTCATTTGCCATCTCCTTATATTCCCCCTTCCTTTTGAGGGTTTTGCCAAGTGCCTTGGTATTAGCACCAGGGGAAGGTGAAACAAACATGCATAAGAAAAAAGATAAGAAGAAATGTGATGGTATGGTTAAGTTCATTTTGCTTCTCCTTAGTGGATTTTGCAAAAGGTCTGTTGAAGGTAGAGGTAGAAATTGGCTCCAAAACAAGTTTGGGGGTTATTTCTGGATTTCCTGTTCCCTGTATTCACGGAAAATCCAGAGCATGCAGTATGAATATATAATAGTGTGCCCAGTTTTCTTGTGTGGTTTGTGGAAACTGGTCACATTGCTTTACAGCCGCACCACATATATTTAAAGGCTATAGCTATGCAATGGGGCTTCAGTCCAAATGATTCAGAAAATTGCTTCAATCCTTTACTCTGTCAGTAGAGTTCTGGCTGGTACGTACAGAAGTGGATGAAGAACAGAAACTTATGCCTTCTATTTATGCTAGCGATGACCTTCAACTTAAGTAAGATTATTTCCCTTCCCAATTTTAGAAAATATATGCTCACACTGAAGCTGGTTCGAAGTCTTTTCAGCTCTGTCACCCCATGATCTAACAGTTCACTTTCCTCTCTGCAATTCAGTTCCCTCATTTTACAAATGAGGGATCGGACTACTTCTAAAGTGCTAATATTCCAATAACCATCTTCAGGCCTGGATAGTGGTCACTGATGAGCAAGACAATGGTTAAGGCCAAGAAAATATCTGCTTCAACCTTGTCCTCCAGGTTCTCTTACTTCCTAACTTCCTAAAGAGAGACATACACATTAGAAAGATTTTTAGCCACAAGAATTGAAACAATGCTTTTTCTGTTTATACCTTGGTTACCCAGAAATATAAATAAACCAGAACACTTCTCTCAGACATAAAAAAAAGGAGTTCTGGTAACCTAAAGCTTCACTCTGTTGAGCTTTTCTGCTTGTGTCCTTTATGCTTGTTGGTGACAACAAGCAGGACTAGGGGTGGGACTGGGAGCAGCTGGAGTCTGAACTCGGTGGGCTGCAGGGCAGGCTGACAATCATGTTTTCTTAAGAGGTGTCAGGAACGATCTTAGTCACATATAAAATGTGAGTGATGCCAGGAAATGTTTAGCAGTTCTTTCAAAGGAGATTCAGATTCAAATTCCTTTGTCACGAGTTTAGAAACAGAGCAGAGAAGGAAATGTCAGGCTAAGGTTGCCTCCCTTACCTTGAAACGCAGACCTTGGGGAGTGCCCTTGGTGAAGGAGTTCCGTGACTGCCTAGCGCACTCAGTGTTTTAAGAACTGACTTGAATGCTTCTGGTCTCAGAAGAAATAAAAAAGCAATATTATATTATAAAATAGGAACTAACCCAAATGGAACTGCACCGTTTCTCTATAGGTCCTCACTTCCCTATGGGTCCTCATCCTGGAGTTAGACACTGAGTGATTCATTTGTGTTTCTCTGGTGGTTTTGGGGTTTTCTTTTGGGGGGTCTGGTTTTTTTAAAACTGGCTTCTGTGACATTATTTCTCTGGGATCCAATTTTATAAGAGTGCGGGGTTTCTCAACCTCGGCACTGTTGACATTTGGGGCTGGGTAATTATTTGCTGTCGGGTATCTCCTGTGCATCGCAGGATGTTTAGCAGCATCCCTGGCCTTCATTCACTAGAATCCAGTAGTACCTTCCTCACAGTGTGACAACCAAAAATGTCTCCAGGCATGGCCCAAGGTTCCCTGGGGTGCAAATCCACCCTCTTTCTTTCAATCCACCTGGCCCGTATATATGAAGCCCAACTTTCAATCAGAGATTATCAAAGATTTTTGTGCATACTGTAGAATCTGCTGAGGGTCTTCCTCTTCTGCCTGTTGATGTCCTTATCCATCAAGGAGCCTCTCCAAAGGCCCAAGTTAGATGGACAGAAATCTTTCATCTTAGTTTGACACTTCCATCTCCTACATGGGCTCTCCCTTGCAAGTCCTTCGCAACAGTGACAAATATATCTTGACACAGGGCTGAGGTCTGGTCTGTTCGAGAACGACATTACACTTGATTTTGAATATTTGGTTCTGAGAGGCATTGGGGGCTCCTGTGTTTCAATCAGAGATATGAGACAGTAATGAAGGAAGGAAGGAGGGGAGGAGAACAAAGAAGAGAAGAAAAGGAGAGGAAAAAAACAGAGAGGGTATCTAGTCTATCTTTCACATCTAAGGAAGTAGAAACCTAAGCCAGCTCACACAGTCTAAGCCATATGATATTTTAAATTATTCATATAAGGAAATTTCACACTGCAACCTGTCAATACTGCCAGTTCTAGTCATGAATTTTCCAGTCCATTTGAGACTTCTGCTTTTTGGAGTTATAAAAGGAGAGGCACTTCTTGATAAACATCTTATTCCAGAATATGGTAGAAAGGAACCAGAGTTGAAGCTATGCATTTTCAGTGTGGCAATGCAAGCTGATAGCCTTGAAACCTGGGTTTTCAGCCTAGGTCTTCTAGTCAGCAGTGTGATTTGGGATAAATCATCTTTCTATGGCCTTGTTACTCTCATCTGGAAAATTAGAGTAAGTTGGACTGTAAAATCTCTAAGTCCTCTTCTTTGAAGATATTACACTAAATATTTGATTCTCAAAGAGCACCTTGGAATTTTATTTCCAAGCAACTAATGCCGCCATCTTGTGGCCAAAGAAGGGTTTCTTTTTGGCCTTTAGATAGGGTACCAATGATGATTTGCCTTCACTCAGTACATTTTCTATCTATCCACTTGCCTTCTTATCTATCCATCCATTCATCCATTTTATATTTTATTTTCTATTAAAGTATAATATTCACAGGGTGATAAATTTTGACTGAGCACACCTAGCACTCAGATCACGAAAGAGAAGATTATGAGATCCCAGAAGCTCCCATGTGTCCCTTTTCAATCACTTTCACCCCCACCCCACACACATACATGCAGACATGATGAATTTCACAAATGTAAGGAACAGAAGGAAATGTATGAAGCAGAAGGAACCAGATGCATAAGTTACTACCTGCTCACTATCCTGATTATTAATAACATACTTTAGTTTTGCTTGATTTTGTACTTTATATAAACTGAATTATGCACTGTGCACTATTTTGCACCTGGCTTCTTTTGCTCAACATTATGCTCATGAAATTCATCCATACTGTTGCATGTAGCTGTAGATCGTTCTCATTGCTGTATAGTATTCCTCAAGAGCCTTTTAAAATTATTCTGTAATTAAATTAAATTTTATTTTTTAAATAAAAAGGTAATTATGTGTATGATAGAAAATATTTTAAAAGTCATAACTCTCCATCTAAAGGCAACCATAATTAATATTTTGGTGTATTTCATTTTAATATTTTTCCTATGCATATTTTTCAACATATTAATAGTTACACAGAATCATATATGTAAATTTTATTACATTAATACTATAATGTAAACACTTTACTGTGTAGTTAAAATATTCATGGATATTATTTTTAATATAGACATTCTCTTACTGTTAGACATTTGGGATATTCATTTTACTTTGTTTTCTGTTTTTTACTATTAACAAACACAATGAACATGTTTGACCACAAAATGTTTTCTGTTCTTTGAGGGAGTTTCCTTGGAATGAAATATCAGAAGTAGGGTTACTGAGTCAAAGCCTTTAGCAACAGGAGACCATTCCAGTTTGTGCCTAGAATGCAGTGAAAAGAGACTGAGGAAGGAACTGGCTCACACTGAACACCTAGCAGTGCATGACTCGGACACTGTGCTAGGTGCTTTGCTGACGTTCTCTAACAGTTCTCACAAGAACTCTAAGAGGTACCTAGAAGCTGCATTTTGGAGGGAGAAAAATCAAGGCTCGGAGAGGTAAGGTCAGTTGTCCAAAGCCACACAATGAGTAAAGCAGCAGAAGCAAGATTTGGACTCATGTCTGTCTCCTACATCATGAAAAACGCTGGGCTGGAAGAAGCACAAGCTGGAATCAAGACTGCCAGGAGAAATATCAACAACCTCAGATATGCAGATGACACCACCTTTATGGCAGAAAGTGAAGAGGAACTAAAAAGCCTCTTGATGAAAGTAAAAGAGAGTGGAAAAGTTGTCTTAATGCTCAACATTCAGAAAACTAAGATCATGGCATCTGGTCCTATCACTTCATGGGAAACAGATGGGGAAACAGTGGAAATAGTGTCAGATTATTCTGGGGGGGGGCTTCCAAAATTACTGCAGATGGTGATTGCAGCCATGAAATTAAAAGACGCTTACTCCTTGGAAGGAAAGTTATGACCATCTAGATAGCATATTCAAAAGCAGAGACATTACTTTGCCAATAAAGGTCCGTCTAGTCCGGGCTATGGTTTTTCCAGTGGTCATGTATGGATGTGAGAGTTGGACTGTGAAGAAAGCTGAGCGCCGAAGAATTGATGCTTTTGAACTGTGGTGTTGGAGAAGACTCTTGAGAGTCCCTTGGACTGCAAGGAGATCCAACCAGTCCATCCTAAAGGAGATCAGTCCTGGGTGTTCTTTGGAAGGAATGATGCTGAAGCTGAAACTCCAGTACTTTGGCCACCTCATGTGAAGAGTTGACTCATTGGAAAAGACTCTGATGCTGGGAGGGATTGGGGGCAGGAGGAAAAGGGGACAACAGAGGATGAGATGGCTGGATGGCATCACTGACTCAATGGATGTGAGTCTGAGTGACCTCCGGGAGTTGGTGATGGACAGGGAGGCCTGGCGTGCTGCAATTCATGGGGTCGCAAAGAGTCGGACACGACTGAACGACTGAACTGAATTGAACTGGCTCTTACGAAGCTTGGGATCTTTAAACTTTACCACACTGCCCCCCAGAGTGCAATTTTAATAATGCAATTGAAATGCATCCACTTTTTCCAGTTCTCTTTTCCACAAGCCTGTCAGTTCTTAATAACCTGCAAATGTTCTCTGGCAGGGGAAAATTACACATATTTCAGCCTTTACACTGAACCAAGGTATCAGAGTGGTTCTGGTCTTCTAGCCGGCCTAAGAGATAGAGATTAAGTACCAAGAGAGTGTGAGCCATGTTTCTCAACTATGTTCATACTTCTTAAATTTCCTCTAGAAGGAAATGGGAATTTCCTTGTTTGTTCCCTCTCTATTAAAGCATCTGAGTGTTTTATCTTCTTTGCCCACTGCCACCCTCTCTAACTTTTCTCCAATGTTGTCTTGTAGCCACCTGTTGCACTACTAAAGTTCTTCTGCCCCTCCTCTCTACAAATGCTAAAGCCTCACTGCTGGATTTCTGGATGTCCTTCTTGTTCATTCCTAGGTACTTTCTAGTTTCTCTATTCTTCACCTCCTGCCAAGTCCAACTTCTTTATTTTTCCCCATCTCTTCTTATTATCTGCTGCTGCTACTACTACTGCTACCACCACCACCAATAGCATCTTAGTTGATCTCCCAGGTTACTTGCAGCCACTTTGGGAAACAGAAAGGGGAGAGTCCTGAGAGAATGAGAAGGGAAAGAAGAAAAGATTGGTGCTTGGAGCCATGAGCAACCAAAGCTTCAATCCAACCCATAAGTTGCACGTTAGATAAGTGTCAGGCAAGTGGAGAGCTTTATAAGCATTCTAAATGCCTGCCATGGAGACAATTGCCAGCCTTCTTTGCTCTCATTTAGGGCCGAGGTCTGAGGGAGATGTCAGTATGTCCTGCCTTGCTCTGAATTGCCCAACAAGCAAGACCTTTCTCAGAATGCTGTACACCCTGCTTCTTCAACCTGACACCAAAATAACACTCCATGCAATACCCTCATCCTGATGCTAAAGTCTACACAAAGTTTGGGAGGACTGATGAACACAAAGCTAATGCTGTACACCCTGCTTCTTCAACCTGACACCAAAATAACACTCCATGCAATACCCTCATCCTGATGCTAAAGTCTACACAAAGTTTGGGAGGACTGATGAACACAAAGCTAATGGATGTCAAAATCCTATTGCTTTCATATCTGGTACAGGGACTATTGGATATCCATAGTGAAGTGAAGTGACAGTCGTTCAGTCGTGTGACACAATGGACTATAGCCTCTGTCCATTTATGCAGAAATAAATAAACTTCAATCCTCCTCTCATACCGTAAACAAAATTAACTCAAAATGGACCATCAAACTAAATACAGGAGCTAAAACTATAAAAGTCTTAGAAGAAAACATCGAATAAATCTTTATTACCTTGAGTCAGGCTACAGTTTTGTAGATATGATAAAAGCATAAGCAACAAAGGAAAATAAAAAATTGGACTTAATAAAAATTTAAAACTTTTATATGACAACAAATTCTTAGAATCAAATTACCAAATGAACTCAAGAATAAATGGAAAATCTGTATAGACCTATAACAGTTAGGAACGATGAATCGGTAATTTAAAATAAAGTCTCAACAAAGAAAAGTCCAGGACCAGATGGCTTCACTGGTGAATTCTACCAAACAGTTAAAGTAGAATGAACACCCATCCTTCTCAAACTCTCCCCCCAAAATAGAAGTAGGAACACTTCTGAATTCATTCTATGAGGACTGTTTTCCCCTGGTATCAAAGCCGGGCAAAGGCATCACAAGGGAATTAAAGGCAAATATGCCATATGAATACAGACTCAAACAATTTCAACAAAATACTTGGAAACAAATCTATCAGCATATTAAAGGGACCACAATAAGTGAAATTTATCCCAGGAATGTAAGGGTGGTTTACATAAGAAAATTAATCAATGTGATACAGTGTATTAACAGAAGAGAGAAATAAACCACATGATTTTAGTTAGGGTAGAAAAAGTAATTGATGGACTCCAACCACCTTCTCTTGATAAAAACTTTCAACAAAATAAGAATAGAAGGAAACTTCTTTAGCATGATAATGACCATTGATGAAAACCCCACAGTTAGTACTATACTCAATGATGAAAGACTGAAAATATTTCCCTAAGATCAGAAATAAAGCAAGGATAACTGCTTTAACTATTACTATTTAAAATGTTGATTATACTAGAAGCTTTAGTCCAGATCAGTTAGGCAATAAAAATCGTCTAAATTGGAAACACAAAAGTAAAAGTATCTCTATTGCAGATAACATTGATATATATTGTTTTGTATATCTATAACATTCAAAAGAATACACACACACACACACACACACACACACACACACACACACACACTACAATAAATATATTCACCGAAGTTACAGGGTACAAAAACAAAAACAAACATTAGTTGAGTTTCTACACACCAGCAATGAAAAATCTAAAAAGGAAGTTAGAAAAAACAATTCTATTTATAATAATATACAAAGAATAAAAGACTTAGGAACAAATTTAACCAAGGAGGTAAAAGACTTGTACTCTGAAAACTACAAAACATCACTGGAAGATATTGAAGAAGATCTGACAAAATTGAAAGATATCTCATTTGTGTGGATTAGGAGACAATATTGTTAAGATGGCAATACTACCCAAAATAATCTACAAATTCAATGCAATACATATCAAAATTTCAATGATCTTTTTTTTGTTGAAATGGAAAAGCAAATCTTCAAATTAATATGAAATTGCAAGGGGACCCAAATAGCCAAAATAATCCTGAAAAAGAAGAACAAAGTTGGAGGACTCACTCTCCCTAATTTATTCAGCCATTTAAAGAAATGAAGGACTGATACAAGCTACAACGTGCAAGATCCTGGAACACATTAAGTGAGTGAAAGAAGCCAGACACAAAAGGTCACATACTGCATGATTCCATTTATATGAAATAGTTAGCACAGTAAATCCATAGAGACACAGCATAGATTGGTTGTTGCCAGAGGCTAGGGGGAATGAGGAATGGGGAACAACTGCTTAATAGATATAGGGGGGTTTTTAGGGGGTGATGATGAAAATGTTTGGGAACTAGATAAAGGGGGGTGGTTGTACAACATTTTAAATGCACTAAATGTCACTGAATTATATTCACTTGAAAGTGGTTAATTTTATGGTATGTGACTTTACCTCAATAAAAAGTGTAAACTTTTGTGTTTCAAAAGATACCATCAAGAAACTGAAAAGACAACACACAATATGGGGAAAATATTTGCAAATCAAGCAAATATCCACAGTAATCACCTTTTACAACATAACAATTAAAAGAAAATACAATTACAAAATTAAAAGCACAATGGCCAAAGATCTGAAAAGATATCTCTCCAAAGAAGATATAAAAATGGCCAAGAAGCACATGAAAAGAGGTTTTCTAATAACATCATTAGTTACTAGGGAAATACAACTGTAATGAGATACCGGTTTATACCACTAGGACGGCTAGAATTTAAAAAAAAAAAAAAAACATGGAAAATATCTAGTGTTGGTGAGAATGAGGAGGAATCTGAACACATGCATTGCTAGTAGAAATTAAAAACGGTGCAGCCTCTTTGAAAAACAATTTGGTAGTTCCTCAAAAATTGAAACACAGAGTGATCATATAGCCCAACAATTCTACACCTATGTATATACCCAAGATAAATGAACATACATGTTCACCAAAACAGTGTGTACATGAATGCTCCTAGTGGCATTATTCATAGTAGCCAAAAAAGTGGAAACAACCCAAATGTCTATCAACTGATGGATGGAATAGAATATTCTTCACCTTTTAAGAGATAAAGTCTGTAAAGCCTTTTCTAATTCTTTGCCATTCTAACCCCAGGGTTCACTGGGCACTCCCTCCTCCATGTTCCCTCAGTATCCCACATGCGCACCGACAATGCTTTGTTGTACTTCTTTATGAGAAGTGAAACAATCTACCACCACAACAATTTATTGTCTACATCCTTTGCCTTTACTATTCTACTGTCTTCATCAACATAACTTTACTATTTCAGGAAATTCTTGCCTACAAAGGTGAAAGTTGCTAATAAACTTTATTACCAGGACCTTGGGCTTCCCTGGTAACTCAGCTGGTGAAGAATCTGTCTGCAATGCAGGAGACTTGGGTTTGATCCCTGGGTCAGGAAGATCCCCTGGAGAAGGGAAAGGCTACTACCCAGTCCAGTATTCTGGAGAATTCCATGGACAGAGAAGCCTGGTGGGCTACAGTCCATGGGGTTGCAAATAGTCGGACATGACTGAGCAACTAAACCACCACCACCACCACCACCACCGGGACCTTACCAAGAGAACCATCAACTCCTCAACAGAAATCATCAACCAATAGTTTACACCCCAAAACTCTTTGAACCCCTCTCCTCTAAATCCTCACCTACTAGGTCCACCAGTCTTAAACTATTGCAGTATGATCCAGTCCCTTCCCCATTGAAAGACGCACCATAAACAAGACTGCACAGTCTCCTGACTTCACCTTCACCCTTTATAGATGCTACTGAGTCTCTACTGAGCTAGTACTCCCTCTTACCTGGAGAAAATAAACTCAGCCTTGTGTCCTCAATGGGTGGTTTTGTTAATATTTTGAAGGAAATAGAATTCCACATTTGTGTGCATATTTATCTCTACTAGATTTGGGGTTCCTTGAGAGCACAGACTATGTCTGCTTCTCTTTCAATGTTCCATATCTAGCATACTGCCTGGAATATTATTAAGGATTTAAGCAAGAATTGTATTGAATGAATGAATGAATGAGAGGTAAGCAAATCTGTAGTCTGTTAAAACACTTCAGCTATTGAAATAACACAAGGTAAAGAGATGAAGGCTTCAATCAAGGTGGTCTAAATAGGGAAGAGGGTGAAATACATTTAGAAGGAAGAATTAATGAGACTATATAATATATTTAATGTGGTAGGTAAAGAAGAGGACAGAATTAAAACTGCCTTTGAGGTTTCTCTCTTGGGTGACTGGGTAGATGCCACATAATTTTTTTAATGTTGATAATGAATTTAAGAGGAAGAAAAAGTGTTGGGGGCAAAACGATAAAGTCTACTTGGACATTCAATTTGAACTCTAGTGTTTTTATACTTCTATATTGCCATTCTGATTAAAAAGCACTGAACTTGGAGTCTAGAAGCTTGGATTTTGGTTCTGGTTTGACTGATTGTAGGCACTTTGCTGGACTTCCCAAGTGGCTCAATGGGTAAAGAATCCACCTGCTTTACAGAAGACGCAACAGACTTGGGTTCGACCCCTGGGTCAAGAAGATCCCCTGGAGGAGGAAATGGTAGTCCACTCCAGCATTCTTTCCTGGGAAATCCCATGGACCAGAGGAGTCTGGCAGGATACAGTTCATGAGGTCGCAAAAGAGTTGGACACGGCTAAAGCAACTGAGCACACACAGGGGCACTTTGCCATTATGTCCGTGCTTTGCTCTCATCTTTAAAATGAAACTAATGGATCTTCATGTATCATTCCCACTATAATAATCTTGGATAGAATGATGATTTACACCATATCTCTTGCATGATCTGAAGTAAAGATATATAAGAGAACAGCAGAGGGCATCATTATATAAAAGGTACACAGAATATAAAAAAAAACAGTTTTAAGAATAGATCAGCATTTTCAGGCTGTAATGGGTCTTTGTAAATAACCTTATATTTCCATAATATTTTATAAAATTAACAAATAAATTCAACTATGAGTTTTTAAATATGTGATTTGTCCTCACCATAATCATGTGCTTTGCATTGGAAATAGATCACCCTATTTTATGGTTGAGGAAACAAGTTCTGAGAAACTTGTAAGTTTTCTTGGCCCATAAAGCTAGTAAAAAGCAAAGACAAGACTAAAGCCAGATCTTTAAACTCATATGTTTTGATTCATTGGCTTGATATTTGACCAAAAGACGAGAAAGAGGGTTAAAATGGCTTAGTTAAAACTAAAGATGTTAATGTCCTCTCTTCTGTGAGGTAAATGATTTATATACTACACATAGGTATACAAAAAATATGGCTTCTTTATTTACTGTAACTAGTTTAATTTTTTCAGGAATCTTCCACCCCAGTGAAATATTGGTGGTACAGAAGAAAATGCACATATCCTCTTAGAAATTGGAGGATGGCTAGCCAGTTTTCAGTGCCATCCCTTTCTGCTTGTCTCTGCTGGTGTTTGCTGTAGGATGGCTGGTCTGATCTGGTATCTGGCCTGATATGTATTGCATGAGGCTTACTTGGTGGCTCAGATGGTAAAGAATCTGCCTGCAATGTAGGAGACGTGGGCTCCATCCCTGGGTTGGGAAGATCCCCTGGAGAAGGGAATGGCAACCCATTCCAATACTCTGGCCTGGAGAATTCCACGGACAGAGAAGCCTTGGCAGGCTACAGTCCATGGGGTTACAAAGAATCAGAGACAAGTGCACGACTAACACACACACACACACATATTGCATGCATGTAGTTCCATTTGACTTTTTGACATGAAATAGCGTCCACTGTTGCTGCCTTATTACACTATTGCCTCTAGACATCGAGGTCCCTACCTTCAATAGCCCTGTCCAACTTCCAGGCCTCTGTTTGTCCAGTGGCCCTATTAGTATCTTCCTGATTCTTCAGTGGGCACATGGTAGGTGGGTGAGTTTGGGTCTTTCGAAGAGCAGATACCAAGGTGGGTTTAGAGGTATAAGATATTTATTGGAAGAAATGCCTCTGAGGGATAAAAGGAAGGGAGCAGGACTAATTAGGGAGAATCTTCAGACCTAATGCAGGTCTGACCTTTGTACAAAAAAGAAGGAAAGGAGGCTTGGGTAAAAAGACTCTCAGGCTGTAGCACCATTCTAAGAAAGCTTTAGCCAGGTCCATGGATAATCTCAAAGCCAAAGTTATTCAGCAGAGGAGTCCTGCATCGCTCAGTTCTGGGACAGCTATAGGGTACCTGTCATACCCAATCATTGGTTAGGAGCAGCCTGGGAAAAGCATGCATTTGGTATCAATGCAATGGTGTATCCAGAGGGGTGTAAGCTGGGACTGTCAGTTATACTTCCTACAAGAGGTTCTCTTGAAGAAAATCTGAGAAGAGCATTTATACAGCTGCCACTACAGGGGAAACAAGAAAACAAATGCATAAACAACTAAATGTAGAATATAATACCAATATCAATATCACTTAGCAATGATTCGTGCCAGAAAGAAAATAAAAATCAGAGTAAGGCCATAAAAAGTGACTTTTGCTTGAAAGGGACAGGGGAGACCCTATGTTAAATGACGTGGTCATAGAAGGCCTTTCTGAGGTGGTGGGGCTTCCTAGTGGCTCAGTTGGTAAAGAATCCACCTGCAATGCAGGAGACTTGGGTTTGATCCCAGAATCGGGAAGATCCACTGGAAAAGGAAATGGAAACCCACTCCAGTATTCTTGCCTTGAGAATTCCGTGGATAGAGCAGTCTGGCAGGCTGCAGTCCATGGGGTCACAAAGAGATATGACTTGGCAACTAAACTACCACCACTGAGGTGGTGACATTTGAGCAGAGACCTAATGAAGAAAACTCTGAAAATCTCAGCAAAGAACATTCCATAGACTTATGGACATGGGGAGAGGGGAGGAGAGGGTGAGATGTATGAAGAGTAACATGGAAACTTACATTACCATATGTAAAATAGATAGCCAATGGGAATTTCCTGTATGGCTCAGTAAACTCAAACAGGGGCTCTGTATCAATCTTGAGGGGTGGGATGGGGTAGGAGATGGGAGGGAGGTTCAAAAGGGAGGGGATATGTGTATACTTATGGCTGATTCATGTTGAGGTTTGACAGAAAACAACAAAATTTTGTAAAGCCATTATCCTTCGATAAAAAAATAAAATAAAAAGAGTATTCCAAGTGGAATGAATAGTTAGTAAAAAGGCTCTGAGGCAGGAATGAGTTCAGTGGTTTGAGGGAACAAAAAGAAAACCCATAGAGCAGAGTGAGGAAGAGGGGAGTGGTAGGAGATATTAACAGGGGCCTTGTAGGCTTTGATAAGCAGTTTGGATTTGATTCTGGGAAGGGGAATCATTACAGGTTTTCAGGCAGGAGAGTAACATAATCATCATTCTGCTTTGTAGAGAACTGACTGAGGGTCATATGACTGGATAACCAGTTGGGAGAGAAGTTAGGGAGACCAGTTAGGAGGCTATGACAATACAGCTGACACAAAGAGATGGCTTAACTAGAATGGAAGTGGTGGAAGTGAAAGGAGGCAGTTAGATTAGTGATATATTTTAAAGATAAAACTGTCAGAACATGCTGATGGATCTGATGAGGAGTAAGAGGTAAAGGGAGGAGCCCATGATGATTCTTAGGCTTGGGGGTTAAAAATACGCCATGAGATCAATAAGAAAGAAGGTAGGGTGTTTGGGGTGCTAAGGTGTGAATCAAAGCTCTGTGCTACATTACCACGAATATTGTAAGAACTATCAAATTGTACACTTTAAATGGGTGGATTGTATGGTATATGAATTATATCTCATTAAAACTATTACCAAAAAAGAAAAGTCTGTGTTAGATCTGTAAGAGGCCTCTTAGTCACCCAGAAAAGTTCAGGGGAGAGAGGTCAGAGCTGGAGATATAAATTTACGAGTCATCAACATGTTGATGGCATTTGTTTTGTTATCCATTGTCATGTTTTAAAGACACCCCAAAATTTACTAGCTTAAAGCAATGATGAATTATTATTTCTCATGATCCTGTGGGTTTCTCATGACTCCATGGCTACA
Organism: Budorcas taxicolor; assembly: GCF_023091745.1. Lineage (NCBI taxonomy): Eukaryota > Metazoa > Chordata > Mammalia > Artiodactyla > Bovidae > Budorcas > Budorcas taxicolor. The sequence goes on from NC_068935.1 coordinate 19,767,264, forward strand.
GTTATCTGGGAGGTCTGCTGTCCCTGGTACATCCACGTCTCGGGCCTTGGTGCTTACTGTCAGCCGGGGCACCTTAGTCCTCCTCTACATGGCCTTTCTCTCCGCATGTGGCACCTTATCATTTTCTCAAATAGTGTAAGTTTCATACATGGGAGCTGGCAGAAGGTACCTGGTCTCTTATAGGCCCAGAATTGCCACATTCTAATTTCACCCATTGTATGGGTCAGGTCAAGTTACAAGGTGGGCCTAAATTTAAGGAGGAGGAGAAATCAATTTCACTTTTTCATTGGTAGTAATGTGCATGTACAACAATGGAAGGAATTATTGGCCATCTTTGTATTCTTGCCTGGAGAATTCCAAGGACAGAGGAGCCTGGAGGGCTACAGTTCATTGGGTCGCAAAGAATCAGACACAACTGAGCAACTAATACACATACACACATCTCAATTTTTAAAAGATAGTAGATATTTCAACGTGTTTAAAATGCTGATGAGAAGGAGCTAGTATAGAGGGAGTGGCTGAAACTATAAGAGAAAGAAGGAATAACAGATAGGACATGGTGTTCAGAGTGTGAAAAAGATGGGATCCAAGTAGAGATGGGATGATTAAGTTTGGGCAGGAGTCAGGACTCCTGCAATATCCGAATGGAAACAGATAAAGGAGGAGTGCAGATAGGGATGAACCTGTAGGTAGTATCTGCTTTCTTAGTGACTCAGAAAAGAGATGGTCTGTGATGGAGAGAGGCTGGCAGTGAGGCAAACATCAATGAAGGCTGAAAGTGTATGGAGAATGAAAGATGGCTGAGAAGGAGGGACAGACTCTAGAGTGGTTCCATGTTGAGGATTTAGATGAACTTGCAGATTATGCAGCACCAATGGGCATGCTGGTGTGGTGGCGTACAGAGCGCTGCAGTGCTAGGAAAGGAGCGGAGATGGCCTGGATAGGGGGGCATGACCTAGGATTGAGATTCAGAGGGCAGACACTGCTAATGTTAATGCTTCCTTTTAGAAAGACTGGGAATGAAAAGTCAGGTAGGAGGTCTGTGCTGGGCTTCAATTCTTGTTCTTAGGAAAAAACAGTGATCTGGAAATGTCCAAATATCCGGGAATTGAGAAAGAGGAGACAAGATTTCTGAGCATTTACCATTTACCAGGGCCACAGGATACATATGTGCATTTTCTCATTTAAACCTCACAACCACCATAAAAGGTGGGTAGAATTATCCTGGATTTACACATGAAAATGAAGGCTCAGGGAGGCGAAGGAACTTGCCTGAGCCTGGTTTTCTTGTTGTGTTTCCTTGGGAATGTGAAAGCAGACGGAATACTGATGGGGCAAAGTGCACATTGGGGCGTGATTAGCCATATATCATTATTTTGAGTCTCCACACATACTGTGTGTTTGGTGTTCCTATGGGAAATAACCAAGAGGGGGCCAATCAGCAGGCCTGTCTCTGCCTGGATAAGGGGAATATGCTCATTTATGACTCTGTCTTTTAAGATACTAGTATTGCTTCTTAGAAATTCCATCGAGCCTTATTCTTTTTCATTATATTTTCATGAATTTTCATTATATATATATTCATTATATATATTTTCATATTTTCATTATATTTTCTTCTTTCTGCCAGCACTAGCCCAGACCTTGTCTTTTTTTTTTTTTGACCTTGTCTTTTAAAGCCTCATTGAACAGCTCCTCCAGTCCCCTTTTTTGAATGATCTTTCTTAAATATTGCTCTGACTGGATCAGGATATCATTTCTAATGATTATATCTTTATATCTGATTACTGACATCACTGTTTCCTTTCCTTACCAACTTCCTGACCAATGACAAAGGGAGCCTCTCACATTTTAGAGACAGAGAAACCAAGACATAGTGTCAGCCAAAACCAGGTTTGTGAGAGGTTTGCTGGTACCAGGTCTCTGTTGTGCCTGATCAAGCAACTAAAAAATCCTGAGTTAACTTCCGGCTGGAGCATCCCTTCATCTTTAGCACAGGGTTGAGAGTCAAAATAGGTTACTACCTGTGTTAGTCTGCAGTTACCAGTTAGGATGAACCATGGCTTAGCTCTGGAGCCCCTTGCTGAGCTATGCTTTAACCCTTTAGTTGCTAGATCATGAGTATAGTGCAGGGCAGAAGGGGATGGGCCAACTGGGCACGTAAGTGGGGGTTCTAGAGCTGTAGGTACTTAATAAACAACATGAAAGAATTTCAAGGGTTTCACAACTGGAAGAGTGTCATGAAGACCAACTTCAGTGGTTAAAAGGTTGTCTAGGTGTGTTTATGATCAGAAGACAAGCAGGTTAACGCTTTTCTCCTAAAAATTCAATGGTATGAACAATTTTTGGACTGTTCATTGTTCCATTATGTCCATTCTCCCTTTCTTCCAAAGTTAAAGGACTATTAGTTGGGCATATGGCCACCAAGCTCAAGAGTACATTCACCAGGCTTATTGTGGTCCTTGATTAAGCTATTGTCAATGGGATGCAGCTAGAAGAGACAGGAAGAAACTGTTCAAACGTTTAAAGGAAGAGGGCACCTCCTCCTTCTCCTACTTTCTTCATCCTGCTAATTGGTTCCTGGACATCATGGAAAGCCATTTTGAGCCAGGTGGACAAGGGAAATACTCTCAGATTGGTGCTTCCCTGGTGGCTCAGACAGTAAAGTGTCTGCCTACAATGTGGGAGACCCCGGTTCGATCCCTCGGTCGGGAAGATCCTCTGGAGAAGGAAATGGCAACCCACTCCAGTACTCTTGCCTGGAAAATCCCATGGACAGAGGAGCCTGGTAGGCTACAGTCTATGGGGTCGCAAAGAGTTGGACACGACTGAGTGACTTCACTTTCACTTTCACTTTTGGTGAGCCACAGGATGAAAGGAGTCTGGATATCTGAAAACTCCATGCAGAAGAACTGCTAAGCAGACATGCAGCCTGGACTGACTGCCTCCAGATTGTAATATGAGAGAGGAATACACTTTTGTTTAAGCCATTGTCAATTTGGGCTTCTGTTACCAATAGCCAAAACAATATCCCAAGTAGTTGGGTTTTGTGGGTTTCTCTCTTTGCTATTCTTTTGATTCACCTGAACTACATGCATATATGTATATGTATTTCTTTCTAACTACCAAATTGAGAAGTAATGCTAGAAAGGCGCAGGTGCTGAGATCTGATGTTGATTGAAGGTCTACTGTACCCTCTTATTGAGCAAAGATAAGGCCATTTCTTTTTCCACTCAATGGCATTTCTCAGGTGTACATTAGGCACCCTTAGAGGTTGATCATTTAGATGCCCCCACATACCTCTTTAACATTAGGAAACTGATATTAATGAACCACTCTGGAAGTGGAATGGAACAGACCTTGACTTTACTTTCTATAGTCTGTAAACAGGGACCAATTCATCTTCCCCTTGAGCCTTAATACTCCCATGAGAAGAAGTTGATATGACACAATACATGGAGTGGTGGGAGAAGAAAGAGCCACCTGCTCAGCCAGCCCAGGTTGAGTTAACCCTTGGGGATCGCTGGGTGAGAGGTAACACAATTGGAATGGAATGTCTGAACAAATTGGGCAACAGGATTAGTGATTCCCTACATTAAATTGTAACCTGATACCTGTTAGACATAATATTTACTTTGTTGCAGAGAAACTGCTTGCTCCTTGAAATAATCTATTTTAAGTCATAATTAGCAGAACTTTAAAACCCGAGATGTGAAATACTATAGAGCAAGATTTGTGTGCTCTGGCTGTAGAATTTAAGCTGAAATTCCAGAGATGCTTATCAAGATTTTATTGCAAGGTTCCAGTCAGGAATTATGATTTTATCAGCCAAGTCTAGGGAATCATAGGGCAGGAACTAGGCCTCCAAATAGATTCAACAAACATTTTCCAACTCTCTTAACATTTACTGAGCATTTGCACACATGTGATCTCTTTTAACATTCACAACAAACCTGCAAGGTAAATACTAATATCCCCATCTCACAGATAATGAAATTGAGGTTTGGAATGGCTAAACAACCTCAAAATCACCTCCAGCTAGTACTGGGAGAGAGCGAAGGCTTGGACCCAAGCTTGTCTTCCTCCAAAGCACAAGCTGCCAGTTAAGTTCTGCAGCTGAAGTCAATTTGTGAAGGACATGCAATGGGGCATATTTACCTGCACAAGCTGGTTGACTTCTTGAGTCCTGAAGCTTGGAGTCAAGCAGTTCACTGGAGACATGCTTTCACAGAAATACCCAATTTCTTAGGATTCTTGAAATTGGAATGACAGCTATCAAAGATGACATTTTAGCTCTAGTGGGGCTGCTAACCTGCTATGGAAAGTCCTAAAACCCAGCAGTATGGGGAGACTGGGGAGAAGCCAAGTATCTGAAGAACCCACAACTTAGATCATTAGCTAGCCTAGAAAGAAAAATGATTCTATCTCCAGTTGTTTGGAGCTCATCATAGGGAGAGAGATACTTGATCAGTGGAAAATTTTATTATGGGAAACAGCTTCAGTTCTAGGTACAAGGATTGCTTATGTGTTTTGCAGAAAGTGGTCTTCTCCCCTAAAAGTAACTTGCAGTCCCTTAAAAGTAACCTGAAGGATCTGTAACAATCTTATCGGCACTGCTCTGTAATTCTCCACATTCTCAACTGAGCATGAAGGCAGGAAACTCAGTTTTAACACAAACTCTAGACATCAAGAAAGGAAAGGAAATGAACCTATCTGTTTTGTTTTGTTTTTAGTTTATTTGCTTTAAGGCAATCACTTCTGCCCACCCAAGTTGGAATCAGGACCTGGGCCTAGGGAACTTGCACACTGTCTGCTTCATTAGTGATTTGAGGACTTGGAGTCCAATGTGAGTGGACCATGTCTCTTTCCTCTGGGACCTGATGAGAAAGATCTGTTGTTTGGGCACTTAGCTCAGCCTGGTGATTTAACAACAAATAACAGGGAAAGAAAAGGTCCCTGAGGGAGGCAAGATAGAGTTTGCTAAAGAGTCTGAGTTTATAAGACAAGCCTCTAGGGCAACAATCAACTCCTGTGCATATTCACCATCAAACCCACAGGCTAAGCCAGTCTGGTGAGGAATACACAGCCCTGCGGGTCAGTACCACAGAAGCGCCAAACCAGGGAGGAAATTATAAACACAAGTCATCAAATCAAGCAAAAATAACCGTATTCATTCATTAATCAGACATTTAAGGGTGACTTCATAATGTACATGAGAATTTCTTTTCCTTGTCAGTTCCCTGTCATGCAATGACTGCCCATTATCAAACTCCCTAAACATGGTTGCTAGGCAGTTCTGAATTCACTGAGAGTCTAAACTTGGCTATTTTACTGTTGGTTTACTTGGTGTATCAATGAAGATGCCCTTGGCTGTAAATAACAAAATGACTTGGCCTCTTTTCTGATCAGGTGATTTTTTTTTTTTAATTGAGATGTATTTAGTGACACTCTTAAACCGTTGAATGAACCAACCCTGAAGCCTGCTCTGACTTAAACGATAAGGTAGCATATGTTTCCCATTGCTGCTGTAACTAATTACCACAAACTTAGAGGCTTAAAATCACTGGGGCTCCAAAATCATTCTGGACAGTAACTGCAGTCATGAAATTAAAAGACGCTTGCTCCTTGGAAGAAAAGAAGTGACAAACCTAGACAGTATATTAAAAAGCAGGGACATTACTTTGCCTACAAAGGTCCGTATAGTCAAAGCTATGTTTCTTTCCGGTAGTCATGTATGGATTTGAGAGCTGGACAATAAAAAAGGCTGAGTGCCAAAGAATTGATGCTTTTGAACTGTGGTGCTGGAGAAGACTCTTGAGAGTCCCTTGGACAGCAAGGAGATCAAACTAGTCAATCCTAGAGGAAATCAACCCTGAATATTCACTGGAAGGACTGATGCTGAAGCTGAAGCTCCAATAGTTTGGCTACCTGATGTGAAGGAGCGACTTAGTGGAAAAGATCCTGATGCTAGGAAAGATTGAAGGCAGGAGGAGAAGGGGAAGACAGAGGATGAGATGGTTGGATGGCATCATTGACTCATTGGATGTGAGTTTGAGCAAACTCTGGGAGATGGTGATAGGGAAGCCTGGCTTGCTGCAATCCATGGGGTCACAAACAGTCAGACATGACTGAACAACTGAACAGTGAATGAACAACAAAAGAGGTTAAAGGGCTTCACTGGTAGCTCAGATGATAAAGAATCTGCCTACAATGCAGACAGACCTGGGTTCAATCCCTGGGTCAGGAAGATCGCCTGTAAAAGGGAATGGCAACCCACTCCAGTATTCTTGCCTTGAGAATCCCATGGACAGAGGAGCCTGGTGGACCCCAGTCCATGTGGTCGCAGAGAGTCACATATAACTGAGTGACTAATACACTTATGGAGGCTTAAAACAGCCAAATTTATTATCTTACAGCTCTGGAGACTGGACGTCTGAAACGCATTTGCAAAACTAACATCAAGATGTTGGTGGAGCTACATTCTTCTGGAGAATCTGGGGCAAAATCCATTCCCCTTTTTTAATTTATGGAGGCAGCCCCCATCCCTTGGCTCATGATCTCATATCTCTCTGACCTTTGCTCCCATTGTTACATCTTCTCTGACTCTGATCTTGCTGCCTCTCTCTCATGAGACCCCTGTGATAACATGGGGCTCACCTAATAACCCTGATAATCTTCCCATTTCAAGATCCTTATTTTGCTTCATGGCAAATAGATGGGGAAACTATGGAAACAGTGACTGACTTTATTTTCCTGGGTTCCAAAGTCACTGCAGATGGTGACCACAGCCACGAAATTAAAAGATGCTTGCTCCTTAGAAGAAAAGCAGTGACAAACTTAGACAGCATATTAAAAAGCAGAGACATTATTTTGCTGACAAAGGTGTTTAGTCAAAGCTATGATTTCTCAAGTAGTTGTGTATGGACATGAGAGTTGGACCATAAAGAAAGCTGAGTGCCGAAGATTTGATGCTTTTGAACTGTGGTGTTGGAGAAGACTCTTGAGAGTCCCTTGGACTGCAGAGAGATCCAACCAGTCCATCCTAAAGGAGATCAGTTCTGAATATTCATTGGAAGAACTGATGCTTAAGCTGAAGCTCCAATACTTTGGCCACCTGCTGTGAAGAACTGTCTCATTGGAAAAGACCCTGATGCTGGGAAAGATTGAAGGCGGGAGGAGAAGGGGACGACAGAGGACGAGATGGTTGGATGGCATCACCAACTCAATGCACATGAGTTTGAGTAGGCTCTGGGAGTTGGTGATGGACAGAGAAGCCTGGCGTGCTACATACAGTCCATGGGGTCGCAAAGAGTCAGACACAACTGAGTGACTGAACTGAACTGAACTGAACTGAATAACATCTGCAAAGTACCTGAGAGAACATATTCACAGACTTCAGGGATTAGAACATGGATATCTTTTCAGGGCCATTATTCGGTCTACCACAGGCAGTTTACTAAATCACATCACTGGGAGTACAAGTTCAGAGCAGGCATCAGAGTTGGTTGATTCAGCAGTTTAAAAGTGTCATCAAGTACAAGTCAATAATCTGTTTAAGGCAAAGGACTTGTATAGACATTTATTCAAAGAAGATATACAAATGGCCAATAAGCACATGAAAAAGTGCTCAACATCACAAGTCATTAGGGAAATATAAATCAAAACCATAATGAGATACTACTCCATATCCATTAGGATGGCTATTATTAAAAAGAAAAAACAGCAATAACAAAACACAAAATGACCAGCATTGGCAAGGATGTGGAGAAACTGAAACTATTGTGCATTGGTGGTGGAAATATAAAATGGTGCAACTGCTATAGAAAACAGTATGGCAATGCCTCAAAAAATTAAACATAGACTAATCCAGTAATTCCACTTCTGGGTATATACCTAAAAGAATTGATAGCAGGGACTTGAACAGACTTTTGTATACTTGTGTTCATAATGACATTATTTGCAATAGCAAGAAAGCGGAAACAACCCAACCATCCATAGAGAGATGAATGGATAAACAAAATGTGGTACCTACAGACAATGGAATATTATTCAGCATTAAAAAGGAAGGAAATTTTACACATGCTACAATAAGAATGAACCTTGAGGACATTATGCTAAGTGAATAAGACAGTCTCAAAGGACAAATCTTTATGATTCTTCTTGTATGATGTTTCTAGAGTAGTCAAATTCTCTGAGACAGAAAGTAAAATGGTGGTTGTCAGAGGCTGGAGGGAGGGATAATTGGGTGGTCAGTGTTTAATGAACACCAATTTTAAGTTGAGGAAGATGTAGAAGTTGTTGAGATGGATGGTGGTGATGATTGTGCAATAATATGAATGTAGTTAATGCCACTGATGGTAAATTTCGTGTTGTGAGAATTTTACCACAACTTAAAATAAATGTCACCGAGGACCCAGATTCTTCCCATCATTGTACTCAAAGATCAGCTTCTATCTAAGGCTAGAGTCTTCTCACAGTCATGAGAAATTTGTCAACAGCAATCAGAGCCATGTGCTTTCTTGTTCACAACCAAGGGAAGAGTCCATCTCTTAAAAGCAAGGATAAAGTTTTCCAAAAGGCTGCAATAAACCTTTACCTGAATTTGAGGCTCTCTGGGTGTCTGAACCATAACTAGCAAAAGGTTTATCCTCAGACCAATCAGACTTACCCCTTGAACTGAGGTCAATTTCCCAAATTGCCTTGCTGCAATTCATGGAAAAGGGATGGAATGAGTCCTGAGGAGTCAACTAAAATGATCACTGTTGCCACTTTACAACTCTTGTAGCAACCTCAACTCCAGTGCACAGACTTGGATGCAAAACCTCTGGGTAAAATTCAAGCCATCTTTCCAACTCCTTCCCAATTAACCCTTCCCAGTGCCAGCAACTATCCCCTGCATCTCAATTCTAATGCTTTCCAATGTCTCACCCTATGGCAATAGGAGAGGTCATGTCTATGGGAGACAGGGGAGAGCAGAGCCATCGAGTTGGTGATGCCATCTAACCATCTCATCCTCTGTCGTCCCCTTCTCCTCCTGCCTTCAATCTTGCCCAGCATCAGGGTCTTTTCCAATGAGTCAGTTCTTTGCACAGGTGGCCAAAGTATTGGGGTTTCAGCTTCAACATCAGTCCTTCCAATGAATATTCAGGACAGATCTCCTTTAGGATGGACAGGTTGGATCTCCCTGGAGTCCAAGGGACTCTCAAGAGTCTTCTCCAACACCACAGTTCAAAAGCATCAATTCTTCAGTGCTCAGCTTTCTTTATAGTCCAACTCTCACATCCATACAAGACTACTGGAAAAACCATAGCTTTCACTAGATGGACCTTTGTTGGTAAAGTAATATATCTGCTTTTTAATATGCTGTCTAGGTTGGTCATAGCTTTTCTTCCAAGGAGCAAGCATCTTTTAATTTCATGGTTGCAGTCACCATCTGCAGTGATTTTGGAGCCCCAACAATAAACTCTCTCAGTTTCCATTGTTTCCCCATCTGTTTACCATGAAGTGATGGGACCAGATGCCATGATCTTCATTTCCTGAATCTCCTCTTTCACTTTTATTAACAGGCTCTTTAGTTTCTCACTTTCTGCCATAAGGGTGGTGTTATCTGCATATCTGAGGTCATCAATATTTCTCCTGGTAATCTTGATTTCAGCTTGTGCTTCATCCAGCCCAACATTTCACATGATGTACTCTGCATATAAGTTAAATAAGCAGGGTGACAATATACAGCCTTGACGTACTCCTTTTCCTATATGGAACTAGTCTGTTGTTCCATGTCCAGTTCTAACTGTTGCTTCTTGACCCGCATACAGATTTCTCAGGAGGCAGGTCAGGTGGTATGGTATTCCCATCTGTTTCAGAATTTTCCACAGCTTGTTGTGATCCACACAATCAAAGGCTTTGGCGTAGGCAATAAAACAAAAGTAGATGTTTTTCTGGAACTCTCTTGTTTTTTCAGTGATCCAGCATCTGTTGACAAATTGATTTCTGGTTCCTCTGCCTTTTCTAAATCTGGCCTGAACATCTGGAAGTTCACAGTTCACATACTGTTGAAGCCTGGCTTGGAGAATTTTGAGCATTACTTTGCTAGCGTGTGAGATGAGTGCAATTGTGTGGTAGTTTGAGCATTCTTTGGCATTGCCTTTCTTTTGGATTGAAATGAATACTGACCTTTTCCAGTCCTGTGGCCACTACTGAGTTTTCCAAACTTGCTGGCATATTGAATGCAGCACTTTCACAGCATCATCTTTTAGGATTTGAAATAGCTCAACTGGAATTCTATCACCTCCACTAGTTTTGTTCATGGTGATGCTTCCTAAAGCCCACTGGACTTTGCACTCCAGGATGTCTGGCTCTCGGTAAGTGAACACACCATCGTGGTTATCTGTGTCATGAAGATCTTTTTTGTATTGTTCTTCTGTGTATTCTTGCCACCCCTTCTTAATAGCTTCTGCTTCTGTTAGGTCCATACCATTTCTATACTTTATTGAGCCCATCTTTGCATGAAATGCTCCCTTGGTATCTCTAACTTTCTTGAAGAGCTCTCTAGTCTTTCCCACTCTATTGTTTTCTTTATTTCTTTCCATTGGTTGCTGAGGAAGGCTTTTTTTTAGCTCTTCTTGCTATTCTTTGGAACTCTGTATTCAAATGGGCATATCTTTCCTTTTCTGCTTTTTCTTTAGCTTCTCTTCTTTTCTCAGCTATTTGTAAGGGCTTCTCAGACAGCCGTACTGTTCATGGGGTTCTCAAGGCAAGAATATTGAAGTGGTTTGCCATTCTCTTCTCCAGTGGACCACATTCTGTCAGACCTCTCCACCATGACCTGTCCATCTTGGGTGGCCCCACACAGCATGGCTTAGTTTCATCACCCTCCTTATTTAACGTATATGCAGAGTACATCATGAGAAATGCTTGGCTGGAGGAAGCACAAGCTGGAATCAAGATTGCCAGGAAAAATATCAATAACCTCAGATATGCAGATGACACCACCCTTACGGCAGAAAGTAAAGAAGAACTAAAGAGCCTCTTGATGAAAGTGAAAGAGGAGAGTGAAAAAGTTTGCTTAAAACTCAACATTCAGAAAACTAAGATCATGGCATCTGGTCCCATCACTTCATGGCAAATAGATGGGGAAACAGTGGAAAGAGTGTCAGACTTTATTTTTTGGGGCTCCAAAATCGCTGCAAATGGTGATTGCAGCCATGAAATTAAAAGACACTTACTCCTTGGAAGGAAAGTTATGACCAACCTAGACAGCATTTTAAAAAGCAAAGACATTACCTTGTCAACAAAGGTCCATTTAGTCGAGGCTATGGTTTTTCCAGTGGTCATGTATGGATGTGAGAGTTGGACTATAAATAAAGCTGAGCACCGAAGAATTGATGCTTTTGAACTGTGGTGTTGGAGAAGACTCTTGAGAGTCCCTTGGACTGCAAGGAGATCCAACCATTATATCCTAAAGGAGATCAGTCCTGGGTGTTCACTGGAAGGACTGATGTTGAAGCTAAAACTCCAATATTTTGGCCACCTGATGTGAAGAGCTGACTCATTGGAAAAGACCCTGATGATGGGAAAGATTGAGGGCAGGAGGAGAAGGGGACAACAGAAGATGAGATGGTTGGATGGCATCACTGACTCAATGGACATGATTTTGGGTAAACTCCGGGAACTGGTGATGGACAGGGAGGCCTGGCGTGTTGAGGTTCATGGGGTCGCAAAGAGTCAGACATGACTGAGCAACTGAACTGGACTGAACTGAACTGAACTCAGACAGCCAGTTTGCCTTTTTGCATTTCTTTTTTGGGAGATAGTCTTGATCACTGCCTCCTGTACAATGTCATGAAAGTCTGTCCATAGTTCTTCAGGCACTCTATCACATGGGAATCCATGGGAAATGCCTCAAAATTAGAGATTCCTGGATCTAACCCAAGAAGTACTGAATCAGAACCTTAAATAAAAATTAAATTAAAATTGTTATTTCTCTTTCATGAATTTGCATTTTAAGAGGTGCTCCAGGGACTCCTCTGATAGGCCAGTGGTTAAGACTCTGCCCTGCCAATGCAGGGTGTGCAAGTTTGATTCCTGCTCAGGGAACTAAAGTCCTACATGCCCTGTGAGTCAAGGCCAAAAGATTTTTAAAAAGGAGGTGTTCTAGGTAATTCTGATGCTGATCCATGGAATATGCTTTGAGAAGCACTGGTCCTAAGAACTGTCCTAGGTTCTATGGATATAGTAACAAAGATGTTCTGGGTCATATTCTGCAGGTGTTCACAGTCTATTTGGGAGAATAGATACTTAAATAATTATGACAAGACCTAATAGGTGCTGTGGTAGAGATATGATCAGAAATTATTAGACTGATAGTGTCTGAAGGAGTCAGAAAATGATTCACAGAATATGTGGTTCCAGTGAGATAGCATTACGGGCTCCATCTAGACTGGAGAGAGAGGGAGGGGGAACAATCAACTTTGATCATTCAGGCTACCACGAAGACTCGGTGAGTCCCAGATGTGGGTGATTGTGAGAAGACAGCTGTGCATGTGTGACTCCCTCATGGGATCTGAGTTCTCCACTTATCACAGCTTTCACATTTTACTATACTGCTCTGAGTGTGATTCCAGTGTTTAATGACACCTATTTTCACATACATATTTATGTACAAGATTGTATAAACAAAACCTTGTATGATATACTTTGGGATGGTTTAGTACATTTTCATGGAGAAGGCAATGGCACCCCACTCCAGTACTCTTGCCTGGAAAATTCCACGGACGGAGGAGCTTGGTAGGCTTCAGTCCATGAGGTTGCTAAGAGTCGGACACGACTGAGCGACTTCACTTTCACTTTTCACTTTCATGCATTGGAGAAGGAAATGGCAACCCACTCCAGTGTTCTTGCCTGGAGAATCCCAGGGACAGGGGAGCCTGGTGGGCTGCCGGCTATGGGGTCGCACAGAGTCAGACGCGACTGAAGCGACTTAGCAGCAGCAGCAGCAGTACATTTTCAAAGGTAATTTTCACTATGTGTTAGTTAAACCTTCTATTTCTGCCCTTAAACTGAATCCCACAGCCCTATGCCTACCCTATCCTGGCACCTTAAACAGCTATTCTAGAAGAGGAGTGGCAGTTACCCAGATGGAAAAGTAGGAAGAGAGATTCCAGGCCGAGGGACCAAGTTGTCAGATCAGGGAGTTACTAAAGAACATGACACATTTGGTAAACAACCAATGAGAAGTTCACTAGGGCTCTCAGAAGGTGTTTCAAGTAAAGTAGCAGGAAATGTGATCAGGCAGGTCCAGTGAGGTCAGATTATTAAAAGACAAACTTAAGAATTTGGCCCTTCAATGGAAGAAAACTGGAAACCACTGAAGGATTTTAAAAGAGTGGATGACAAGATTGGAAACATGTTCTAGAGAGATTGTTAATTGGTCAGGTGGTGATCACTCTTGTGCAGCAGAGAAAGGGCTTCTCAGAGGTCCAGGGAGGCTCAGTTCAGTTTCATCTGACTGAAGCTTTTGATATAACAAAGACAACAAAATTGACAGAAGTCACCACAAGTGTGTACTATTCTAAGTGATTATGTTTGACAAATTAATACTTTTAACACATATCACAAACTGGATTGCAATTCTATTATCTCACTTGGATGAGTAAATCTAAGTTGGAGACCCAGGCTACAAGCTGGTTTTATTTCCTACTTTTGAAAACCTTGAATGAGCAGTTTCATCTCTTGGACTTGGTTTTCTGACTATGGGAATCCTAGCCACTTCGTAAGGACTGGGTGAGAGAATGTGTGTACAGGGTCTGGCATACTTGAGTGCTCAGCACGGATTTGTTAATATTTCTTCACAGTCTCTGAGTACAGTGAGCCTGTGTCCATGTGTGCTCATACAGGAGCCTCCAAGCACATAAACACACCTACTCAGATTCTGATAGGTTGCCCGGGGGCCAAGGTTGGAAGGGGGATACTTCCACCAGACCCTCCAGCGCCTCTGCCTGCTTCTGTATTGAGCCCCCATCACTGATGAGAGTATAACCTCTATATCGGGTACTTACACATTAGAGCCCCCTGCCTGCACATTTACCACAGTGTGGCTGAGTGAGGCCACCACCCAATTCCTTCTCCCAAGGGTGTTTACATAGCAATCTTAGCTCTGACTATAGAAATAAAGAATGCCCTTACTCATATTAAAGGGGTCTCATGTATCCAATAGTCTTTACCAGAAATCCATCGGAAGTAAGAGGGACCTTCTCACTGCTCCTGACGTTACGCCTAGGAGGGCCCTTATCCTCAAGTGCTTTGGGGGCACTTGCCCTTTTCCCCTGCTCAAAGTTTGGCACTCCCTTTGGGCTCAGTGTTTTTGCCTGGGGCATGGAGACCCGTAACTCCCAGTAACAATTCCCCAGCTGAACAACAGCAATAATTCACAGTGCTGTAACAGGTATCCTGGGTTCCTGTTAACTTTTCAGAGTCAAGTCATTGGGCTGGCATAACACTTGGCACTCAGAAGCTCTGCTTCATAAGCAGGGTGATTTCAGAACATAGCATCAGCTAAATGGGTCCTTGGGCCTGAGCCAACCTCCCAGGGCTTTAGCTCCAAGACTCACTGTTTGCAGGATCCTGTCACTTAGAAGTCCTTAGGGATAGTGTATTTTAAGAGCTAGTGAAGGACTATTCTGAAAAGAAACTTTGGAGGATTATTCATCACACTATGGCAATACAATCTCCATTTATCATCATTACATGCTGATAATAGATACTATTTGACTGTGCCCTGATTATATCCAAATCTCCTACCAGTGGACATGGCAGAACACAGGGATGAAAATAGAAAAGGCTCCCAGCTCCCATTCACTTCTAATTGTCCATTCTCCCTTTAAAAAGATGGAGCCATCATTCTTTATATCCTGTTCAAACATGAAACAACAGAATTTGTGGCTGAAAAAGATTGCATGAGGCCATATTGTCTATGCCCCTGACTTTAAAGAACTCTAGACTTTAAAGAGGAGAAGGCAATGGCACCCCACTCCAGTACTCTTGCCTGGAAAATCCCATGGACGGAGGAGCCTGGTAGGCTGCAGTCCATGGGGTCGCTGAGTCGGACACGACTAAGCGACTTCACTTTCACTTTTCACTTTCATGCATTGGAGAAGGAAATGGCAACCCACTCCAGTGTTCTTGCCTGGAGAGTCCCAGGGATGGGGGAGCCTGGTGGGCTGCCGTCTATGGGGTCGCAGAGAGTCGGACACGACTGAAGGGACTTAGCAGCAGCAGCAGCAACAGCAGACTTTAAAGAAATCTAGACATAGCTGAGTATCTAATCATTTCTTGGTGACTCTCTTTGGGGTTTAACAATTTGTACTATCATTAATGTTTGCAATATCTCAATCCTAAATCTCTCCAGCTGCAATTTAGTTTTCTATTCGTTAGTCTTCAGTTTTCCCATTGAATCTCTTCCAGTTGCTAACTAGTCATATTCCATTGCTGTGGGTTTTCTCTCTAACAGTGCTTGTTCACTTAAACATCCCTGGGCTTCCCTGGTGACTCAGTGGTAAGGAATCCACCTGCCAGTGCAGGAGATATGGGTTTGATCCCTGATCTGAGAAGATCCCACATGCCTCAGAGCAACTTATCCCTTGCACACCAACTATTGTGCCTGTGCCCTAGAGCCCAAGAACCACAACTACTGGAGCCCATGCACCCTAGAGCCCATGCTCCACAACAAGAGAAGCCACTGAATGAGAAGCCTGTGAACCCACCACCCAGAACAGTAAAAAAAGAAAAAAAAATGAATGAATACAATTATTTTTAAAAATCCCTAACAAGCTCTATGTGCAAACCGTTTAACTGACTCTGTCAATCATCATAAAAGCCTCTCTAAATCATCTTTGTTTTTCATGGATTTAGAGAATATGACCAACAAAAAAAGAAAGAAAATTCAGAAAGGATGAGAAAGGGTGAGTCTAAAGGATGCTTTTCCTGATTTCTGCTATTTATATCCTGATGTTTCAAAAACTCTTTAGTGCTATTTTTATAGAATATGTGTGCACAGTAGAAAAGTCAAAAGCAACATAGAAGAATAAAAATAAGGAAAAAAGATCTCCTATAAGCTGACCACCTAGCTCCAAGAGTTAAGATTTCCTTTATGTGTGTATGTGTGTGTGTGTGTGTGTGTGTGTGTTTCCTCAAATTGGGATCATACTATATTTGTTGCTTTATGTCATGCTTTCTTAAGGTTAAAAATCCATGGATATTTTCCATGTCATATATAGTCTTCCAAAATATGAATTTTTTAATGGCAACATAATTCTCTACCTTACTGATGCACCTTGGCTCACTTACTGATTCCCCTGCTGCTGCTGCTGCTGCTAAGTCGCTTCAGTCATGTCCGACTCTGTGCGACCCCATAGACGGCAGCCCACCAGGCTCCCCCATCCCTGGGATTCTCAAGGCAAGAACACTAGAGTGGGTTGCCACTTCCTTCTCCAATGCATGAAAGTGAAAAGTGAAAGTGAAGTCACTCAGTCATGTCCGACCCTCAACGACCCCATGGACTGCAGCCCACCAGGCTCCTCCGTCCATGGGATTTTCCAGGCAAGAGTACTGGATTGGGGTGCCATTACCTTCTCTGAATGATTCCCCTACCACTGGCTATTTAAAAAGTTTTTAATTTGTCACCATTTATAAATAATGCTATGAAAGTGAAAGCGTTAGTCGTGTCCACATCTTTGCAACCTCATGGACTATAGCCCACCAGGCTCTTCTGTCCATTGAATTCTGGGTAGCCATTCCCTCCTCCAGGAGATCTTCCTGACCCAGGGATCAAACCTGGGTCTCCTGCATTGCAAGTGGGTTCTTTACCATCTGAACCACCAGGGAAGCCCAAATAATGCCTTATCAATGTCCTTATACCTAAATTGCTGATCACGTTCCTGATCTTTTCAAAGAGCAGTATTATGTGTGTATGAAAATATATTTGATTTCCTGATACCTATAATCTATCATTCAGACTTTCAGATGAGCTCTCTGGATACTTTTCTATCAAATTCATAATGTAGGTTCTGAAAGATAAATGAATAAACCATGACTTTCAATTCTTAAATAGCTCCTCTGTAAACTATAGAATAAAGCTTCAATTCTTTAGCAGACCTTCTAAGCCCCATCTTTTTGACATCATGCCTGGAACTGTATACTTTAGTAATTCAGACTGCTTCTAGTTACTTGCACACTTCATGGTGTGTAATACATTGTTCCCTCTGCCTAGAAGGCTTCTCTCATCTTTTCCCCTCCCTAATCCTACTCATGTCTTCAAGGTTCAGTTCATGTGTCATCTCCTTCAGGTGATCTTTCTTGAGTCCCCAAGATGGGCTTAAGTGCACCTCCAACGGGAACCTGTGGCACCTAATGTGTATTTCTAATATATTATATTAAAATCTGGTTTTGTTCCTACTTCTGCCACTAAACCTTTACCATCCTGAGGACAGGGATTATGTCTAACTCATCCCGCAATGGGTAGTAGAGCTACTAACTTATGGTAGGTGTACTGTTGAACAAAACTGAGTACCTTTTTGTGTTCATACCTGTAATTGATGCTGGTAATTTAGGAAAAATTATTGAATGAAGTATCAAAATCATAATCTAGTAGAGGAGATTGGTTACAGAAATATGTAGTTACATAATAACTACAATTCAATTCTTCTAATTACTCTGGGTTGATGGAGGAAGCAGCAACTGATTCCACCTGGAGTTGGACTATGGTCTGGTCCATATGTTTCTTGTTTACTGCCTGTTAAGCATAGGAATCTCAGAAAGTCCCAGTGACTCTTGATTAGTTGATATCTGTTTTCTTAAATACCACAACTTTTTAATTTTAGTGTGATTTCTACTGTTGCCCTTGAAGTTTTCATACCTATAATCAACCCAATATGGCACTATTTTGCCTCCCTGGAAATGTCTTCTGGAATGTGGAACTAGCAGAAGAAAATGCAAACTAGACACAAGTATCTCTAGTTGGAATGAATCACTTTAATGTTTCTGAGAAATCCTCTACATCCTATATTTCTCCTCTGAGTCACCCGTGTCAGAAGAAGAATGGCTATAAAAGTAAAGCCCTGGTTCAGCCACATGGGGACCAGTGTTGCTTCCTTATTCAGCGTTAGTGTGATTCCCATTGCCACTTAATTTTCAATTAGCTCCTGTCAATTAGTGGCACAAAATGCTAATGTTCAGGGGGAAGGGCATGGAGTTGGCACTCCATGGCAGAGGCACTTGCCAGGTAGCTAACTGACAAGGCAGGACTAGAGCAAACTGGGGGTTGCCAGTAATAGGACATTATGAAGACATTCCCTCCATCAGGGTACAGAGGAGTTCTGAATGGGTGATAAATGCCCAGTATGTTCCCATGCCTACAGAGTGGCAGCTAAGCCAAAGCAGCCCTCTACCAACTGACTTTTCTGGAGAGAAGGTGGTAGCTAGCGGCCTGAGGTAAGAGGCAATTACTGACCCACAGGCCTCCTTCTAGGTGGGAACCTAGGGGCTATGACTGAAGCAGTTAACACGTGTTTTAAGTGAATTGCCATGAGCGCTTCAAGAGCTGTGGATGACCAGGGCCCTTAATCAAGGGACTGGCAGATGGACTGTCAACCAGCTGATTAAACTGATACTGGAGCCTCCACGTGGAGAACAGTTTTTTCCTGGGTGCTTTAAGTACTGTCTAGCTTTCTGGAATGGTTGAATGCAGTGGAACAAGATTACAACCATGACTTTAATACAGGCAGTCCCCAGCATACAAATGAGATATATTCCAAAGGTTTAATGACTTGGAACTCAAAACACATTTTTCCTACAGAATTAATGTTGCACATTAATTCTCAGGTTCTCATCCATCCGAATTAAAAAAACTTATTAATCCTCCAGTATACCTAAATTATAATATAGTGTTGTAGTCATGCCTTCCGGGAAACAAACTCACTCAGAAGGACAATGCAGATAGTGGAGTGCAGTTTATTACACCGGCGGGCCCAAGGCAGAGTCTCCTCTTAGCCAAAGATCCCGACCAGCATTTGTGAAAATCTTTTATACCCCATGTGTATGTGTCCGAACCCACCACCCCAAATTCCTTGAGATTTACATAAACCAAGGAAAATACAATCCCAGTAACCCCATCATTCACGTGCTCTGTGCTCATGTGCTCAAACTGTCAAACAATTAGCCAATAATCAATAAGCCTGAGGTTACACTCAGATTGATACAGAAAAACTTATGGCCTGTCTGGAGGAAAGGGTGATTAGTGTATATTTTCTCCTAGGCGATGAGTAACCTAGATACGATCTTCAAGGTTCCCCTGTCTGGAGGGGGTCTTATCCCTCTGTTGTTTTCATAGGCACTAAACACAGAGTTCAGAGTCCATTAGCAAGGTGGCCGAGCATGATCAGCATGAACAGGCCTAAGATGGAGTCCAGGCCCTATGAATTCCATCTTCAATAGTAGTAGTTGGAATGCTATAGTCTTATTCTATGTTAGTTGCTGGGGGCCATGTAATATAGACGTAAAGAGGGCAAGAAAGAGGAACAGAATTCTACAACCCTTGCTCCTCTCTTGGAAATAGTCCTGTCCTGCTTGAGGCAAATTTTGAAATGTGCCAACTTGTTTCTGAAAAACACTCACCTTCTTTTTGGCACCTTTCCAAGGCAGGGTTCTAGTGCCTTATGCAGTTCAGTTCACTCAGTCGTGCCCAACTCTTTGCAACCCCGTGGACTGCAGCACTCCAGGCTTCCCTGTCCATCACCAACTTCCAGAGCTAGCTCAAAGTCCTAGGCTTTGCTAAATTCTCAACTTGATAGCTCCCCAAACTGTCTTAGGATCTGCAGTCCCCTCCATGACCTCCAAATCTCTATTTTCCCTTACTCTCCACAAAATTACTATTTCCTCACAGAAGACCAAAATTTAGCTCATCCACTCCTGTGCCAAACCTATGCTGCTTCCTGACCTTTCAGACTCTGCCAATAGCTATAAAATTCCTCTTCAGTTAAGTTTAAAAGCCCAGAGTCCTTTTTCTCACCCTTTTTCCTCATCAGTTAAGCATCTTGTTGACTCCACTTTCAGAAGGTCTTTGGTTATCACCATTCTTATTTGAGATCTCATCTGTGTAAGGGATCCTTTGACAGCTGCAGTTTTGGAACCACCACACGTGATCTCTTGCTTGAATGACAGAAGCAGCCTCCTGACTACTTTGATTACCTAGCTCTTCCCTCTTCCCTTTTGTGATAGATGAGCTTTTCTCAAGCATAGCTTTAATCACCTCCTCTATCCTTACCCCTAAATCTACAAATAGTTCTCCTAACATATAACATCTTACTATATTTGTTTTTGTACAACCAAGATGAGGTAGATCTCTTTATTCCTATTTTTAAAATTAGCAAAAATAATTTACTGAAAGTCACTGACCTGATCAGCGATGCAGCCAAGGTTTGAACTCAGGTTTGTATCCAAAGCCCATGGTCTTTTCATTTTCACACCACATCCTAGTGTAGTCCAAATACCTTTTGTTGGCAATCAATGTCTTCCATGATCTGGCTCCATTTTATTTCTCATCCTCTCTCATACCACTCCTCTTTCTATTCACTTGGTTCCCAGCTAACCAGACTACTTGCTGCTTTCCAAGCTTGCCCTGGATTCTACTATCTTTGTCTATACTGGATGGTGAGTCTTTTCCTTGTAAAGGCCCAATTCAACTGCTACTTCTTCAACAAAGCCTTCCCTTTTACTGTCCGCTTCAGATGCAAATATACTCAAACACTAGGCAGAAGTTTTCTCCCTTTTCTGAGTTACCACAACACTAATTGTAGCCTGTATTATAGTTATTTGAGTGGGGGGGGGGGGTTTATCATCCCAACTACTTCTTTAAATCTTTGAGGACAGGTACCCAAATTTTCTATACTCAGTCCTAGTAAGTGGAGGTATCCATAGTAAGGATTCACTTAATGTTTAAGGAAAAATTATTAGTGAAAATTGCAAGGTAAAGCAAAGTTATATGTTATAACGAGGAGTTTCTATTTAATCAGGAAGCCCCCAGAGGATTTTGATCTGCGAAAGGCCATCACAAAATTTGTGTATTTTGAGGAACTAATGAAGATTCCAAGTACAAGTTAGAGGAGAACTGTGCTGAATGCAAGTCTTAGCTCTGTTATGCATTAGCTCTGTGACTCTGGGCAAGTCACTTCCTTAATAACAGCTTTATTAAGGTATAATTTACAAACCACAAAAATCACCCTGTTAATGTGTAAAATTCAACATTTTAAAATATATTCACAGTGTCATGCAACCATCCCTACTATCTAATTCCAGAGTATTTTCATTACCCTGAAAATAAACTCCATATTCATTAGCACTCACTCCCTCTTTTCCCATAAACCTGCCAGCCCTTGGCAACCACAAATCTACTTTCCATCTCTGTGAATTTGCCTGTTTTGGACATTTCATATAAAAGATCATATAATGCTCATTCCTTTGTGACTGGTTTCTTTCACTTAGCACAGTGTTTTCAAGGTTTGTCCATGTTGTAGCATCTATCCGTATTTCATTTGTTTTATTCATTCCACTGAATGAAGTGGAAATACTTATCTTGTTTATCCATTCATCAGTGGATGGACTTTTGGATTTTTTCCATTTTTTGACTAGTATGAATAATGCTGCTATGACCATGAATGTACAATTATTTTTGTGATCATATGTTTTCAAGTCTCTTGAAAAGAAAGGAGTGGAATGGCTGGGTCATATGTTAACTTTTTGAGGAACTGATGGACTACTTTACAATTCCCACCAGCAATATGTGAGGTTTCCAATTTCTCTAAGTCCTCACCAATACTTGTTATTTTCTATTTTTGTTTGTTAAATTATAACTACCCTAGTGTTAGTTACTCAGCCGTGTCAGCTCTTTGTGACCCTATGGACTATAGCCCACCAGGCTCCTCTCTTCATGGAATTCTACAGGCAAAAATACTGGAGTGCATAGCCATTCCCTCCTCCAGGATAACTACTCTAGTGAGTGTGAAATGGTATCTTGTGGCCTTCATTTGCATTTCCCTAATGACTAATATTATTGAGCACGTTTTCATGTGCTATTTGTACAACTTCTTTGGTCAAATGTCTGTTCAGATTCTTTGCCCATTAAAAAATTAGATTATTTGTATTTTTATTGTTGAATTGTAATTGTTCTTTATATATTCTGGATAAAAATTCCATATCAGATATATGATTTGCAAATATTTTCTCCCATCCTGTGGGTTGTCTTTCTTCATGGTGCCCTTTGAAGAACAATTTTTTTTTTTTTAATTTTAGTGAAGTCCAATTTAGCTGTTTTTGAGTTTTTTGTGCTTTTGGTATCATATCTCAAAAATTTCTAATCCAAGTTTACAAAGATTACCATCTCTGTTGTCTTCTAAGAGTTTTATAGTTTTAGCCCTTACATTTAGGTCTGTGAACCATTTTGATTTAATTTTTATATGATGACAGTTAAGGGTCCAAATTCATTCTTTTTCATGTCAATACCCAGTTGCAGGGGATGCAGTTTCGACCCCTGATCCAATAACATTCCCTGGAGAAGGAAATGGCAACCCACTCCAGTATTCTTGCCTGGAGAATCTCATGTACCGAGTAGCCTGGTGAGCTGCAGTCCACAGGGTTGCAAAGAGTTGGATAGGACTGAAGTAACTGACCACAGACATCCAGTTGTCCTAGAACCTTCATTGAAAAGACTACTCTTTCCCCACTGAATTATTTTGGCATCCTTGACAAAAACCAATTAGCCATAAACATAAGGTTTTATTTCTAGATTTTAAATTCTGTTCCATTGATCTATGTGTCTATATCTATATTCTTTGCCAGACCACACTCTCTTGGTTACTATTACTTTATAGTAGTTAATTTTTAAATAAAGAAGTATGAATCCTCTGACTTTATTCTTTTTCAAGACTATTTTGGTTTCCTTGAATTCCATTATGAATTCTATGATCAGCTTTTTAACTTCTACAAAAAAAAAGGCAGCTAGGATTTTGATAGGGCTTATATTAAATCTGTAGATCAATTTGGGGAGCATTGCCTTCTTAACCATATTAAGTTTTATAATCTTTGAATGTTAGATGCTGAAGCAAGTGATTTATCCTCCTTGAGGGTCATCAGCCTTATGTCTCAATTGGGAATAATAACAGCCATTCTATCTATCTCACCAGGTTATAGTGAAGATTGCCTAAGAAAATTCTTCTTAAAGGGATTATTTTTTATAGCATTACAGGAATCAGTATAGCTTCTTGAGGTCATAACTCAGAAACACTAAAAACACCAGTTCATGTTCATCTTAAAACCAGCTGGAATTTTTTACAGCCACCTTTTCTTTTTCTAAAGTGCCTATTGTGTGGTTGGTAGTAGTCTCCATGGAGTAGTATTCAAAAATGCAGGCTCTAGAGCCAGACTGCCTGCTTTCAGTTCCCAGCTCTACAACCCCATTTGACCCTAGAAAAGTTACGTGCCTCAGTCATTCACTCTTCTCATTTGTAAAATGAGGACAATAATAGTACCTAGTTCATAGGGTTCTTCTAAAGATTGAGTGATTAATTCATGCAAAGTGCTTGGAAACATGCCTGACACAGAGCATTCAATAAATATAAGCCATCATTACAGCATCTCATAGAAGCACATTAGGGCCCCACAGCCAGTGGCATTTATAATCAAATGCATATGACATTGCCTTCAGACCCTAGGTTTGCATGATTTGAGTAAGTCAAGCATTTATTTGGAGCTGGAGTGAGTATCCTCTATAAACCAGAGTGAAATGGAAATTCGCACATAATAATCTGAAGTCTACAATTTCCCTGTGTGGATATATGAATAAATAATTGCTTTTAAAATGCATTTTACATTGGGGAAATTAAAACCCTTCTTAGTTAAACAGAAAACATGTAGATTGCTTGGGATGATGTTTTGTGGGAAACCAGTGCAATGACTTTGCATCATTTTTTTTTTCTCCTTAGGAGTCTATTTTTCTCTGCTCCTAGGTTTAGTTTATTAGAAACAACTAGGGGACAGAGTCAGAGCTATATATGCACATCTATGCTGTGCCTGTCTCCAGTCTCCCCAGATATAGTCTGATCCCTGATGGCATCTGGTTCTAGGGAGCTTGCTTCGGGTTGATTGCTAGTACAGTGCCCTTCCTGCTGCCAGTCTTCTAGGAGCTAGAGCTCCGAGAAATCATTAACGAAACCGCTGCAGGTAGGGGCAGATTGGGAATCAGGGCATCCAGTCTCATAAGGACAACCTGAAAAAGCAACAGAGCAATTTCTTTTGGAATCAAAGCATCAAGGAACCTTGTAGGGACTCTCAACAGGCCATCCTAGTTCATTCCCTAGCCTCTAGGAAGACCTTTATGAAACCATTTATAAAACCCTGATGTATAGTCCCCACCCCTGCACATGCTGCTATTTTGTCCATTTCTTAACGGGGAGGTGGACCTTAGGACATTCGAGCATTTAAATGGAGTTTAAGGGATAAGGTCCTAAATGGGAAATCTTCCCTCCTCAAATCCCTCATTCCCCAGCAAGGAAAACCTAAGAAACAAAACAGCAGGGGAGAAAAAGCCAAACAGCAACAGATCCCTTGTGCCAGCGAAGTGTTGCTAAGCAGAGTAACCTGGGCATTGGATGTGGGCACAGCCATGAGGAAGCAGAAGTGTGAGTCAGCCAAAGGCAATGAAAAGTAGTAGGAGCCTTGTAGTCTCAACTTAGAGGAAGGCTCTGCTGCTCTTATGACTTTGAGACATTCTGATTAAAAAAAAACCAAACAAACAATTTCCTCTGTTTCCCGCTGACAATAATTAAAAACTATTTATGGAGCCAAAGGCTGGTAAGTACTGGTGAAGAGTTCAGCGTGAACCTGAAAAGAAGTGTATTCATTTATTTTAAAACCTAGGATTGTGCACTCAACCCTCTTGTTTTCCTCTCCCCAGTTCTCTCCTCTAGTTGGCCACTGTTTGATTTCTCTCCACCAAAGAGCTCTTCCATCACCCATGTTTACAAATTAGGCTCCCATTCTCCCTGCCTATTCCTGGTCTCTATAGTGAAAGTCTGACACCGGTGGGAAGCCACCCGACTCAACTAATTCAGGCGAAGGCAGGGATGATTGAGAGCTTCTGAAGGATCTCAGGACTGCATTTTGAAAGGAGAACGGATTCACGGAAATTAACTTCTGATCCAGGAGAAATCTAAAACTAAATGACGTGACGAATTTTTGCAGACGGAAGATTTTGGGAAAGAAGGGGCTTCTCGGTGCCCTTTGGATCACATACTCCTTTGCTTTTAGTGCTTTGCCTGTATTCTAAGTGTAAAGTCTTCATCACAGGGAATATCGTCACAACTTCAAAATGTCCACCTACCTACTCAGAAGCATAATGCCTTGAAGCATTAGATTCTAAATGAAAGTAAGAATCAGATTTTGGAGGCTGTCTATTGCATCTCTGTAAAATTGCCCAGCTGGTATCTCCCTTGGGGAAGGAAGCCTTCTCTCAGCTAATGATTGCCTTGTCGTGGTAATTCTTTGCTGAGAGGACAGTAGATAAGAGATGCATAAAATAAGCAACAAGATGGAGTTTGAAATTTGGGATGCTCTAAGCTAATTAATGGAGAAAAAGAGCCCCTTGATATAGGTCAACCTCAGTCAACTGAGTGTGTGTGTGTGTGTGTGTGTGTGTGTGTGTGTGTGTGTGTGTGTGTGTGTGTTTGTGCACGCCCATGCTCTGTCATATCCAACCCTTTGTGACCCCATGGACTGTAGCCTTGCCAAGCTCCTCTATCATGGGATTTCCCAGGCAAGAATACTGGAGTGGGTTGCCATTTCCTTTGCCAGGGGATCTTCCCCACCCAGAGATGGAACCTGTCTTTCTTGCTCTTTAAATTTGAAAGTGGGTGAAATTCAGTCTTGAGTCAACACACACAGTTGTGAGATGGGCATGCATTGATCCACAAGCAAACCCACTGCAGACAAGTGACAGGTTCTGCAGTGAAATTCCACCTGGCTG
Organism: Budorcas taxicolor; assembly: GCF_023091745.1. Lineage (NCBI taxonomy): Eukaryota > Metazoa > Chordata > Mammalia > Artiodactyla > Bovidae > Budorcas > Budorcas taxicolor. The sequence goes on from NC_068935.1 coordinate 19,793,332, forward strand.
GCCTGTAACTGATTTGCAGGTGCATGGCTCTGCTGGAGCTTTCAGAAACACACTCCTTATTCTAAGCTTTTTCCTTTAGCGTTTCCCTCCCATCATCAGCAGCACCACTCTCCTCCATCCTCCCCCACAAAGACACACTATACAGGTTGCAGCGGTGGTAACTATCCCTACTGGTAAGTATCAGCATCACTCTGAATGATGGAACAGCCAAACATGACCCAAGAGAAAGGGAAAGTTAATGAGCTGAAAGACTGCAAAACTTCTAAAGCAGGCTGCCTGAAAACATTGAAAAGGTCTTTAATGCTGATGGATTTAGCTGTTTAATATCTTCAACAGAAGCAGTGATGTCTATTGTTTATTAATAATTGCTGTTTTTATCTCTTCATTGACATCTACCTTGCTCTTTAATCTGCCCTGAATACCTGCCTAAGTGGTTTTGAATTATGTTGTGAATCAGAATTACTAAAGGAATGTATTTTTTAATCTAAGAGGCCCAGCTTCACCCCCAGAGCTACTGAATAAGAGTCTCTAGAAATGAGGCACACGTATTCACATAAAAAAAAAAAAAAAGATTTCCATGTGATTTTTGAGGTATAGCCAAGGTTGCAGACCACTTCCTTAGTCTCCTCTGGACTAATTTTGTCTTTACAACAATTTTGTTGATGTATGTATTAGTATCCCCATTTTATAGATTAGGAAACTGAAGCTTATAAAAGTTCGATGACAGGTCAGGCTCACACAGCTAGAGATGTGTGGAGCTAAGATTCAAAGCCAAGCCCATGGCTCCAAATGACATGCTCTTTCACTTAATGACATTGAAGTGAAATTACACATAATGAGCAGCTATGTATAAATTTTTTCAGTACCCTGATAGAGATCTCATGTAAACTAGATATATTTACCTTATTTAGAGTAGCTAGTTCTTCCACAGAACTCTTTCTCTAAGCAAACTTCTGTTCAGAATTCCAATAAGTAAAACAAACATCAGGGACTTCCCTGGTGGTCCAGTAGACCAATAAAGAAGAACTACTTCCTCCATCTTTTTGGACTTTGAAGCAGCCAATTTGAAAAACACAATTCTAGTGAACTCCCTGATTCTACTGATGATGAAATAAAGAAAAGGAGATCAACTTGCCCAAGGTCACACAGCATATAGGAAATCAAGATCTAAAATTCAAGTTTACTTTAAAGATTAATTACATTAATTACATTTAAAGATTAATGCTCTTTCTAACACATTTGATATGATAAAGATGGAAACCAGCAACAAATCCAGAAAGTTCTGGAGAAAATCTCATTTACAGGAAAAAGTAAAAATATTAACCATTAATATATCTTGAGCACTTACTATATAGCAAGAACTCTTATTTTTTACTTATGGGTATACTCTGTTTCCAAGTACCTTCACCTGAATTAAACCTGCTTCATTCACAGGTCGATGAGCTTCTTTTGAACACATTCACCATCTTTTCCTCTTTACTCCTACTACTAATACCTTAATTCTGGCTCACATTATCTCTCTTCTCAAACAACTAAAAGTTTTACTGAGATGAAATTCACCCATTTAAATAGTACACAATACAATGCTTTTTCGTATATTCATAGAGTTCTACAGCCAGCCTCACAATTTAATTTTAGAATGTTTTCATCACTCCTAAAAGAAACCCCATATCGGGGAAAATCATCCCAATTTGCCCCTTGCTGAAGACCTGGCTACCACTAATCTACTTTCTGTCTTTATGAATTTGCCTATTCTGGACATTTCATATAAATGGAATCGTATAATATGTTGTCTTTTATGACTGACTTCTTTCACTTAGCATAATTTTTTTCAAGGCTAATCCATGTTGTAGCATAAATTAATGCTTCATTCTTCTCTATTACTGCTGAATAGTATTCCAGTGCATGGATACACCACATTTCGTTTACCCATTCATCAATTGATGGACTCTATTCTTGTTTGAGCCACTGAAATAGCATTCTGACTGATGTTCTGACCTCCATTTTCCTCTCCACTCTTCTCAGTGCGATTTGAAATATATTTTTAAAATTTTTTAATTGAAGGATAATTGCTTTTCAGAATTTTGTGGTTTTCTGTCACACATCAATAAGAATCAGCCATAGGTAAACCCATGTCCCCTCCCTCCCAGACTTCCCTCCCATCTCCCTCCCCATCCCACCCTTCAGCCTGTCACAGAGTCCCTGTTTGAATTCCCTGAGTCACACAGCAAATTCCCATTGGCTATCTATTTTACAAATGGTATTGTAAATTTCTATGTTACTCTTTCCATACATCTCCCTTTCTCCCTCCTCTCCTCCCATTGTGTCCATAGGTCTGTTCTCTATGCCTGTTTATCCATTGCTGCCCTGAAAATAAATTCATCAGTGCCATCTCTTCAGATTCCATATATATGTGTGGGACCTAATTAAACTTAAAAGCTTTTACACAGCAAAGGAAACTATAAACAAGGTGAAAAGACAACCCTCAGAATGGGAGAAAATAATAGCAAAGGAAACAAATAATAGCAAAGGATAAAGAATTAATTTCAAAAATATACAAGCAGCTCATACAACTCAATACTAGAAAAGCAAACAACCCAATCAAAAAGTAGGAAAGGGACACAAAGAGACACGTCTCCAAAGAAGACATACAGGTGGCTAACAAGCACATAATAAGATGCTCAACATCACTCATTATTAGAGAAATGCAAATCAAAATTACAATGACATACCACCTCACACCAGTCAGAATGGCCATCATCAAAAAGTCTACAAAGAACAAATGCTGAAGAGGGTGTGGAGAAAAGTGAACACTCTTGTATTGCTGGTGGGAATGTAAACTGATACAGCCACTATGAAATATTTTTTAAAAGTATCCATTTGCCATCATGACCTCAGGGGTTCCCCATTCTAAGTAGGAAGTCACAAATTTAATGTCTGCTAGTGGCAAGACAGGTCATGCAAAAGTGTGAAACTGTGAAATGCAAGACAATTTTGAGTGGTCATTCAGTAGTTGGTAGAAGAGTGCAAGCCCTGCTTAAAGATATTCGAATTTGAATTTAAAGAAAAAAACAACCATTTAACAAATAATCAGACTGCTTTTCTCCATGCATGGTCTACAGGAGAAAAGCCAAATCACTTAGTGAAGGAAAGTTACATGGCTCAAAATAGCCTGGAGTTAAAACTCCCCTCCAGGTCCTCCTCACCATTCTATGCAAAACAAAAAACTCTCTCACTCGAAGGGAAAAAAATGGACATTAAGGTTGATTGTCCAGCTCCTAGCCTGTCCAGCCTCTGGCCGATCTCCAGAATTCCTTGCCCTAGCTGTTTAAGAGATAACTACTCTGAACAACCTTGGAGAAGAACAGGCCCCCTTAAGACAGTAGATTTCCACATATATGCCTATATATACTTACTCTTCTCTTGGGTTAGTGCAGCAGCTCACTAATCTGACTGCTGCCCCTTCTTGCCTCATTAAGGTTGATCTGTTCCTGTAAAGTGCCCGTCTCATTCTTTTTCCTAACCTCGCCTTCTCTAACTCCCTTACCCTACACTTAGCAAGGCTCTATATCATTCCTTGACCTTATCTCCTGGTTCCTTTTCCACTTCTCTTCTTCCTCTGACCTCCTTTTCCCTCCTACTCCACAAGCTCCCACCACAGAGCATTAGAAGGGCCCAAATGAACTTTCTGTACTCTGCGGCCTTGTGCATTTTTGTTCTATCTAGAATGCGCTCCAACCTCTCTTTCTAGAGAGTTAATTCTCCATCCTTCAAGATCCTGCTTGATGGTCACCTACTCGACCACCCTTTGAAGTATACCTCTATTCCCATGCCTACCAAATTGCAATGGAACATTCTGTGCACAGGTCAGTCTCCCCGATCACGCTGAGAGCTCCTCCAAGGTAACAATGTTGTGATTGTTGTATTTTTAGAAACCTATCAAAATGCCAGTGAAACTCTTACGGTAGGTTGTTGGTTTTCTTGTCCCACAGAGCAAGTGTTTTTCAGCTAGCAGTGTTCTCCAGCTAATTACTATCTGGGCATAGCAACTCCTCTCTGTCCAATTGTCCAAAAAGATGCAGCTCCTACTACCATAGCTGGCCAAGAAGGAAGGAGGTGCTACATTCCTTGTCTTCCCTTGGAGCAATTATTCACAGAACTCCAGGGGAAGTTCTCCAATTCTCGGTCCAAAATCATCTGAAGTTGGTATATTGAGATCTGAAATAAGACATGGTGATCCTGGCCTTGAAACTTCAGTGTTTCATACAATGTGCATGCCAAGTCGCTTCAGTCATGTCCAAGTCTGTGCAACCCTATGGACTGTAGCCAGCCAGGCTCCTCTGTCCATGGGATTCGCCAGGCAAGAATACTGGAGTCAGTTGCCATGACCTCCTCCAGGGGATCTTCCCCACCCAGGGATCGAACCCAAGTCTCTTAGGTCTCCTGCATTGGCAGGCAGGTTCTTTACCACTAGTGCAAACTGAGAAGCCCATTTTCTTACTGCACAAGGGATGAATCTTATTATCTAGGGGGTCTCAACTGGATGATCCCTGGGACTTTGGAGAGTTTTCCATATGAATTTACCTCATTCTTCAATTCTCCCATTTCTCCTCCTCCCTTCCCACAGTTTTTAGCTCTTTCTCTCTCCCAGTTTCTTCCACCTCACCTACCTCTTCTCTCAGTTCTCTCCCTAAAGCAATAATCAAACCTCAAGACCTGTCAGCTTTCTCTCTGACTTGCAAATTTTGCATCTTCAGGGATCAACTGAATGTCAATATATTTTCTCCTTTTGTAAGTTCCTGTTGGTCTGCAGAGGTCAGGGTAGGCTGTCTCAGAGGTGAGCATTAGTCACAAAAGAGATGAGGTACACTGATGATTTTCTACTCAAGTCTGTGGACTTGTTCACCAACCCCCCCAAAATGTCTGTGATTAAATAGACCCTTCTCTGATTCTGAGAAATTCATTTCTCCCCTTGACATAACTAGGACTCTATTTCTTGTTAACAAGTACCCCTGCCTTATCCTGCTTAAAAAATTAGCCATCTCATAGCCCAAAGCCTTTCATTCTTTTTCTTAAATTAATTTTTATTGGAGTATCGTTCCTTTACAATATTGTGTTAGTTTTTACTATACAGCAAAGTGAATCAGCTGTACATATACATATATCTCCTCTTTTTTACAAATTTCTTTCCCATTTAAGTTACCCCAGAGCACTGAGTAGGGTTCCCTGATCCTTATAGTAGGTTCTCATTAGGTATCTATTTGGTATGTAGTATCAGTAATGTATATGTGTCAATCCCAATCTCCTAATTCATCCCACCCTGCCTTTCCCCCCTTGGTGGCCATCCATTTGTTCTCTTCATCTGTATCAGTCTTTCATTCTTTTCCATCTCTCCTTCCTTCCTTCTTTCCTCCCTCTCTCCCTCCTTCTCTCTTTCTTTCTTTTCAGAAGCAGTGGGAAGGGGAGGATAGGAAGATAATTAAACTGAGGTTGTTATACATTTTATTATCTCAACAAGGATAATCTCCATTACTGAAATACAATGCCACATATTTATTGAATGATTTCTACATGTCAGCAGTAAGTATCTTGATAGTGATTTGTTTCAACGGGCTAGTAGTATGAAATTTCTCCAGAACTGGCCAGATCAAGGAACTCAAACTTCAATGCCAGAAGCCAGGATTTGCTACAGTGAATAAGTTTTTATACAAGGTGAATGGCATTTGACACAGCCAAAAAATTGGTTATTTTGGTAGCCAGCTAGAAAATTCTGCTCCCAGTGCTTTCTGCAACAGTCTTTAATCCAATCAACCAGTTTGAATTGATCACCTACTATGTTCCAGGCACTATATTAATCATTGTGGCTACTATAATAAAAAGATGTTCATGTCTCATGGAGGGGCAAATATATATACTACTAAATGCATTACAGTGTGTGCAGTGATGTCATCAAAGTATGAACAAGGTGATTTTTTACAGAGGTTTGCAAACTGCTCACCACCAGTTTTTGTGAATGAAGTTATACTGACATATAGACACACCCCTTCATTCACATTGTTTATAAATAATTTTGTGCTATACTGGCAGATGTGTTGCAATAGAGACCATGGTCTGCAAAGCCAAAAATATTTCCTACCTGGCCTTTAACAGAAAAAGTTTATCAACTCCTGCCTTAGAGAAGCTAAATCTTTTTGGGGTAACCTGAAAAAGTATCAAAGAGATGTCATTTAAGCTGGAAGTTTTAGAATTAGTCTTACAAATGGACAAGAAAGGAAAGGAGATTATAGGCAGAAAGACCATAGGCAGAAGTTGAGCAGAGACATGGAGGTACAAAAAGAGCAAGGCCCTTACTAAAATCCAATGAATTATATAATGTATGAATTATATACATAGTATATGAATATATACATGTAAATAAATTTATTTTTTTAATGGTATCTTCTTGGGAACTGGTTCAGTGTGTGCTAATGGAACACTCCTTTGAGTAGGACAATTCTATGCTGTACATTACAAGTTGTTTAACCCCTCAAGTTCCCATCCATAAATGCTAGTAGAGTCTTCCAGGCTCTATGACAACCACAATCACAAACATATTCCCAAACATCCCAATGTGGCTTGTGTACAGGGTACATGGAAGAAGCAGTAGGAAATGGCAGGTTAGGAAGTTTACATGTTATCCAGCAGTCAGGCCACCCCCACATCTATAGTTTATGGCCTTTCTGCAATATGCCAAGGTCAGTCTAGGGCAGGAGGCCCAGAAAAAGTAGATAGCTTTCAAAATTCCATCCCTTGCCATTCCCCATCCAGCTGAACACTGACCATCTCACCAAGACGAAGTTAATTGAAGTGAACAAATCTGCTACAGCAATACAGACAGCTGAAGTATGCAGCTCCATATTGAACAAACTGGGCCATTAAGCACACATTACCAGTGGGGAATCTGCCCTTTAAAATTGCTATTAGAATGCTGATAAAACATTTTAAATAACCCAATAAATAAAAGGCACCTTAAGAATAATGTGAATGTATTTCTATGTTTCAAAGCCCCACAAATTGAGTGAGATTTATTTTCATCATTGCTGTCAATCCTTGCAACTCTTTCCTTTTCCATATTTATTCAGCATGCATTTGAGGGAAGGCAGGAAGAGGCATTCTCAGGAGGGAGTGGGTTAACAGTGTTCAAATAATAGCATTTCAACATGCTAAGGGTATTGGGAGGTAGAAATAAAGATCTTTCTCTCCCCAGCTCTCAAGGTCAGCCAACCCTAAGCAGCAGTAATATTCCCTGGGCCTTGATGAGAAAGAAATATGGTGATTTTGAACAAAATGACAGGCACACTGTTATACTGGTTAGGTTGTGTGTCCATGTCCAAGAGCACTTAAGGACAAAGTTCATTTCCCCAGCATATTGAAGAGGGAGGATTAGTGAGGGTTTTAGCTGTTTCAGTTCTTAAGACCCTTTCCTGAATATGTTGCAGATTAGATTCCAATCAGCCTACCTTCTCTTTGTGCCTCCATCTCATTCACAAATTAAAACAACATTTTATGGGGTCCAGTTTACTTAAAATTGTTGTAATTATTGCTTCATTGATTGCAAACCAGGAACCACCCACTTCTCTTAAATACAGACAGCTGGGCCATCTGTTCCCTATGAATCATGTAAACAGAGAAGACTTGAGAGAAGGATTTAAACACTTTCCAACCTGGTTCTGCCTTATTTCAAAAATGCAATCAACTGTCCAGAGACTTAACAGATGCAGTGCTTAATATCTGACCTGCCAACTTGATCATCTTGTATAACATAGGAAGTTCTGGTTAGAAAGTGAGGTCAAAGCCTCCAACCTAGTCACATTTGTTTGTCCTGTTCATTGAATTAAAGTATTTCTTTTATTATATGATAAACATATAAACATAAAATAAAAATTCAAGCAGTTCAGAGTAGTACAAAATCAAAAGTAAAATGTCCCCTCCTCCTTGCTCCCAGACACATTCCTTCAGACCTTTGACTTTTCTGTGTTTGGGACTTTTGAGGTTAATTAAATACTCTAGTTCTTGGTTTATTAACTGTAATCTGTATCTATTGAGGCTACCCACAAGGAAAGATGATGAATTTGGCTCCTTGGTCTTCTCTCTGAATGTAGCCAAGATCTGAGTCCATTAATTCTACCTCCCCTTCTCTTTCCCTTAAAATTGTTGTTATCGTCTTTAACTTCAGCTTTTTAATAAATGAGCTTTAATATTCAAATAATACACTTAAGCCTTGATTTCTTAATCCATCCACTTGGTTTTTATTTTATATTTTAGTGCAATCAAACTTAATATTTTCCTTTTCATGGTGTATACCTTTTGTCCTGTTGAAGAAATCTTTCTCTGCCACAAGGTCACAAAAATATTCTCCTATACTTTTTCTAAACTTTTGTCTTTTTTGCATCAGCCCCTAAACCTTCTGAAATTGACTGTTGTATAGAGATAGTTTGAAGTAAGGTTACAATTTCATTTTTTTCATATAGGTAATTATTTGTTGCAGCACTGTTTATTAAACCTTGCATTATCATATCCTAAAATTTTTCCCGGGTTTTTGTTATATACCAGGTGTTCTGTTATATACCAGGTGTTCTAAAACACTTTCAATAATAGTGTTGGTCTGAGTCTGAGATCTCTAGTTTATCCCACTGGCCAATTTGCTTAAATTGAATTGCATACCTTGGAGTTACATGCCTTCGTTGCCTCACCTTTAAACTGAGTATAGCAATATTTTGCCTTAACTCCCTCAGAAAGTTGCTGAGAAATCAGGTGGAATAATGCAAGAAAAGATGCTTTGACAGAAGGAAGTTGCAGAATCAAAACATACTAGCATCACTTAGTTAAACCCTTTATATTTATTGAAGTGGTAATTGGAATTAAGAGCAGACAAATGATCTGCCCATAAGGAAAGTATGATTATTATGCTCCTAGACTGTGCTTCCTAATGCTTCAGCACAAAGCAGAGAGCATTGTATCTGATCCTACTGAAAAAATCAAGTCCAACACTTAATCTACTAGGAGTGTCTGTTGAACCCTGTTCATGTTTTCCCAAAAATGTGATATAATCTCTGAAGTTTGACATATTGCTTCCACAGAAGCTTGTGCCTTACAGCCAATTTCAAGGTTGAATGGTGCAAGTGCAATTTTGCATAGGCCACCTCTGATTTAGCAGCAGAGATTGATAGAGATCACAGTCACTTAACAAGTGGCCTCTATCTAGTTGGTATCTGTCACACAGATATTATGTGCTAAAATATAAGGCACAGTTAGGTGATTTATATCTATGCTTTATAAAACAAGAACATCTATTTATAGAAAATGGCTCATCTGCAAGTTGGCAGACACACCTGAACAAGAAAACAAAAGTTTGATTTCAACATTAAATGGCAATTAATATAATTAAAAACTTTCATTTTCATTGAATTAGAAAAAATATGTCAGTCAAAGATTGAACTGGGCAGATAGGCTAAAAACAGGGAAAAATTTTAGGATATGATAATGCAAGGTTATAATGTGTTATTTTTCATTTTTATTGTGAGACATATTATTCACACAAAAGAGATGAAACATACCTACAGTTTAAGGATTAATAATTTAAAAAAGAAACCACTCATGTATCTACCATGCAGGTTAAAATATAGTACATCACCAATACCTTAGAAACCCTTAGTATATCTTCTATAGCACTTCCTCACCCCTAGGGGTGACCATAATCCTGGATCTTATGTTACTTATTTCCTTGCTATTGTTTATAATTTTGACACCTATGTATGTTTCTCTTACAAATGCATTGGTTAATTTTGCCTTGTTTTGAAATTTACATTATTCTTGTAATTTTCCTCTTCATTAGCACAAGAACCAAACTGACTAAACCTTAGATACATCTTCAGTTCAGTTCAGTTGCTCAGTTGTGTCTGACTCTTTGCGACCCCATGGACTACAGCATGCCAGGCTTCCCTGTCCATCTCCAACTCCCAGAGCTTGCATAAACTCATGTCCATCAAGTCGGTGATGCCATCCAACCATCTCAACCTCTGTTGTCCTCTTCTCCTGCCTTCAATCTTTCCCAACGTCAGGGTCTTTTCCAATGAGACAGTTCTTCACATCAGGTGGCCAAAGTATTGGAGTTTCAGCTTCAACATCAGTCCTTCCAATGAATATTCAGGACTGATTTCCTTTAGAATGGAATGGTTGGATCTCCTTGCAGTCCAAGGGACTCTCAAGAGTCTTCTCCAACACCACAGTCCAAAAGCATCAATTCTTCAGCGCTCAGCTTTCTTTATAGTCCAGCTCTCACATCCATACATGACTATTAGAAAAACCATAGCCTTGACTAGATGGACCTTTGTTGGCAAAGTAATGTCTCTGCTTTTTAATATGCTGTCTAGGTTGGTCATAGCTTTTCTTCCAAGGAGCAAGCGTCTTTTAACTTCATGGCTGCAGTCGCCACTTGCAGTGTTTTTGTAGCCTAAAAATGTAAAGTCTCTCACTGTTTCCATTGTCTCTCCATCTATTTGCCATGAAGTAATGGGACTGGATGCCATGATCTTAGTTTTCTGAATGTTGAGCTTTAAGCCAACTTTTTCACTATCCTCTTTCACTTTCATCAAGAAGCTCTTTAGTTCCTCTTTGCTTTCTGCCATAAGGATGGTTTCATCTGCATGTCTGAGGTTATTGATATTTCTCCTGGCAATCTTGATTTCAGCTGGTGCTTCATGCTTCATCCAACCTGGCATTTCTCATGATGTATTCTGCATATAAGTTAAATAAGCAGGGTGACAATATACATCCTTGATGTACTCCTTTGCCGATTTGGAACCAGTCTGTTGTTCCATGTCCAGTTCTAACTGTTGCTTCCTGACCTGCATACAGATCTCTCAAGAGGCAGGTCAGGTGGTCTGGTATTTCCATCTCTTTAAGAATTTTCCACAGGCTGTTGTGATCCACGCAGTCAAAGGCTTTGGCATAGTCAGTAAAACAAAAGTAGATGTTTTTCTGGAACTCTCTTGCTTTTTCGATGATCCAACAGATGTTTGCAATTTAATCTCTGGTTCCTCTGCCTTTTCTAAATCCAGCTTGAACATCTAGAAGTTCACGGTTCACATACTGTTGAAGCCTAGCTTAGAGAATTTTGAGCATTACTTTGCTAGTGTGTGAGATGAGTGCAATTGTGTGGTAGTTTGAAGATACATCTTAAACTTAAATAAATTCAACTGTATGATAGGAAAAGAAAAGAAGGAAAAATAAAGAACTAGCAGAAATATAAAAAAGAAGAATGATCATTTAAATAGTATTAGTTATTCTGTTTTCCATCTAGAGTTGTCAAATAAAATACAGGACACCAAATGAAATTTGAATTTCAAACAAAAACCTAAATCTGTAATATAATTATTACATAGAAAATACTTACACTATTGGTTGTTTATCTAATATTCAAATTTAATGTGGCTTCTATTTGTTTTATTTGCTAATTCTGGCAACCTGTTCCACATCTTTCAATGAGCCTGCATCCAGAGGAAATGGGATATGGAAAATGTGACTCTCTCATTTCTTTTCAAATATCATTTGACTTCTATAGTATGATAATTTCACAGCATTATGTGTAAATCCAGTGTTCAACTATAGGAATAGTAATGTGTTCCAGTGCTGGAGGCAAGACTGGCTTGTTGGAAGATATGTTGGTCTCTAACATGGTACTTTCCCAGGGTATTTTTGAAGGTAACTTTGATTATAGAAAATTGTATCAAGAAGTGCATTCAGCTACTAATAACAGAGACTTAACTTCAGCATTTTAAAACAATAAATTACCATTCATATGAATATAGTCTAGAGATAGGACATACAAGGATGGCATAATGGCCTTAAGTGTCATCAGGGACTCAGGCTCCTGTCTATCTGCTCTACCATCCTTAGTGCTGACTTGCATCTTTAAGGTAACTTCAAGGTCCAAAATGACTACTAGAGTTCCAGCTATTCCAGGCAGGAAATATGAGAGGCAGAGGACTATATGGGACTCACCAGCAGTCTGCCCAATCTTAAATAGCTTTCCTGAAAGTCCTTCCTAATAAGGTCCACTTTAGGTCTCACTAATAGTTCCTAGTTGAAATGGAAGCTGAGAAATGTAATTTCTGATGAGCATATTACTATCCAGAAAAAAAATCTCTCACTAAGGACGAAGGGGAAAGTGGATGTTGAATAGGCAATTAATAGTGTCAGTGATTTATTCCCTTTTCTACTGAATTAAGAATCCAACTCCTGACTGGCTTCACTGGTGGCTCAGTCAGTAAAGAATCTGCCTGCAATGCAGGAGACGTGGGTTCGATTCCTGGGTCAGGAAGATTCCCTGAAGAAGAGAGTAGTTACTCACTCCAGTGTTCTTGCCTGGAGAATTACATGGACAGACGAGCTTGGTGGGCTACAATCCATGGGGTCGCAAAGAGGCAGACACGACTGGGCAACTAACAAATATAAAACATAAACCACTGTGATTATTTTCATGGGAAACTGTCTAAAATCTCATCCATTACTTTTTTGATCATAAAGAATCAGTCAAATTATATTACCTTGTTCAAAAAACAATTTATAAATCTGTCTATAAATTTAACATACATTTTAATCCAAAATACTACTACACTGCTATAAATAAGTAGCCTCTTCATTCAAATACTTTACAAGTAATACTCTATGATACTTATGTATTAATGGTTGGCACTAATGAATGCAGTCAGTCTTCCTAAAGAACACTTTAGCTTTATTGACAAATCTAACATTGATTTTTATACTGTTTAAAGGATCTTTCAAATAACCCAAGTGCAGGGAACATCATAATGTTTCCTAAACTCTTTGGAAGGTGATCAGAGATACACTATTGGGCCATGCTTCTGGCCTGACACAGGTGTGTGTTGGATGCTACATTTATTCCCTTTGATGCAGCAGCAACCTACCATGTACATTCTGTGATTTTCCAGAATCCTTGTTTCTCCCTTGGGTCACCATTTGATCCTTTTACCTTCTCTTGAAAGGTGAAGGAGGATGCAGTATAAACAAAAGACAAACACATTTTTCTTTTAAGAAGTTACAGAAAGAGTCAAGTAAGGAATTTTAAATAATGAAATCAAATTTAATTTTAGGGCTATTTAAATATTCAACTTACTAGTGATTTCCTACATAATCTAGAGTTTGCCTGCATCCTAAGATGCTTAAGTCATGTCCAAGTCTGTGCGACCTTATGGACTGGAGCCTGCCAGGCTCCTCTGTCCATGGGATTCTCCAGGCAAGAATACTGGAGTGGGTTACCATGCCCTCCTCTAGGGGATCTTCCTGACACAGGTATCAAACCTATGACTCATGTCTTCTGCATTGGCAGGCGGCTTCTTTACACTAGCACCACCTGGGAAGCCTACTGGCAATATACTTCAGTATTCTTGCCTGGGAAATACCATGGACCAAAGAGCCTGGTGGGCTACAGTTGGTGGGTCTCAGAGAGTCAGACATGACTAAATGACTGATCATGAGCCTGGTGAAGTTAGGTAAGTAGCTACATATTTCCAGTACACAGATGTTGGGAGGAGCACTATGCTGATCTGGCTGTTATTCTGGTCTCGTAGAATACAAGGGAGGAACGATCTACTCAGTTATCAGTTGGGTTTCTTTCTTTCATTATTGCAGATACACCTGTGCAAATAGCAAACCTCTAAAATCAGCACTTTGGATCACAGTTTAGTCTACTTTCTGGGCCCAGCTGGGACTCCAGGAACATACATTTCAAAATGAATATCAGAGTATTTGCCCCTGCAGTCCTTTTGGCTGGATGGGGCAAGAGATTGGCCAAGGAAGTGCAATAATAAGAAAAATGCTCAGTAGTCTCTCTGCTTCTTCAGTCAGGCTCCCAGACAGACTTCTGAATCCCCAGAGTGATTCATACTCAATGGCACTGTGTCCTGAGAACTTCAACGTGGTAGGGTAGAAAGGGCTTCCCAGATGGCACTAGCGGTAAAGAACTCACCTGCCAATGCTGGAGACATAAGAGACATGGGTTCAATCCCTGGGTTGGGAAGATCCCCTGGAGGAGGGCATGGTAACTCACTCGAGTATTCTTGCCTCGAGAATCCCCATGGACAGAGGAGCCTGGTGGGCTACGGTCCATGGGATCACAAAGAGTCAGATACAACTGAAGTGAGTTCGCATGAAGGCAGAGTAGAAAGATCAGGGGATTTGAAATTTGCTAAATTTGAGCCTAAATCCTGAACTTGAGATACATCAATTAAATTTCATGAAATATATACCATTTTTTTAAAATGTAAAATGGAGTTAATGCCTACCACATAGGATTGGGTAATGTATAACTGAAATGATGTAGGGCTGAACACACAGGAAACATTCACTTAATAGTAGGTTTAACCTATGAGTTGTCAAAAAAAAAAAGCTGCAGGGTAACAGACAGTCCCTTCTATTGGGCATTTGGTATGTGCACAATATTTTTGGATTTTTGCATGTACTAACAGCTCACATTTTTTTCATAGTAACTATGGAATTCTAAATAGGATATATCAGGTTGACTTCCTCCCAAAAAGTCCCACAGTATTTGCTCATCCTCAGTCTGAAATCTGAAATTCCCTTTAGTTTCACTTATAGTTCATCTAAATTGCAAAGCCTCAAGGACAGCTCGATGTTTATGCAGTATTGTAAAAGGTCCCAAAACCCGGTTTTGATAAAGAAAAGAAAAATTGATGAAGATACTAGGCCTTAGCAGATGGCTAACACCAAAGGGTAGGGATGGGTAAAGCCAGAGAAAGGTACACTCTTAATATAATAAGCTTGGTATACACATCAAGACTCTTGGAGAAAAATACTAATACTTAACTACTGAATACTATGTACCAGGCATTGTTCTAAGCCCTATACATGGAATGTTTTATGTAATACTTGCAATAACCCTCTGAGGCTGTTACCTTATTCTTCCCATTTTGCAGATGAAAATACTGAGGGTCTAAGAAATTAAGTGGGCTTCCCAGGTGGTTCAGTGGTAAAGAATCTACCTGCCAATGCAGAAGAAGTGAGAATGATCCCTGGGTTGTGAAGATCCCCTGGAGAAGGGATGGCAACCCACTCCAGGATTCTTGCTTGGGAAAATCCCATGGACAGAGGAGCCTGGTGGGCTACATACAGTCTATGGGGTCACAAAGAGTCAGACATGACTGAGTGAATGAACACTGGGTGCACAAGAAGCTGAGTCATTTTACAAGGTTACTTACTTGCAGAGCCAGGATTTGGATGCAGTCTGGCTAGATCTTGAGTTGACCTATTATCTATGATTTTAAGCATCTTATATAACAGCAGCTGACATTTGGTAAACGTTGATGGCAAAATCTATGAGATGTAGCTCTAAGCACTTCACGTGAATTATCTCATAATAATCCTCCAACAACCCTTGGGAGTGTCATTGTTAACTCCATTTGACAGAATAAGAGTCTGTGATTCAGAGAGTTAAATTACTTGCCCAAGGTCATGTAGCATATAAATGACAAATAAGCCAAGATTCCAACCAAGCACTTTGGTTCGGTGGCCTGCATTCTTTTTTTTTAATTCAAGTATAGCTGCTTTACAATATTAGCTTCAAGTGTACAACAGAGTGATTCAATATTTTTATAGATTATAATCCATTTAAAGTTATTATAAAATATTGGCTGTATTCCCTGAGCTGTACATTGTATCCTTGTATCTTATTTTATACCTAGTAGCTTGTACCTCTTAACCTTCTATATCTTGCCACTCCTCCCATCGCTGTCCCCACTGGTAACCACTTGTTTGTTCTCTATACCTGTCAGTCTGTTTTTGTTTTGTTATATTTATTCGTTTCTTTTATTGGAGAAGGCGACAGCACCCCACTCTAGTACTCTTGCCTGGAAAATCCCATGGATGGAGGAGCCTGGTAGGGTGCAGTCTGTGGGGTTGCGAAGAATCGGACATGGCTGAGAGACTTCACTTTCACTTTTCACTTTCATGCATTGGAAAAGGAAATGGCAACCCACTCCAGTGTTCTTGCCTGGAGAATCCCAGGGACAGGGGAGCCTGGTGGGCTGCCGTCTATGGGGTCGCACAGAGTCAGACACGACTGAAGTGACTTAGCAGCAGCAGCAGCAGCAGCAGCAACCCCATCTAACAGATGAGAAACAGGTGTCCTGTGTCTGAGGTCGCATAGCCCCTAAGCAGAAACAGATCCTAAAGCCAGGGTCTCAGAATCTTTGCTTTAACCAGGACATCTGACCACTTCCTGTAGAGACTATTCTACAGCTTGGGATTTACAGTTTGCAAGGCCTTTCACAGTTTTGCCTCTGCTAAATAGGCAGCTCAAAGGCAGTTTCTCAGGCTCTGGTTATTCCACAACAGCTTGGTGGATTAGTTGCTGTTCTTTTTTGGTGTTCTAAAACTGAGAATTCCTAAAGGATTCATCTAAGAAGATTATAAAGAATAGCCCTAGAATGTTCTTTCCTAACACTCTGCCTCTCAATCTTCAGGCCTTACAGGAAATACATTGGCAACTATCACAGGAAAACCAATCATTCGGCCAGCACTACCTAACAAATTGCTTTGAAACTATTTTAGAAGTGACAGATGAGTGCCAGGTCCTGGAAGGCACATGTTCTTGCTTCCTTAATTGCTGCCTGACCAAAAAGCATAAGGCAAATAATATTGAGAATCTTATCTCCAAAGTGCACTACTTCTGATGGCAGAAGAAGCTGTACATGTACCTATTGAACAGGCCTACTGAAACCTTGTTTGCTCAATATTAATTAAGAGATGCTAATATAATCCAGCATCTGTGAATGAGGCAAGAAGACATCTGTTGATTATCAGGACAAGTATTTCATATTTTTATAAACTTTTAATAGCTTAAGTAGCTAAAAGTACTTTTATAAACGTGGAAATTCAACCATTTAATGCCTCTAGGATATGAGAAAAAGGTTAATGTTTAGGTCTTCCTATTTGGAATAAAAATATTGAGATGAAAAGCTATTAAACAAGACAGGTTTCCAGATTCTTAATTTGCTGCTATATCCTTAAGCTAATGGCTCTACATAGCAGTACTCATTCTAGGCAAAAACATAAGTATGAGATTGGGTTTTGGGTCTTTCTATATTTTCCTTTATCCACTCAGCAATCTTCATGTCCTTTCTGTGCTTCTCTCTTCCCTCACTCAAATGGCTTAATGCTAAAAGATTTTATTATGGTTTCTAAAACTGTGGTGTTGGAGAAGACTCTTGAGAGTCCCTTGGACTGCAAGGAGATCCAACCAGTCCATTCTAAAGGAGATCAACCCTGGGATTTCTTTGGAAGGAATGATGCTAAAGCTGAAACTCCAGTACTTTGGCCACCTCATGCGAAGAGTTGACACATTGGAAACGACTCTGATGCTGGGAGGGATTGGGGGCAGGAAGAGAAGGGGATGACAGAGGATGAGATGGCTGGATGGCATCACGGACTCGATGGACATGAGTCTGAGTGAACTCCGGGAGTTGGTGATGGACAGGGAGGCCTGGCGTGCTGCGATTCATGGGGTCGCAAAGAGTCGGACACGACTGGTGACTGAACTGAACTGAACTGAAAGTGGACCAGAGCCATGCTCTATGACTTGCTCTCCACATTCCCCACTTGAAAAATTACCCGAGTCCCATTCCAATAGGACTTTCTACAAAGTGTAATTTATAAAAGCAACCAGATGACTTCAAAATCCCAGTTCTGGGAAAGTATGTGGCACAAACAAAAGTGCTAGTAGGTAAGACTAGATGTAGGAAGATGAAAGAGTGAGGTAAACGACTGTCCCAGTTTGCCCATTACTGAGGCAAATTTCCTAGGACATGGGACTTCAGTTATAAGCCCAGAAAATTTCCAGGTGAACTGAAACAAGTCATTTCAGTTCAGTTTAGTTCAGTCACTCCGGACTCTTTGCAACCCCATGAATCACAGCACGCCAGGCCTCCCTGTCCATCACCAACTCCCGGAGTTCACTCAAACTCATGTCCATCGAGTTGGTGATGCAATCCAGCCATCTCATCCTCTCTCGTTCGCTTCTCCTCCTGGACACAATCCCTCCCAGCATCAGGGTCTTTTCCAATGAGTCAACACTTCACATGAGGTGGCCAAAGTATTGGAGTTTCAGCCCAGCATCAGTCCTTCCAATGAACACCCAGGACTGATCTCCTTTAGAATGGACTGGTTGGATCTCCTTGCAGTTCAAGGGATTCTCAAGAGTCTTCTCCAACACCACAGTTCAAAAACATCAATTCTTCAGCACTCAGCTTCCTTCACAGTCCACCTCTCACATCCATACATAACCAGTGGAAAAACCATAGGCAGGACTAGACGGACTTTTGTTGGCAAAGTTATATCTCTGCTTTTCAACATGCTATCTAGGTTGGTCATAACTTTTCTTCCAAGGAGTTAGCATCTTTAAACTTCATGGCTGCAGTCACCATCTGCAGTGATTTTGGAGCCCCCAAAAATAAAGTCTGACACTGTTTCTACTGTTTCCCCATCTATTTCCCATGAAGTGATGGGACCGGATGCCATGATCTTCGTTTTCTGAATGTTGAGCTTTAAGCCAACTTTTTCACTCTCCTCTTTCACTTGCATCAAGAGGCTTTTTAGTTCCTTTTCACTTTCTGCCATAAGGGTGGTGTCATCTGCATATCTGAGGTTATTGATATTTCTCCCGGCAATCTTGACTCCAGCTTGTGCTTCTTCCAGTCCAGCATTTCTCATGATGTACTCTGCATAGAAGTTAAATAAGCAGGGTGACAATATACAGCCTTGACGCACTCCTTTTCCTATTTGGAACCAGTCTGTTGTTCCATGTCCAGTTCTAATTGTTGCTTCCTGACCTGCATATAGGTTTCTCAAGATGCAGGTCATGTGGTCTGGTATTCCCATGTCTTTCAGAATTTTCCACAGTTTATTGTGATCCACACAGTCAAAGGCTTTGGTATAGTCAATAAAGCAGAAATAGATGTTTTTCTGGAACTCTCTTGCTTTTTCCATGATCCAGCGGATGTTGTCAATTTGATCTCTGGTTCCTCTGCCTTTTCTAAAACCAGCTTGAACATCAGGGAGTTCGCAGTTCACCTGTTGCTAAAGCCTGGCTTGGAGAATTTTGAGCATTACTTTACTAGCATGTGAGATGAGTGCAATTGTGCAGTAGTTTGAGCATTCTTTGGCATTGCCTTTCTTTGGGATTGGAATGAAAACTGACCTTTTCCAGTCCTGTGGTCACTGCTGAGTTTTCCAAATTTGCTGGCATATTGAGTGCAGCACTTTCACAGCGTCAGCTTTCAGGATTTGAAATAGCTCAACTGGAATGCCATCACCTCCACTAGTTTTGTTCGTAGTGATGCTTTCTAAGGCCCACTTGACGTCACATTCCAGGATGTCTGGCTCTAGGTGAGTGACCACACCATCATGATTATATTGGTTGTGAAGCTCTTTTTTGTACAGTTTCTGTGTATTCTTGCCACCTCTTCTTAATATCTTCTGCTTTTGTTAGGTCTATATCATTTCTGTCCTTTATCGAGCCTATCTTTGCATGAAATGTACCCTTGGTATCTCTAATTTTCTTGAAGAGATCTCTAGTCTTTCCCATTCTGTTATTTTCCTCTATTTCTTTGCATTGATGGCTGAAGAAGGCTTTCTTATCTCTCCTTGCTATTCTTTGGAACTCTGCATTCAGATGCTTATATCTTTCCTTTTGTCGTTTGCTTTTTGCTTCTCCTCTTTTCACAGCTATTTGTACGGCCTCCTCAGACAGCCATTTTGCTTTTTTGCATTTCTTTTCCATGGGGATGGTCTTGATCCCCGTCTCCTGTACAATGTCACCAACCTCCGTCCATAGTTCATCAGGCACTCTGTCTATCAGATCTAGTCCCTTAAATCTATTTCTCACTTCCACTGTATAATCATAAGGGATTTGATTTAGGTCATACCTGAATGGTCTAGTGGTTTCCCCCACTTTCTTCAACTTAAGTCTGGTTTTGGCAATAAGGAGTTCATGATCTGAGCCACAGTCAGCTCCTGGTCTTGTTTTTGTTGACTGTATAGAGCTTCTCCATCTTTGGCTGCAAAGAATATAATCAATCTGATTTCAGTGTTGGCCATCTCGTGATGTCCATGTGTAGAGTCTTCTCTTGTGTTGTTGGAAGAGGATCTTTGCTACGACCAGTGGATTCTCTTTGCAAAACTCTATTAGCTTTTGCCCTGCTTCATTCTGTACTCCAAGGCCAAATTTGCCTGTACTCCAGGTGTTTCTTGACTTCCTACTTTTGCATTCCAGTCCCCTATAATAAAAAGGACATCTTTTTTGGGTGTTAGTTCTAAAAGGTCTTGTAGGTCTTCATACAACCGTTCAACTTCAGCTTCTTCAGCGTTACCGGTTGGGGCATAGGCTTGGATTACTGTGATACTGAATGGTTTGCATTGGAAGCAAACAGAGATTATTCTGTCGTTTTTGAGATTGCATCCAAGTACTGCATTCTGGACTCTTCTGTTGACCATGATGGCTACTCCATTTCTTCTAAAGGATTCCTGCCCACAGTGGTAGATATAATGGTCGTCTGAGTTAAATTCACCCATTCCAGTCCATTTTAGTTCTCTGATTCCTAGAATGTCGACGTTCACTCTTGCCATCTCCTGTTTGACCACTTCCAATGTGCCTTGATTCATGGACCTGACATTCCAGGTTCCTATGAAATATTGCTCTTTACAACATCGGACCTTGCTTCTATCACCAGTCACATCCACAGCTGGGTATTGTTTTTGGTTTGGCTCCATCCCTTCATTCTTTCTGGAGTTATTTCTCCACTGATCTCCAGTAGCATATTGGGCACCTACCGACCCGGGGAGTTCCCCTTTCAGTATCCTATCATTTTGCCTTTTCCTACTGTTCATGGGGTTTTCAAGGCAAGAATAATGAAGCGGTTTGCCCTTCTCTTCTCCAGTGGACCACATTCTGACAGACGGGTCATGGTGGCCCCACATGGCATGGCTTAGTTTCACTGAGTTAGACAAGGCTGTGGTACATGTGATTAGAGTGGCTAGTTTTCTGTGATTATGGTTTCAGTGTGTCTGCCTTCTGATGCCCTCTCTCAACTCCTACCGTCTTACTTTGGTTTTTCTTACTTTGGACGTGGGGTATCTCTTCAAGGCTGCTCCAGCCAAGCTCAGCTGCTGCTCCTTACCTTGGACAAGGGGTAAGGAGCAGCCACGGCTACCCCTCCTGACCTTGAATGTGAAGTAGCTCCTCTTGGCCCTCCGGTGCCCGCGTAGCCACCGCTCCTTGGACGTGGGTTTGCTCCTCTTGGCCGCCTTCTCTGACCTCGAGCCTGTGGTAGCTCTTCTCGTCCACTGCCCTGAGCTCGGGCGTGCAGTAGCTTGTCTCTGCTGCCACCCCTGACCTCCGGGATCGGGTAGCTTGTCTCGGCCGCTGCCACTGACCTCGGACATGTGGTAGCTCCTCTCGGCTGCTCCTGTGCTGACACAGCCTGGCACTCTTGGTCGCCGCCCTGACCTTGGGCGAGCAGTAGCTTCTCTTGGCTGTGCTTCTGCACTGTCCATCACAGCTGGCGCACTTCTGCACAGTCCATCGTAGCAGGTTTACCCAAGGCATATTGTTTATAGTAAGCAAACAATTTTAAAAAAAGAACAAATGTTCATCAGTAGAGTAATGGTTGAGTAGATTAAGGGATGTCATTTTGTAGAGTATTACCTTGTTATTGAAAAGAATGAGGCAAATCTCATGTATTGAATAGAAAATATTACTGCAAAGAATTGTTAAATCCAAAATCAAAGTATACAATAAAATGTCCAGTATAATACCATTTTTGTTAAAGTTTCTTTTTTTAAAAAGGCAATAAAAGTAGAAAAGTGACATGATTAGATTTGCCTATTAGATCTAATCCTAAATGTGAAAATAATGTGGCATTTAAAAATCCAGTTTTGTACTGGATAACACAGGGGTGATCCACACATTTGGAAAGATCATTAGAGATATTATTAATAGTTATTATTCCTCAGGGCTATGAATTTTGAAAAATGTATCCTAAATACATGAAAAAAAATGGAGCAATCTAGAATAACTTTGGATTCCCTCGTGGACCCCAAATATTCTTGCCTGAGAAATTCCATGGACAGAGGAACCTGGTGGGCTACAGTCCATGGGGGTCACAAGACTTGGACACAATTGAGTGACTAAACCACCACCAGAGTAACTTAGAATTACAGTCATACCAGAAAAGATGAATGTTCAAAAAAATGAATAGAAAAACAAAAGAATAATAGAATGATAGCAAACAGGCATATTCTCAATTTTTAAGTTAAGTGGCCTAAAAAAAAAAGCCAAATGCAATTGCTAATGATGGAAGTAGAGAGAAGGAGTAAAAACTTGTAAGATAATGCTTAGCTAGGAAATAAAAATGTTTAATAAATAAAGTTTAGAGCTATTTGAGTTTCATGATAGTGCAGATCTTTGATATGAACAGATTCACTATATGACATATGTGAAAATAAATAAGTGGTTAGAAAACTGTTTTAGTGAGTAGATACAGTCACTGCAAAAACGGTGTTTTGTGAGTGAAATATGTTATACAGGTATGCAATACTTTGGGGAGTTGTCAGTGTCTCAGGACTTCTTTCTTTTATATGTCAAAGGTCATCTATATACAGAAAGAAATAAAAATAAATATTAACTATAGTACACCAAATGGGTAATGATGATTTTTATTGATTAATATGAATACAAAATATTTTAACTTTTTCTTAATACTCTTCTGTTTTCCAACTGTATCTACAAATGAAATGTAGTCCTTTTATAATCAGAAACAAAACAAAACAAAAAACATGAATTATTAGCTTCTATGCATCACTGGGGAGCTTTCCTCATAGCTCAGTCGGTAAAGAATCTGTCTGCAATGCAGGAGACCGGGGTTCGATTCCTGGGTAGGGAAGATCCCCTGGAGAGGAAATGGCAACCCACTCCAGTATTCTTGCCTGGAGAATCCCATTGACAGAGGAGCCTGGCAGGTTATAGTCCATGGGGTTGCAAGAATCAGACACAACCTAGCGGCTAAATCACCATCCATCACTGGAAAAGGATTTCCATTGTGTGGAAAAGGATTGTGTCAATGCAATGTTGGTGAGAGTGTAATGTAGAGGAACAAAACTTGCCACCCTAAAATGCTCTTCAGGCTGTAGATTATTTCAAGCTGAAAACAAGCAGGGCCCAAAAGACTCAGGAAGAACCTTAGACCTTCCTCCTAACTGCATAGAGAATGTAGAGAAAGCCAATTCCAAGAAGTGAGATATTATTAATACCATAGATAACTACAGTAAAACTACGTGGGCTAGACAGGGAGGAACCTAGAAAAGTCTGTTAAAATTCCTCTCTGGGTCTCATCATTTTTGTTGATGTGTTGTTCAGTCGACTCTTTGTGACCATTGTTTCTGTGATGGAGTAGCCATCATAGTCAACAAAAGAGTCTGAAATGCAGTACTTGGATGCAATCTCAAAAACGACAGAATAATCTCTGCTCATTTTCAAGGCAAACCACTCAATATCACTATAATCCAAATCTATGCCCTGACCAGTAATGCTGAAGAAGTTGAAGTTGAACAGTTCTATGAAGACCTACAAGACATTCTAGAACTAACACCCAAAAAAGATGTCCTTTTCATTATAGGGGACTGGAATGCAAAAGTAGGAAGTCAAGAAATACCTGGAGTAGCAGGCAAATTTGGCCTTGGAGTACGGAATGAAGTAGGGCAAAGGCTAATAGAGTTTTGCCAAGAGAACACAATGGTCATTGTTTCTGTACGGCCCAGCAAACATTTGTTTACCAATCATTTGCTTTTTAATTTCCATGTCAATTGCCTTACTCTCCCTTGAAGTCTTAAACCACTACCCCCAACATCCTCTTTTGTTTTTAGCTGAAAATGGTATAAAGGTGAGGTTTTCAGCCTTTTTGGCAAGTTACTCAGTTTTCCTGGGTCTCTTCCATATATACATGTTATTAAACTTCTGTTCAATTTTCTCCTGTTGATCTGTCTCATGTCAATTTCATTTCTAGACCAGCCAGAATAACCTTGAAATGTAGAGGAAATTTTTTTTTCCTTCTTGACAGTAAATAGGTGACCCCTTTTTAGAAGGCAATTAGCTGTATCAATAAAATGTTTTAGCTTGAAAATCTTCAATCCAGCAATTTCACTTTTCTGTGTGGATATCAGTATATATAAGGACAATTATTGCAGTGTTATAATAGCAGAACTTGGAACAAACCATATTCATCAATGGGTTGTTGGTTAAATAATGTAAGCTATGTATCATTGGAAGGACTGATGCTGAAACTGAAACTCTACTTTGGACACCTGATGCAGAGAGCCAACTCATTAGAAAAGACCCTGATGCTGGTAAGATTGAGGGCAAAAGAAGGGGGTGACAAAGAATGAGACAGTTGGAGTCCATCACCACTGATCACCAACTCAATGGACTTGAGTTTGAGCAAACTCTGGGAGATAGTGAAGGACAGAGAAGCCTGATGTGCTTCAGTCCATGGGGTCACAAAGAGCCAGACACAACTTAGCGACTGAACAACAACAACAACATACTAAGGAATAAAGGGAAGACAATTAAAAGAACAAGTAAACAATGACACGGAAGGCTGTCCATAGTATGTGGTTGAATTAAAACAAATTGCAGAATAATGTATTTGTAACCTTATTCGCTATATGTGTACATGTACACAAACATACAAAGACATATTTGCATGAGCATAGAAAAAGTTTTGCCTGGAGAATCCCAGGGACGAGGGAGACTGGTAGGCTGCCATCGATGGGGTTGCACAGAGTCGGGCACAACTGAAGTAACTTAGCAGCAGCAGCAGCAGCAGAAAAATCTAGAGATATAGAAATTAAACTGTTCTGTTAAAACAGTGGTTACTTCTGTAAAGGTTAGGGGAAGGGTGGAGAGTGAATATATATTCACTTTATATATTTATATATTGCTTAAGATTTTCTTTTTTAGTCATAAACATGTAGAATCTTGTTAAAAAAAGAAGAGTTTTATCCTGAAAAGGAAATCACTACACATGCACACACACACACACACCACACACACACACCACACACACACACACAAAATCAGATAAACTCTTTCCCATCAAAGTGTTAGAAGTTGATTGGAACCATAAAATCTGACCTGAGGAATCAGATGCAATTTAGCTGAGGGTCTCCAGAGATGCAAAATCCTACCACCTAGGAATGAATGAATGAGTAAATGGCATTTTAGATTTGGCACAGTAGAAAAAAGAGGTGAATAGTTTTGGGTGAACTGAGGCAGAGGGTGTTCCTAGTGTTTCCACATTATATCACAACACATGAAAGACAACTAACATATTCTCTCAGAGGGTTTAGGGAATCATAGGCTATATGATATTATTTATCTTCAGGGCTAGTTCCAGGAAACCACTCTAAAGTCTTATGTACTGATTCCAGCCAGGTTTATAAAGGACTTCCAGGATGACCAGTAAAGTCTAATAACATGGCTAAATTTTCCATTGAATTGAACCTAAATATTTGAATAGATAGCCCTATAACAATATGGTTTTCAATATGTACATTCTTCATGGAACATTATGCTGTGAGTTCCTATTAATTAAATTTAACCTAGACAATACTTATCAGCCCACCACCTTCACTCTCCACTACCAAAAAAGAGAAAATAGAAAAGAAAAAAAGATGGCTGTAATTTGCTCAGACATCCTGGTTTTGTTGAAATGATTTTAAATCCTTTGTTTCTTAATCGATACTTTCCCCTTAGTAATTAAAGCATGGCAATAAATAAGGATGAAGCCTTTTATATTACTTGACAATGACAGGGTCAGGCTCTCAGTCTCAAATTCATCAGCTTGAGATGAGAAGCAGCAGCACAACGGGGGAAACCCATCTGTCTTTATTAAGACTTGGCACCAATAGAGAAAAGCTCATTTAGTAAATGGCAGTTCCCATTCTGCAAAGCGACAGAAAATTTACTGCACTGTCAGCAGGAAAAAAATAATCCACTCAGAGAAAGTTGTTATATTCAGTTCATTCGCTCAGTTGTGTCTGACTCTTTGCAACCCCATGGACTGCAGCATGCCAGGCTTCCATGTCCATCACCAACTCTTGGAGTTTACTCAAACTCGTGTTCATTGAGTTGGTGATGCCATCCAACCATCTCATCCTCTGTCGTCCCCTTTTCCTCCCACCTTCAATCTTTCCCTGCATCAGGGTCTTTTCCAATGGGACAGTTCTTCACATTAGGTGGCCAAAGTATTGGAGTTTCAGCCTCAGCATTAGTCCTTCCAATGAATATTCAGGACTGATCTCCTTTAGGATGGACTGGTTGGATCTCCTTGCAGTCCAAGGGACTCTCAAGAGTCTTCTCCAACACCACAGTTCAAAAGCATCAATTTCTTCGGCCCTCAGCTTTCTTTATAGTCCAACTCTCACATCCATACATGACTACTAGAAAAACCATAGCTTTGACTAGGCAGAATTTTGTTGGCAAAGTAATGTCTCTGCTTTTGAATATGCTGTCTAGGTTGGTCATAACGTTTCTTCCAAGGAGCAGGCGTCTTTTAACTTCATGGCTGCAGTCACCATCTGCAGTGATTTTGGAGCCCAAGAAATAAAGTCTCTCACTATTCTCATTGTTTTCCCATCTATTTGCCATGAAGTGATGGGACCAGATGCCATGATCTCAGTTTTCTGAATGTTGAGTTTTAAGCCAACTTTTTCCCTCTCCTCTTTCACTTTCATCAAAAGGCTCTTTAGTTCTTCACTTTCTGCCATAAGGGTGGTGTCATCTGCATATTTGAGGTTACTGATATTTCTCCTGGCAATCTTGATTCCAGTTTGTGCTTCCTCCAGCCCAGCATTTCCCATGATGTACTCTGCATATAAGTTAAATAAGCAGGGTGACAATATACAGCCTTGACATATTTTCCTGATTTGGAACAAGTCCTTTTTTATATTAGGGAGATTTAAAGAGAAAGCATTTTAGTGATATTACAGAGGATAAAAATTTCTACCTAATAATACATAGCAAAGTAGAAAAAAATGAGTAAATAAAAAGTTAGGTCATTGTTCATAGTGCCTTTCCCTTCCCTAACACACTTACCTTCTAGACCTATTCCTATTTTTTCCATCATTTATGGCCAGAAATAAACCCCAGATCTACCCAAAGCCCTCCCTAATTTCAATCCAAACTGATTTCATCTTCCTGCCACCAGATTCTTCGAATGGGCATAATTTAGCACACTAAATTTACTATATATTTTCATCCTCTAATTATTCAAGTACTGGTTTGCTCTGCCCAACTAGGTTTCAAGTTCCTTGTGGAACATTTAAGATACCTTAGCACTTGGCAGGGTGCTAGGCAAATAATAAGTGTTCAACAAATGCTTGATAATGAAATTTTTTCTGCTCTAAATCTCATTATCCATGATGACCATCTTCATTGGACAAGAAACTGAAAAAAAAAAAAAAACCCAATAGCTCAATTTCTTAAATAATTCACAAGTATTTACCAAAGTAATACACACCCAAGGTTAAAACATAATAGAATACAGGAGGGCTTAGTGCAAAGCAACAGATATCTGTTCCATCACATCACATCTCATATTTATGTACCCACCCCACCCCCCAGGACAGCCCCCTCTATTTGTTTGGCTGTTTCTTCTTGTAGTTACCTCCTATAATTCTAAAAGATACATGCACCCCAATGTTCACTGCAGCACTGTTCATAGCTAAGTCATGGAAGCAATCTAAATGTCCATTGACAGAGGAATGAATAAAGAAGAAGTATACATTTACAATGGAATATTACTCAGCCATAAAGAGAATGAATTAATGCCATTTTCGGGAACATAGATGGACCTAGAGATTATCATACTAAGTGAAGTAAGCAAGACAGAAAAAAACAAGTATCATATAATGTTGCTTATATATGAAATCTAAAAAAAAAAAGAGAAAGATACAAATGAATGTATATACAAAACAGAAATAGACCCAAAGACATAGAAAACAGACTTGTGGTTATCAAAGGGGAAAGGGGTGGGGGCAGGATAATATTAGGAGGTTAACATATACACACTACTATATATAAAGTAGATAACCAATAAGGACCTACTGTATAGCACAGGGAACTAAACTCAGTATTTTATAATAACCTATATGGGAAAAGAGGCTTCCCACATAGCTCTGTCAGTGAAGAATCTGCCTGCAATGCAGGAGACCCTGGTTTGATTCCTGGGTCAGGAAGATCCCCTGGAGAAGGAAATGGCAACCAGTATTCTTGCCTGGAGAATCCCATGGACAGAGGGGCCTGGCAGGCTACAGTCCATGGAGTCGCAAGTGTTGGACACGATTTAGTGACTAAACAACCAACCATATGGGAAAAGAATCTGAAAAAGAATATATATACATAACTGAATCACTGTGTTATACACCTGAAAGTAACATGACATTGTAAATCAACTATACTTTAATTCAAATAAAGAACACCAAGGTCAATATCATTCTCAACATTTGTAGGTTACTATTTTCTCTCTGGAAGCTTTGAGGATATCTTTATACTTTTTACTCTGATATTTCATAATAATATACTCTAAAAATTTATTTGATAATTCTCTCTACTTTGTTCTCTCTTGAATTACTATTAGTCAAATGTTGAATCTCCCTAATTTTCCTTCTGTATATCATGTTATTTTCTATCTCATTTTTCTTCTTTTAGTCTTTCTGTGCTTTCTTTTATATTTCCTCAACTCCCCCAACTTCCCTTGAATTACATCTCAATAATCACATTGTTTTGATTTAATTTTTTTATTTGACCTCTTATTATTTATTTTCAGATATCCTATTCCTGTTATATAAATGCAATGTTTCCTTGAATCTCTCTGAGTATACTAATTAGGGTGTTTTGCCTCTCTTCTCTTTTTTGTCTCTCAAGAGCCCTTAATTTTTTTTTTTCTATCTGTGCATCATTCTTATGTTGAAAGTTTTCCTTAAATATTTGGTGATCAGTGATTCTTTTGTTCACATGGAAGAATGAGACAGTAAAAAAAGTGTTTGGGAACTTCATATACATGAATAGGGAGCTAGTCATTTTGTTGTTGGATTTTCTAAATGCAAAAAAAATGTGGAGGCCTTTTCTCTTGGACCTCTCAATCTCTTTAAAGAATAACGTATCAATTTTTGGAGCTCATGGAGGATATTTCTGACTACAAGGTATTCTGTTTACCAGACTAGGTAGGGGGGCGCGGATAATGGAGAAATCTATAAAAATGACTTATTTAAAAAATCTATAATAATTTCTCCCTTCCCCCACCCTTATGCCTTACATCTCACTCATTCTTTTTTTCAAATGTAGCATTTATGCAGAGAAGGGTGACTTTCTCTTTCACTGTATTACCCCTCTGCAAGTATTGTAAATTGTAGCTTCTTCTATATGACTTTGTCAGTTCCTACACCTCCATCTGCTTTCCAGCTTTTATCCAAGTTTCATCCACTAATGGCTCCTTTTCCATTCTCTTCATCATCATGAATTTATATCTTTTGCATTCTTTTGCTGTCTTGAGATGAAGAGGTAATATATGTATGTAATCAATCTGCTGTCTTTAACTTATTGAATTGCATAAAACTGTTTTTTGTTTTGTTTCTTTTTGGCCATGCCGCACAGCTTGCAGGATCTTAGGTCCCCATCCAGGGACTGAACCTGGACCCTTGGTAGTGAAAGTGCCAAGTTTTGACCACTGGACGACTGGGGAACTCCCTATAAACCTGTTTTGATTTAAGTTTGAGCTCTTACTTTGTTATTTACTTTATTTCTTCTGGAAGTATCATATATATTGCTGTGATGACATTCAGTTGATTTAGTAATAAAAGCCCATTTTATAGGATACTGAAACATTAGAACAGTGAACTTCAATATAGTTCCTTCTTAAGCAGAATTTTATTTTTCAGCTTTGTTAAGATGTAAATAACATATACCTTTCATGTATCACAGGCTTGGCATGGTGAAGGGGCTTGAGTAACTCAAAGAAGCTATGCCATGCAGGGTCACCCACGATGTGCCAATGGGTCATAATGAAGACTTCTGAGGAGGCTTTACAAATAACTGATGAAAGAAGAGAAATGAAAGGCAAGGGAGAAAAGTAAAGATATACCCAACTGAATGCAGAGTTCCAAAGAATAGCAATGAGACATAAGAAGGCCTTCTTAAGTGAACAATGCAAAGACATAGAGGAAATTAATAAAATCGGAAAGACAAGAGATCTCTTCAAGAAAACCGGAGATATCAAGGGAATATTTCATGTAAGGATGGGTACAATAAAGGACAGAAATGGTAAGGACCAAACAGAAATAGAAGAGATTAAGAAGTTTCAAGAATACACAGAAGAACTATACAAAAAAGGTCTTAATGACTTGGATAACCACGATGGTGTGGTCACTCACATAGAGCCAGATATTCTGGAAAGTGAGGTCAAATGGGTCTTAGGAAGCATTACTAAGGACAAAGCTAGTGGAGGTGATGTAATTCCAGTTAAGCTATTTCAAATCCTAAAAGATGATGCTGTTAAAGTGCTGCACTCAATATGTCAGCAAATTTGGAAACTCAGCAGTGGCCACAGGACTGGAAAAAGTCAGTCTTCATTCCAATCTCAAAGAAAGGCAATACCAAAGAATGCTCAAATGCTCAAAGTACAATCGTGCTTATTTCACATGATAGCAAAGTAATGCTCAAAATCCTTCAAGCTAGTCTTCCAGATGTACAAGCTGGATTTCAAAGAGGCAGAGGAACCAGAGACCAAATTGCCAACATCTGTTGGATCTTGGAGAAAGTAAGGGAATTCCAGAAAAACATCTACTTCTGCTTCATTGACAATGCTAAAGCCTTTATATGAATCACAACAAACTGTGGAAATTTCTTAAAGAGATGGGAGACCCCTTACCTGTCTCCTGAGAAAATTGTATGTGGGTCAAGAAATAACAGTTAGAACTGGACATGGGACCACTGGTTCAAAATTAGGAAAGGAGTACGACAAGGTTATATATTGCTACCCTGCTTATTTAACTTATATGCAGAGTACATCATGGGAAAACCTGGACTGGATGAATCACAAGCAGAAATCAAGATTCCTGGGAGAAAATCGACAAGCTCGAATATGCAGATGATACCACTCTCATGGCAGGAAGTGAACAGGAACTAAACAGCCTCTTAATGAAAGTGAAAAAGGAGAGTAAAAAAGCTGGCTTAGCAGTCAGACAAGTGCAGAGACATTTCTGGAAATAACATCGTGATGGCTGGCCAAGGAGAACTCCAAGTTCAGTTCAAACTTGTTTTGGTTGGTGATGGTATTACTCAAAAAACTACATTTGTGAAACATCATCTGACTGGTGAATTAGAGAAGTATGTAGCTACCTTGGGTGTTGAGGTCCATCCTCTTGTGTTCCATACCAAAAGAGGACTGATTAAGTTCAATGTATGGGATACAACTGGTCAGGAGAAATTTGGTGGACTGAGAGATGGCTATTATATACAAGCTCGGTGTGCCATTATAATGTTTGCTGTAACATCGAGGGTTACATACAAGAATGTGCCTAACTGGTATAGAGATCTAGTATGAGTGTGTGAGAACATCCTGATTGTGTTGTGTGGCAACAAAGTGGATATTATGGACAGAAAGGTTAAGGCAAAGTCAATTGTCTTCCACTGAAAGAAGAATCTTCAGTACTATGACATTTCTGCCAAAAGAAACTGCAACTTCGAAAAGCCCTTCCTCTGACTTGCTAGAAAACTGATCGGAGACCATTACCTGGAGTTTGTCACCATGCCTGCTCTTGCCCTGCCAAAGTGGTCATGGACCCAGCCTTGGCAGCACAGTACAAGCATGATTTAGAGGTTGCTCAGACAACTGCTCTCCTGGATGAAGATGATGGCTTGTGAGAAAGTGAAGCTGGGGCCCAGCATCAGAAGTCTAGTTTTATATGCAACTGTTCTGTGATGTCAGTGGTGCAGCGTGTTTGCTACTTTATTACATAGCTAAACAGAACATGTGCTTAATCTTTGGATGCTGAAGGAGATGGATGGGCTTTGGAGTCAATGTGGCAGTTTAAAAAAAAACCTTCATTTTTTTGGACCTGCATATTAAGGTGTTTTGGAACACAGTTGTTTCCTCCTTGAGTTTCAAATATATGACTGCTATAGTCACATGACAATATTGAGAGGTGGAATCTTGTTTGTTATTGTCATTCCCATTCTTTTTTGTTTAGAATCAGAATAAAGTTGTATTTCAAATATCTAAAAAAAAAAAAAAGCTGGCTTAAAACTCAACATTCAAAAAATTAAGACCATAACATTCAGTCCCATCTCATCATGGCAAATAGATGGGGAAAAAGTGGATACAGGGACAGATTTGCTTTTCTTGGGCTTTTCTTGGACTGCATGAAGATCAAAACACTCAATCCTAAAGGAAATCAGCCCTTAATGTTCATTGGAAGGACTGATGCTAATGCTCCAGTACTTTGGCCACAATGCAAAGAGCTTACTCATTGGAAAAAACCCTGATGCTGGGAAAGACTGAGGGCAGGAGAAGGGGAGCAACAGAGGATGAGATAGTTAGATAGCAGCACCACTTGAACAAACTCCAGGAGATAATAGGGAAGCCCAGTGGGGAAGCCCGGTGTGCTACAGTCCATGAGGTTGCAAAGAGTTAGACATGATTTAGCGACTGAACAACAACAAACAGATATATAACATGTGAAGTTTAAGGTGTACAATGTGAAATACATGTCTGCATGTGTGTTAGTCTCTCAGTTGTGTCCGACTCTTTGTGACTCCATGGACTGTAGCCTGCCAGGCTCTTCTGTCCATGGAATTCTCCAGGCAAGAATACGGGAGCAGGTAGCGATTTTCTTCTCCGGGGGATCTTCTAGGGATAGAACCCATGTCTCCTGCATTGTAGGCAGATTCTTTACCATCTGAGCCACCAGGGAAGCCCCAATGTGTGTGTGTGTGTGTGTGTGTGTGTGTGTGTGTGTACATATGTGTGTGTATATATATATATATATATATATATGTATAAGCACAAATATATCGTTCAAAAAACAAAGATCATGACATCTGCTCCTATCACTTCATGGCAAATAGATGGGGGAAAACTGGAAACAGTCTCAGATTTCATTTTCTTGGGCTCAAAAATCAATGCAGATGGTGACTGCTGCCATGAAATTAAAAGACACTTGCTCCTTGGAAGCAAAGCTATGACAGACCTAGACAGTGTGTTAAAGAGCAGAGACATTACTTTGTTGAAAAAGGTCTGTATAGTCAAAGCTTTGGTTTTTCCAGCAGTCATGTATGGCTGTGGGAGCTGGACCCTAAAGAAGGCTGAGCACTGAAGAATTGTTGCTTTCAAACTATGATTTTGGAGAGGACTCTTGAGAGTCCCTTGGACTGCAAGGAGATCAAACCAGTAAATCCTAAAGGAAATCAACCCTGAATATTCATTGGAAGGACTGGTGCTGAAGCTGAAGCTCCAACACTTTGGCCATAATGCAAGGAGCCAATTCATTGGAAAAGACCCTGATGCTGGGAAAGATTGAGGGCAAGAGGAGGAGTCAACATCACTGACTCCAAGGACATGAGTTTGAGCAAACTCAGGGAGATAGTGAATACAGGAAAGCCTGGCATGCTGTAGTTCATGGGGTCACAAAGAGTTGGACATGACTTAGCAACTGAAAAACAACAGCCATATAGATTTATAAATAAATATACATATATTTCATATATATATATTTAAGGTGTACCATGAGAGTATGATTTGAAATATACATGCATGGCAGACTTTAAGGTGAGCATTTCCAAGGGGTAGCTGCTACATGACTAACCTAGCTTTCCAAACCATGGGGAAAATAAAAATCCAGCACATAATCAATTGAAAACATTGACAGACTTAATCTATACTTAGTAAACTCATTTGGCCAAGGTCATCAATGTGAGTGGTGAAAATAGGAGCAGTACTTGGACCAATCACCACATGTAGTCCAAGTCAGAGAGTGCTATTATCTCATTATAAATATGTAACAGGAAGGTAAGAAATTACATTATCACAGTGCTAGAGCTTAGCTACCGAGGCTGCTGAGGCTGGGGGTGGGGGGACCCTTCTTTTAAAAAAGGAAATAAGCAAGCTCTGAATTTGAATAGTGTGAGCTAGGTTTTACTGGGTTAAAGGGTTATTTTTAAAAGGGAGAATTAGAATTCTAATCATGACAATCCAACATTATGGATTCACTTTCTTATTTTTAAGGTCTTGCAAGCCCTTCTAGAACTTTGACATTTTTACCCCCAGGGGAATCAGAAGTGAGCCAGAAAGAGCTGCTGATTTGCCGAAAGTAAGAAGTGGATCTAAGATAGAAAGAGCTTTAGTACCAGGGCAGAAGTATGATACAGTGGTTAGGAGCATAGGTTTAGACTCAGGCACACCTGGGTTAAGATTTTAAGCTCCATCACTTACTAGTTGTGTGATCTTGAACAAATAATTTAACCTCTGTAAAATTCAGTTTTCCCTCTGTAGTTTCTAAAGTGAACTAAGCTCTGTCAAGCTGTGGTGCCTCTGGACAGGCAACTCCCTCTGCCTTCAATACCACTCACCTCCTCTGCTGCTGCTGCTAAGTCGCTTCAGTCGTGTCCGACTCTGCATGACCCCAGAGACGGCAGTCCACCAGGCTCCTCCGTCCCTGGGATTCTCCAGGCAAGAGTACTGGAGTGGGGTGCCATCGCCTTCTCCGACTCACCTCCTCTAACCCTGACCAATTCTTACTCATCCTTCAGATCTCTAACCATATTGCCACTTCCAGGAAGTCACAATTCCCTAGAGTTACGTAATGCTCTCCTGTATCTCCTCCCCAAGGATCCTAAATACAACTTCAAATATAAGAAATGTATGATAATTGGTGGTTTTAAAAAATTTGTTTCTTCCACACATTAGGAGCCAGCAAACAAGGGCCTGTGGGCTAAATCTGACCCGTGACCTCTTTTTAGCTCCCAAGAATGGTTCTGCATTTTTATAGAATTGATTTTATAAAAAGAAGAATATGCAACAGAGATCTTAAGTGTCCCTCAAAGCCTAAAATATTTACTATCTGGCCCTTTACGGAAAAAGGTCAGCATTTGCTGACCCCTGCCATAGATCATAAACAATCTGAGGGTAAGGACTATTTTTCATTTCATAGTATGTCCTATTCTTAGCACATAGGCACTCAGATATTCACTGAGGGAAGGAATGAATTAACGTTTATAACCAGCATTTTTTAAAAGTATAATTAATGATAGAATCAAAACACAACTTTATTTTGTCTCCCAATGTCCAATAAAATATACTCCTTTGGTATAAAATTTCTCTGACCTTGGATGGAAACTTGGACAAGGCCTATGACTTTTCTGTTCATTCCTTCAAGAATAAACAGTCCTAAAATCACTCAAAATCACAAAACACAGTCTTGATTCAGTAATCAGGATATATTCAGTCTAAGATATTAATCAAATTCTTCAAGTTTTACTAAGAAATAAGGTCTGCCCTCCCACCCCACACTGAGGCCTATAGGTGTTGGCCATCTGTCTTTGGAGAAGAGGGGGATGATAGCTTTTCTTCTTTCTCTCCCCACTTGCCAGTTCTGATTTGGACCCTCACCAATGTGGAAGCAGGAAGAAGGACAAGAGGTAAAGGGATTGGTCATTTCTTCCTCGGTAGAAGAAATGGCTTCCCACTCTCTAGGTCTCTGGATCTTCTTTGGGTTCTTTAAATGTCCTCATGACTGAGGATCCCTCAGCGATACTATTTGGGAGACCTGGGTTTATAATTTATATCCAGGTTGGTAGTTTACAGCTCTTTCCTCCACTCCTAGGAATCCAACAGTTATCTCCAGCCTTTTTTTTTTTTCTCTTGCTGGGGTCTCTACATCTAGGTGGTTCTATTAGACCGTGTCCAGTGTGACCCCACATTTGTT
Source organism: Budorcas taxicolor (assembly GCF_023091745.1). NCBI lineage: Eukaryota > Metazoa > Chordata > Mammalia > Artiodactyla > Bovidae > Budorcas > Budorcas taxicolor. The sequence goes on from NC_068935.1 coordinate 19,829,440, forward strand.
CTCCCTAGACCGTGTCCAGTGTGACCCCACATTTGTTCTCCCTATCTCTAGCATGGCAGACTTTTGATTGATTCCCAGGAAATCCTCAAACATCCCTTGCCTGATAAATTCTTATTTGTAAAGTGAGAATAATAATATCCAAACTACAGAGTTGTTGCAAGGATTAAATGAAATTCTCTACATTAAATGCTTGACATGGAGTAAGCACTCAAGAAATGTTAATCTGCTTCCTCTTGCCACAATATATAAAACATGTGCATGCGTGCTAAGTGGCTTCAGTCGTGTCTGACTCTGTGCAACCCTATCAACTGAAGCCTGCTAGGCTTCTCTGTCCATGGGATTCTTGAGGCAAGATTACTGGAGTAGGTTGCCGTGCCCTCCTCCAAGGGAGGAGGAACATGGAGGAACATGGAGGAACATGGGAATCTCCAAGGGAACTTCCCAACCCAGGGATTGAACCCATATCTCTTATGTCTTCTGCATTGGCAGGCTGTTTCTTTATCACTAGTGCCACCTGGGAAGTCCCATATAAAACACAGTAATGGCACTTAAACTACAGTTGGATGAATTACTTATAATGGTACATATACCCGGGATAAATATGTCTTATTTAAATATATTCTACTTAAAGCTTAGACCCCCCCCCATTAGAAACTCAGACCTAGATTCCAAGACTGATGTTAAATCTCCACAAAAACTTCAAAATAAAAGAATTCAGTTGGTGCCTTAAAAAAAAAAAAAATTCCCAAACCTGGGGAAATACATGTACACATACTGTTTATAAAGATGGAATTATTTAAATATCACTACATCCTCTCATGTTTGGTTTCAATTCTACACATATATTAATTACTATAAAACCTAAGATGAAAAAAGTCTTGAATTGAGCAGGAGATCTGATTTCCTTAAATGTCCTATGAAGAGGCTTTTACTAAAACAGGGAGTCTTCGCTAATCCTACAGATTCATGAAGAAACCTCGAAGGGGTTAAAGTGGAAGCTTAGACCAACTTTGCTTCTGAGCTTCTCTCTTATCTCCTCCCTCTGAGGCTCCCAGCCGCTAAGGCAAAGCAGAGCTGATTCACTACCTTTCCCGCACTCTCTAAACTGTTGCCTGCGAAAGAGGAACTGGGGACTTAACTATTCGGGCTGCTTCCAGTCAAGTGTTTCGGATGGTATATACACATCCAAAGGGACAATTCTCTTGGCAGTTCGGGGTTTACAAGGAGCAGGCATCTGAAACTGCGCTCTGAAGCTGTAAGTGGCAACCGGCGTTTTAAGTCACTAACAGAGGGTGCTTTTCTCTTTTGCGCTGGGAAGATCTGACTCTTCAGGAGGATGAAGGAGAAAGCGTGTTTTGCATGAACATAGTCCTGTTTCTCTGGCAAAACAAGGCTTTCTTTCTATTTTCCAGATATTCCAAAGATGTTCCTGAACAACTTGCCCGTCGGTGTAAGCTTCAAAAGGGATCCTTAAAAGGCAGCCCCATTCATCCCATGAGCCACGAGAAAGGTAAGAGAGACTTGGAAATATGATGATGTTATTTATGGTGAAAATGCGGTTACTTATCCGCAGGTGTGACAAACCGGCACTGTCTGCCGCGGAAGATAACAGCAGCTCTCACTTAAAACGCTTATTACTTAATGGCTTCAGCGATTGAAGAAGCGCTTGTGGCTGGAATTGTTTTTTCACAGGCTCCTGTGGAACTAGATTCTCTAACAGTCCCCACCCCGACCCCCTTAGTTTTTCTCTCCCACACCGGGCAGGTAATACGAACAGAATGCGTAAATTCCTTAAAGCTATTGCAAGAGCCAAAACTCTCTTCTGAGTTGTTTCACTGATCATTTTCCTTAGCTATGTGGTGAGATTTCAGCTCTGAAATTCTATAAGCAGGTGTCATTTGGAAAAATATAGAATTGCCAATTATTTCAGAACTTTATCACATTAAAGACAAGCAAAAGGAACTATGGGGAGCTCCTTGAGGACCAAAACGGATCAGGTTACATCTCTATATCCCCAGCACTTCGTAGGGGGCCTGGTAATTGGTTTGCACTCAAAGGTTTGCTGAATGTGTCAGTCTGAATATATACAGAACTTTGTTTCTCTTATTAGAAATAAGTTTCACCCTAGGAATTCCTCTCCATGTTGATGGACGGGCAAAGCTTCACATTCTCTTCTCGTTTTAAGGAGCAAAATTCATGGTCTAGGTATGTATGTTATTTTGCTTTTGTGAGGTTATATATACTGTGCTGACGCTGAACATAATCGGAGACTTGGCCGATTCAATGTTCATACCAAAATCATGATTTTTGGTTTTTTTTTGGCCAAGAGTTTTATGTACCAAGTTAATGACAAAACATACAATCAGAAAATCAGAGGTGCATTCACATTGCTTGTAGGTGTTTTGATTTACATTAGAAGTAAACCAGATGTCCAGGCTAATGTTGGACATTGGCCAGTTATTAAGTTAATCTCTTTCCATTTTCCCTTCCCCCAATCTCCCCTCCCACTTTCCTTTCTTCCTCTCTTTTCCAATGTTTTCCTCCTACCCTATCTTCATCTGTGCCTCTTAACCACTCATTTCCTCCTGCCTCTTATCAGCACTTCTCACACCTTCTCACATTTTTCCTTCCTTCTCCCCTCCTTTCCTCCATCTCCCTTCTTTTCCTAATGCCTTTCCTATTTTCCTATTCCTCACTCTCCTTATCCCTTATCAGCTTTCCATTACTTTTACAAAGACTAGAGACTGATTTTCATTTTATTAGCTTTCCAGAAAAAAATGTAGGATACTATAATCTTACAAAGGTCTTTCCACAATAACTAGATTTTTAAGAATTAATAGAATTTTGGCTTCTTTTGAAATTGCATGGTTGTTTTTCTTTTCAAATGGTCCAGACCTTTTAATAGAGCAATCACATTGTGTAACTCATCAATTAGTTAGCTAAGAGAGCTATGGTGATCCTGTTTGGAAAGCTTTTATGAGAAGTTGTCACAGATAAAGGAACAGATTAAGAAAGAGGACCCCCTTCACCCATATCTAACTTTTCATCTACTCATTTCAAAATCCTTCAGATTTAAGGAATTGAACTGATAGACCTCTCTGAATCGAACAGGATGTTTGGTGTTCTGCAGACACAGAGGTTTTAAGAAATATATGGTTAGTTTTCAAAACCCTCAAATGATGTTTAAAGAAGTTGACAAACTGTTTATGAGAGTATTGTTATTTACAGATTCTTCAAGCTTCATAGAATTCTAATAAATATTTAATAAATCGTTAGATCTTAAGGAAAATTCAGGGTTGATTGTGTTAGAGGTAGTATTATTAATTGTTAATGAAAAGCATCTATAGACACAACTGAACTGTCTAAAACTTCAGGCCATAAACCCACTCCATGTATAGTTTTCCTTTAAAATCATGGAACTGAAATAATTCAAGAGCAAAGTTTCTAACAAAGTGATTATTCCTTTTTTTTTTTTTGGCTGTGGCACACAGCTTGCAGGATCTTAGTTCCCTGTCCAGGGATTGAACCCAGCTCCACAGCAGTGAAAGTGCCAAGTCCAAACCACTAGACTGCCAGGGAACTCCCCAAAAGTGATTATTCCTTAATTCTAGGTTATACTCAGAAATTTAAGTCTTCTTTGCACAGTAAGAGATAGAAGAGTTGGGGAGGGAAATAAAAAGGGAGTTTCAGGCACTTCCCCAACCTTTATTATCTATTGAAACAGAGATAACACTGTGCTTCTCTCCAGATTGTCAGTGTTAAGTGCGTTTCTTCAGTCATATGCCCATAAATGCATGGGCATTTATTCAGTAATCATTGAGCAGCTATTGTAAGCATGGTTATATAAGGGATCACGTGCATACATGTATGCTCAGTCAAGGCTGACTCTTTATGATCCCATGGACTGCAGCCTGCCAGGCTCCTCTGTCCATGGAATTCTCCAGGCAAGAATAGTGGAGTGGGTTTCTATTTTCTCCTCCAGGGGACCTTCCTGACCCAGGGATTGAACCTGTGTCTCCTGCATTGGCAGGCGGATTCTTTTGCCACTGAGCCACATGGGAAGCGAATGGAAGGTTGAAAAAGATCCTCAAGGAGTGTATAAATTACAACTTGGGAAAAAACACAGAAAATAGATACTTACAATATTAGGTGAATGTAACTTCTCTAGGAGGGATAGAGAGCCTGTGGAAATTAGGATTTGATAAGAAATCAAGGTCAGTTTCATGAGCTGAACTATGAAGAATGGTACCATTTCCCCAAGCAGATATATACAAAGATAGAAGGAACAGATCAAACAAAAAACATGAAGGCAGGGAAATAGGTGTCAATGAGCATTACAGCTTGATTGGAAAGTAAGGTAGTGGAAGGAATTAAAGTCAGCCAGGACCAGGGCATGGACAGCCTTGAATGCCAAGCTAAGGAGAATGGAATAAAGTTAAAAGGTAATCTGTGGGCTACCAAATATTTATTCCTTTTTCATCCTATAAGAATAGTTATAAATAAATCATATAGTGATGCAATGTACAGTAAAAAGCACAAAACAAAGAAGATATATAGCTTGACACTTTTTTTTTATAAAGTTCAAAACAAAAATAAAAAACATAGTGTTTAGGCATGGGGTGTGTGTGTAAATAAAAGCAAGGTAATGATTAACAAAATTCAGAATATTGAATTTGATAGGGAGGAGCATAGGTAGGCATCATGTAAATTATTATTCTCAATCTTACAGTCAGTAGGTTCTTGTTCACAGGTGTTTGTTCATGGGTGTTACTAAGTAAACAAATAAAAGAGAACTTGGAGGCACCCATGACGACAGTGTGCCTAACCAGGGAGTCTGACTTATCCAAATATGTGTACTTGGAGCTCCATGGGAGACTAAAAAGACAGTAACCTACTATTGAGACTTTTCCCACTTGGACAGCACTAACAGTGAGTGTTGATTTTCCTACTGCTTGTGTTCTGGAGGCCAGGTGAAAAAAGTATGCCTCCATGTGGGCTGCTGGGGACTGTCACAGTCCTGACTCTCAGGCGCTCCATTCTATTTGTAGAGTGGTGCTTCTCAGCCCTGGCTGCATATCAAAACCACGTGGACCTTTACGTACTACAGCTGTTTGGGCCTCCCCCTACACAAACCTACTGCATCAGAACCTCTGAGGAAAGGCCCCAGATAGACATATTTTCAAAAAGTTTAGTAAGTGATCCTAAGGGCAGCAGAGACTGGAAACCATTCCTTGCAGACTGTACTTAGAAACTCTGAATGGGTAGCTTGTCACAAATATAGATTTCAGGGTCCTATCCAGAGAGACTCTGATCTAGAGAGCAAGGGGAAAGGCCTAGAAATCTGCATTTGTAAGACAAATCTTCCAGGTGATTCTGATGAAGGAACTTCCTTCAGAAACACTGCCCCAAAGGTTCCAAAATCCTAGTGCCTCAGGGAGATCACTCTGTGTATTCGTTCGTTTCCTAGGGCTGCCATAAACAAAGTACTACAGACTAGGTGGCTTAAAACAGAAATTTATTCTCTTAGATCTGAAGGCTAGAAGTCTGAAATCAAGGCATCAACAGGGCCATGCTCTCTCTGCACTCTGTAGAGTAAAATTCTTCCCTGACTCTTCTGGCTTCTGGTGTTTACTGGCAATCCTTGCCGCCCCCCCCCCCCCCCCCCCCGTGGTTTGTAGGTGCATCATTCCAGTCTCTGCCTCTGTGTTCCCCCTGTATACCTTTGCTTTCTCTTCTTATGAGGACACCAGTCATACTGGATTTAGGGCCAACCTAATGACCTCGTTTGAACTTGACTACATGTGCAAAGACCCCCCCCCCTTTTTTTTTTTTTTTTACAAATAAGGTCACATTTGCAGGTACTGGGTGTTAGGAATTCAACATGACTTTTTTGGGGACACAATTCCATCTGTGGCACTCTTAAATAGTTTTTAAAAGTAGGGTCCCCAAACAACCAACAGAACAGTTTAGCTTTGTTCCTTAGCTGGGATATCTAGATAGAAAAACTGATAGTTAACTCTCAAAGCCCGATATGCAAAGGGTCACCTGAAAATCTTGTGCTTAGAATACGTATTCCTGGGCCTTGATCCAAAATATTAGAACTCAGTAGGCCTGGTGAAGGGCCTAGAAGTCTACATTTTAAGTAACATAGGAGGTTCATGCATCACATTCTTGAGAAAAACTGGATTTAGGAGAATAAGGAAGGTCGAGAATCCAGTGGTCTGGGGAGAAAGAGCTCCCAAGAACAGACCTTGAAATCTGCATTTGTAACAAGCTACTCAGATGAACCACTGCCTTTGGGGCTGGTGTTTTTAGGGAACAAAAGGATACCTATGTAATTACCTTGTCCACTTGTTAGTGAATCAGAAATCAAAATAGATGTACATTTAAGTATTGCAAAAAATGTTTCCTAGCCTATAGTTCCAAAGACAGTAGAAAGATACCCTGTCCCTTTGCTCTTGTTTCTGTGAACCAGGTGGTTCTGCACAGGCGATAGAGGCCATAGGTAGGTAGGCTAAGAATCATGCAGATTACAGAAATTACAGTAACATGAGCTAGTAAATATAAACTTTAAGCTGAAGTGCTCCCAGGCTGGGGGAAAATTCAAGATTATAGGAAGAGTAATGTGATTGTTGGAGCTACTTCTATTAACACTCCTTGGGCATGTTAACAAGTGACAGAACTGGGCTACCTTGTCAGCTTTTTGCCACTGTTGCACATGGAAGCTTAACAGGTGATGGTAGTTTATGTTTTGTTGTTTTTTTTTAGTCACCTATATTCAAAATTCATGTTGGGAAAAACAAGCTAAATTATTTTGGAAGCCTTCAACAGCAAATAGTTGACCCTATTTACACACTGGAATGTTTTTGCCAATAAAGACAACAGTCCATCTTTACCATTAATGAAAGATGAAATTACTTGCTCAGAACAAACACACCCTTTCAATTACTTCTGATCTACAAATACTGGGGAGTGGGGGTGTATTCTTACCCCACAGTCCTAAATGAGAGACAGATAACACAAAAACAAAATTGGGGGAAGCCTAAATTCCTGAAAATTTCATAATTTGTTAAAGTGACCCATGGCACTGGGACCTGGGGTTTGAAAAAACAAATCCTTAGATTTAGATCTTCATTTCAGTGCTAGGCTTTCTCGGTTAAACTAAAGCAGTGATTTTCAGTCCTGGCTGTACTTTAGAGTCATTTGGAGAACTTTTTAACAATACCAGTGCTTGGACCCCACCTAAGACCAGTAAAATCTCAATCTCTAGAGTGGTGAGCAGGCCCAACTGTGGAGATTATGATTCAGAAAGTCTAGATTGGGGCCCAGGGTCTATATTTTAATAAGTACTTCAGAATTTTATGACCAGTTAGTTTAGAAAACATTGTCCTATTCTAGCCAAGTTATTAGCTGCTGTCCTCTGACTGGAATTTTTCTTTAACCTTGTAACAGGTATACTACTTAGAAAGAAAAAAAAAAGCATTCAAAATGATAAAAACTCAGGATACCATTTTAAAACTAAATTTCCCATCTAAAACCATTTTGCAATATATCAGTTAATTTTTATTTCAAAAGAAATCACCATCTCTGTTTCTTAGATACCCGAATCTTTTATTTTTGTTTTTGATTTTCAGGAAAATAAATCTGTTGAGGAATTTGAAGAGTCAAATCTTCTGAGCCTAGACCTACTGCTGTCAGCATCCCTGAGACCTCCTCCATCTGAGAATTACCAGGTCTGACAACACTTTCCCTCCAGCCTACATTGAGGGAGGTCAACAAAACTGAAGAAAAGTTGCATTCTCTAGACTTCCAACCCTCAAGCTGTGGCAGTTGGGAAGACACCTTACAAGCTCCATCCTTATGGGGGATTCAGAAAGACAAGAAGGGCAAAAACTCAGATATGCTGAGCTGGAAATATACAAAAGCTTTTAGAAAATCTCCCCACAGAAGAATCCAATTAAATTCACATAATTAATGCATACATTAGATAAACTGTAGATAAAATAGAATGCTTTCTCCCTCCACCAAAATATAGAAAAAGTCTGATTTAATACTCAGATATGCTTGTCCTCATACCAGTATTATAAAGCAGTTTTGCCATATTTATTTTAATCAGTATAGGAGTAGGACTGTGGAAAATAAAATATTTTATTTATATTTTAAGAAAGTGGTTAAGAAGTTCTGATAAAAAAACTATTTGGGAGAGGGGTGCTGTGCTGGAAAATAGAGACGGTGTGGCAACTGCCAAATTCGAATATCATTTTCTTGCTTATGCAATACTGACTTAGCTCTGGTTGTGATTGTTTGATTGTGTATGAGATTGTTAGAACACCTCCAGCATATTCAGAGACAGTCTAAGTGACTGTGGAATGCTTCAAGGGCAATAGAAATCAACTAGAAATAGGTACTAATTCAAGTCTTGAGTGATGACGGAGGTGCATTTCAAGTACCATGGAAATCTCACTGGACGGGCCCATTTCCCCACCCTGGCAACAGAGGTTGACACTACTTCAGATAAGTATTCCAACCTGTATATGTATGTGGGCTTATTCCTGAGCCTCTTGGCCATTCTTCTCATCCTGCTCTTCACGATGCTCCTTCGACTCAAACATGTCATCTCACCCATCACCTCTGAGAGCACAGAAAGTGTTCCTCAATTCACAGACGTAGAGATGCAGAGTCGGATTCCTACTCCTTAAAGCCAGGATGAAGGTGAGCTTTACTGGATCTCAGTGGACCCTTATATGTTGATGTCCAGGAAAGCTGACTTCATTACCTGTAGCTTCCTGTGTAAGGAATCAACAAGCTGTTCACTTAACAAGTTGTTCCTCCTTTCCTTGTGTTATTCTTTATCTTGACTCTGCTTGTGGGATATCTAAGAGGTTTGACTCCTTCCTTGCAAGGCATATAGGAAATGGCAGCTGCTTGGGAAGGTAGGTTTCCATGGTAACCAAAGAGAGGCTGGGCCTTGAGCAACCCTCAGATCACAGAAATTCATATGCAGCTGTTGTTTAAAAAACAAACAAACACGACCCTGGAAACTCCAAGAACAAGGAAAATTTGCCTTTGAAAGGATTGATTGTTCAAAGAGGTTACCCCAAGAAAGGAACAAGTTTTAATTTAGCAGTTAGACCCAAAAGAATCACCTCTGGTTACATGAACTTAACTCATTTTGGAGGTTAATGGAAGGGACCACAAAGTCAAAAGAGTAGTGATTTTATCAACTATGGCCATCAGGTTTCCCAGATGAAAGCAGAGTCTTTAAAGACACTGTTTCAATTTTAAAAGCAATTTGCAAAAGTAAGTTTCTAGTGAACAAACTCACCTAGAGAGGGAAAATGTGCATTTTATATCTGTGTAATTACTATTACTGGACTTTTAAAAATTCAAAAAATGGTAGATATATTACAAAAATCTGGAACAATGAGCTTTCCTCAAACCAAGGGAAAATTAAGTCAAAATATGCTTATGCTAATGAACATTATATGATACGTGCACCTTCTTTGCCCTTTTCTCCTTCCCCATCATGCTCCAGGATTGAGCTGCACTCAAATTTAAGCTTTGTTTAAAGATGGCCTTGGCAAAGAAGACTCAACTGTACTTTAAAGCAGAAATGAAATAGTCTTGGTATTCTGTTGTTGAATGATTGTGGCTTTGGACAAAACACTCAAGCCTGGGGTACCAGGTTTTTCTTTCTGAAAAATGATCTGAGAGCTATTCAGTCATCACTAGACTCCTTTTAGATCTGAGTGTAAGAAAAACGGAGACAAAAGAGGAAAGGACTAAATAATACCCTCCAACTAATCTTTATTGAAATCCGTGTCCTCAAATGTCACATTTGTCTTTCCCAGAAAATGTTCCTCCTTTCCTGATCCCTGCCAAAAGATGAAGTGTTTCACTTATTACCTATAAAATAAATATATTTTGAAAACTTGCATTCTCATAATCAGCCCTAGTGTGCCAGTAGTGGGAGACAATTTGATTTTTTAATAATTTACTTATTACAAATTAGAAATTAGAAGGCTGGTCATACTCTTGCCGCCAAAGAACTAAAATACCCATGTTAATTTCTACCTGCTTTTAAAAAAATCAGTTCTTGCTTACACCTAAAATATGGTCATCAAATTTCCACCAGGTGCTCCCTTGGGAACTGTGACAGTGAGAGAGAAGTGGAATGGATGTTAGGTTAATGGCACCTCTACCAGACATGCTCTCAAGTTTGTTACCAATTTAGATTGGCTCCTTTACTTTGTCTAAATCTAGCATGATGGTGAAATTCCCAAGTGCTTTCTACTTTTATACACAGTCATTTGCCAATACTCCCCTCTCCAAGGGGCTACAAAGTGTGAAATCCCCACATGCAGAGCTAAACTTAGCAGCAAGCCTGCCTCTGGCACACCTGTTACAATAGCACACCATAAGAGATGGCAGCTGCATTCTGTACCATTTAGAAGAGATGAGCAGGTAGGCTAAGAATCGGATAGGGCATGCGCTTCCCCTTTTGGCATTGTCATTTCCAAAATGCAAAGTGATTCATATTATTTCCTTTGGGGGTTTAAATTGTCTTTAGTCACACCCAGACCCTATGTTCCCTTTAAAATGATAGTTTTTGGCAGCCATACATGGGCTTCATCAAAGGATGCCAATATACCCCAGAACTTTTTAAGGACACACATCTCTCCTCATTCCAGGCTCTGCCTTTTGTGCTCACAGTATTTGAATGCACTTTACAGTTAAGAAGTCAGTGACTGGAAAAATGAAGGAACTGATTACATTTTCAACAGCGGTGAATAGCAAGATACCCAATGCCTTGTTGCTGAATCTGATGAAGAGACAAACTGCAAATCTAGTCCCTGCCCATCTGATCTCCCCAACCCAGATTTCAGGACTTTAAAACTGCTCCTTAATCACTGACTTGGATGAAGATTCCTAGTTTATGATTAGGTTACTCACCTGGAAAACAACCACCCTCTTTCATCACAACCACCCCATGGGATCCAGATCTTCACTGAGCATTAACCAAAGTACATGGCATGGATTGCACTAAAATAGCAGCATAACCTCTCACAATTTCCAGTGATAACATAAATGGAGATGTATGTATGCAGATGTGTCATTATGGTGACATACATGGTATTTAGTCTTTGGAAAAACAAACTGAATGTTTTCATCATAGCAAACCGTCTGTGAAGAAAACAACTTTTCCATTTATATTCATTTTTATTATATCCCCCAATGTATTAATTAACATATATTACTGCTCAAAGAGGCAGCTAGAGCAATCAATGGGCATAATTTGAATTTATCCATCTATGCAAAGTGCCGACTAGGCAATTCCCTCCCTCACCCCTACTCTCCAAAAAATTGCATGTTAGCCTAAATGTACATAAACAGATAGGTTATTTATATATAGATGTAGTTTGTTTTAAGGTAAAAGAATGAGTATTCACTTTTTATTACACTGAATCACATGAAATTGGCATTTATGTAAATAAACAATGCTGAAATATCAGCAATTTCATATAATTCAACAAAACAAAAGGACTCATTACTTGAAATCTTGAAATAGTAAACTCTCCTAATATGTTTAACATAACTCAATTTCAAAAGTGTACTTTGCATACATTTCAGAATCATGTGTTGTATAAAACAAGGTTTATCGTAAAAGGTTTGTGTATTATGTATTATGTACTAGGCAGGAAATATTAAGATAAATCAAGTAAAGACAGGTTCATTCAGCCTAACATTTCCATCTATGCCAAATCTGAAGCTTTGGACTCATAAATGAGTTTGACTGCTGCAGACCCCATCATGCTTACTAAGTAGGTAAAACAGGTTCATTTAATGCAATGATGTAGTTATATTTAATAATACATCTTATTCACCTGCATTTGTATAAAAGAAGTACTTTTTAAACAAAATGAGTTGTGTGGAAGAAAAATTGGATTTATTTAGTTTAAAACCATTAATATTTGAAATAGGCTTATATTGTATATATGAAATATAATATTTGCATGTCATTTTTAGTCCCTGCAAAATAAGTTCTGTTTGGCTTACTGATAACAAATATCTATTGTCTGAACAATATAAAGAGTATTAGTCTCCCAATATAAACTGTAACGATTACAAATTTGTGGTATTTATAATTTTGAAGTGTCATTATTTTTCCTTATTCGCCAACCTTCCAATTTTTATCTTCTCCCTACTTGCAACCTCATTGGTGTGTTCATTTCTTTAGTAGTGAGATGTGAAAAATAGGTAATGTCTACCAGGTGCCAGTGAAAGTGACCTGAGGGGAGAGTGAAATAAGGTATCTCAAGCAGCAATATCATGCAACATTCCCCACATTATGGGATATTTTTATTGATGTATCTTCCATTTCCTACTTGTTTGTTTCTCAGAGCAACCCTGTGAATAATGAGTGGCGGTATTATGAAGTCTGTTTTACACAAGAGGACATTCTCACAGAGAGATTGGTGAGACATTTTTGGTTATGCAGAGGCCAAGTCAAGAGTACACTGCCGGAAAAAAAAAAAAAAGTATACTGCTAATCTTTGGATTCCTAGTTAGTTTAATACTCACCTCAAAAAAGTGTCTTACTTTCTAGGCACTGAATAGATATTCCAAAGCTATTCATTCTATTACACTCCAAGTTCTACAGAAAATTACAGAGCTCTATAAGTGATTATCTACTCCCCGTGCCCAAATTCAGAAAAAGAAACAGAATTTTGCCATCTCATAAATCATTTTATAGCTGCAGCAACATGTATTTAACAGGCAGTAGAGAAGTTTATACAAAGTCAAACCCTGCAGTTCTACTTTACAGAGAAGAAGTAGAAATATAGATGGGTTATCTACCCACAATGCAAATCTTATTCCTCTGATCATTTGACTTAATGTTCACAGTCAATGCAGGCTCTTCATATACATGACTATGATCTTTCCCTTCCTAGAAATGAGAACATCTTCTCTTAGGAAAAATAATGTTCTTATAAAATTGTATACATGACTATGATCTTTCCCTTCCTAGAAATGAGAACATCTTCTCTTAGGAAAAATAATGTTCTTATAAAATTGTATAGTGTTTTAAGTGTATGCAGTTATTTCATTTGTGCTCTTTAATAAATGTGGTGGCATTAAAAGGGAGAGAATTACTGTGGAAGTTCCTCTAGCCATAAAGAATGAAATGTACTTAGAGAAAAAAAAGAGACCAAAATGTGGAACATATGTAGAGTGGGAAAAGAAAATGCACATAATAAATATAGGCGAGGAGGTTTTGAAGAATAATTTGAGTAGTTCCAGGAATTTCAATTCATTTTTCACATCAAGTATCTATTGATTAAATCATACACACACCCGGTGGAGAATGAGAGAGACAGATTATACAGCATTCTAAGCTAGGGGATCTGAAGTTTGTAATCATAAAGTTTACAATCTGACAAAGATGATAAATACCTAAATTCATTCATCCATTCAACATTTATTCAGCACCTACTGTATGTGCTAGCAGTGAAAACAGGACACACTAGGTAGGCCCTGGTGCAAGTTGCAGCCTACTGGGATGGACATCTTGGATCAGATAATTACGACACTGCTGTGTTATAACGGAGAAGTATAGTGTGCTTGGATACATACAAAGTGAAGGGCATGCTGCCTAGCCCGGCCTAGAGTGTCAAGGAAACTTTACTGAGATGGTATCTAAGCTAAAATCTAATGGGTGAGTAATAGAGCAAACATTCCATAGAGAGAACAGCGTGTGCAAAGATTCTGAGGTCAAATAAACTTGGCATGCTTGAAGAAGCACAGTGAGTGAGGAGAAGTCTCCAGAAGGCTGGAAAGGTTGATAAGGACAAGAACATGCAAGGCCTTGTGAGCAATGTTGTGGATTTTTAACTTTATTTTAAGCACAGAGAAGATGAGAACTCTGATAGCAGTGTGAAGGATGGATTGAAGAGGGGCAAGAGTGGACACAGGGAGACCAGTTAAAAGGTTATGGCGGTGGTTCCGGAGAAAGATGATAACATTTTAGACCTACCACCATCCCATCAAGTGGTAGTGGGAAAGGAAATAAAGGAAAGCAAATAACTAGATAAATATAGGCGATAAAGGGCTTCCCAGGTAATGCTAGTGGTAAAGAACCTGCTTGCTAATGTAGGAGACATAAGAAACACGAGCTCCATCCCTGGATCAGGAAGATCCTTGGGAGGAGGGAATGGCAACTCACTCCAGTATTTTTGCCTGGAGAATCCCATGGACAGAGGAGCCTGGCGGGCTATGGTCCATAGAGTTGCAGAGTCAGACACCACTGAAGTAACTTAGCTTGCAGGTACACATAGGAGATAAAGTTAGCATTACTGGATGACTTGGATCAGTGGAATAAGTAAGAAGGGAGAATCTAATATGATTTACTGGATTCTAGCAGCTGCAGGAAGCTACAGCCAGTCTTAGGCTGGAAGCAGTAAGGAGAGGGAACCGTTTTCAGAATCTGGCATGGCCTGTAGTCATGAGAAAGAAATGAACAATCTATGACCTTAGCTAAATAAGTAAAACTGTAGGGGGATAGAGGATTAAATACTCCAAACACTTTCTCCTTCACCTTCATCTGCTAGTGCAGACTGAATCCACCTGGAAACGAGAGGACAAGCAAGCCAGGGGATGCAGTTTGTAGAGGCCAGCTTCTAGAGCAAAGAGCAGGGTGGAGAAAACGTGTGAGAATGGATTTGGAGAAGGCTATATAGCACAGAAGTAAGTAGGCAAGATGGGATGGCTTAAAGATCCAACTTGAGGTTTACTGAATACTATTTACCATAGAAAAGATAGAACATACTACAGATTTTCAAAGGAGGTGTATCATTCAGAGACCAATCAGAAAAAAAAAAAAAAAAAACAGAACCACTCTAGCTATTTCAAATAGAGCACATTTATTGCAAGGACTTGATAATACATGTGATAGAAGACAAATGGGGATAGTGAGACAACCTCAAGATCAGCAGAAGCAGAAAGCTATCACCAAACCTAGGGAAATGATGGGAGGAGGTATCGTTACCAGAAACCAGAAGTAGGACCCTCCTATGAAGGGGCCTGCCAGCAGGAGATGAGACCACAGTCAGGGTGGAATCCGGGACCTAAACAGAAAGGGTTCTTTGGCAGGAGCTACAACCACAGAGAAGAAAGATGTAGAGCATGCTGTGATTGAGTAATAATATCTTTTGTGGTGAAGAGCGTAATGGAGGCATACATGCCACGTATCTTTCATTATGGACCTAGATAGATTTCCTTATATCATGACTGTGTAGCATGAAGATGTAAAGTGTTAATGTAAGATTTAGCTGGGGGCAGAATTTCTCTCAGAAAGAAAACTGTCTTTATCTGGCAAAATACTCTAAGAGTGCACCTTAATTGTGGAAATATAATCCTGGGGCATAGCTGATTTGGGCTGGAAGAAAGCTGTAACATAAGAAAAGAACATATATTTGAAGGGCTGTTGGGTATGAACTACAGAGGAGAAGTAAAGAATACAAAGTACACAGAGGACCTAGCAACATGGCAGGAGGTAACAACAAGCAGAAGAGGTAACCAGTCAAGATTCTTCCCTCAGAAGAACTTTGAAGAACAGCAATAGTTAATGTTCTAGACAATCCATGTAGTCTGAACATATTGATACTTTGGTAAGGGAAGAGGTTGTGATGGTATCTTGCATGGTGTTATGGTACAGAAAAGGGACTATATACACAGAAGGAACTTGGATTTAAAGGTAAGTAGAAACATATGGCTTTCCTTTACCCCAAACTTTAAATACTACAACTCATTAGATGCCTGGAGACTCACTAATTACATGTCTAAATCAAACCCTTCAAAATTTAACACTTGAAGCTAACAGAATATCCAATACTTATTCACCAGTCTAATATATTTGTAGGTGATGCTGAAATCTATCTTATTCTAACACTATTTATTCTCCAGAGTTCTGACTTGTGGATATAGAATGGTCTAGAGAATAAGAGATACTGATTTCTAACTTTTGAAGAATTTCCACATTGGAGGGATGGGAAAAATTTGCTTAGTTTGAAGACAGAACTCAGACCAACAAATAGAATTTAAAATGAGTAAGGTTTATAGGAAAATAACTTTGGCTCACTGTGTTTCTAGTAACAGAGTCTCCAAAATCGAACAGCTTTTCTTGTAGAATATGGTTGAACCACTTCAAGCAGAGGCTGATGACCATATCAGAGATAATGATAATATTAATAATAATAGCATATTTTCAAGACATTATGCTATGTGTTAAACTCTCTAATTTTTTAAATGCATTTTTATTTAAGCTTAAAATTCTACAAAAAGTATTATTACTATCCTCACTTTGCCTACAAGAACATTAAAAGGTTAAATAACTTGCCCCAGGTCACACAGCTAATAAATGACACAGAAATGAGATTCTAAACCACAGCCACTGACTCCAGAACCGATATGCTACCATTATGCTATGCTGCTGTGCTGTCCTCAATTGTGTCCAGCTCTACGACTCCATGGACTGTAGCCCACCAGGCTTCTCTACGACTCCATGGACTGTAGCCCACCAGGCTTCTCTGTCCATGGAATTTTTCAAGCAAGAATACTAGAATGGGTTGCCATTTCCTCCCCTAGGGGCTCTTCCTGACCCAGGAATTAAACCCGCGTCTCTTGCATCTCCTGCATTGGCAAACAGATTTTTAACCACTGCACCACCTCGGAAGCCCCGCATTATGCTATACTGCCTACGTAATGCTATAGAAGTGTCTATATGGTGCCTAGGAAGATGACCTGGGGAACTTCTAATTTTAAGATTGTATATGTGTATGTGAATAAATATGTATATACAATATATGATCTGTGTGTATATATGCATCTTCATACATATTAAAAAAGAGAAAGAAACTCTTTAATCCATGGAAAAAATGAGTAAAAGATGGCCCCCTCAATAGAAAAAATCAACATAAATTGAAATTGATACAAACTGAGAGATGGTTTATAAAATTTTGGTTGCCAAGACATGGGAAGTGAACAAGTCCTATGAAGTTGACCACTTGATAACTTGTTATAACTGGAATGTAATGAAACATCAACCGCCTCAATCACAGTGTAACTGGACCATCTGTGATGTTGAATTAGAAAAAAAGAGGCCTACCTGGCATCTAAAAAAATGGAGACAAAGAGTTGGTCTTTGTTTATGAAGCAACAGTGCTATTTTTAGGCATTATTAACTATTTTAAGCCTACAGAAAAATGCAAGGAAATGTTAGGAAAGATAAATTATTTTACCTGTAAACCTATTATCAAGTTTGGTGAGTCTTAACATATTGCTTCAGATTTTTTAAGGTAAATAAAATATTACAGGCAGAGTTGAAGCCCCTGTGTACTTCTCCTTGATGCTATTCCTCTTGTTCAGTAACTAAGTCATGTCTGACACTTTGTGACTCCATGAACTGCAGCAAAACAGGCTTCCCTGTCCTTCACTATCCCTCGGAGTATGCTTAAATTCATGTCCATTGAGTCAGTGATGCCATCCAACCATCTCATCCTCTGTTGTCCCCTTCTCCTCCTGCCTTCAATCTTTCCCAGCATCAGGGTCTTTTCTAAAGAGTTGGCTCTTCACATCAGGTGGCCAAAGTATTGGAGCTTCAGTTTCAACATCAGTCCTTCTGATGAATATTCAGGGTTGATTTCCTTTAGGATTGATTGGTTTACTCTCCTTGCTGTCCAAGGGACTCTCAAGAGTCTTCCCAAACACCACAGTTCAAAAGTATCAATTCTTCAATGCAATGCCTTCTTTATGGCCCAACACTCACATCTGTACATGACTATTGGAAAAACCATAACTGTGACTCTGTGAACCTTTGTCTGCAAAGTAATGTCTCTGTTTTATAATACACTGTCTAGTTTCGTCACAGCTTTTCTTCCAAGGAGCAAGCGTCTTTTAGTTTCATGGCTGTAGTCACCATCCACATTGATTGTGGAGCCAAAGAAAATAAAATCTGCCCCTACTTCCACTTTCCCCCTCATCTATTTGCCATGAAGAGATGGGGCTGGATGTCGTGATCTTAATTTTTTGAATTTTGAGTTTTAAGCCAGCTTTTTCACTCTCCTCTTTCACCTTCATCAAGAGACTCTTTAGTTCATCTTCACTTACTGCCATTAGAGTGGTATCATCTGTATATCTGAGGTTGTTGATATTTCTCCCAGCAATCTTTACTCCAGCTTGTGATTCATCCAGCACAGCATTTCTCATGATGTGCTCTATGTATAAGTTAAATAAACGAGGTGACAATATGCAGCCTTGACATACTCCTTTCCCAATTTTGAACCAGTCCATCGTTCTATGTCAGTTTCTAACTGTTGCTTCTTGATCTGCATAAAGATTTCTCAGGAGGCAGGTAGGGTGTTCTGGTATTCCCATCTCTTTAAGAATTTTCCACAGTTTGTTGTGATCCATATACTCAAAGGCTTTGGCATAGTCAATAAAGCAGAAGTAGATGATTTTCTGGAATTCTCTTGCTTTTTTGATGATCCAACGGATGTTGGCAATTTGATCTCTGGTTCCTCTGTCTTTTCTAAATCCAGCTTGAACATCTGGAAGTTCTCAGTGTATGTACTGTTGAAGCCTAGCTTGCAGTGCTTAAAAGGCTGAAAATAATGAAATGATGAGGGACCATATTTGAAATATTCAAATGTTACAAACTATACAATACAAGCTTGAGAGTTTCCTATGCTGGTTGGCAGGCAACATTTCCTATCTTCTGATGGTGTGATTTTCTTTTATTAGTTCAGAGGCCAAAAAGCACAAGCCTCTGAAATCAGTAAGAAGCCTTTTTAAAGGTACATGCAAACTTCAGACTAATTGACAGTTAACGTCTAGTAGAAGATGTGGCGACCAAGCTATAGACAGTTACTTTAAAATTATAGAATAATGACCTATAGATTACAATCAAGTTTTAAATTGATTATCTAGTAATATCTAATATTATTAAGAACGGTTCTGCTCTGTGGTCAGAGTGGACATTTCCTGGGAACTTACTAGAAGAAATGTAGAATCTCAGACTCCAACCCAGACCTACTCTAGCAACCTGCACTTTAAACAATATCCCCAAGTGATTCACTTGCACATTCAGTTTGAAAAACATTCATATATTACAATATTCTAGAATGAAAAGACTAAAATAATATAATATTATTATAATATAATAATAATATTAGGCCATGGTCAGATTAACTACAACTTTGACTATCATTGGCACTGATCATCTGTCTCTAAAAGGAGAAAAAAGAGCTAAACTGAGATGTAAAATAGAATACCATCTTCTACTATCACTTGTAATCAATGATAGGATGCACCACCATTTCCTTAAGTAGACCTATATTTGTGAAACATTAACACCCCCATGGTAGGACTTCCACTGTGGTCTAGTGGTTAAGACTCTGTGTTTCCACTGCAGGGGGGTATGAGTTTGATCCCTGTTAGGGAACTAAAATCCTGCATGCCACACGATGTAGTCAAGTAATAATTACAAAATTTAAAATTAGAAAATGAAAAGCAGACTACAAAATTGAAAAAAAAAAATTGTATCGACAAGCCCATGACTTGATACAATATGTTTGGCACATTACTCTCAAGTCAGAGCTTTCTAAAGTTGTTCTTAGTGTATTGAGGGATTTGGGGGAGGAAGGAGAAATGCAGAGGGGAGAGATCAAGGCTAGACAGGGAAATGGTAGGCAACCCCATCCTTGAAGGCTGAGTGGGTCGTGAGGACCTAGTATTTCCATTCCCTGGTTCAGGACATGCATTACAAGCTCTTCTAATCAAAGACTTATAGATTTACATCATAGTTTCTTTCAGATTTGGGGAGTATCATTTATTTTAGACCCTTTCAGCTAACAGAACAAAGAGATATATGTACGTATACTCATGTACTATCTATTTACTTGTTCAAGTATACATGTGTAAAAGTATTAGGATTGTTAACCTATACCCCTATGAAAAAGAACACTATCAACTAGATTACAGTGCCTTTTTCTTTTGCTTCAGTCTTGCAAACTCCATTCATTTCCAAAGTTACTTAAGTTGGGGATCTTAGTGAGGTGGTTGCATACATTTGTAATAAAATTAGATTGTTTAGTCAAATTCTCCATTCCATTCTTGATGTCAAAATGTTTTTTTTTAATATGCATACGATTCACTTTTTGTACTTTTGACAAATACGTAGTGTCATGTATTTACCATAACATCATACACAATAACATCACTGCCCTAAATAACCCTCTATGCTTGGAGAAAGAAATGGCAACCCATTCCAGTACTCTTGCCTGGGAAATCCCAGGGACAGAGGAGCCTGGTAGGCTACAGTCCATGGGGTCTCAAAGAGTCAGACGTGACTTAGTGACTGAGCACAGTCATTTTTTTCTAATATCTAAAGAAGTTTTAAAAATTAATTTATTTATTTTAATTGGAGGATAATTTCTTCACAATATTGTGGTGGTTTTTGCTATACATCGACCTGAATCACCCATGGGTGCACCTGTGTCTCCCCATACTGATCCCCTCCCACCTCCCTCCCCGTGGGTTGTCTCACCAACTTTGAGTGCCCTGCCTCATGCATCAGACTTGCACTGGACATCTGTTTTACACATGGCAATATACATGTTTCAATGCTATTCTCTCAAATCATCCCATCCTCGTCTTCTCCCACATAGCCCAAAAGTCTGCTCTTTACATCTGTGTCTCTTTTGCTGCCATGCATGTAGGATCATCATTACCGTCTTTCTAAATTCCATATATATATGTGTTAATATACTGCAGTGGTGTTTCTCTTTCTGACTTACTTCACTCCGTATTATAGGCTCCAGTTTCATCCACCTCTTTAGAAATGACTCAAATGTGTTCTTTTTTTTTTAATAGCTAAGCAATATTCCATGTACCACACTCTCTTATCCATTCCTTTGAGCACAGTCATTTTTAGGAACAGTGTAGGCCACACACAACACATCAGTGGCTCCTAGTTTGTGGCCTCTGGTTTAATATCTTTCTTTTCCACTTGGCTCTCTGCTCCACAGGGGCAGAAGCCCACGGGTCTGCTGTGCTCACTTAGTGTCTGTATTCAACAAATGGAAAAATAAAAATAGAGGATGGACCCACCCTCCCAGCAGAGCACCAGGTTCAGAAAAAATACACTGGCAAGGAGATGGCATTCTGTCACTCCAGGACTGTTTTTTGATTGCCCGCTATAAATGTCGCCATGTCCCTTTAAGCCCTACTCCTGGTTGACCCCTGTAGGCCTCCTTACCCTCTGCCCTGAAGTCACCACAATGGCCACATTGTTTCTTGTGGGGCGGGGCCCTCTGCGACATCACCAAGGGCCCAGCCTTGCCTGGTCCTCAGTCTCCAGATGCCAAGAGCAAACCAGCGCACCAGGAGCCATTTCCTCTCAGCTCACCATATGGTCCCTCAAATGGTTCCTGTGCTTTTGCATGGGTGTTACCTGTGTCTATGCCTTAATGTTTACTTCTCTTGAGAGAAAGCTGAAGAACTCCAGGGGAAGGTGCTCTGCGGAGAGCACTCTCTAATTTGGCAGAATCTACCAGAGCATGCCCAAGACTGTCTTGAGATCATGTTGCTTTGGCTTTTCTTCATTGTGCTGATTTACGTAACAGTGAAGTTGGCAGGAGAGCGTGGCGAGAATAATGTTAAGACTCCTTCTGCCCATCCAGGTGGTTCATTAGGGTCTCCAGGAAAGAGAAAGGAAAAGGCTTCCTCCATCAAAGACTGTATGTTCAATACCTTAACCCTGCTCAAGATGGACCTTGTGAAATTTGTGTCCAGTGTGCAGAATCTGAAACTCGCCATGGCAACTGACAGTAACTTCAACCTTCCCAATGTTGAGGTTGAGGTTCCTACGGATGCACACAATAACATTACAGTATATGAGCTCTCGGGCAACAAAGACTCCGATTGAGTGGATTTGTGCGTCCAAGTAGAGGAGAAATAGTTGAGTGTTGACAAACTCTATCCAGACTAATAAAACTGTTCTGAAGCAAAAGATCTTTTTTTTTGTACAGTTCTTCCTTGTATTCTTGCCACCTCTTCTTAATATCTTCTGCTTCTGTTAGGTCCAGACCATTTCTGTCCTTTATTGAGCCCATCTTTGCATGAAATGTACCCTTGATATCTCTAATTTTCTTGAAGAGATCTCTAGTCTTTCCCATTCTGTTGTTTTCCTCTATTTCTTTGCATTGATCACTGAAGAAGGCTTTCTTATCTCTTCTTGCTATTCTTTGGAACTCTGCATTCAGATGCTTATATCTTTCCTTTTCTCCTTTGCTTTTCACCTCTCTTCTTTTCACAGTTATTTGTAAGGCCTCCCCAGACAGCCATTTTGCTTTTTTGCATTTCTTTTCCATGGGGATAGTCTTGATCCCTGTCTCCTGTACAATGTCACAAACCTCATTCCATAGTTCATCAGGCACTCTATCTATCAGATCTAGACCCTTAAATCTATTTCACACTTCCACTGTATAATCATAAGGGATTTGATTTAGGTCATACCTGAATGGTCTAGCGGTTTTCCCTACTTTCTTCATTTTAAGTCTGAATTTGGCAATAAGGAGTTCATGATCTGAGCCACAGTCAGCTCCTGGTCTTGTTTTTGTTGACTGTATAGAGCTTCTCCATCTTTGGCTGCAAAGAATATAATCAATCTGATTTCAGTGTTGACCATCTGGTGATGTCCATGTGTAGAGCCTTCTCTTGTGTTGTTGGAAGAGGGTGTTTGCTATGACCAGTGCATTTTCTTGGCAAAACTCTATTAGCCTTTGCCCTGCTTCATTCTGTATTCCAAGGCCAAATTTGCCTGTTACTCCAGGTGTTTCTTGACTTCCTACTTTTGCATTCCAGTCCCCTATAATGAAAAGGACATCTTTTTTGGGTGTTAGTTCTAAAAGATCTTGTAGGTCTTCATAAAACCGTTCAACTTCAGTTTCTTCAGCATTACTGGTTGGGGCATAGACTTGGATAACTGTGATATTGAATGGTTTGCCTTGGAGATGAACAGAGATCATTCTGTCGTTTTTGAGACTGCATCCAAGTACTGCATTTCGGACTCTTTTGTTGACCATGATGGCTACTCCATTTCTTCCGAGGGATTCCTGCCCGCAGTAGTAGATGTAATGGTCATCTGAGTTAAATTCACCTATTCCAGTCCATTTTAGTTCACTGATTCCTAGAATGTCGATGTTCACACTTGTCATCTCTTGTTTGACCACTCCCAATGTGCCTTGATTCATGGACCTGACATTCCAGGTTCCTATGAAATATTGCTCTTTACAGCATCGGATCTTGCTTCTATCACCAGTCACATCCACAACTGGGTATTGTTTTTGCTTTGGCACCATCCCTTCATTCTTTCTGGAGTTATTTCTCCACTGATCTCCAGTAGCATATTGGGCACGTAATGACCTGGGGAGTTCCTCTTTTGGTATCCTATCATTTTGCCTTTTCCTACTGTTCATGGGGTTCTCAAGGCAAGAATACTGAAGTGGCTTGCCATTCCCTTCTCCAGTGGACCACATTCTGTCAGACATCTTGGAATGTGAAGTCAAGTGGGCCTTAGAAAGCATCACTATGAACAAAGCTAGTGGAGGTGATGGAATTCCAGTTGAGCTGTTTGAAATGCTGAAAGATGATGCTGTGAAAGTGCTGCACTCAATATGCTAGCAAGTTTTGAAAACTCAGCAGTGGCCACAGGACTGGAAAAGGTCAGTTTTCATTCCAATTCCAAAGAAAGGCAATGCAAAAGAATGCTCAAACTACCACACAATTGCACTCATCTCACATGCTAGTAAAGTAATGCTCAAAATTCGCCAAGCCAGACTTCAGCAATACATGAACCATGAACTCCCTGATGTTCAAGCTGGTTTTAGAAGAGGCAGAAGAACCAGAGATGAAATTGCCAACATCCGCTGGATCATGGAAAAAGCAAGAGAGCTCCAGAAAAACATATATTTCTGCTTTATTGACTATGCCAAAGCCTTTGACTGTGTGGATCACAATAAACTGTGGACAATTCTGAAAGAGCTGGGAATACCAGACCACCTAACCTGCCCCTTGAGAAATCTGTATGCAGGTCAGGAAGCAACAGTTAGAACTGGACATGGAACAACAGACTGTTTCCAAATAGGAAAAGGAGTACATCAAGGCTGTATATTGTCACCCTGCTTATTTAACTTCTATGCAGAGTACATCGTGAGAAATGCTGGACTGGAAAAAACACAAGCTGGAATCAAGATTGCCGGGAGAAATATCAATAACCTCAGATATGCAGATGACCCCACCCTTACGGCAAAAAGTGAAGAGGAGCTAAAAAGCCTCTTGATGAAAGTGAAAGAGGAGAGTGAAAAAGTTGGCTTAAAGCTCAACATTCAGAAAACGAAGATCATGGCATCTGGTCCCATCACTTCATGGGAAAAAGATGGGGAAACTGTAGAAATCAGTGTCAGACTTTATTTTTGGGGGGCTCCAAAGTCACTGCAGATGGTGATTGCAGCCATGAAATTAAAATACGCTTACTCCTTGGAAGAAAAGTTATGACCAACCTAGATAGTATATTCACAAGCAGAGACATTACTTTGCCTTCTAAGGTCCGTCTAGTTAAGGCTATGGTTTTTCCTGTGGTCATGTATGGATGTGAGAGTTGGACTGTGAAGAAGGCTGAGTGCCGAAGAATTGATGCGTTTGAACTGTGGTGTTGGAGAAGACTCTTGAGGGTCCCTTGGACTGCAAGGAGATGCAACCAGTCCATTCTGAAGGAGATCAACCCTGGGATTTCTTTGGAAGGAATGATGCTAAAGCTGAAGCTCCAGTACTTTGGCCACCTCATGCGAAGAGTTGACTCATTGGAAAAGACTCTGATGCTGGGAGGGATTGAGGGCAGGAGGAGAAGGGGACGACCCAGGATGAGATGGCTGGATGTCACACGGACTCGACGGATGTGAGTCTGAGTGAACTCCGGGAGATGGTGATGGACAGGGAGGCCTGGCGTGCTGCAATTCATGGGGCTGCAAAGAGTTGGACACGACTGAGCAACTGAACTGAACTGAACTGAAGCAAAAGAAAAAGCCTCTGATATTTTTTATTAGCTCTAAATTTTACCTTTTCCATAATGTAGTATAACTGGCATCATGCAGCATATAACCTTTTCCGAACTAGCTTATTTTACTTAATAACATTCATTCAGGTTTCATCCATTTCTTTTTGTGATTTGATAGCTCATTTCTTTTTATTCTTGAATAATATCCATTCATCTATTAAAGGACACTTTTGTTGCTTCCAATTTGTGTGTGTGTGTGTGTGTGAGAGAGAGTATGAATTAAGCTATTATGAATTTCATGTGCATGTTTTTGTGTGGGCATTAGCTATCAAATAATTTGGTTAACTATCTAGGAGCATAATTGCTAGGTCATATGGTATGACAATGTTTAGCTATGTTAAGAGATTGCTTCCAAAGTGTGTACCATTTTGCATTCCCGCTAACAATGAATGAGAGTTTCTGTTGTTCTTCATCTTTACCAGCAATTGATTTTGTCAGATTTTTGTTTTAACCATTCCTATGAGTGTGTAGTGGTATCTCATTGTTTTAACTTCACGGGTCTACTCTAAAAAGTTATCTTATTTCCATATTTCCATTGTGTTTTATTATCATAAATTCTTCAGGCATTTTATCTTTAATCTGAGGTTTAAATCTTCTGCTCAGGAAAACTTCTGCTGCTGTTTATATCATCAGTTATTATATTGGTTAATTAGTCCTGTAATAATTTTTTCTTGAAAGACTGACAACTTGAAATCATATATATTGGAGAAAATTCATTTTTAATTGAACAACACTGACCACATTTTCTTTTCTTGAGTATTGCTTTGTCCATAAATGTTTAGTGCCTCCACACAAAAGTTTAAGTTCAGCATGAACTTCTCCCCTTTTTTCTGGTTTGTTTTGATTTTCTTATATACTTACTAGATTTTAACCAAATCTGTATTAGTACAAGTCACAGTTTCAGTTGTACATTTACCCTGAAGTTTTATTACAAGCATATATATATTTTATCAGAATCTTGACTTTATTATGAGTCTTCATATGGTTTTAAAAGCCTATTTGCTCATTATTCAAGTCTTTAATAGTCTGTGCCTTTTCTCCATTGAGATTCAAATGAGTCTATTTATATAATGTTAGAAACAGAGAGCAACATAAAATATGTTGATACAGTTATTGAAGAAAAGATATTTTAAAAAGAACAGTAACTAAACTATTTGCTATTTTTTTGCAAAATTCATTTTCTCTCAGTGTATTTTATAATTATGAAAGTCCAAATGTTCTTGCATATAGTCTATAAACAGAGAAGATAAATAAGCAAGCACCTCAATTGAACATAGATTTATAGAAAATCTAATGTTCAGTTTTAACTATTTTAACTTACAGTCTTGTTATAGTTTAGTTATCAACATTCTTGTTTTTCTGTCAGTAAAGAGCATGCGCTAGTGCTCTTGGGGGGAAGACTATTTTAATTAATCTTTTTCCTATGCTTTTGATTTTCAATAGAACAGAAATCTTAAACAAGACACTTGTTTTTGAGTGTCTGGTACTGTGCCTAATGAATATTTTTCTAATTAATATGTTATCATCGGTAAAATGTACTTTCTGTTTACTTCTAACACTGATTTAAAGTGACTTATGATAAAAGATATATTAAATTAAATATGTTTGAATTGACATGTACACACTGCTATATTTAAAATGATGACCAACAAGGACCACAGGGACCAATGATGACCACAGGGAACTCTGCTGAATACTCTGTAATAACCTAAATGGGAAAAGAATTTGAAAAAGAATAGATATATGTGTAACTGAATCACTTTGCTGGACACCTGAAACTAACACATTGTTCACCAATTATACTCCAATATAAAATAAAAAATTAAAAAAATAAACTTTCACAAAGAGAAAGATAGCAATATAAGCTAAGCAACATTGAGAATGAGGCAAAATATTATTGTGCTTCACAGTACACTAGCTTTATCAATATAAATAGTAGTCACTGTTTGAAATGGAAGGAAATTAACTCAGCACTGCTCTTTCATATGAAGGCATATAAACACAGATACAGATACAAACATATAATGGTATTTCTATCCATCATTCATCTCCTTTTATGTCCTTCCATTATAATAGGATCTGTGTTTATTATCTCTCTATTAATATAATGGTATCATTCACTTTCATACATCAAATTTTGTTAAGCATCTGGAGATACAATGGTAAAAAAAAAATCCTTGTCCTCATTGAATTTATATTTTATTCCCAAGTTGGGTAGAGATATTTAATAAGCAAAGAAGTCAAATAATATCATATAATCACTAAGAACTATGGAGAAAAAACAGGCAGAGAAAGAACTCAATTAACTAAAGACACATGGAATCAGAAAGAACACATACCTGTTCTATATTTTTCATTTTTGTCACTAATATAAGAAATCTGAGACCGTGGAACTGACACTGAGAAAGTCATGCCTTGAATTATATCTTGTTATTAGTCACTGCAGTGTTTAAAGTAGACATGGTGACTTTTTTAGCCACATACTCAAAATATACATGCTTTTATTTATTTAAAGTACAATCTTCTTTTTTCAAGTTGAAGTACAGTCCATAGGGTTGCGAAGAGTCTGACATGACTGAGCACAGCATGTAGTTGGCTTACAATGTTTCTTTCTTTTTTACTTTTTTGCTTTTTTAACTTTTTATGTGCAATCTTATGGGAAACAGTGGAAACAGTGTCAGACTTTATTGTTTTGGGCTCCAAAATCACTGCAGATGGTGACTGCAGCCATGAAATTAAAAGACGCTTACTCCTTGGAAGAAAAGTGATGACCAACCTAGACAGTATATTCAAAAGCAGAGACATTACTTTGCCGACTAAGGTCTGTCTAGTCAAGGCTATGGTTTTTCCTGTGGTCATGTATGGATGTGAGAGTTGGACTGTGAAGAAGGCTGAGTGCCGAAGAATTGATGCGTTTGAACTGTGGTGTTGGAGAAGACTCTTGAGAGTCCCTTGGACCGCAAGGAGATGCAACCAGTCCATTCTGAAAGAGATCAGCCCTGGGATTTCTTTGGAGGGAATGATGCTGAAGCTGAAACTCCAATAGTTTGGCCACCTCATGCGAAGAGTTGACTCATTGGAAAAGACTCTGATGCTGGGAGGGATTGGGGGCAGGAGGAGAAGAGGACGACAGAGGATGAGATGGCTGGATGGCATCACGGACTCGATGGATGTGAGTCTGAGTGAACTCCGGGAGTTGGTGATGGACAGGGAGGCCTGGCGTGCTGCGATTCATGGGGTCGCAAAGAGTCGGTCACGACTGAGCGACTGAACTGAACTGAATTTAGCCATGTTATTGAAGACAGATTTCCTTTGCCCTGATGGCTATCTCTTGGTAGAATCTTAATAAGTTTGAGATTAGAAACACTTTCCTGAGATGCATGTGGTCTTAGTTCTTTGGTGTATTTCTTATTGGATGTTTTAAGTTATAGAAAAAAAAGCACAGTAATCTTTGAAATGCCAATATATCTTATTCAGGATTAGCTCTGGAACTTCACAAAAGAAGCCTATTTTCCCACTTTTAATTTTGCATGCCATAAAGCTCATATCATTAGTCATTTCTCTGGATTATATCCTTGCAATTCTTAACTGAACTGAGCCTATGAATTTGGGAATTTTCTAGTAGAAAATAAGATCCTAAGGGAATAAGACACCAAGAAAATGTGGGTTTGGAAATAGTTTTGAGTATAGGTATCGGCCTAGGAGTCAAGATGTTCCATAGAATTTCAAAAACATGTGGGAAATACCAGTTTTGGAAGGACAAGCCTTGTGTACTTCTTAAGTTTGTCTAGTGATTGCTCATTCCTTGCTATGCAGTGAAAGTGTCAGTCATTCAGTTGTGTCTGACTCTTTGTGACCCCATAGACTGTAGCTCACCAGGCTCCTCTGTCCATGGAATTCTCCAGGCAAGAATACTGGAGTGGGTTGCCATTTCCTTCTCCAGGGGATCTTCCTGACCCAGGGATTGAACATGGCTCTCCCATATTGCAGGCAGACTTTTTACTGACTGAACCTCCAGGGAAGCCTTTGCTATGCAGAAGAACCATTAAAACTTCATCCCTTAAAAAAAAAAAAAGATAAGAACAGGCTCCTTTCTTCAGTTTCCAGAATGTGAGACTTTAAAAACATAATCTTTAAAGATTAGCTCCATTATTCGCACTGAGATGTTTATTGAAGACCAACTTTCACTCACTACAGCATTGTATGATATAAACATTTGACTTATTGAGAGTTAAGAGATACATGTGAAAATCCCATGAACAGAGAAGCCTGGTAGACTGCAGTCCATGGGGTCACTAAGAGTCAGATATGACTGAGTGACTTCACTTTCACTTTTCACTTTCATGTATTGGGGAAGGGAATGGCAACCCACTCCAGTGTTCTTGCCTGGAGAATCCCAGGAACGGGGGGAGCCTGGTGGGCTGTCATCTATGGGGTCACACAGAGTTGGACACGACTGAAGTGACCTAGCAGCAGCAGCAAGGTGTATTTATCTTATTTCTTAGTATTTTACCATTGTGTTATTTTGAAAAATTCACAAGAACAAATTTGAAACAAAATCATATAGGAAAATAAGAATGCAGGAGCAGGGGGGAGACTTCCTGGTGGTCCAATGGCTAAGACTCCATGCGCCCAAGGCCTGGGTTCAAACCCTGGTCCAGGAACTAGATCCCACATGCCTCAACTTAGAGCTTGAATGCCAAACCTAAAAGATGCCATAACTAAGACCTGGCACAGCCAAATAAATATTTTAAAAAGAAAATAGAATGGGGCTTTAGGTACTTATTTAAGCAAAATGAAGAGCTGTCACAGTCCAGTGAAGTAGTTTTTATTTTTTAAAAATGTTAGATATGAGTCCTATCAAACTGATTTTTTTCCTAAACGTTGAATAAATTTTGAGAACATTGTTGTCTTCAAATAGGCATTCGATTACTAAAATCCTCAACTAGTAGGAAATTTTCTGGATTCTATTATCAGATTTTCTTTTTCTTATTAAAAAACAAAGTTCAGAAACTTCCCTGGCCATCCAGTGGTTGCGACTCTGCTCTTCCACTGTGAGGTTGGATCCCTGGTCAGGGAACTAAGGTCCCTCATGCTGGACGGTGAAGCCAAAAAGAAAAACAAAGTTCAACCAATTAAATTGATGATCTAATTGGCTTTATTAGGTGATTCATGAATCAGACTGCATCCCACCTAACAACTACAAGAGTGCTCTGAGTGGTTGAACAAAATAGGTTTTTATAGAAAGAAGGATAGGACAAGGACACTATTAGCAAAAGAAAAAAAATGATTATTTTTAGGCCAAGATATCTACTTTTTTGAGAAGGGAAGGGAAAGGAAGGAGTTTTATCATGCAGACTGCCTCTTCTTCCTCTGAGGGGATATAGAGGGCCCATGTGGCAGGCAACCTCATTGGTGCTGACCAAAAAATTCCAGACTGGCTGATTAAGATTACATTTCTGGTGAAGGTTAAAACTGCAATTAGGTTAGTTGTTTAATTTACATTTGGTATCATGGGCATTAGCACAAGTTGTGCCATTTTAGACCTGTGGTTTTCTCTTTAACATTCCTCAATCCAAGATGAGAGTGCTACATATAGAAAATTCAAGGGATGGGTCAGAGTCTAATCTGTGATGTATTCGTAAAACAATGCGGTTTTGAGAGTGGCACTGAGTCACAGAGATATTCTCAAATCTGGAAGATGAGATTCTAGTTTTGTTTTTCTTTTTAATTGTATCTGGGATGAAAGTATTCACCATGAATGAGGTTGTTTGGCTTTAAAATAAGCTGTGGGGAGGATTAGTAAGAAACAAAAAGTTTTAAAAACATTCATAATCTAAATGTGTGCTTCCTATTTCATGAAAAGGTGGGAAGCATGCAGTGCTTCAGTTCAGTTCAGTTGCTCAGTCATGTCTGACTGTGACCCCATGGACTGCAACATGCCAGGCTTCCCTGTCCATCACCAACTCCCGGAGCTTGCTCAAATTCATGTCCATTGAGTTGGTAATGCCATCCAACCATCTCATCCTCTGTCTTCCCCTTCTCTGCCTGCCTTCAACCTTTCCCAGCATTAGGGTCTTTTCTAATGAGTTGGCTCTTTTACATATATTTTTTTCTTTTTTGGATAAATGTCTATTCAAGTCCTTTGCCTTAATCAGTATATTGACTTGTACTTAATGACACTTTTAAACTGCTGAATCAATCAACTCTGACGCTTGCTCTTTGTACTCCCAGTTATGTAATCCAGTAAACTACCTGCGGTAGATAGAATATGGCCCTTAAAAGTTATGCATGTTCGAATCCCTGAAATCTATGAATCTGTTATCTCAGGTACTTTGCAGATGTGATTAGGTTCAGTTCAGTTCAGTCATTCAGTTGTGTCTGACCCTTTGCAACCCCATGAACTGCAGCACGCCAGGCTTCCCTGTCCATCACCAACTCCCAGAGCTTGCTCAAACTCATGTGCCTTGAGTCAGTGATGCTATCCAACCATCTTATCCTTTGTTGTCCCCTTCTCCTCCTGCCTTCAATCTTTCCCAGCATCAGGGTCTTTTCCAATGAGTCAGTTCTTTGCATCAGGTGACCAAATTATTGGAGCTTCAGCTTCAGCATCCAATAAATCAGCTTCAGTCCTTCCAATGAATATTCAGGACTGATTTCCTTTAGGATTGACTAGTTTGATCTCCTTGCTGTACAAGGGACTTTCAAGAGTATTTTCCAGCACCATAGGGTTAACTGCCAGATAGACAGATATGATGCCAGGAGATGAGCACCCCAGGTTAGAAGGTGTTCAATATGCTACTGGGGAAGCCCTGTGCATGCTAAGTCATTTCTGACTCTTTGCAACCTTATGGATTGTAGGCTGCCAGGCTCGTCTGTCCATGGGATTTTCCAGGCAAGAATACTAGAGTGGGTTTCCATTTCCTTCTCCAGCGGATCTTTCTAATCCAGTGATCAAACCTGCATCTTCTGTGGCTTCTGCACTAGCAGGCAGATTCTTTATCACTGAGCCACCTGGGAAGCCCAAGTGGCCAAGGTTAACTACTGAAAACCAAAACCATCAACCTCTACTCTCAGTTGGGACACTAAGGACAGAAATTACCTACCCTCCTCCGCATATACATCACTCTCTACATTAACAAGCATACCCATGCAAATGGCTTAATTCTTCATTATAACAATTTCCTGAAACATTCATCAACTTTTCAATGAAAAGTATCAACAGTTTTTGTCCTAAGACTCTGAATATCTCTCCTCAAAACTCTCCTATTACTGTTTTCACCAGTACTGGACAGTTATATAATGATCCTTATCCAGTTGTAAACAAGTCCCCACATTAGAAGACCCATTTTTAACCAAAGTTCCAGTTCACAACAAATTCTGACTTTGCCCTCTCCCTGTGAAATAATACCAAAGCTTTGGGGAGGTGGTTTTCTACCTGTCCAGGCTAAATAAGCAAATAAACTCAAGTTGTCATCATAATATATGTATCAGTACTGCTACGTAACATCATTTTGTAATGCATGCTTTTAAATTTAATATGAATATAAATATATCATAAGTGTACATATCTGCTGAAAACTTGTTTATGATGATGGTATGTACTAGGTTTGTGATATTTAACATTAATTTTCACTGTTGCATTCCATTGTATAAATACACAGCAATTGTTTTATTCACTTTTCTGGATGAATGTTTTGTCTGATATTAATAGAGCTATACTAACTTTCTTTTCGTTACTATTTACCAGACATATATTTTTTTCTATTTTTTTTAGTTAAAGTAATATGTTCTTATATTTTAGATATGCGTCTTATAAGTACAGTATTAGTTGGGTTTCACATTTTTATTGAATTTAAAATCTGTATGTTTTAAGTGGTATGTTCAGCCCATTTATATTTATTGGAATTACCAATATATTTGGACTTATTATCATTTTATTTTGTTATTTCACTTGGTTTTTGTTTGCTTTTTTTCCCCTTTCCTATATTTCACTCAGTTGCTTAAAATTTTAACTTCCTTTTATTTCCTCTACTGATTTGGAAATTAGGTATTCTACTTCTATTCTTTTAGTGATTAACCCTAAAATATTAACAAATCTTATAATCCTTAATATAAAGGATAAAGTTCATCATCAGGTCTAGCCTCCTCTCTCATAATACAAGAACTGAATGGTAGAATCCTTTACATGCAATTTCTTTCTCTCATCCTCTATATTACTCTTGTTGAGCATTTTATTTTCCTTTTGTTTTATTTTAAAGTTTTTATTAAATGATGCATGAACTAATCTTAAAATTCTTAAAACATCATGCTGACTTAAAAAGCCTTAGACAAAGGAAAATTATTTTGTGATGACATTTATATTAAATTCTAGAACTCACTGTCCAACATGGTAGTTAATAGCTACAAATGGCTGTTGAGCACTTGATATAAGATTAGTCCAAATTGTGATGTACTATAAGTGTAAATTGCACACTAGATTTCAAAGACATAACATGAAAAGATGTAATATATCTCACTCATAATTTTTATACTGATTAGGGTGTAGATTGACTAGAATGTTAGGAATAAATTTCCTGTGGTAATAACTATATTTTATAACTTGATGGAAGTTAGCATTACACAGGTTACTAATTTGTCAAAATTAAAAATATTAAAAACTCTAATTATTCATATGCATGCTGAAGTATTTAGGGTGAACTAAGAATACATAGAAGAACTGTACAAAAAAGATCTTCACGACCTGGAAAATCACGATGGTGTGATCACTCATCTAGAGCCAGACATCCTGGAATGTGAAGTCAAGTGGGCCTTAGAAAGCATCACTGCAAACAAAGCTAGTGGAGGTGATGGAATTCCAGTGGAGCTATTTCAAATCCTGAAAGATGATGCTGTGAAAGTGTTGCACTCAATATGCCAGCAAGTTTGGAAAACTCAGCAGTGGCCACAGGACTGGAAAAGGTCAGTTTTCATTCCAATCCCAAAGAAAGGAAATGCCAAAGAATGCTCAAACTACCAAACAACTGCACTCATGTCACACGCTAGTAAAGTAATGCTCAAAATTCTCCAAGCCAGGCTTCAACAGTTTGTGAACTATGAACTTCCAGATGTTCAGGCCAGATTTAGAAAAGGCAGAGGAACCAGAAATCAATTTGTCAACAAATGGTGGATCATGGAAAAAGCAAGAGAGTTCCAGAAAAACATCTATTTCTGCTTTATTGACTATGCCAAAGCCTTTGACTGTGTGGATCACAATAAACTGTGGAAAATTCTGAGAGAGATGGGAATACCAGACCACCTGACCTGCCTCTGGAGAAATCTGTATGCAGGTCAGGAAGCAACAGTTAGAACTGGACATGGAACAACATACTGGTTCCAAATAGGAAAAGGAGTACGTCAAGGCTGTATATTGTCACCCTGCTTATTTAACTTCTATGCAGAGTACATCATGAGAAATGCTGGGCTGGAAGAAACACAAGCTGGAGTCAAGATTGCTGGGAGAAATATCAATAACCTCAGATATGCAGATGACACCACCCTTATGGCAGAAAGGGAAGAGGAACTAAAAAGCCTCTTGATGAAAGTGAAAGAGGAGAGTGAAAAAGTTGGCTTAAAGCTCAACATTCAGAAAACGAAGATCATGGCATCCGGTCCCATCACTTCATGGAAAATAGATGGGGAAACAGTGGAAACAGTGTCAGACTTTATTTTTTGGGCTCCAAAATCACTGCAGATGGTGACTGCAGCCATGAAATTAAAAGACGCTTACTCCTTGGAAGAAAAGTTATGACCAACCTAGATAGCATATTCAAAAGCAGAGACATTACTTTGCCAACAAAGGTCTCTCTAGTCAAGGCTATGGTTTTTCCTGTGGTCATGTATGGATGTGAGAGTTGGACTGTGAAGAAGGCTGAGCGCCGAAGAATTGATGCTTTTGAATTGTGGTGTTGGAGAAGACTCTTGAGAGTCCCCTGGACTGCAAGGAGATCAGCCCCGGGATTTCTTTGGAAGGAATGATGCTAAAGCTGAATCTCCAGTACTTTGGCCACCTCATGCAAAGAGTTGACTCATTGGAAAAGACTCTGATGCTGGGAGGGATTGGGGGCAGGAGGAGAAGGGGACAACCGAGGATGAGATGGCTGGATGGCATCACTGACTCGATGGACGTGAGTCTGAGTGAACTCCGGGAGTTGGTGATGGACAGGGAGGCCTGGCGTGCTGCAATTCATGGGGTCGCAAAGAGTCAGACACAACTGAGCGACTGAACTGAACTGATATTGACATTTTCAATTTATTTTGAAATGTATCAAAAATTAAGATGGTTTGATGGGTGAATAAAGAGCTGAATACATATATAGTTGTATGATAAAGCAACTATTGTAAGCTGTTAATTGTAGAATCTAGGGGGTGGATATACACACAATTATACACTAAATAATGCTTTCATTTTTGTATGTTTGCAAATGTGCATTATAAAATAATGAATAAAATCATCCATATAGATAATTTTAAAAGTTAAATACATGAAACAATGGTTTTAAAGGCAGTGGCCATCAGGCAACAAAGGGCACTAATTTGTTGATGTGAGAAACAAATAAGGTGACCTCTATGATTGCTCTAGCTATTTTCCAGGTCATGACATAAGGAGTTATTGAGGTAAAGACTAGTGAATTCTATCGATGTTATGGAGATAATAGTCTGGGGAGATCAATGCAGCTAGAGTTTATGAGAAAGAAACAGAATACTAGAGAACTTCAGAGATCCCCCTCAAGTATTCAGCAGAATAACTATTGTGCACCTTGTGAAAAATATACCTGAGGCCAGAGAAAGAACAAGAAAGGACTAGATTGGAATAAATGACATCCAACACAGAGGGCCAGAAATAGGGCCTATTCCCACCAGTCAGACTGGGAAAACTCATAATTCACACGATGTTGGAGGGTACCCAGGAAGGTCTGGCCTCAGTTATGGGAAAAATTAGCCATAGACTGAGCTCTCTGTTGAACTTATGTAAACCATAAAAATAAGACTTGAAAGGATTAAACCATTTCCATGTAACTTAACTTTACTTAAGAACAAAGCAAACAGAGATTTATAGGAATACAAGTATATCCAGCACCTGACAAGTTAAAATGTATAATGTCTCATATCTGATCAAAGGTATATAAAGAAACAGGTACACAAACTTATAATGAAGAGGAAAAACATCAATCAAAATTGACCCAAAACTGACAGAGATATTAGAATTAGCAGATAAGGACATTAAAATGGTTATTTTAACTGTATTTCACATGTCAATAAGCTAAGTAGACATATGAAGAAGACCCAAATTGAACTTCTAGAGATAAAAACTACAGTTTCTGAGAAGAAAAATTCACTGAGTGGAAGTAAGGCAGACTAGTCACTACAGAAGAAAAGATAAGTGAACTTGAATGTGTAGCAATAGAAAAACTATACAAAATGAAGCATATGGAGAAAAAAGAATGATAAAAAATGAAAGAGCACTACTGAACTATATAACAACTATGAATGACTTCATATATGAGCAATTGGAATACTGGGGAGTGTTGGGGACAGGAAAAACAATTTAAGAAGTTGGAAGAAGTTTTCCAACATTAGTGAAAAATATAAATTCACAGGTCGAAAAAGCTCAATGAACCCCAAATAGAAATATGAAGAAAACTATAGTGAGACACATCATAATGAAATTGCTCAAAACCCATGATAAGGAGAAACTCTTAAAAGGAAACAGATCTGTTATACATAGCAGAATGAAAATACTGACATCATTGCCAGAAACAATGCTATGGAAAAGAGTTGAGACCTTTAAAGTGTGTGTGTGCATGTGTGTTAGTTGCTCAGTCGTGTCTGGATCTTTGCAACCATAAGGCCTGTAGCCTGCTAAGCTCCTCTGTCCATGGCATTCTCCAGGCAAGAGTACTGCAGTGGTTTCCATTCCCTTCTACAGGGGATCTTCCCAACCCAGGGATCGAACCCAGGTCTCCTGCATTGTAGGTGGATCCTTTACCATCTGAGCCACTAAGAAAGCCCCTTTAAAGTACTGAGAGAGGGGGAAAAAAAAAACCCTTTCAAACCAAATAGAATTCTATATATGGCAATATATATTTCCAAAAAATCAAGTCATTTTCAAACATATAAGAATTTAAAGAAGTCATCACTAGCAGACTTGCACTACTACTTCTGGAGAATCCCATGGACAGAGGAGCCCAGTGTGCTACACTCCATAAGGTTGCAAAGAATTGGACATGATTGAAATGACTTACACACATGCACATTGGATTTTCTACACAGACAATCATGTTGCCTGAAAATAAAGTTTCATTTCTTCCTTTCCAATTGGAATGCCTTTTATGTTTGTATTTTATCTTGTCTGAATGCACTGATTAGAATGTTGCGTAGAAGTGGCAGAGTAGACATTTCTGCCTTGTTCCTGATCTTAGCAGTGAATCATTCAGTCTTTTACCATTAAATACTAGGTTAGCAGTAGATACTTTGTAGATAACCTGAATCAGTTTAAGAAAGTTCCCCTCTATTCCTAGTTTGTTGAATGCATTTATCATAAAAAAAGAAAAAAAACTATTGGGTTTTGTCAAATCCTTTTCCTGTGTCTATTGAAATGATTATATTTTTTCACCGTTTTAGTTTGTTAATATGATACATTGACTGGTTTTGAATGTTAATCTAACCTTGCATTCCTGGGATAACCCACTAAGTCATGAAGTGTTTTATTTCTCTATATTGCTAGGTTCAATTTACTAAAGTTTTGTTATGAATTTTGCATGTATTTTCATGAGTGTTAGTCTATAGTTTTCTTCTCTTGTAATATTTTTGTGTGATTTTGGTATTAGGGTAATGATGTCCTTGTAGCATGAATTGGCAAGTATTCTCTTAAATTTTTGGAAAGATTTTATATGAAGTTGTCATCATTTATTTTTTAAAGGTGTGGTGCATGTGTGCATGAGTGCTCAGTGGTGTCCAACTCTTTGGTACCCCATGGACTGTAGCCCTCCAGGCTCCTCTGTCCATGGGATTCTCCAGGCAAGAATACTGGAGGGGGTTGTCATTTCTTCCTCCAGAATTTAAAGGTGTGGTAGAATTCACCAGTGAAGCCATATGGGCCTGGGAGTTTCTTTGTAGGAAGGTTTTAAATTATACTTTCAATTTCATATATGTCTCACTCTTCAGTTTATCTGTTTCTCCTTGAGTGAACCTCAGTAATTTGTGTCTTTCAAGGATTTGTCCATTTCACCTAATTCATCAAATTTGTGGGAATATTTGCTCAAGTTATTCCTTCATTATTCATTTATATCTGTATAATCTGTCATGATGTCACTTCTCTTGTTTTAGATATTTTTAATTTTCATCTTATCTCTTTTTTACTCATTAATCTGGCTAGTGATTTACTAATTTTATTGATCCTTTCACAGAACCAGATTTTTATGTTTATTTCATTGATTTTTCTGTTATTATTCTGTTTTTGAATGTCATGGATTTCTGCTTTGACCTTTATTATTTCCTTTCTTCTACTTACTCTAGGTTTAATTTCTTCATCTTTCTTTTTTAAGTTTCTCAAGGTGGAATAATGTGTTATTACTCTGAGATGACTTTTCTTTTCTATATAGCCATCTTGTGTTATAAATAGAGCCTGGTAGGCTGTAGTCCATGGGGTCACTAAGAGTCTGACATGACTGAGCAACTTCACTTTCACTTTTCACTTTCATGCATTGGAGAAGGAAATGGCAACCCACTCTAGTGTTCTTGCCTGGAGAATCCCAGGGATGGCGGAGCCTGGTGGGCTGCCATCTATGAGGTCACACAGAGTCAGACACGACTAAAGTGACTTAGCAGCAGCAGCAGCAGCAGCAGCAGCAGCAGCAGCAGCAGCAGCACAGCTTTAGTAGCATCTTACCATTTTTAATGTGTTGTGCTTAAATTTTCATTTAGTTAAAATTACTTCTAATTTTCCTTTTGATCTCTTGTTGATACATACATATTTAAAAGTGTTGTTTCATTTGAAAATATTGTGGAAAATTCAAAAGATCATTTTGCTATTGATTCCTAAAATTTTATTGTGGTCAAAGGACAAACTTTTCTTGACTTGAATCTTAAATTTATTGAGACTTGTTTTATGTCCCAGACTATGGTCTATCTTGGTAAATACACCCTGAGCACTTGAGAAAAAACTACACTCTGATGTTGTTGGGTGCATGCATGTATGCTAAGTTACTTCAGTCATGTCCAACTCTGCAACCCCTTGGACTGTAACCCACCAGGTTCCTCTGTCCATGGGATTCTCCAGGTGAGAATATTGGAGTGGGTTGCCATTTCCTTCTCCAGGGGATCTTCCCAACCTAGGGATTGAACCCATGTCTCTTACATCTCCTGCATTGGCAGGCAGGTTCTGTACCACTAGTGCCACCTGGGAAGCCCCATTGTTTGGTGATGTGTTCTGTAAATGTCAGTGAGGTCAAGTTGGTTGATAGTGGTGTTTGAGTCTACTAAATATATGCTAATTTTCTACCCATTTATTTTATTCATTGTTTAGAGAGGGATATAGAGGTTCCTAGATTATAGTTGTGGGTTTGTCTGTTTTTCCTTGCAATTCTATCAACTTTTGCCTCATAAACTTTGAAGTCCTGTTATTTGATGCATAAACAATTTAGGATTGTTATGTCTTCTTGTTTAATTGACCTCATTATCATTATTAAATAAATTACTTTATCTCTGGTAATATTTTTCTCTGAAATCAACTTTGTCTGATAGTCATATAACCACTCCAGCTTTCTTTTGATTAGTGTTAGCATGCTATATCTTTTTCTATTCTTTTATTTTAAACCTATTTGTGTCTTTAAAGGCTATTCCCCTATTGTATGGCACATGGAACTCTGCTCAATGTTATGTGCCAGCCTGGATGGAAGGGGGGTTTGGGGGAGAATGGATACATGTATATGTATGGTTGAGTCCTTAGGATGTTCACCTGAAACTATCACAACATTGTTAATCAGCTTTAAAGTGAAAGTCGCTCAGTCTTCTCCTACTCTTTGTGACTCCATGGACTATACAGTCCATGCAATTCTCCAGGCCAGAATACTGGAGTGGGTAGCCTTTCTCTTCTCCAGGGGATCTTCCCAACCCAGGGATTGAACCCAAGTCTCTCGAATTGTAGGTGGATTCTTTACCAGCTGAGCCACCAGGGAAGCCCCAAATACAAAAAAAAGAAAAAAATAATAATAAAGTTTGGGGGGAAAAGTGTGCTTCCTGCAGGCAGAATATAGTTGTGTGAATATAGTTGTGTCTTAACTTTTATCCCATATGACAATCACTGCCTTTTAATTTGGATGTTTTTACCATTTGGTTTAGGTTTGAGTGTATCATAAAATTACTTGTTTCTATTTGTTGCATCTTTTTTGTTCACTCTTCTCTCTTTCTGCCTTCTTTTGGATTAATTATTTTTTATGATCCCATTTTATCTCATTTGTTGACTTGTTAGCTATAACATTTTGTTTTGTTATTTAGTGATTGCTTTAAGGTTTTTATATATGCACATTTAACTTGTTACAGTATACCTTTAAGTGATATTACTCCACTTCACATATAATAAAAGAACCTTACAATTACATATTTTCATTTCTCCCCTCACAACGTTCATGCTATTTTTGTAATATTTTTTTAGTTTTGTATATGCTCTAAATCACACAATACATTGTTTTTGTTGTTGTTTAAACAATTTTTTTAAAGAAACTGAAATAAAAAGTCTTGTATGGTTACCAATTCCAGTGTTCTTCTTGCTTTTTGTTTAAATCAATACTTCCATCTGGTATCTGCCTGAAGAATATCCTTTAGTAAAATAGGGATAATTTTAGGATAAAACTAATGCTTCCTTCTAGCATATACTCCTTGTAGCATTTTATAATCTTTTTCATTTGCTAGTAGGAATTTGTGCTTCCCACATGGCTCAGTGATAAAGAACCCACCTGCTAATGCAAGAGATGTAAGAGACACAGGTTCAATCCTTGAGTTGGGAAGATCCCCTGGAGAAGGGCATGGCAACCCACTCCATTTAGGTTTGAATGTCTCCACTTATTTTTAATCAGAATTTTTCATTTTGTTTGATCATTTATTAAACTGTATATGTGCTACTGCTGTCAGAGTGGGTTGGCAGGAACACTGGAGTGGGTTGCCATTTCCTTATCCCAGGGATCTTCCCAATCCAGGGATCAAACCTGAGTCTCTTATGTCTCCTGCACTGGTATGCAGGTTCTTTACCACTAGCGCCACCTGGGAAGCCCATAGAAATAGTAGTGATGTCACAAAGTCAGTATTGTGACACAATTTTGAGGTAGAAAACATGAACATGTACATAATAAAGAAAAAGTCTTGTCTCCATTCAAATACATATGATAATTAAAAAA
This sequence comes from Budorcas taxicolor, assembly GCF_023091745.1. Taxonomy (NCBI): domain Eukaryota; kingdom Metazoa; phylum Chordata; class Mammalia; order Artiodactyla; family Bovidae; genus Budorcas; species Budorcas taxicolor. The sequence goes on from NC_068935.1 coordinate 19,871,044, forward strand.
CATATGAAATGTTTTAAAAGCAAATTTTAAATATGCTGATGACTATTTCTTTAAAACTTTAATGGAAGTAAACTGTTTCTCATGATAGTTATGCTCATTCATATTGGATTTATGTATATAATCAATCAAAAACAAAGTAGTTACCCAGTAATGACTAATATAATAATGATGAGATTCTGAAACAGCCAATTGAATATGCATCACTTGCTTTTCACATGTAAATTCCATTACTAAGAGAGCATTACTCTTCCCTTGTATTTCTATATAACACTGTAGCTAACAGGAGTATCATGATAGAATAAGGAGAGGAAAGGTCTTTATGTTGCATTTGCAAGTTTATAAGAAGCAAAAAAAAAAATCTAGTTTTAAATCACAGCAGAAGCTCTTCCTTACCTGGGCACTTAACAAATAGTTTAGGATGAGAATGCAACTAACTGATTTGTATCTAATCTGCAATTCAGCTGTAAATTCTCTTGTGGGCATTGGTCTGTCTCCTTTTCTTCAGGAGCAAAATGTATAAAACATTTTTTTCAACTTTAGATTCAAATCAATGTAAATAGCTGAATTCTTTCAGACTTAAAACATCTAGCTTTTGCCTAGAATGACTAATGCCTGAGCATTTGCCTAGAATGACTACATCTATAAACAAGTCAATTTATCTCTTGAAGAAAAATGTAGATTTTCCAAGTGTTCTGCATTTCTTTTACTTAAGTATCAAGAGGGTAGGGAAAGGAACAGAACAGAGACCTGTCAATTAGAAACTGCCTGCTGGCCTAGCATCAGAACCACTTTTTCCCCCAATTTAGTTAGCAGAATAAATAAATATTCACTTAAGTCTGTGCTGAGTATACAACCCTCTAATAAGCATAGTGGAAGGAAAATTTGATAAGGTTCCATCCTTATCCTCAAGTAACATATATATGTCATCTGGATAAGTAGACATGATTTAATGAAGGAGCATAGGGCATCCATAAAGGCTTTCTTCATCTTATTAATGGCTTCACCATTTGCTCAGGAAAGACTTTGGTGATACTACATTCTTGATTACTTTTTCACTCCCACATCCAACTCATCAATGAATCCTGTTCACTCTGTCTTCCAAACATGTCCAGAATCTACTACTTCTTACCACCTCCATAGCTACTATCCTGATTCAGACCACTGTCATCTGTAGGGGAGGAAAAAATTGTCCTCTGTCCTCTGTCCTCTTAGAGTGTCCAGCTGGGTCTAAGAATTAAACTGACATAAAACAGATTGACAGAAGAAAAGTATACAAGTTTTAACTTTTTTTTTACGTGTACTTGGGAGTCTTCATGAGAAAAATGAAGACCCAAAGAAGCAATTAGAGTCGAACACTTATTTACTGAACTAGAGGAACTTTTCAGGTGGCGCTAGCTATATAGAACCCACCTGCCAATATAGGAGATGTAAGTGACATGGTTTTGATCCCTGGATTGGGAAGATCCCTTGGAGGAGGGCATGGCAACCCACTCCAGTATTCTTACCTAGAGAATCCCATGGAGAGAGGAGCCTGGCAGGTTACAGTCCATAGTGTTGGAAAGAGTCAGACATGACTGAAGCGACTTAGCAGGCACATACTGAATTGGACAAAGGGTAGCAAATTGTGAAAATGTAACAAGGCAAAGGGGCTTGGGCCATGGTATTTAATTGGGTGGAGAAGTGACTAGGAAGATAAACATTAGTTTAACAAGGTTTGTTTATACAGATTTCTCTTAGCCTCAACTTCCCATCCTTGGATATAGAATGTCTCTTCCTTTCTGGTATAGGGAGGACACTGTCTGGGAGGAAGAAAATTTCCTCTCTCCTTCTAGGGTTTTTCTGCCTGCTCTAAGAATTAAATTAACATGAAACAGATTGGGACTTCCCTGGGGGTCTAGTGATTAGGACTCTCTACTTCCACTGCAGGGGGCCCTGGTCTCAGAACACAGATACCATACCGCATGAACTGTGGCACACTCTCTCCCCAGTAAAACAAAGAAAAACATGAAACAAATTAACATGATAAAATCAACAAAATTTATAACATGTATACATGGGAAAGACCTAGATTTTGGACACAGTGTGAATGCTGCTCACTAGGCCCTGATAAATTCTACCCACCACACCTAGCCCATACTCTTTGTAGATATCTCTGGTGACAACCCTATTCCAGGTCCTTTAAATTCTTTTAGGCAGTTAGGGAGGCAGTAACAAGAAAAACTTTCTGAGTCTTATATTTCTTCAAGATAATCAGCCAAGTTAATCCTCATACCAAAGAGACACATTTTGGGGTGGCAAAATTTGTTCCCCTACACCATTGCTTCCATGGTAGCTCAGCTGATAAAGAATCCACCTGCAATGCAGGAGACCCCTGTTTGATTCCTGGGTCGGGAAGATCCCCTGGAGAAGGGATAGGCTGCCACTCTAGTATTCTTGGACTTCCCTGGTGGCTCAGCTGGTAAAGAATTCACCTGCAATGTGGGAGACCTGGTTGATCCTTGGGTTGGGAAGATCCCCTGGAGGAGGGCCTGGCAACCCATTCCAGTATTCTTGTCTGTAGAATCCTCATGGACAGAGGAGCCTGTCAGGCTACAGTCCATTTGGTTGCTATGAGTCGGACATGACTGAGTGACTAAGCACAACACACATCATTGCTTACATGGAAATTTCATCTCTTTTTAAAAGAAAGGAAAAAGGTCAGTCAGAGTGTCCTTCTAACATCTGTTGTTTTTCAAGTGCCTTTAACTCAAAGTAGGTGATATGCTAGAGTGGTATATTTTGTGAGGCATGCTCTGAACTCCTTCACTTCTCTCACTTAAACTATGGCAATAGCCTCCTTGGTGGCCTCTCTGTTTCTACTCTTGTCTGTCTAATCCTTTTTCAGCCAAAGAAACCTTTTAAAACTATAAATCAGCTCACCTCACTCCCTTGTTGAGAATACTCTAAAGGGTTCCTATCACAATGGAGTCAAATCAAATTAATCACCATGGATTTCAAGGCTCTACCAGACCTATTCCCCACCAGTCTGTCTAACTTCATCTCCTAGCACTTTATGCTCCTTCCCTCCACTCCAGCCACACTACCCTTTCTGGGGGTTTTCAAACGCCATGCTTGAGAGACTGAATATGCAAACAGATCATGGCCAGACAAAATATAAAAATAGAACTCTGACCCACAACTGGTAAAAAGCACTCAAGAAACCAACTTACTTTCTACAAGTCTGACTTGTAGGAAGTCAGACTACTATCTCTAGTAACCAATCCAGCAAACCAAACAATTCTCCATGTTATCATCAACCCAAAACATTCAGGACTTGATTAATAATTGACAGCTCCCCTAATTTTCGTCCCAGCTTCCAACTTAGGAGCCACCAAACAAAGCCAAATATGCATCAATCACATAGGATTCCCTGCTTCTAGTTAGCCTGCCCACAGTTTCTCCATGCCAACAGCCTCCAATCAAGGCATACCTGAAGCTATCCTTTTTTTTTTTTCATGATAAAGTGTCACTCCTCACCTTCCTAAGGAAATGAAGACCCCAAAGAAACAGTTAAACCTGAGTATTTTTATGCTAGGTTTGATGAAGAATGGAAAGTCCCAGAAAATGTGGTAGGACAAAAGGGTATGAGCTAAAGATATGTGTCTGTTTAGCTCCTCAGTCATGTCCAATTCTTTGCAACCCCATGGACTGTTGCCTACCAGGCTCCTCTGTCCATAGGATTTTTTTCAGGCAAGGATACTGGAGTGGGTTGCCATTTCCTCCTCCAGGGGATCATTCTGACCCATGGATTGAACCCATGTCTTCTGCATTTCCTGCACTGGCAGATGGAGTCTTTACCACTAAGCCACCCGGGGTGCCCCTATGAGCTAAAGATAGTAAACAGAAGACTTAGGAAGGCTTGTTCAGTGAAGTTCCATCTATCTACAGAGATAAGGATATTCCTTTCCTTTAGGTATAAGGTAGGCATAAGGATCTTATGATCTGCTTCAGGGAAAGCTCAGAGAGTCCTTCTTGCACCTACCATTTCTTAAATTCCTTCAGCTCAAAATTTTCAATTTGCCAGGGCACCACATTCTGGTGGTAATGTGTTCTGAAACCAGTCATTAGAAATAGTTAAGAATTTCTCCCACTACTTTATATTCAGACTAATCTCAAATGACCATTCTGTTCTCATATTTTTCCAGATAAGACCCATCTTCATCCTTCTTTATGACTCCCATATGCCTCACAGATAACTCCCTTGTTTACCTGCCTCTATAAAATCTCAAACTCCCTTCCTTTCCTTTGAGATATTCATCATTAATGAGCACTTGCCCTATTGGAATAGTCTGAATAAAATAATTTCTTTAATTGTCTGGTGTATTTTGTCTTTCATTGCTTACATCTGGAACTCTGGAACTCCTTTCTTATCTGTACCCAACCTACCCACCCACCACACACATACATACTCTAGTAAGAAAGAATTCTGTACTATAAGCCAAATAGGTCAGCTAAGCCTTCCATCAGAACATTTGCTTTTGAGTGAAACTTCTATGCAAGATGCCTATTAAAATCCTCAAAAAGTTGGAACACTGATTTTTCCAAGCTTATCATAACAGAGTATAAGACTTTTTTGCCCTTGGAGCTTCCCTGGTGGCTCAGGTGGTAAAGAATCTGCCTGCAATGCAGGAGACCCAGGTTCAATCCCTGGGTTAGAAAGATCCCCTGGAGAAGGAAATGGCAACCCACTCTAGTATTCTTGTCTGGAGAGTCCCATGGACAGAGGAGCCTGGCAGGCTACAGTCCATGGGGTCACAAAGAGTCAGACACAGCTGAGCAACTTTCACTCACTAATAAATGTATGTGCAGGGTAATTCAGTTTAAGATCTCTATTCATTGTAACATGCCATGCAGTAGCAAAGTTGTGCATTTGAAGACCTATAGTCTTCAACTTATAGATATTCAAACCTAACACATATGAAGGCCCAAATTGGTGTAAGTCAGATTACACAAAAGATATGATAATAAACAGAATTAAATTGTTCAAAATTCACTATTAATTTAATGTACAAACATCTTTTAATTCCTTTCTTATTTTCATTTTATTGTCTTCTTTCTATGAGGCCATCTACACCTACATAGCTTTCTGCCTACGTTAACATGAGTTTACTTTTCCACTACCTTTATCAGCACAATTTTACTATTCTAGGAAAGTCTTTCCCAGAAAGATAAAAGTTGCAAATAAACTTATTTTAAATTCCAAGAACTTCCTGAAAGAATAATTAAGAGAGTCCTGAAGATCCATTGGTGGACTTCACACATCTTAAACTATTATATCATAATCTTTACCCAATCATATCCAAGCCCCTGGAGACATGGTCCACTGGAGAATGGAATGGCAAACCACTTCAGTATTCCTTCCTTGAGGACCCCATGAACAGTATGAAAAGGCAAAAAGACAGGATACTGAAAGATGAACTCCCCAGGTTGGTAGGTGCCCAATATGCTACTGGAGAAGAGTGGAGGAATAACTGCAGAAAGAACGAAGAGGCTGAGCTAAAGTGAAAACAACCCTCAGTTGTGGATGTGTCTGGTGCTGGAAGTAAAGTCTGATGCTATAAAGAAAAATATTGCATAGGAACCTGGAATGTTAGGTCCATTAAACAAGGTAAATTGGAAGTGGTCAAACAGGAGATGGCAAGAGTGAACATTGACATTTTAGCAATCAGTGAACTAAAATGGACTGGAATGGGTGAATTTAGCTCAGATGACCATTTTATCTACTACTGTGGGCAAGAATCCCTTAGAAGAAATGGAGTAGCCATCATAGTCAACAAAAGAGTCTGAAATGCAGTACTTGGATGCAATCTCAAAAATGACAGAATGATCTCTGTTCATTTCCAAGGCAAACCATTCACTATCACAGTAATCAAAGTCTATGCCCTAACCAGTAATTCCAAAGAAGCTGAAGTTGAATGGTTCTATGAAGACATACAAGACCTTCTAGAACTAGCACCAAAAAAGATGTCCTTTTCATTAGAGGCGACTGGAAAGCAAAAGTAAGAAGTCAAGAGATACCTGGAGTAACAGGCACGTTTGGCCTTGGAGTACAAAATGAATCAGGGCAAAGGCTAACAGAGTTTAGCCAAGAGGGTGCACTGGTCATAGCAAACACCCTCTTCCAACAACACAAGAGATGACACTACACATGGACATCATCAGATGGTCAATACTGAAATCAGATTGATTATATTCTTTGCAGCCAAAGTTGGAGAAGCTCTATGCAGTCAGCAAAAATAAGACTAAGAGCTGACTGTGGCTCAGATCATGAACTCCTTATTGCAAAATTCACACTTAAATTGAAGAAAGTAGGGAAAGCCACTAGACCATTCAGGTATGACCTAAATAAAATCCATTATGATTATACAGTGGAAGTGATAAATAGATTCAAGGGATTAGATCTGATAGACGGAGTGCCTAAGGAACTATGGACAGAGGTTCATAACGTCATACAGGAGGCAGTGATCAAAACCATCCCCAAGGAGAAGAAATGCAAAAAGGCAAAATGGTTGTCTGAGGAGGCTTTACAAATATCTGAGAAGAGAAAAGAAGTGAAAAGCAAAGGATAAAATGAATGATATATCCAATCTGAATGCAGAGTTCCAAAGAATAGCAAGGAGAGATAAAAAAGCATTCCTCAGTGATCAGTGCAAAGAAATAGAGGAAAACAATAGAATGGGAAAGACTAGAGATTTCTTCAAGAAAATTAGAGATACCATGGGAACATTCATGCAAAGTTGGGCACAATAAAGAACAGAACTGGCATGGACCTAACAGAAGCAGAAGAGATTAAGAAGAAGTGGCAAGAATACACAGAAGAACTATACAAAAAAGATCTTAATGACCCAGATAACCACTCACCTAGAGCCAGACATACAGGAGTGCGAAGTCAAGTGGGCCTTAGGAGGCATTACTATGAACAAAGCTAGTGGAGGTGATGGAATTCCAGCTAAGCTATTTCAAATCCTAAAAGATGATGCTGTGAAAGTGCTGCACTCAATATCCCAGCAAATTTGGAAAACTCATCAGTGTCCACAGAACTAGAAAAGGTCAGTCTTCATTTCAATCCCAAAGAAAGGCAATGGCAAAGAATGTTAAAACTACTGCACAATGGCACTCATCTCACAGGCTAGTAGAGTAATGCTCAAAATTCTCCATGCCAGGCTTCAAAAATATGTTATACCAAGAACTTCCAGATGTTCAAGCTGGATTTAGAAAAGGCAAAGGAGTCAGAGATCAAATTGCCAACATCCATTGGATCATAGAAAAAGCAAGAGAATTCCAGAAAAACATCTGCTTCTGCTTCATTGACTATGCTGAAGCGTTTGACTGTGGATCACAACAAACTGTGGAAAATTCTGAAAGAGATGGGAGTACCAGACCACCTTATTGCCTCCTGATAAATCTGTATGCAGGTCGAGAAGCAGCAGTTAGAAACGGACATGGAATAATGGACTGGTTCCAAATTGGGAAAGGAGTATGTCAGGGCTGTATACTGTCACCCTGCTTATTTAACTTATATGCAGAACACTTCATGAGAAACACTGGGCTGGATGAAGCACAGCTGCAATGAAGATTGCAGGGAGAAATATCAATAACCTCAGACATGCAGATGGCATCATCCTTATGGCAGAAAGCAAAGAAGAACTAAAGAGCCTCTTGAGGAAAATGAAAGAGGAGAGTGAAAAAGTTGGCTTAAAACTCAACATTCAAAAAACTAAGATCATGGCATTAAGTCCCATCACTTCATGGCAAATAGATGGGGAAACAAAGGAAATAGTAACAGATTTTTTTGGGGGGGTCTCCAAAATCATTGCAGATGGTGACTGCAGCCATGAAATTAAAAGAGGCTTGCTCCTTGGAAGAAAAGCTATGACCAACCTAGACAGCATATTACAAAGCAGAGACATTACTTTGTCAACAAAGGTCTGTCTAGTCAAAGCTATGGTTTTTCCAGTAGTCATGTATGTATGTGTTGGACCATAAAGAAAGCTGAGCACCAAAAATTTGATGCTTTTGAACTGTGATGTTGGAGAAGACTTTTGAGAGTCTTGAAACTCTTGACAGCAAGGAGATCAAACCAGTCAATCCTAAAGGAAATCAGTCCTGAATATTCATTGGTAGGACTGATGCTGAAGCTGAAGCTCCAATACTTTGGCCACCTGATGCAAAGAGCTTACTCATTGGAAAAGACCCTCATGATGGGAAAGATTGAAGGCAGGAGAAGGGGATGACAGAGGATAAGAGCATCACTGACTCAATGCACATGAATTTGAGCAAGCTCTGGGAGTTACTGATGGACAGGGAAGCCTGGCGTGCTGCAGTCCATGGGGTCGCAAAGAGTCAGACACAACTGAGTGACTTAACTGAACGGATCCAATCCCTTGCCTAGTTTGAAAGGCCACTTTAACCAGACTAAAATCTCATAAATATCCTGAGCTCACCCTCTCTACTTATGTCTATAGATGATATTATGTCTCTGTTGAGGTAACACTCCCCCTTACTGTGGTGAAAATAAGCACAGCTTTGTCTCAAGATGTTTTGTTGATGTTGGGGAAGCCAATCCTTAAAATAAGCACATTCATAGAATAATTTATAAGCTTATTTCCCTTATCTTGACATTTCTCACAGAGTCTTTGATTCTGCAACCAAGAATTATCCTTCCAAGGTGTCTCTTTTTTTTTTTTTTGTTATCTTACATTGCACAGTTGGGATCTGCGGTTAGCATTTCACACACCTCTCATTCACATACACATCTCTAATCATTTACTCATAGACACAACTCTGTGAGGACCAATCTGTAGCCTGTCAGTAGTCCAGGTGAGAGATGCTGAGGACTCTGACTAAAGTAGCTGCTATAGGAATGGGGAGAGCCTGAATTTAAAAACATCAAAATAAAATCAATAGCATTTTGTAATTAACTAGATTTAAGTGTATTGGGGGAAAAAACAAGAAGTGCACTGAAGCTTCTAATTTTCAAGAATAGTAGAATTATGTATCACTCAAAATACCAAGAATATTTCCATTTTAATTCATATATTTATTGAGCAACTACCATGTGAAGGGGCTTCCCTTGTGGCTCAGCTGGTAAAGAATCTGCCTGCAATGTGGGAGACCTGGGTTCAGTCCCTGGGTTAGGGACAATCCCCTGGAGAAGAGAACGGCTACCCACTCCAGAAATCTGGGCTGGAGAATTCTATGCACTGCATATTCCATGGTGTCTCAAAGAGCTGGACATGACTCAGCGACTTTCACTATGTGAAGAGTACATGCATAGAGGAAGAATGGGGATGGGATTAAGTTAAATGAGAGGTTTCTGGAGGACAGTCAATTGGATCAATTGATGAGTAATTGATAATACGTGTCTGAAATTCAAGGAAGAAATTGGTATTGAAAAAAGAGACATGAGAACCATTAGTGTGGAGTTTATTATGGAAACTGTAGAAGAACCTATAAAGTAAGAGAAAAAGATAATGAAAATGGGTAGAAACAGGAGGAGAAATAGGGGGAAAATGATCTCACAAAAGTTAAAGAAGTAGAGCAGTTTTTCAAAAAGGAGAAGAATTTTTTAAAATATTCCACATATGAGTGAAATCATATGGTATTTGTCTTTCTCCATCCAACTTATTTAACTTAGTATAATACCCTCAGGATAAACCAATGCTACCTCAATTTTAAAAAAGAAGAATGGAAAACCTGGTTAACAAGGACAGATATGCAGAGGTCAACCAGACCTTGCATCTGGCAAATTAGGACATCCTTGGTGGTTTTAGCAAAAATACTTTAGAAGAGTGATGGAAGAAAGAATAAATTATATAGTCCCTGTAATTAATTGATTTCAAAGGAAGCCAACAGATATCAATTACTTTATGTTACTGGCTGGTAAATTTCACTTTGAAAGATTAAGGACATTTTGATTGGAACTTCTCAAGAAGACTCTCCTTAATGGAATGGATGGTCTTTGAAAATGTATTTATTCAACTTTGCATTCACTCGAATCTTGGCCATGGAAAGTGAAAGTGAAAGTTGCTCAGTCATGTCCGACTCTTTGGGATCCCATGGCATGGAATTCTCCAGGCCAGAATACTGGAGTGGGTAGCTGTTCCCTTCTCCAGGGAATCTTGCCAACATAGGGATTGAACCCAGGTCTCTCACATTGCAGGTGGATTCTTTACCAGCTGAACCACCAGCGAAGGCCATGGAAATTCAGTTCAGTTCAGTCACTCAGTCGTGTCCGACTCTTTGCGACCCCATGAATCGCAGCATGCCAGGCCTCCCTGTCCATCACCAACTCCTGGAGTTCACTCAGACTCACGTCCACATATACATATAATTTTGAATAAAATATATTTTATATTTTAATATACATACTTAACAAATAATCATAGATTCACAGGAGGTTACAAAAGAAATGTATAGGGAAGTCACATATACCCTTTCCCCAGTCTACTCCAATGCTAACATCTTATACCACTATAATACATGATCAAAACCAAGAAACTCATTGTAGTTTTGATTTGCATTTCTCTAATAATGAGTGATGTGAACATCTTTTCATGTGTATAAGGAAACTCAAATAGGGGCTCTGTATCAACCTAGAGGGGTGGGATGGGGAGGGAGATGGGAGAGAGTTTCAAAAGGGAAGGGATATATGTATACCTATATGCAGAGTATATCATGAGAAACGCTGGACTGGAAGAAACACAAGCTGGAATCAAGATTGACAGGAGGAATATCAATAACCTCAGATATGCAGATGACACCACCCTTATGGCAGACAGTGAAGAGGAACTAAAAAGCCTCTTGATGAAAGTGAAAGAGGAGAGTGAAAAAGTTGGCCTGAAGCTCAACATTCAGAAAACGAAGATCATGGCATCCGGTCCCATCACCTCATGGGAAATAGATGGGGAAACAGTGGAAACAGTGTCAGACTTTATTTTTTTGGGCTCCAAAATCACTGCAGATGGTGACTGCAGCCATGAAATTAAAAGACACTTACTCCTTGGAAGAAAAGTTATGACCAACCTAGATAGTATATTCAAAAGCAGAGACATTACTTTGCCGACTAAGGTCCGTCTAGTCAAGGCTATGGTTTTTCCTGTGGTCATGTATGGATGTGGAGAGTTGGACTGTGAAGAAGGCTGAGTGCTGAAGAATTGATGCTTTTGAACTGTGGTGTTGGAGAAGACTCTTGAGAGTCCCTTGGACTGGAAGGAGATCCAACCAGTCCATTCTGAAGGAGATCACCCCTGGGATTTCTTTGGAAGGAATGATGCTAAAGCTGAAACTCCAGTACTTTGGCCACCTCATGCAAAGAGTTGACTCATTGGAAAAGACTCTGATGCTGGGAGGGATTGGGGGCAGGAGGAGAAGGGGATGACAGAGGATGAGATGGCTCAATGGCATCACTGACTCAATGGACGTGAATCTGAGTGAACTCTGGGAGTTAATGATGGACAGGGAGGCCTGGCGTGCTGCGATTCATGGGGTCGCAAAGAGTTGGACACAACTGAGAGACTGAACTGACTGACTAATGTCTGATTCATATTGAGGTTTGACAGAAAAAAGCAAAATTCTATAAAGCAATTATCCTTCAATAAAAATTTAATTAATTAAAAAAAAACAAGAAACTAACTTTGGCACAATCCATAGAGTTTATTCAAATTTCAGTGGTTATACATGAAGTAGTTTATGTATGGTGGTGGTCTCTAGAATATTAGCACATGTGTGGTCTTGTGTAACCACCATCATAATCAATGTTAAATTGGTCATCACCACAATACTCTGTTACCCCTTTAGAAGTGTACCTATAAGTTCAGTTCAGTTCAGTTGCTCAGCTGTGTCTGACTCTTTGCGACCCAATGGACTGTAGAATGCCAGGCTTCCCTGTCCATCACCAACTCCCAGAACTTGCTCAAACTCATGTCCATTGAGTTGGTGATGCCATCCAACCATCTCATCCTCTGTCATCCCCTTCTCCTCATGCTCTCAATCTTTCCCAGCATTACAGTGTTTTCAAATGAGTCAGTTCTTCACATCAGGTGGCTAAAGTATTGGAGCTTCAGCTTCAGCATCAGTGCTTCCAATGAATATTCAGGACTGATTTCCCTTAGGATGGACTGGTTGGATCTCCTTGCAGTACAAGGGACTCTAAAGAGTCTTCTCCAACACCACAGTTCAAAAGCATTAATTCTTCGGTGCTCAGCTTTCTTTATGGTCCAGCTCTCACATCCATATATGACTACTGGAAAAACCATAGCTTTGACTAGAGGGACCTTTGTCAGCAAAATAATGTCTCCATTTCTTAATATGCTGTCTAGGTTTGTCACTGCTTTTTTTCCCAAAGATCAAGTGTCTTTTGATTTCATGGCTGCACTCACCATCTGCAGTGATTTGGGAGCCCAAGAAAATAAAAAGTTTGTCACTGTTTCCATTGTTTCCCCATCTATTTGCCATGAAGTGATGGTACTTGATGCCATGATCTTAGTTTTTTGAATGCTGAGTTTTAAGCCAGCTTTTTCACTCTCTTTTTCAAATATTAACAGAAGCTCAGCCTAGGAGAAATAGGCCTTGATGTATTGCTTCATATAATTTCTTTTCATTCAAGTGCTTTTCAGTTCAAAAACATCTGAGCACCCCTGAGCATCATGAGATGTATGTGTGCTGTGAAGTAAGAAATGAATAAGACAAGATCCTTGCCCTCAAAAAACTCACAACCTAGTTAAAGGGAAAGCTAACACAATTAAGATACATAAAAGGGGGCCAATGAGGCTATAGGAACATCAGGGCTGTGTTTTCCTTCACTTCTTAGCTTAGTGGCTTGCTCATGAGATGACACTGTAGGGGAAGGAGAAGTTTTCCTCAGCTCTCGTAGGGTCTCTGGTTGGGTGTGAAAATTAAACTAACAAAGAAAAATTAACAGAAGAGTATACATTTTTACATTTAATAAAGAGAATGAAGACCTGAAGAAGTGACCAGAGCAAGGAAGGCTTTATACCTTTTAGACAAACAATAAATTTGTGAAGAATTAACAAGGCAAAGGGGTTGAGGGAGGGTAGTTAATGGTGAAACAGTAACTGGGAGGATAAGGGTTTTAACAAGTTTTGTTTATACAGATTTCTCTGCTGCCATCTCTAGACAGATTAGAGTCTGTCTTCAGTAAAAGGAGAATTTATTTCCTGCCTTTAGGCAGAAAAGGGGGCATTTTTTTTTTCACTGTTTAGTGCTTCTTAATTGCCTTCAGCTCAAAATAATTTGTACATCAAAGAGACATATTTTGGAGTGATGTATTGTGGTTTCCTTCAACACTCTATCATTCCCTGAGAGTTGTCACAGCCTTCACTAGAATGGCTGATTTCAGGTATGTTTTGTATGAATTAATAGAAACTTAAAAGCATTGTCCACTCTCGGCACTTTCAAATTCCAGAGTTTTTAGTTATGCTACACAAGAATATCTGACCTGAATAGATAAGAAAATTGGAATATAAATACAATGGAATACTACACAGTCATTACAAAGAAGGAAATTTTGCCATTCATATATCTCAAGGGCTTTAATTGTGCTAAGTGAAATAACTCAGATGAAGACAAATACTGCATGATCTCACTTATATATGAAATCCAAAATCAAACAAACTCATAGAAAAAGATATTAGATTTGTGGTTACCAGAGGGCGGGTGGGGCATTTGGATGAATGTGGTCAAAAGGTACAACAAAGTAGTAGTTGTAAGATAAACAAGTAATGGGAATGCAATGTATAACATGATGACTATAATTAACACTGCTGTATTATACATTTAAAAGTTAAGAGCATAAGAATCATTCTCATCATCACAAGGAAAAAAATTGTAACTATATGAGGTGATGGATGTCAACTAAATTTTTGTGATAATCATTTAATAATAAACATACATCAAGTCATTGTGGTGTACACTTTAAATTTACAGTGTTGAATGTCCAATATGACCCAATAAAATAAAAAGAATAAATAGAGAAAGTAGAATGTCTGACCAACACACATGTATATTTGTGTTCTCTCTTAATCACAGGGGTTCAAAACTTTGGGCTTATATTTAATTCTCTGAAGCAATATGGTTGAACAGTTAGAATTTTGTAGCCACATATATGTGTGCTAAATTGCTTCAGTCATGTCCAACTCATTGCAACCCTATGGACTGTAGCCCACCAGGCTCCTCTGTCCATGGGATTTCCCAGGCAAGACCACTGGGGTGGGTTGGCATTTCCTTCTTCAGGGGATCTTCACAGACTGACCCCACGTCTCTTATGTCTTCTGCATTGGCAAGTGGGTTCTTTACCACTAGCACCATCTGGGAAGCCATGTAGCCAGAATGCCTGGGTTTAAATCCCAACTCTCTAACCTTCAGCAGCATGTTTATACTGTCAGTACTTCACTTTCTTCATCTGTAGAATATCTAATTTGTAAGATTTCTATGAGGAATAAATGACTTAATATATACAAACTAGTCAGAATATGCCTGACACATAATAAGTCTAAATACACAATTGCTATAAATACCATTCCTCCTCACTTTGTTCCCTACGTTTGTTTAATTTTGAGCCAGGTATATTTTTCCTCTACCATGGGCTTCCCTGGTGGCTCAACAGTAAAGAAACTGCCTGCAATGCAGGAGACCCTGGTTTGATCCCTGGGTCAGGAAGACCCCCTGGGGAAGGAAATTGCAACCCACTTAAGTATTCTTGCCTAGAGAATTCCATGGACAGAGGAGCCTGGTGGGCTACACATCAGGGGGTTGCAAAAAGTCAGACATGATTGAGCGAATAACACCACCACCACCACCATGCCTCTCCAATCCAGCCTCTCTACTCCATTCTCAGAGATATCATGCTTTTACTACTGTTCCTCTGGAGTATCCATTCCCTTGTTGAATTTATTCCACATTCCAAAGTCAAATTAATCTTCCTAAAATGAAGCTCCAATGAGGTAAACCCTCCCTTCTCCCCATATATACAACAGTGATTTTCAAACTGCAGACTCTGGAACCCTGGGGCCCCATAAGGTTACTGTTAGCAATTCTGAAAACTATATATATATAGTTTTCTCAACTAATAAAATATACTAAAAATACAAGATGTGATTATGTTCCAGAGGCAGAATTCTAGTAACCTATAGTCTGTATTAGGTAACTAGAAATTCTCAAAACCAAAGGCTGGACACTGGACCCGATTTAGTTTAGAGTCCTGGGATTTCTAATGGTGGGCTCCCGGGTGGCTCAGTGGTAAAGAATCTGCCTGCAAGGCAGGAGACATCAGTTTCATCCTTAGGTCAAGAAGATCACCTAGAGAAGGAAATGGCAACCCATTCCAGTATTCTTGCCTGGGAAATCCCAGGAACAGAGGAGCCTGGTGGGCTACAGTTCATAGGGTTGCAAAGACTTGGACATGACTTAGTGATTAACAACAACTCCTAATGGTAAAGGAAACAGCCTTCTCTGGACTTTTTTTTTTTTTTCCCCTACTCAAATAAGACTGAGGTGTGTATCCAAAATATTTTAACCAATCACATATTCTGAACACCTTTAATGTCAACAATGAGAACTCATTTCTAAAGTTCATTATGCTAATTAACAATCCAAAAATTCCACCAATAAAAACCAGTTTCTAATGTTCACAATGTGATTAATGTACACGATATTGCTATAGATGATGTAGCTATAAATAAAGAAAACACCTGTAGTAGCCACTTTATGGATAGATGCCTCCTAATCAAAATAATGGTTGGCTCTCTGGAATGTGAACTCCTAAGTATGAAACCAAGCAGGACCCTGTGGAGCCCTCTAGGGTACAAGAGCCTTTCCATAGCCTCCATTTCTTATTTGTTGGAAAAATGCTTTCAGCATTCTAGACCTTCACTGAGTTCCAAAGGGCAGATTCAGTTACTAATAGGAGTGAGGAAATGCAGAATAACGGAAAGGCAGTGAAGAAAAAAACAGTGCAGCAATGGATCAGGGTCCTGGTTCCTTGTCAAGGAATAGATTAATGCATAACAATCTGGTACATATCTCTGAGTCCTTCTACAGGAACTAAGGACCCTCAGCCAAGTGGAAGATGGTAACTTCAGGTTTATAAAAACTCTTCCCCAAAAACCATCAGGGAGGAGGTCTTTTGAGCACAGGTGCCCATTCTTCTTGCACAGCCCTTGCAATAAACCTTTCTCTGCTCCAAACTCTGACATTTCAGTTTGTTTGGCCTCATTGTGTTTTGGTCACACAAACTTGGGTGACAAGTAGAATACTACTCAAACCTGGGTTGTAACTTCAAGTAATACAGAAGCACAGTGTCATATTTTCTATGCTAAAGTGTTTTAAATGATAAATAACCTAACACTTCTACTCTTATTTCTGGCTGTAATTACCCAGTTGGCTCAGTGGTAAAGAATCTGCCTGCCAATGCAGGAGATTCAGTAGATGCGAGTTCAGTCCCTGGGTCAGGAAGATCCCATGGAACAGGAAATGGCAACCCCCTCCAGTATTCCTGACTGGAAATTCCTTGGACAGAGAAGTCTGGTGAGCTACAGTCCATGGGGTCGCAAAGAGTTGAACACGACTGAGCATGCATGCAATTATCCTTTTAGTCTTCCCAGGTCACATCAGATAATATTTTCATAAAGTCTTTCTATAAAGCCCCAATGAGCTTCCACAGAACTTAGAACTACTCTTAGATACCCACCTTATACTCTTATAATCCTTTTCCTCACACTGTTTCTCAGAGGCAATAAAGTATAGCATGAGCTCTGGAGTCAAGCATCACTATGAACAAAGCTAGTGGAGGTGATGGAATTCCAGTTGAGCTGTTTCAAATCCTAAAAGATGATGCTGTGAAAGTGCTGCACTCAATATGTCAGCAAATATGGGAGAGTCAGCAGTGGCCACAGGACTGGAAAAGGTCAGTTTTAATTCCAATCCATAAGAAAGGCAATGCCAAAGAATGCTCAAACTACCACACAATTGCACTCATCTCACATGCTAGTAAAGTAATGCTCAAAATTCTCCAAGCCAGGCTTTAGCAATACATGAACCGTGAACTTCCAGATGTTCAAGTTGGTTTTAGAAAAGGCAGATTTATGCAGCTCAATTCCAAAAAAATAAACGACCCAATCAAAAAATGGGCCAAAGAACTAAATAGACATTTCTCCAAAGAAGACATACGGATGGCTAACAAACACATGAAAAGATGCTCAACATCACTCATTATCAGAGAAATGCAAATCAAAACCACAATGAGGTACCACTTCACACCAGTCAGAATGGCTGCGATCCAAAAATCTGCAAGCAATAAATGCTGGAGAGGGTGTGGAGAAAAGGGAACCCTCCTACACTGTTGGTGGGAATGCAAACTAGTACAGCCACTATGGAGAACAGTGTGGAGATTCCTTAAAAAATTGCAAATAGAACTCCCTTATGACCCAGCAATCCCACTGCTGGGCATACACACTGAGGAAACCAGAATTGAAAGAGACACATGTACCCCAATGTTCATCGCAGCACTGTTTATAATAGCCAGGACATGGAAACAACCTAGATGTCCATCAGCAGATGAATGGATAAGAAAGCTGTGGTACATATACACAATGGAGTATTACTCAGCCATTAAAAAGAATTCATTTGAATCAGTTCTGATGAGATGGATGAAACTGGAGCCGATTATACAGAGTGAAGTAAGCCAGAAAGAAAAACACCAATACAGTATACTAACACATATATATGGAATTTAGAAAGATGGCAATGACGACCCTGTATGCAAGACAGGAAAAAAGACGCAGCTGTCTATAACGGACTTTTGGACTCAGAGGGAGAGGGAGAGGGTGGGATGATATGGGAGAATGGCATTCTATCATGTATACTATCATGTAAGAATTGAATCGCTAGTCTATGTCTGACGCAGGATACAGCATGCTTGGGGCTGGTGCATGGGGATGACCCACAGAGATGTTATGGGGAGGGAGGTGGGAGGGGGGTTCATGTTTGGGAACACATGTAAGAATTAAAGATTTTAAAATTAAAAAATAAATAAATAAATAAATAAATAAAACCTAAAAAAAAAAAAAGAAGATAACAATATACAGCCAAAATAAAAAATATTGAAACAATATAAAAAAAAAGAAAAAAAAGAAAGAAA